>NC_079344.1:1394437-2092756 GCF_029582105.1 Oenanthe melanoleuca | reverse complement strand
AACACTTTCCTAAGCAGAACAGTTTCTGATTTTATTACTGATCTAACTGCTCTAAGATAACAAGCTAGCATTTTAATACCAAACATTTGACACATTCACCAACCACAGTTTCTAGGCAAGAACATTAATGTTCTACAGAGTATGTCACTGTACCTCGATAGTTTCAGCTTTGTCAGCTGCACATCCATTTTCTCAATGACTGGAGGGAGAGAACTGCCTTCTGAGGACACCAAGACAAACTGGTTCTGAACCTCAATCAAGCCAAGATCTATCACTATTGCATTGGGGGAAATGGAGGACTGGGGGATAACTATAACTGGTGCTTTCACGTGAATGTCCATTGCAAGCCGAAAACTCCTCTGGGCCAGGTCCTTCACACTGGTAGCAGCCTTTTCTGCAGCTTGAACTGTAGCAGCACTCAGTGTCTCCTTGGCTGTCTGGAAGTTGTTCAAGAAGGTCTAGAAAAGCAGTTGAAAAGTCTTTACTTTTTCAGTTCAGGTTACTTTTTTATTTTACATCATCATCCACCAATTATGCTGCCGACTCTATTGAAATTTCCACAGGAAAACACAACTGAATACTTTTTGTCATGACCTCTATCAGAGGGTCAAAGAAGTACTAACCAGTGTAGTCCACTTATTTTAAATTCATCTCTATTTTTTTTTTCTTTTCTTAGCTACAAGACTCCTTAGCTCATTAGCTTTAGGGACACAATTTTGAAAGCCCCTCTTGCCCTCCTTGAATACTATTAAATTCCTATTAAAGAACCTATTGAATGAGAGAAAGCCCACTGCTGTTTTACTGAAAACTCTATTATTAGGGAAATCAAACACACTGATATTTACACTGGTAAATTTGCAGGTATCATGACACCTACCTTGAAGAAAGATTTGCCTCTAGTGTTAGCTCTGATATGTTTGCAATGAACTCAGAATTTTGTTAGGGTGGAAAGGGCAGCAAACATAAAACCCCCAAACTATCTCACTAGCATGAAGTTTTTCTCTATTTCCAAAGCTGAGAGTGGGAAGTGACCAAATTGAAATTTAAACCAGTTACTTACCAAAGTTTTTAATAATACACAGAAAAATTAAACCCATCTCTTCTCTTTCAGAAACTGAAGCCTACCAGTTGTACTGAGGGCACAGCTCAGAAGACTAATCTGAGAATGCTGCAGAAACATACAAAGGGAAATAATACTTACCAGGAGAGACATGAGAAATTTGTGAAGGTACACCAGCTGGATGCAGCCCACTTTCAAACATACAGTACCATCCACTTTTGACATGTCAGTGTAGGCTTCTCCCTCAGTAGCATGAGGATTTAATGTCAGATTGAAACTGAAGACTTCATCTCCCACTATAGACACAGCCTAGAAGGAAAGAAAGAGCACCCACCAGCCATCAGCAGCTTCTGCAAAGGTACTTACAGCAAAGAACTAAAGATACCATCAGCCTATCAGATTACAAGTTAGATTACTGGTTTTTCTAATCCTTTCAGACATCCATTGTTGTAATATGAAAATTATTCTTTATGATGTATCTTCTTTGGAAATATCAATTCATGACAAATCAAATACTTTTACAAGAGTGGAATGTGTATTACATTTCACTTTTATACACATCATGCTAACCAAGAATCAAGTAAAAGTTAAAATCTTGTAGTTGAGTACTTTTTTATGAAGGGTCCTTGAATCAACATCTATGACAACCACGTCTTTAAGTCGGGCAAAGAATACAGTGTGACTTGGCTGAAGGCAAAGAGACGAGTCAAGACCTGCAAAGAACAAAAACAGAAACAGAGTCTTGCACAGCAGAAGTAACAGTTATTCTCAGGGGTGACAGCAGCAGAGGAAGTGAGGAAAAGTTACTAAGCTTTAAAATGACTCTACTACAGCCTCAACCAAAACAAAATAAAAATACTTCTAATACAGATAGTGTCTCAGTATCAATCATCTCTGGAAATAACTGAGATACTATTCATACAAAAATACTCAAACAATAATCCACTTCTTAATAAGCAAGCTATTGAGTGACTGCATTTTCTATCAGAAAATATGTTACTATACTGAATACAATACTTTTGCATACATAATCTTGTGTGAATACATTATATGATTTAGAGATGGGCATAAGCAAAAGTCTTTATGAACTGCAGTACTAATCTTGCATATCCCACATTCTTAAATAATCATGAGAGTGTTGGCAACTAAGAGGATGGAAGTTGAAGTCAGTCAGAAGGGAAATTTCCCCAAAGAACTATTGATAGCCCTTCCAAGGGGTAAAACCAATCAAGAAAACAAAACCAAAACAAGGAACCCAAACAAACCCCTAGGTTAAAAACTAAAGAAAACAGTTTGAAGGGATTTTTTTATCTTACGTAATTATTTTTCTAAATAATTTTATGGCATACCATAAAATATCCAACACTTAATAAAACATGAAAAGCCACCCATAATCAAACTCCTTCAAAGGATGAATCTAATCATCTGAGTAATAACATAGCACATTCTTCTAGCTGGAGGCCAAAACATTATGATAGACTTGAAGGCTGACTTGGAAAACAAGACTACAAGCCATTTTTGCACTGACAACAATAAATAAACAAATAAATAAAAACATGCTGCGTATTTACACCTTATTTTTT
This sequence comes from Oenanthe melanoleuca, assembly GCF_029582105.1. NCBI lineage: Eukaryota > Metazoa > Chordata > Aves > Passeriformes > Muscicapidae > Oenanthe > Oenanthe melanoleuca. Next base: position 2,090,113 of record NC_079344.1, on the reverse strand, counting down.
AGTCTAGTTATTAGCAATTGATTTGAAATTACCAGAGCAGTTACTTCTAATAAAGAATTTAATACCTTGTATCTTGATCTCTGCAATGTTCTTTTTCTCATCACAAATATTTAAACAGAAAGCATCCAGCTTGGCAAAAAGCTTGAAGTCAAACACATCCTTATCCTTGGAAGGTTTAGCCACTAGAAATAAGAGAAGGTGGGATTTTTAAGATACTTATGAGTCATATTTTCACTTTCATCTTTATTTCTAAAAAGCTAATCCTGTTTCTCTGGATTTGCTTTGCCAGCCTGCAATACATCCCTCTAGAACAATCATTTGGATAATCACAACTGTACCTTTCTTCAGCCTAGAGTAATCTTCTCGCTTTTCTTCTTTGGATGGTGTCTCCCCACTTCTTTCACTACCAGATGGACTAATAGCTGTTAGAAAACTGACAGCAGACATAAGGGCCTCTGTGTGCAACAGCAGGTTCAATGATGAGAAAGTTATCTGTTGAAAACATGAGATTCCACATGATCAAACAGTAACTCATATGTGTAAGAGTCAGACTGAAGTGCAAAAGCACCAGAACCAGCAACAGAACCATTCCTTAGTGTTGGGGCTTGTTTTTGTCCCTCTGTGGAATTTTCCCCATACCTGTCATTCAAACCAGAACACTTAGAAACAGAAAACTTACATATGTGGCCAACAGATTGCAAAGGAAAAAGCTTTCTGTAAAGCAGAAAGGGGATAAGCTTAGAAAATAAGGAAACCTAGCTGTAACCTAGAGTTACAGCTCTTACAGCTGTAACTGCTATCCTATAACCTTCTCAGTACCAAAAAAAACTGATACAAAATTAATTTTGTCAAAAACAGCCTTGGGCTTGAATGCTCCTGCAATAACAGTCCTATCAGCATGGGTAAATGGCAGGTGGCTGACATATTAAGTAAATATTTAGAATATGGGTATTCCTCAATAAATCCACTAAGAAGTCCAAAAGTTAAGTGCATGCCTGGTCTGCAGTTTAATAGAAGTTTTCCACTTAAATGGACTTGAAACTGGAAATAGAGCCCAAATATAATTCTTCCAGGTGAAAAAGTCCCATTGAAGAGCTGCAGGGGAACAGAAACTCCCTTGAACAGATGATATACAGAAAATTGAGTTCTCTTAATAGGAGAACTAGCCCATAGTATGAAGACAGTTAACTCAGCAGCACTGAAGTATTAGAACTCATCTGCTGCAGCTTCAGGAACTGCATTTTTGCAAAAAGATTTCAGTAATTAAAGCTCTCAGATGCAATCTACAGACACACAAAAACTATTAAGTAACAAGTGAAATATTTCAGTCTTCACATTAAAATAAGGCAGACAAAATAATGCCATAGAGGCATCACAAATACAAATTATTTGACATGAAAGACTTTGTGACTCCACTATAGTTTCCCATACTGGGCCCCTGAATGTCATGATCCCTGATGTATGAGAAAGTGCATCCTTACAGTAGTTTGAATTTCACCCACATGCACTAGATAATCACTTTTTCAGCAGTTCAACAGACAAACATTCTGCTCTTAAGTAGTATAAAAATTTTCAAGGATGATTTAACTTCTGAAATCTCCTGCTGGAAGGCAGGAAAACAGGAAAGCAAAACATCTTTTATTAATTACTCTGTTCTGAGCAAGCAAAGGAAAATAAGCAATAAAATCTGCAAACACTCACTTGAATCATCTGTTCAGTGTTGTTAAAAATTGCCTCAAACTGTGGCCCATTTCTGTCAGCCTGAAAATAATGATTTGCATGAAGGTTAACATTAATTTCAACCAGTCACTGTCCTCTTCAGAACATACAAAATAATCCAACTAGCTCTGAATAGTAGGTTTAGGACTATATATAGACTATATATTAAAAATATGTAGAAATGCTTTAAAAATAATTTTAAAAGCTTTGTATATACCTTGACATATTCCACCTTCAGAAGGTCTAAGCCAGGTTTGTCTGAGGAGCTGATTAGGTGAATGGGTGCTTTTTTACCTGTAAAACACCACATGAGATAAACAAGAATTAGGTTCATTTCTGCTCTTTCAAAGAACCAAACAGCTTGTGCCTTGAAGGTAGAGGTTAACTTTTAGTACCATTTGGTAAAATACACTGCACACCAAATATGAGTCACTGGTTTCTCTTTGCCAAGTCCAAAATGGTAAATCCTTTCTCCATCCAGAGACTCAGCTCTAAGCCATTTATTTATCCCATAAGCATTATGGTGATAGTCCAGGGCTTATCAACTGCATCAGTGGCACAAGCACTGCCAAAAGACTGCACATTAACTGGGAAAGAGGAACAACATCTGCATTTCAGTGAACACAAGGCACAGGAGAGCTCCAAGTGCTACACATACACACAAATCCACTTCTCTGCCACTGCTTATTACCTCCAATTCCATAGTAATCCAAGCTTATTTTCTTCAAATAAGATACAGCTGCTAAATTATAGGTTTTGACAGTAGTTTCTGTCCCAAGATGCATTACATCAAATACAAGCACTGTTTCCTCAATTTTCTTTTGTCTGGTGAGTTCTACTAAAACCTGGATGAACAAGAAATACAGTTATGCCATCTTTGCACATGCAGTATTCTCACCATTTAAACCAACAACAAAAAAGTGCAAAATTCATGCCCTCCCTGCTTTGTTGGAAGCATTGTTTTTATTGCAGATTTAAGAGTATATAATAGAATGGAGAAGTGATTGTTTAATGGTGAAATATATAAATAAAAAAAATATTTGGGGATTTTCTCTCTTTGTAAGAGACCTGACTGGATACTGACTCTGTTTATCCAGTGCAAAATTCCCACTCTACCCCCTAATTATGAATTGATACTATTTTTTTCTACTAAAATACTCCAATAAAGAACTTTTTTTTTTTAATAAATTTTTGTGTATGCATCATGTTTTTATTTATATGCATCACACACAGACAAGACATATCTCATATGCATAGAAATATATATGTGTATATATGAGGTTTTTTTGTTTGGTGATCACATTTCTACATCCACTAATCTGGAGAACACTGATAAATGAATATTGGATTTTTTTAAAGTATCCTTTAGGTAAGAGAAAACAGAATTACAGACATACTTCTTTAATTTCAAACTTCAGCTGAAGATTTGTCAGCTCCTCCTGAGCAGACTCCTCTTTTCTTATTTCTTCTCCTTTAATTATTGAACTGTCAGTTGGTTCAGAGGTTTCCTCAAAATCGAAATATTCTTCTTCAGAGTCTACAGAAGTGAAATTACTTCCTCAGTAAACTTTTTCCAGAAACAGGGCTAAACATCCCACCTTCTCTTTCCTATTCCAATTGCATTTTTAATAGCATGATCATTTTAAATCTAACCTGATAAAATATACTTTAGATCTATACTGCTCTCTTACCCATTGGATGAGAAGCAAACAAAAGCCCTATTAAAGACTGCACTAGAGTCTTAAAGGCATCATAAGACATTCAACACATGAGAAAGTAAAAATAAGAGAAGCTCCAGGGAAACAAGTGTCCAGGTTACACTACAGGAAATTTCTCTGTAGAACAGTCATGCAAATAAATGCTCCAATACAGTAATTTCTCAGTAATGTGTTGCTCTAGCTTTGCCTTTTCAGAAAAAGGAAAGCATTGCTAATACAAAACAGTCAGAACAACCTAATACAGTTGGAATTTACAGTTCACTCATTTTAAGAGTCTGCTTATGCATAATATTAATTAAAAAAAAAAAAGGTGGGTTTGCTTTTTAGAATAAGTAAGTTTATTAGTCTGAGGTAACATCAGCATCTTAATCAAATCTCCTTATGCACTTGAGGGGAGATATGACCCATCACTTATCTCTGTTGTCCTTACAGGTTTTAACATAAATAACAGCATGGAAATATTAGCTATTCCTTAAATTATGGCCTTACTTTACAAAGACACATCTGTAGCTTCTTACCTGACACTATTTCTGCTAACAACTGGGGTGTATTAAGCAACCCTTTACCAACAACAGGAATTGTGGGAATAGCTGGTACCTGGAGGGAAAGAAAAGAGAAAAATAACCAAAACAGTATTTTAAAGTTTCTGTAACCTGGTATGTTCATATTTTTTACTGATGATGACTGTTCCACAATGCCTCCCCCACATTCTTTGGCATGGTCAGCTCTGCCAATACTTGTATTGAAACCAGCAGGACAATGACAAAGGCTCCACTGCTTGTTTGAGGAAGACCTGAATGTTCTGATGGTAAGTCAATGAAGACATTAATGATGTTTTTTTGCTTGTTTGGGCACTTTTGAAGTTTTCTTACTTGTAGTCAGCTTACCTTTGTGCTTGGAACTGACAGAGATGACTTCTGAGGCAGTGGAATGCTATCAATCAGATCAAAGATTGCCTTGACTTTCTGGTCAGAGAGTCTGACATGCACCAAAGGAAGTCCTCCTGACACTTTAAACCTTTTTTTAAAAAAACAACTGATTAAATTCCTATACAAAAAGTTACCAACTCTTCATGTAAATCTTACTAACATGGATACTCCTATATAAAAATCACATCACAGTAAAGCCAGGGATTCTGCATTAAAACAGGGCTTGGACTTAAGCAGTAGTTCATAACCAGCAAAGGATTCAGGGAACCACTACTCAAAAAAGATTTTGCCAACAGTAGTAACCTATTTCAGTTTCTCAGTTAATACCTTCAAATTACAAAGTGGTACTGGACCTCTAGAGAAAACACAGCTTTCTTTTCTCTAAGTACAAAGTAATTCTAAATGAGCCTTTTCAACATTAACACATTACCTCGCCATCCTGGCATCTCTTTCCACCATTGATTTTGCCAACTGTACATGAATATCCATAGGCTGCAAAATGTGCAAAGTGGATGGATGTTGAAAACGAGCCTTCTTCCAATCTTCACCTGAAAATGTCCAGTAAATTTAGATGAAAGAAAGAAAAAAAAAAAATCACCTGCAAATTGCTCTCATTAAGGCATCATTAAAGTAATCAAATGGCATCACTACGAGGGTAAAAAAACCCACACACCAAGCAAAGAAACCTAAAACTATTAGATCAAGTATTTTAAAAGCTTTTAATCCCATTTGTGAACACTATTGTCTTAGCAGCACTAAACCCAATTTTACACTAAAAGATGTATCTACATTGACCCCTAGAAAAACAAATGGATAGACAGATAAAAGATAAAACAGCAACCTAGCATTCTGTTGATTACATGAATTTAAGTTTAAGTGAAGAACTAAGCAAATTTTAGGTGTGCTTTTCCTAAATACAATGAAAAGCATAATAGTTCTATTCATTTACTTTCATTGCTACCATCAAAGTGATGCACAAGTCCAAACAAAAAGTGAGCAGCTGTTTGAAGAGAAACTAACCAAATTTTTCAAAGCTTGGCACTCTATTTGTATTATAACCTATCTTTTCATTAACTACTGATTCTAGGATGTCTTTTTTTCTTTAAAAAACATATTTATTTATTTATTACTGGTAGGTAGCCTTCAACAATCTTTTGCATAAACAGCAGCTATGTTGTTTTGTTACCTGCTTTTCCAAAAAGAAGTTGCACATTTTGAATTTTCACATCAAATTTGTCATAAGCTTTGTCCATAATCTCCTCTAAAGATGAAAAGTTAGAAGCTTCACTACTGCCTTGATTTATGCTGTTCAGCTAAACACATAAACAAAATAAAGTTAACTCTTTAAAAGAGACATGTGCTATCCATTCTAGTGAAAATGAAAAGATGATTCATAGGGATTAACAACTGACATTTGGACTCCTACAAAGAAAATAAATTAAATCATTTCACACCACTTATTCTTGCTAAGTAGATTTTTTTGTTGTTACATCTATTAATCCACTTAATTCTAAGCTATACAAAAAAAAATTCACTAGTCTATAATTTTACTTATGGAATATAACTAAAATAAATATTTAATCAGTCATTAAATCAAGTTAAATGATTGCAACCTTTCCATTTTATAGAAACAAGGTAATTAATTTTCAAACTTCAAGAGAAAAATTGTTTTATTAACAAAAGGCTATCATTTTACAAAAAAGGGAGCACAAGTTCAGGTATTCTGCTGATGAAATGAGAGATACTAAATGGTAAGGTATTACAATCATGATTATAACTTGAACATGTTTCCTGGGGAGGATTAACTAGTACAAGTGTGTCAAAGATCAAACTGCTGACCCAAGCCTATTTGGTTAGAAATTTGGTAAGTTAAAAATACATCAACGTAGATGATCACTCTGCCTTCTGAAAGCAAGATGGGTCCAGACAACAGCTATGTCAAAAGAGAATATTTGCTTCCCCTGAGCTTATAAGAGACATTTATATACCTGAAATGTACCAAAGTCCAAAATCAGCAAATCTGAATTTTCATGGTAGAAACCAGTCTGTGGAACCACAAGGTAGGAAGGTTTCAGATTAATCTTCAAGTCAAGGACTTTCCGCATTTCGATAATATGAACTAATCCTTGAAGAGAAAGCAAAGGGCATGGAAATGTAAACACTATTCACAAGTGAGCAACTGTGACAGCATACAAAAAGATGTTATGAAAGATAAAGCCTCCTGAACCAAGACTTTCATAGTATTCTACTGATTTATTACTAAAATCAATGCTTCTTCCCACAAAACATTCACTAAATCTCCAAGCAATCAAGAAGGAATTCTATCTCAGCCAAAATCAGGGCAACCAACTCAAGGAAAAAACCCAATCCTACTATTGTCATTAATCAAAACATAAGCCAAGTCTTTGGGTAATCATATGGAAACATTTTAAGGGCTCACCTTCACTGAGATTGGTTACTATCTTACCTGTAGCAGTTCTTTCCTTGATTTCTTCCAGTTTCATTAATGTGGCTGTTGTTAATCTTTCAAGATCCATTCCCTTACTTGTCTGAAAGAATTCTACCATTGCATTTATAGTTTTCTTAAAAGAAAAAAAAAAAAATACAACAATTAGCATTATATAGCATTATACATATAAGTCACTCAACAAAAACTCAAAATCAGATCTGGACAGTGCCAAGAGAATAAGAGCAGAGAAGAAATGCTCAGAAATACCTGAGCATTTTGGTTATTACTCACTGCATCATATTTTACTTCCACAGGCTGTGATTCAATAGTAAGGCTCTGGTCAGCTGTACTGTCCTCTGGGTTAACATCAAACTCAATCTTAAGCAGAGAAGATTTGCTATCCCCTATGGAAGCCACAAGAGATGGTACAATGTTTTCTTGTCTCAGGCCTGTAACATACCAGTTTTCAAGCTTTGCTTCAACCCTAAAGAAGATTAATAGTTAAAAATATTTAATTGGATAAGGGTTAGAATCAGTTGCAAGAGAAAAGAAAGGCAGAATATTTATGTGGCATAAATAAAAAGTGTAGAAATGTTTACTATTATTTAAAAAGCAGTTACAGACTTCTTTGAGTGCAAATGGGAATTCTGTACAGAGAACTGCCCTGACAACAGTGTCCAAAGTGGAGTCTGTAGGTATACACCTTTAAAGAAAGCTATTGAACACCACCAAACCACACCAACTTCACTCATCCTTAGAAGTACCTATTACATAAGAAACTGATTTTCATGTCCTGTGCCTCCACCATTGAAATCCCTGACTTTGGGAGCCAGCATATTTTGCAATAAAGAGTGTCAATGCCTGGCTCTAATGAGATAACAGAACTACATTTTTTTCAGAAACATATCACTTATAAGAGTATCTGTTCTACAGCTTCAGTCCTGCAAACTAAATTATATGGCATGCATTTATGAAAATAATGTCAAAGCTCTTTTTGCTTCCATGCAGTATTCAAGCTGCACCTTGAAAATTCCCCAGAATGGTTTTTAGCAAAAAATTTTCAAGATTCAGTGGCTGAGCTGGTGATCTTATGCACGAAGCCTGAAATGAAGAAACTGCAAATGAAAGCAAAAAGTGCACAAATTCATTTTCCAGACACTGGAAATCTCATTCATTGACTGTGTAATCCAATAATTTTTTTCCAGTATTTCTGGTGTGCCCTCTCTTAAAACACAGGAAAGGCTCAGTATCTTACGCTCTGGCTGATCTCCCACCTACAGCACAAACACATAATTTTTCATTTCTGTAGGCAGTGAGTGAGACATTTGTTAGCTTGGCTGGAGTGTGTTGGCCACACCATTTCACACAGCTGAGCTATCACTTCCCAAAAGTCATATTCAGCACTTTGACCCTTATATTCAAGAAAGAAGTTGCCACTGTTTATGAAAACTAGCAGACAGCATTTCCTTCTTCCTTCCATTCTATGTTATTCACCAAATTATATTTTTTACGGCAGAGTACAATTACAGAATGCCCACAAATTTACACAGCAATATACAACAAGAAAAGTTAAGAAGCTAGGGAGTGGGGTGAGGAGGGGAAGAGATGTTTCTACAAAAAGAAAATACCAATCCAATTACTTAATGGCTTGTGCTCCTGGGCGCTGTGATATTTTGGTACTCAGATCAATTATCTGTACTTTTAGAGTTTCTGCCACATTCTTGTCCTCTTTAATTGTAAGAGAAGCACTTAGCAGCTTCAGTGTCACAACATGGGCAACATACTAGTGAGAAGAACAAAGGAAAATGAAATTAGTCATCTCAGTAAGAACAATTTCTCAGAACTCCTTATTTTAACAAACTGAAATGTGTCTAAGTCTTTCCAGTCAAGTAAGATTAGAAACTCATCTCTATGCAGAAAGCAAAGAACAGTCTTTACCTAATTCAGTGTTTATCAGTCATTTATTTAACATAAAATAGTGTAGTTCAACAAATGTGAAACAAATATAGTCTCACTCTTTTCAGCATTAAGGAAATTTTTTTAAACCCTGAAGCAAGCATAGCTAAACTACATTCAGTAGAGGACTCCTAGATCAAACAAAATCATTATAATCTCATTAAATAACTACATTTTAGAAGACATAGGTTGCATGCCTTTGTTGTTCTTACTGTTAAATATCAAGTCTTGGCCTTGCAAAGAAAGGGTTCTGACTTGCCAATATTTGTACCATTTTATGACTCCATCAATCAGCAACTTCAGAAGAATCAAATAATATTTCCTACCTGAATTTGAAGCCTTCACCTTTCTTCAGGGTAATGAGAGAGCCAAAGGTACTTAATTTGTTGTGTGTTTTTTTTTTTTAAACTGTCCAACAGGCTGCTTACCTGCTTTGGTAATGAAAGGTTATGGGAGCTGTCACTATATCCAATAGCAGTAAAAAGTTTAGCTTTCTCCTCTGGTGTCATTAGTTCATCAATACCTAAAAAATAAAAATCCATAAAAATAAAAAATTTGCACCTTAATAAATAACTATTACCACTTTTCCTCACATTTGCCTCCTACTACTTAAGCTGATCCATTCCATTGATTCTTCATACTGCACTAAATTCCAGATTGCAAAATAATTCACACAAGAGTCTTCATATATGGTGTTACATATGTAACACAGAAATCAATATAATTTTTATTACAAAAGTATCCATAGCTCCTCATGATGAAAACAGATTTCAGGAATTTTAGTAGATCAAAGTGATCCAGGCAGCAAATCACCAAAAACAATATTCCAATTGTTGCCAATTATCACTCTAGCTGTAAGTGCCATACTCTTCTCCTCACCAAGATTCTGAGAAGTACTCAGTAAGAGGTGCCATCAAATGATCAATACTGCATTGCACTGCTTATAGCACACCCTCTCCTGCACAGTAGGAAGCAAAAATACCTTCACTTTCTTTTTAATGTATAAGAAGACATAAAACCTCTCTAGACATTAGTGCTTTACAATCTGCACTTACTTTCAGGTACAGGTGATTCATCATCTTCTTTAGTCCTAGATTCTCTTTTACGCCAGAAACCACCAAACCATCCTCCACTTTTCTTTTCTGCTTCAGTGCTTTTCTTCTTCAGTAATTTTTGTCCTGATCTTATTGTCTACAAACCAGAAATTAAAACAAAGAGGACAAAATTCATAATTTATAGTATTACTGGTTTTTTTGTAAATACTCCATGAATGTATGCATGTTGAACGTGCATTTAACACCACACCACAAGGAATTAAGAGCTCTTTGACTCACTAGGCAGTATCAAAAAGAGGACCAGGGTGAGGGACGTGTCTCTGTGGATCTGTGCATGCACAGACACAAGCATATCTTATTTTTACTTTGGACAGTTTTTTCTACACGCCATCAGCATTTAGACTACAAGAAGGCAGGAACCATACCAAAAGACATTATTTAAGAGAGTAAAAAAAACCAATTACATTCCTTAAATCTAGTAGATTCCTTAACCTAGTAGTAACAAGCCTGAGGACTGATCCTGTACCATTTAAAACTTTGAACTTTCTTTTGAACTGGTTTCCAATTTGGAAATCAATTTACTCTTGTCCTGGAAGAATAGGAAACTTGTCTTCCAACCTACTTATCATATCATACACATCAGCACAATTTCTTTAAAAATACTATCATGACAAAACCATCCTACTGAAAGTGCTACAATATTACTGAACAAAAATTAGTCCTTACCTCAACTTGTGCTTGTTGTCTTGCTAAGACTGTATTGAAGACATCAAGTTTTCTTTCTAGGTCCTACAAAAGTGTATGATCAAATTATTTGCTGCTGAAACACATTTAGGAAAGGCTCACCACTATGAATTTTCTACCAGCTCCTTCATACACTCCAATTGACTTCCACCTCCCCTCATTTCTATCACAGGTATATCCCACTCCCAGCCGTAAAGTTCACTAAAAGATAAAACTGATGTTAGGCAGTCTAGTTTTTTTTCTTAACTAGATTACTTTAGCACTAAATTAAATGCATCCATGTTCATCAATCCTCAACCAAAGACAGATTGGTTTAAATGGCACTTTACTTGTATTTTATTTTGTTTTCCACTACAGGTTACACAGAATTTCAGATTAAGAAGGTATTTTCACAGATCTCTTGTGCTCTTGTAAAACCAACAACTCGGATTATTCTCAATTACAGCTAAGGAATTATTTCATAGAGGGACCAAAATACAATCCCTCCAAAGTGAAAGGACTCATACCTGGATCTGCCTCTGTGTTTCTTCTGACAGTTTACTCTGTGTTAGCTTGTTCTTGTACACATTTTTGTAACTCTTCAGAAGCTGCCTGTGCTGTTTTATGTGACTCCATGACCACATTCGTGTATGTCTTCTGATGTGAACTTCAAGAACACTGTTACCTGCATATTTCCACCTACAATAATTCCACACTTGTGAACAAATTCCCATTTCATTTGTGCATTACAACTTACAGGTTGCAGAGATAGTTTATTAGTATGCAAACACTTTGCTCACCACTTGTGATTTGAGTAAGGTGGCTTATAAAAATGTTAATGTTTTCAACATCACTTTGGAAAAATGGACAGAGAGCTTACATTTAATGCCTGAAGAACTACAAACCTTCATTATTGATTTCTGCATGTTTCCGAATTTGGGCTTTTCCAGCATTAAGTGCCCTTAAGCACTTTGATAATCAGTATCAGTTAGTACTTTGAAAAAAGCCAACAAAAAACAGTTCAAATCTTTAAAAACTAAAGCTGACATGCATGTTTCCCTTGTATAACACTGGCCAAGTTTTTTCTTTAGCCTTTCTAAAATTACATTTTAACCTCTGGTGAGAGCATTGGAATTTTGTTCAAATTTTGGGGACTTCAGCTTAGCAAGTAAGATTTTCATCAACTGGATCTTTTATCACTTGAACCTAAGAGCTAAGCAAAGCTCTGTGAAAATTTTATCAGCATGTGATCTAATTTTAAAACTACTTTTAACCATGAAAGAGAATGAAGAGACTGGAGAAGACTTGAGCATCTCCCAAAGAAGGTATGAATGTACACAGCTTACCATTCCCTGGCATTTTTATGGAGAGATACATTTGGCCTAAATCTTCTGTACGGTGCATTGCGAACCATGTAATCTATGGACTCCAACAGGTCTATCATGCTGAGGTACTAAACACAGGAAAACAAGTTTCTCAGCAGAGGTGCAGGTTTTGTTTGCAGGCAGTGCTCGAACTGCATCTATACCATGGCCTTTAGTATTCCTCAAATTACTCAAAAATTTCAGTCTATGCATTTTCATTAGTACCTGAAAGTGACCAACTGCACCTATTCTTCTCACCACTTTGCACTCCTACTTCCCTCCAAAAACAACCATTTGTAGTTTTACCAGTTTGCTCAGCACAAATTCTCAGGTTTTCTCAAGCCAACCATGCTTGTTTGCCAATGCAGTTTCCCTCATTTTAGAGCTGCCTTTACATTAGTGAACCTTACTGGTACAGTTCTGAACTCAACATCACTAAAAGCTAAAAAGCTCTTTAACCAGCTAACTGCAAAGTTATCTCTGAGTAAATGAGAACATAAAATTGCTGAGGAGCAATCTAAATTAGCTCCTTGATACTTCAGCAGGCTTTGTTGCCAAAGCCAGCACACTCCATTCATTCCCACCCTTGCTTGTACTTTGGTATCCCTGTAGTTATAACAATAGATTATAGTTTAATAAGATAAGGACTACTCATGATTGCATTCTCCAGGTGTAAAGAATGCTGCCCAGAAGGGCTGAATACAGATCAGGTGGCTCCCAGAGGGTCCACAGAAAAGTCTGTCAGAGCACAAGAATCACCAGGAAGCGACTGTTACACAGAGAGGAAAAGATCCTACACTTTTCCCACAGGTACTGCTACATGGTTTAGAAATTCCACAAGTATATAAGCACACAAATCCCTAAGAAGAATTTTTTTCAGTGAAAAAACACTATAGTTCATCACAAACTGAAATGGGTGATAAACAGCAAACCAACTTGCCTGTGGCTTAGTGAATTCAATGACAATTCTCTGTACTTCTACATTACAATCAATCTTAGGAGTTTTCAGTTCTGCTTCTGCATATGGGTTGATATAGAGTCTTGCAGAGGCTGACACTGGTCTGAAAACTTGAAAATAAAAAAAAATGGAGATGGATTTTTTTACTTAAATATAACAAGTAATAGATCAACCCTGTCAATAGATAATGTGCATGATTAAGCCCCACAGAATCAGGATGCAATTCTTACCAACAATTAAGAAGCCCCACGACAGTCAAAAGCATGTAAGCCCTAATATGTTCTATTACATTATGGTTTTTCTAAAATGAAGATATTATGGCCATGCCTGCAGGATCAGATCAGGCTTCTGTACACTAACATGCTCAGAACAGTTTAGATTCACTCATTCCTAGCTTACTTACTGTACTGGTGGTCTTCAGGCTGGTTACCATCACAGGGAATTCCTCTTTTCAGCTGATCCTGTAAAGGGATATGATACTGTCTAACAATTGCTGAAGAGCATTACTTGCTTAGAGTTCTTGAAACTTTAAGTAGACCAACTTAAGTTCATGTGTACTTTGCAGACTTTTGCAGTTGTCAATTCAAGCTGTGTATCAATTTGTGTTTTCACTTCAGACTACGATTCAGAGAAAAAAGAGGAAAATATCCACAGACAGGCAGTGCCAAATGAACTTGGTTGCTCTCAGACAACTGGTTGGTTTTAAGCACTTCACAGTTTTGAATCAATCTCTGATGTTAGAACCAAGCTTACTAGGTTAAGTACATACCTTGTTAGGGTATATAAAAAAAAGGTATCCATAAAAGATAAGCACAAAAGAAAAAGAGAAACAAGTAGTATTGTACAAGGACACACAGAACACCTTTATAAACACAATAGGTTAAAAATATATCATGTCTAAACCCTATAGGGGTTGATAACAAATGAGGATCACAAAATATTATTAACAATAGGACAATGGATTAACATATGACCCTGAAAACAGTGACCATAAGTGTAAGGAGTGGGGTAGAAATCAGTGTGGTGTAGTTTTGAATACTACAAGAGCCAGAGAATATTGTAATTAATGTGTTTTCTTCTACATTACCAGTATTTGTTCACGGGAGCCATGATAATACATTTTGCTGTTGATGTTCCAGTAAGCACTGAGGCTGTCCAGGCACAAAAGCTGCACAGGAAAGAAAACATGCAACAATCTGCATATTCCATATCCAACCCATCCTAGGAACTTAGCTTTCCATTTGTGAAAATAGAAAACATGAAAGCAGACTAGACAGCAAATGAACCATTAGCATTGAGATGTATTTAATCTGACAATAGTATTCTTAAATTATAATTGAATTGCATGTTCTTAAAGCACATGTTCATGCACATCTGTTAAACATGACCCTGGATTACAGGGGTTTACTAGTCTCAAAGATTAGTTGCTTTCCTCATGTGAGCAGGAAAAAAACCCAAAGACATTACCTTATATATTATTTTTGAAGCTTCATTCAGAATAGAAGGTGTCCAGTTCTCGTTTGTTGTCTAAAAGTTCAAAGTAATAAAAGCAATTTTGTGCATCTTCACTAACACATTTGTGGATTTATCCTATGCTTCCAAGCAACAAATGCATCCAGTTTCTCTGCATACACACACATCAAGATAACACACAAAAATCTGTCCATTTACTTCCATACTTTGATATTCAACTCCTCATCCTACCCATAAAATGCTTAGCAGCTAAGGCAAAGAGAGGCTGAAATTTTCTCTCCCCATTTCTCAAAGGCTTGGAAAAATACCAAATTCTTGATCATTATGATGCAATGTTTGCCCTCATTTATTATGGCTGGACATAACCTGCCTGGTTTCAAAGGTCACTAAGATCATTAGAACCAATCACCAAGTCTCAGAAAGCGTAATGTTGCTCAATCCTCTTCCCTTCTGCTTGCTCAAACTGCCAGTACTATTTGCATGAATAAAAGAGTGTCTTCATTTCTAGCTGTATGCACACTGACACTTCTCACTATGTTCTTCTTTCTGCTACTCCAAAGACAAGCAAACTGAACACACAAGAACATGCACTCACACACACATTACCAGTAAGCTGAGCTCGCCCAACGTCATTCCCAAGGAAATCGGACACTGTGGGTCTGTGATCTACAAAAACAGAAAAATTACAGGTATTTATTTCCCTTGCTGCAGACAGATGTATCCTTTGAAGGTGACTGAAATCCTGAACTGGTCTGAGCAACTTCTTTTGCTTAGTTAATCTAACTGAAACATTACTGGAACCCACTAAGATAGACCAAAACTAATACAGCTGTAGTGTAAAGACTTAGGACTTCAAACTGGAAAATTTTCTTTTGCATTCTAACATCATCATGCAGGAAAAAAAAATTAGAGTACCACATCTCACTCATCACTTCATGATATGCACTTCTATGATCTCTCTAACTTCAGTGTCTGACAAAACCCAAAGAAAGGCTTGAGAAATACACTATTATCCAGTGCTTTTCTTTTAAATTCAATTGTCTCACAACAAACTGCTTAATTGTTTTCCTAAGGGAAGGTAAAACTAGAAATACCAGTTTGGTTCAAACAAACAAACATTCTTGTATATCAATTAAGTGTTTTCAAGAGTAATCTGTAAACCCATCAGCTTCTGCCATTCTGGACTCCCCCAGGACACTAAAAAAGTCTCTACATCCACTGCATGAGCAATATGTAAGAACAGTCACTGCTCATATTTAGTGAGCAAGGCAGCACTGGACAAGGGGAAAGAGAACAGCTGTTTCACATATCCATATTTCTGGCATTCACATCTGGGGCAAGTTATTTGAAGAGGTGCAGAAGAAACCACAGCAACTTTTTCAAGGTGGCCAATACAGTTTCTCTATGGACTAGAGAATCACAACTGCATCAAAGCCCAATTTAAAACAAAGACAGCATGTCCCAGCTACTTACATCATCTTCATATTTAACATGAATGCCTGTGATTTTGACTTGCACATTTTTTATAACTTGAGTTGCAAGCTTTTCTAAGAAAGTATCCTTCTTCTCCTCCTTTGGTTTGGCTAGAACAAGAATTTTTTAAAAGTCAGTATTTAGTGTAATAATTGCATCTTGAATTTCATTATACCAATAACTACAACAATGTAAACTTTATATTTCCTCTAAATTAACATTTCACTTTTCATTTATTTAGATTACATATTTGTATTTTTTTCTTTTTCTGCACATCCATACTCTGAAGATGTGATACTAGCTGCCTGTGCACAACTCAACCACAAGAAAATACACGTCTACATTTCAGTCAAAGCAGTTTAGCTCACAGCAAGTTCTGGATTAATATACTCCTCCCTACTCCTTCCAAGGTTAAAGATTCTCACTTAAAAGTCCCTCAGTTTCAAGAAGCAAATGAGTAAGAGAGTAACTGAGAACAAAATACCCTTGAATAATACATGCAATGGCAAGGAGTAATATTTACAACTCTGCATTATTTTACTATATTGATATAACACTACCATTTCAGTCTGTGTTTCAGCATTTTATCTGAAGTGTGGCTGGATGAGTGAGCTGCTTGTCTTCTAGCTGCCTTTACAGGCTACGCTGCTGTGCTCAGTACCCTCCCTACAGTGCAACTATTCCAGCAAATGCCATCCATCAGCCTACCAAGCTTATACATTTTTGTTTGAAATGCTACAGATGGCTCAAGTTGAAGAAAAAATAAGGACTATAGGTTTTGACTTTGCTTACTTTAACTGTTTCTAATTTTTTACATATGCAATGCACAGTGAACAACACAGGTATCTAACTTTGTACATCTTGCTAAAAGAATGAGAAATTTTCTTTCAAAGCTTTCAGTGGTTCAGGAAACCTGCTTAAAAACAAAGACTTCTCTATTGAACATGATATAACACAGTCAAGAGAGCATTTGATTTCAATTAAAAAAAAATAGGAACTCAAAAGAAACAGAAACATTGCACTTTCACATGCAACATACACTTCCTGCTATTAACTGATTTAGGAAAAAAAAAAAAAAAAAAAAAAAAAAAGAAGAAGTTCTTATCAAAGCTTCAAGACTTAAGTGCAAGGAACCCAGTAACATTTTTGCAGCCAAATGCAGCTACCAGCAGCAATTTGTGTGATACCTTGCAAAGCTTATCTTGGGTCCCCACAAGGTTTTCCCTCCAGCTGCAAGTCTGTGTGCAGTTGCAGCTTCCTCCAAGACCAAATACATAATACAATCACATGGGACATGGCAACCCTTTCTTAGACACATGCTAATGCTGAAAACCTGCACAGTTTAGTGTTTATAGACAATGATTATCCTCTTGGGGAACAACATCTATTTCATTCCTGTTTAAATATGTCACAGCAATAAATCAGTTATTTAGAATAGAGAGCTAAAAGGTGATGAAAAAGACTGTTTACTGCTATAACATCAGTTTCAGGTTTTCTTTACCTGTTACTGGAATCTGACAAAAATCAGACAAATATAACTTGCATGTGCAGTTTTTCCAACAGTCACAGTGAAGTGCCACTAGTCTACAGTTCTGCTGTAAATGCTACAGATAGCTCAAGTTGAAGGAACAGGCACAACTAACCAAGTAAAGAGAAACAAGGACTCTCTTCAGTCTCACTGGATCCAGAGAACAGATAAACAGCAAGAACAGCTGTCTCCAATTTATATCCTCTCTTTCAAACAGGAGGAAAAAGGTCTCATTGGATGGACAGCCAAGGCTATGAAAAACTAATCCAAACAGAAAGCAAAAAGAAGCCTTAAGCTTAAAAGCCACAACTGTTACCCACCTTTTGAGTGCTCACGACCTCTAAATGGTCTCTTAAAATGCTTTTTGTACTTTTTACGCTTACGTCCTTTTGCAATGCAAGCAATTTTTTGGAAAAAGGATAAAATTCAAGTTAGTAAAGCAGAAATGAAAGGAAGTGTAAGAAAATAGGGAAGAAAGTTTAGCTTGTCTTAAAGCATAATGGCTTAGAAGGTCTCACTAAAAACTTCAGGAATTGCAGCTGTGCTAAGCAAACAATCAGCTGCTTCTCAGAGCATAAGATATAAGTCCAGAAGACAGATTTCAAGCTAAGATATAGATGTATGTGGATGATCAACAGTATGGTATGAAAGCACTCAGAAAAGGACAAATCCAACAACCACAAAAACAACACACAAAAATGATTCTAAAAGCCTTACATGAAATTAAATTCCATTATCTACACACATATGGCAACCCACACCATCACAACCATTTCATTAATGAAATGATGCCTGTACTTTTCCACAATTCTGAAGAAAACCTGTTTGCTGAGTTACATTGTTTCTTCTCCCCCTCTAGCCAAAGAAGCAAAAATAACTCAGCAATAGTGCTGTCTGTGCTTATCTTTATGGGGCTGGAGCATGAGAAGGGTGGATCTCACTAAAGCAAGAAGGAAGCAAGTATAACAGTGTACTTAACCTAAATGTGGGGAATAACTTGATATCATTTGCAGGCTTGTTCAAACAAAGGAGGGAAATTGCCTGCCAAGATTTCAATCTGTCTTGCAGGTAAGATAATAGAGTGGTCACTATATAAATAATAAAAAGGAAAAGCTAGACAAACAGAAACATTTTATTTTGGATAGTTCCTTTTCACAGTACAAGTAATCCTTTATTAAGCCAACTTAAAAGGACAGCTTCCTTCACTTATTATTGAATTTGTAGGTCTCAGGCTTTCACTCCCATGTATGACAAAACTAAGGAAACAGGATATTCTTCATCCACATTCAGTACTATGGAAAAACTAAATATATGTTTTTAAGCTCACTGAAAACCTGTGCTCAAATAACAGCTCAAGCAAGAAACTTGGGCCAAGTGTAAATTTTTGAAAATCAGGTTTGGAGGTTAAATAAAGCACATAAACATAAAAATAGTTCCTCTGAATTTCAAGGGAAGCTGTTTCCTTGCCTAACTTGAGAGCAATGCAAATAAAGAGAAGCAGGGGAAAGCATGCTAATGCCTTCAATCTGCTATAGTTAATTTTGTCTGTCCATGGTTTCAAGACAGCCTAAACTTCCATTATCTTAAGCCCAGACACGTTAAGTAAGAGTAATTACTCTCCAAACAGCTTAAGATGGTTGTAAAATTATAGTACAATATCATCAGCATTTTATAATGTTCTTGAACTCAACATGAATGATGGAAACCTAGGTGGTCTCCTAATCTTCTGAAACAGGTACTCAATTAAAAAAGGACTAAGTTGTTCCAGGATTCCACTTGAATCCACATTCATTAAAATCCTGTTTCTAGAACCACCAATATATGGATGTTTACCATACAAGTATTGTTTTTTCACTTCTGCATTTGGGTGCTTTGGAGAGGGGGACTTTTAAAATGCTCACCATGCATGTATAAAATGTAACTAACCATGCATACCCACCAGGCTTGGTGTCCTTGTAAACCAGACTCTCCAACCCATACAAGGGATCTTGTGTATGTGTGCCTTGGTCCACATGGCAGCAAATAACCAAAAAATGCATTTGGTTTAAAAGAAGGAAATCAACTCCTGATTTAATATCAATTCCACCAAATTAGTATGACACAGCAGTATTTTCAGTACAGTATCTGACAGCCCAAGTCACTTCAGAATATCAAGTTTCAGTGATTACCTACATAGGAAAATCATGCAATTTACATTTTTTCTTGTAACCAGCAAAAGACCTGCAGCCTCTGGTCTCCATACATGAGGTTTGATAGAGACAGATTGTAACAGCTCAGAAAAAAGAAAATAGTTTCATCAGCTTGTGTCAGCAGTTTCCACTTCCCCCTCACACTATCAGTGCCACAACCACTTTGCTCAGTATTTGAAAAGCACATTGAAAGACAACATCTCCAGGCCTATCTATACTCTCAAATCCAAGGACTGAATCAAGATTCTGAACACATTAACAGAAATCAAGTATTAATCAGAAAAGAAAGTACAGCTGAGAATTCATGAACCCTTACAACTTTCTTTTCAAGATATTTCCTAGATTTTCAGCAGCTATTGTGTGCTCCTAAAAGCCTAGAGAGTGCCAAATTTCTTAGAGTTTTATAGTTCAGCAGGGCAACATGGGCTCCAAGATTATATCTCTAGCAAAAGCAAAGGATCTGCTTGTGCAGAGCAGACTACAATATTCTAGCACAGCACCATAAACACAAATGAAGCTACCAGTGAAATACAATCATAAGATAACAGAACTTCTCAAGTTAGAGTAGAAAATAATCCAATTTAAGTGTTCCTCTTGCTTTTCTTTCTCAAGGCTTAAAGTTTAAAACTACAAAACATGATTAATCTAATTCTTGTTCTTTATATAATCACTTGAGCTTCTAAGGTATCATTTTTCTATGACAATTTTTTTTTCAAAAGTTAAGTAAGTTTTTATTGTAAGAGAAAACTGCCAGAGGCACACAGACTCATTCTTAAATATATGAAGCTCCAGAATTGGAATTCCTCAAGCAGTACTCATTAGGTTAAGTTCATCTTATTACACTGTGCTTTCATCCTACTGCTACTGGTGCAAAGAGCATCACTAAACCACTGCTGCTGTACAGGATCCAAGTGTTACATAACTGAGGTTAAACCTCTACCAACATTCCTTCACCCCAGTATCAAGTAATGGCTGCAAAACTCATTCACTGAAGTTGTCTTAGGCCTCATATATTTTCTGACATATTAAAGACAAGAAATAAATCAAAGCTCCTTTCCTCATTGCAGCCAGATTGTCAGATTGCTGTTTGAAGGAAACTGCACATGTACATCTCAAACTGGCAGTGCAGGATAAAGGCCACAGACTCTCCTGTAACTGGAGAATTAAATGAGCAAAGGCATTACAACCAAACCATCTTTTTTCCAAGTGTTGAAAGCATCATCTGTTTCTCAGTAATTTTTCCATGATTTGCAGCATTACAAGTATAGTAGAAATGCACCATAAGAACCATTACACAAGCCAACAAATAGGTCTCAATTCAGACAAAAACTTCAGTGATAACTTTTTCCTCCAACACATGTTACCTGCCAAAGGTCCTGAGCTTGATTTCTGTACAAACAAGCCTGACTGATAATATAATTTTATTAAAGGTATTGGTTATGACAATACAAGCAAACAGAAAAAAAAAATCACCAGCACAAAACAAGTTAACAGGACTTAATTGAGAGCTTAACACTTTTTACAACCTAGAGCAAAAATTTAAGGTCCCTATATTGATGCTCAGTTATTTTGTTGTCATGAATTATTTCCTGCTCACAAGTGTTGCACCTCCCAAATCAGTCCAAACTCAGTGCATCATAAAAGCACAGCAGGAACTGGAACAAAAGTCTTGTCATTGTAGTAAAGGTTTACAAGCATTACCACTCCCCTTAAAGGTTCCTTTCAGCAAAGAACAATCTACCACATGCAACTCTAAAACACACAGTGAAAGTTTATTATCAAGGTGCTAAAGCAACATTACCCTCACGAAATGTACTTTCTATTGTTCTGTAAGGTCCTGTTCCCCCAGAGCACCAAAAAAAAACCCAGAGGAAAAAAAAAAAAAAAAGACATACCAGATAAATAAATTCCCATTTCCCCTGTAAGCTGACTGGATAAATGAATGGTAAACTAAAAAATAACATTTCTTTCAAGCTTCAGAGTGAAAAAAAGCTTTTCAAAGCACTGTAGTAAGATTGGCTAGACCCATGAAAAAACAAAATTTATTAAGTCAATTGGAAACCAGGTTCTTTCTTTCACAGCACAGCCTAAGTCCTCAAATTCCAATGGAGATTTGCATTATTAACTCAGTACCTTTTTCTGCTGCTTTCTGCAAGGCTTCCTCAATTCTTGCCAGTTCCTTTTGTTTATTATCCTGCAAGTACTTTTCTTCCTTCTCTGCATCATATACAACACCTGTAAGACAAGTTAGGAGAGCATTAATCCTAAATCTCAAATTAAATAAATGCATTATCAAGCAATGCACACCATATACAACATCATGTTGCACAACACCTTATTTGAGAGAAAGGCTATTATTTTCCATTGCTGAACACTGCAGTCTGCCTCCAAAGCTGCTGTTTTTACACAATTATGCATTATTTCACAGAATTTTTCTGTGGAAATTCAGACTCCTAAGAGTGGTCTGTGCAATGTAAGACAGATTTTTAAGTTCTTCCATACATATATTTAATGTTCTAGGAACTTCAAAGTTTCCTCATCATACCAGAGGTTGATTTCAGTGAAGTTCTGTGACCCCCTTCCCACTCCCTATAAACAGTACTAATGGAGTTATTACCTTTGATTGTTATCATTTAGAAGCAGATAAACAGCTAAAGATCTAAACCATGCCACCAAGCTGGATTCAGGATAAGCACATTTTAGAGGAAACTTGGCTGTTGAATTGAACTTGGAATGGATGCAACCAAGGACTTCCACAAAAGTGTCTAGAAATTTCCCAGAGGGAGCAGAATATAAAAGCAGTGGCTTACATGAACTATTGTGCTATTACAGACTCATTTACATGGTACCCTTAGGTATTTTTCTCTTCCATTATTTAACTGTTGCTAAGAAATTTACATACTTGCTCCAGGAACTATCAGAAGATACAAGCCTTCCAGAGTTGCAACAACTGCCTCCCCATAGAGATTCTTCCAAGGAATCTTCAGAGTAAGTTTATCTAAAGAAAGCAGATACAGTTACATCAAAACAAACATCTCCACAGTGCTTAGTCAAAGAACACCTCTGGCACTAAAGAGCACTAATCCTACATCTCAATGTCCTAAACACCTTAGAAGGTTAGGAGAAACCATATGGGCATGATTTTATAAATCCCTTGAAGTGATAAAATACATGCAGAGGAAACATAAGCCATAGTTTTAAGCAAAAAAGTCACAGTCTGGGTCAGAATGCTTCAAATCAAAACCTGAGATCACTGCTGAAGTTCAATTCACTGGGATGAATATGATTTTCCCAGGAAGTAGAAGACAAAATACAACACATATATATCTTCTACAAATGTGTTATGTGAAAAACAAAGCTGACCACCAGGGAAAGGAATTTATTTTAAAAAAAATCAAAGAGTTCCTAAACCTTTGGCATTTTTGTCAGTTTCAGGAATTTAACTTAAATTCTTCATAGTCTTAATGAATCCTTTAAAGAAGGACACATATTCTGTCTACACTAAACAGCTCCCTTTATCATTCATGCCTCTGGGAAGAACCTCTCAGATGTGATTTTCATACCAACCTGAAAAGTTACACAAACAGGATTTGCTAGATAACATCAATGGCAGTCAGATTGAATTTCCATGCTAGTTCCAACAGTGAGTATAAATACACTTAATAAAGTTTGATAAAGAAACTCAGGGGCAAGATTGACCTTACAGCCTATACTAAAATTTCCATTGTAATAGTCATACTGGAACTGAAACTTACCTATCTGACCAACTTTTATTCTAAAAGGTACATCCAATTCACTCTGCAAATGACAAAAATAAAGTATTGAACAGAAGAAGTAGTAAAAATCAAATAAATAAATTTAAATTACCTTTGCAAAGTAGTATATTTACGTACAGAAATTAAAAGCTACTTATTTTCTAGTGGAAAACCTTAGAAGAAAAACAAGACAGCAGTTGTCAGGCAAACTAGAGGAAAAAAGAGAAGAACTGGACCATATCATATTCATTTGATCCCTTTTTTTTCAAGAAAGTGTAGGCTACTTCTCCAAAAGTGGTGCTCAATACTGACCTTCCTTTAATTACTTTTGCATTGAAATCTAATGCATTGCAATTGTAAGGCTGTCAGAATCATCCCTTACTTTATGTTTTTGACTTGGTCTCAGCTCACTCTCAGCTCTGGTCAGTCTTTACATGACTTTACATTTTTCTAAGTCAGAACTGCTGAATCAATGTGAATCAATCCCCTAAGAAGGAAAGGCATGTACAAAGTAACACTTCCTTTCTTACCTACTAGCTATGAAGATATTTGTAGCAATAGATTTGAAGTACAACAAAGCTATCAGGGATGGATGAAATGGACAAGTAAAATATGAAACTTTAGAATAAAAAAGAGAAGCCAGTGATCAGGTCATATAAAGATCCAATGTATTTTCAATGCACAGAAGAATAACAGTTCTCTTTAGTGAAGTTGAAATATACTAAATTTTGGTGCAAGATTCTCTCAGTAGTCCAGGTGTTCATTAGCTAAATTAAAGAACATGAAAATTAGCCAAGTAATTTGTTTTTCTAGACAAGAGTATGGGAACTTAATGCAAGTTACTTCTTGTTTTTCAATCACAGCTTTTCTTTCTCTGTCCCAGTAAAATTAGCAAAATTAGAAGCAGTTAACCAATAACTTATTTCCAATAATCAGTAAAAAAGAACACAGTGTACCCTTTTTTGAGACTTCAGTGAGCAATATTTTATCCTAAGTCCCAGTCTTTAGACCCATAAAACCAATTTGAAGTTATTAGCATACTTACTAATGCATTCTCCTTTATCTGTAAATTGTCAAGTGCCACATCACCTGTTTAGAAAAAAGAGAGAAGTACAGAAAAAAATTACTTCAAGTATTACTTATGTTAGAAAAAGGATCACAACCACAATCTTCCCAAGTATTTATGAATACAACCTGAAAACCTTATTCCAGTTACAGAATAGCACAATAAATGTGTCATTTGTAAGGCCCAATAAACATGGGTTATAGACAAAATTACAGTTGGAAGAGATGATAAAAACATCACCAACTTAAGACATCCACATGTTTCTACTCTATTAAATACACCCACAATAGTAGGAAGTTTTTCTTATTATTCACTTAGTGTGAAAGACAACTGCAGTTCTATCAACATAGGGTAGGCTTGGAAAATGGTAACTTGTTTTTCATGATTTCACATAAAAGAAAAATCATGAATCACAGAGCCACAAAAAAAATAACTATTTTCACAAACACATTAATTTTCCTGATGCAGATAACATAACAGGATTTCTAAATGAAACACTGGTATAGGATTATACCCGAGGAAAGCCCATAGAACTACCTCTTAGTTCTTTAATGCCAGATTCCTTAGAGCTATATCCCGTTTGAAGTATACGTATTAATACTGCATAAATTTTAAAATACATACAACCACGACAAGAGCAAAAATAAGGTGATGACCTACCTACGGAAGGCACCTAAAGCAGCCAGATTCCCTAGGCTGGTTTTCTGCATGACTACAGAGTGGCGAACAGAAATGCTTTGACATATTCACCATGTTCCTGCACTATGTTCAATCCATATTATTACAAGGATAACTGACATACACAGCTCGCCAAGCACCCCATCAGCTACACCGGCACCCAGCGCTCTGGCCAGCCGGGGCACTGCGCCATGAGCCCGCCCATGAGCCAACAGCACCATCGTGCTTCCTGCACCCAGCACCCGGGAGAAGGAACAGAAACAAAACCACGGCTTCATCGACGCCGGCGGGTTCCTCCCTCGGAGCGCTCCGAGCGCCCATGGAGGGTGTCAGGGAGCGCGGGCACACAGCAGCCCCGGCCCCCGAGGCAGCGGGAACGTGTGCGGCCACACATCGCCCTCCGTCACCGCGGGCCCGGAACCCGGCACCTGCCCCGGGGGCTGCACACCCACCGCCCGCCCTCCGAGGGCTCGGCGCTCCAAGGGCCGCGAGCCCCTCACGGGGGAACCGCAGCCAGAGGCGCGCTCGCTGTCCCCGCTGACACGGCGGGCACGGAGCGGCAGAGGAAGGGGCTCCTTACCCCCCCATATGCCCAGCTTGAGCTGAGACTTGTTCAGGTTCTCCACATAGTCGCCCAGGAAGCGGTTCAGGAGATCCGCCACCACTGATTCCAGCACCATGGCGCAGGCGGCCCCTCATCGGCGGCCGGCGGCAGGGAGGGCAGCGGAGCGGAGCGCAGGGGAGGGGGCGGCGAGCGCGGCGTGACCCAGCACGGGCGCGCCCCCGGCAGTCAGCTGACGGGGCGGGGCGCAGCCCAGTGCCTGCCGGGGTGCGGAGGTGGGGCTGGGAGCGGCGCCGGGCAGGGACGGACCCCGGGCTGAGCGGGGAATCAACCCCGAGCTGCCGCCGGTGCTCGGAGCCGCGGGGCCGGGCGAGCGCGCGGGGCGCGGCGCACACGGCGCCCCCGGCGCCCCCGGCGCCCCCGTGCGGCGGGGATCGCCACCGCAGCGCGGCGCGGGGCGAAGAGAGCGCGTGAGGGAGGAGCCGCTGCGGCCGCCGGCCCTTCACAGGCACCGCGCCCCGGCTCCTCACCCGCAGGCACCGGCCCGGCACCGGCACCGCGCCCCGGCTCCTCACCCGCAGGCACCGGCCCGGCACCGGCACCGCGCCCCGGCTCCTCACCCGCAGGCACCGGCACCGCGCCCCTGCTCCTCACCCGCAGGCACCGGCCCGGCACCGTCACCGCGCCCCTGCTCCTCACCCGCAGGCACCGTCACCGCGCCCCTGCTCCTCACCCGCAGGCACCGGCCCGGCACCGCGCCCCGGCTCCTCACCTGCAGGCACCGGCCCGGCACCGGGCCCCGGCTTCGCACCCACAGGCACCGGCACCGGCCCCTCACGGGCACCGGTCCCGGCTCCTCACCCACAGGCACCGGCCCCTCACGGGCACCGGTCCCGGCTGCTCACCCGCACGCACCGGCACCGCTCCCCGACTCCTCACCCGCAGGCACCGGCCCGGCACCGGCCCCTCACGGGCACCGAGCCCGGGCTTCTCACCCGCAGGCACCGTCCCGGCACCGGCACCGCGCCCCGGCTCCTCACCCACAGGCACCGGCCCCTCACGGGCACCATCCCGGCACCGCTCCCCGACTCCTCACCTGCAGGCACCGGCCCCTCACGGGCACCGGGCCCCGGTTTCTCACCCGCAGGCACCGGCCCCTCACGGGCATCGGGCCCCGGCTTCTCACCCACGGGCACCGGCCCCTCACGGGCATCGGACCCCGGCTCCTCACCCGCGGGCACCGTCCCGGCACCGGCCCCTCACGGGCATCGGGCCCCGGCTTCTCACCCACGGGCACCGGCCCCTCACGGGCACCGCGCTCCGACTCCTCACCCGCGGGCACCGTCCCGGCACCGGCCCCTCACGGGCATCGGGCCCCGGCTCCTCACCCGCAGGCACCGGCCCCTCACGGGCACCGCGCCCCTCGGCTCCTCAGCAGCCCCGGAAAGCCGTGCGGGTTGGACTTGTGATAATGGTCAAATGATTCATGTTAATCATAAAAGTTTTGGAGTTTGTATAAACCAGAATATTTAAAAGAAGAACAGAACATGGACCTAGATAAAGGGGAATATATGATTAAACCTAGTCTGTTTAAATCCCGCTGTTATGAATATTGTGTATACCAGTTTAGGAAAAAAAAAAAAAAAAAGGGGGGAGAGTTTTCCATAATCTGAAAGGTTTTTTTTTGGTTTTTTTTTTTTTTTTCAGAATCAGGTTTCCTGCCTTTGTGTAATCAATCACAAACTATCTGCTAAAGATCAGAGTTCCCACTTCTGTTTTTATCTACCAAGACCAGATGGTTCCATGACCAATTGTCCCAAGAGCTGTCCCACGAAGTTTGGAAGTTTCTTTGACCACCACTGCTTACCTTGCAGAATTATGACAACAAAATAATAACAATTATTGATTACTACAAGGAAAACCATCCTATAAAAAGGGAGCTGCAACCCAAGTTGGGTGGAAGTGTGGAGTGGGTGGTGACCCCTCACGTTTTCCCCAGCGCTGCTTGCTCTGTCTGTATAAAATTTTTGAACAAATTTTTGAATCTCTGGGGTACTCATCTCAAACTGGTTCTGTAAAGTCATTCTGATCTCATAGGAGCTCATTTATTCGTTGAAGCACAACACTTGGTAGCTCAAAATGGCACATTCAGTCTAAAAATATACTCCATAAAACAATATTGGTAATGGGATTCAACCTCCAAAGTATGTAAAAATACATCAACATAAATATGATCAGTGAGACACTCCCAGCACCCAAACAGGAGATTCATGTAAATATTGATACTGCTCTAGTGAAATCCTGACTTCACTTCCACTGGAAACTTTAATAGTTCATAACATGGTTGTAGGTGCCAGATTTGACACTCAGATTGTGCTGAGCCCATGTGTTTCAGGGCTATAATACAACTGTGCCAAATCAGAAAGTGGCACTGGGGTGTCATGGTCACCTCAGCAGAAAGGCTCCTTGTTTGGTACAGCTCTCCTACAAATTAGTGCCATTTCCTATTCCTTGTCCTTCACTTGATATTTTATGAATAAAAGGCTTTCCATAAAGACAGAGAGGAAGAAATGCCAGAGAATCAAGTTCCTCGGCAACATCCTACTCAGGTTGATTTTCTGACAGTTTTATCCCAGCTGTTTCCCAGTCTTTGTGACCTCTTAGGTACAAAGTGAATTGTCCCCACAGCCTCTAGTACACTGCTAAGAAAGCAATAAAGGCAACCTGGCCTAGACTATGTGAACTATTGGTAGAAAAAACTGGAAAACACAAACCCTTAATTTTCAGAATATTGCAATGCCCTAAATGCCAACATTCAATAATGAAGCTATTTATAGATTAACCTGATTTCAGAAGCTTTCCTTTCTCATGAAACATTAACCTTCTGCACATTCAGCATACGTGACTTGGAAAGGCTGAAACCTATGGATACGACTTTTATTTTAAGTTACTGTACATATTGTAAGCTGTCATTTATCAGGAGGAAGCTATTTAATAATACCTATAAAAAATAATAGCTTGATAATTACCTTTTGCAGGTAATTGGGTTTTTTAGGTGAAAGGTCGTACTTGGCAGATAAGGAAATTAGAAGCCTCTGCTTACCATGTTTCTACATCTTTATTTTTGACAGCAGGAGCCATATGTGCTTTTTTCCTGGTGTTACTATAACAAAGAAGTACTCCATTAAATAAACATGTACCTGAATTAGGCACTCATGAGCTGTGCTACAGTAGCCTGTGCAAATCAGATTATTGGAATGACAAATCTCTTGGTTTATGCAGTAAAGAATGCAAAGTAGTAATCCTGAACTACAGACACACATCTGCCTGTTACCTTACACATTATGACAAATCCTACTCATGTAAAGGGGTCAACTGCCTGGACACAGGGATTCATCTGAAATCCACTGCTAGATCAGGAACCACTCATGTTCAAACCTTTCTTTATTTTAATCTAAGCTTAAAAATCCTTTAAAATACCAAATGAGATGTTTTTGATTGAGCTGACACCTCTAAATAGTAGTCTCCATCACACCTTGTAGTCTGCCTGTCCATGCTGCCTTATACAACTGATTCACCTTTACAACCAGATTCTGTGCTGGGCAGATACCCAGGTGTTTTGTCCCAACATGAAGCATTTCTCTGCAGACAGTCTGTGTAATTTCAATTTTTATTTTCTCTAAAATGCACAGGATAAGACCTACACAGAGTTAAAATTAGTAAGAATAGAACAGTCAGTCCTCACTTTCAGAACTCAGGACTGCCAAACGTGGAAGAAGTTGAAGTCAGCATGGAAATGCACAGCCTCAAAGCAAAATTCAGCTTGAAAGCTGGCAAAAAAAAAGTGTTCTCCTGTGAGGATCAATGCAGCAGAGCAAGCCAAAGGGTGCAATTGCCCACAAAAAACACAATCCATGCAGTTTGTCTGTGTTCATTCATGAGAACAGGAAGCACAATGAACACTTGCCGTTGCAGACACCAGCAGACCAGATTCTGTATTCAGCATTTTAGTACAGCAGCAGAAGAATAACATGGGAACTATGACTGTGTTGTTGAAATTCTCTGGTCTGCAGTGACATTTCTTCCCTGTAGAGGCTCTGGGGACTGTGAAACTTAGAGCTGCTCCTGGAAAATGCCATGGAATAAAACTGGGAGCCTGAGATTTTTGTGTACAAAGTACAGAGCTGGTCAGTGTAAGTGCTTTTAGTGAGCTGAATTTTGCTGGCATCCTACTTCTGAAACTTGTCACCAGCATGAAAGGGACCCACCCAGTCTCCATCAGTTTGAAACAATCCTTCCACTGTTCTAAACTCCACAGGAACACTCTGTGTGTACTTCTGCCATTAAAATGGTCAAATATGAAGATGACACTACTTCTCTTGAAACCAATAAAAATATTTGATGTCAGTGGAATAATAATGATTTTCATGACACAACAATTTGTCCAATAATCCCATTGAATTTTATTGACTTTGAGAATACACAATTTTGAGAAAAGCCACTTTAAATTATAACAGTCTCCAAGGCATAGATATCAAGAAGTAAATAAAAACGTTTTTTGACACATAAGCATTTAAGGTAGAGTCACTGAAGTGTCCTGTCACCCACACCCTTGAACTCTTAGCTGACATTTGTCAACTTAGGGATTGAGAGAATCACCATCTCCTGATTTCCCATTTCATTTTAACAAGGTGACCTGCAGGAACAGATGTATTTCTTGCCTAATGCCCTCAGTCAGCTGCTTTCACCTCTGAGGTAAAAGTTATGCAGGATGGAAAACACTGAGCAGATGGGTGTGTTTACAAGGGAGTTAAACTGTGTGCAGAGGCACCACTGTTTCTGGGAATCAGTGTAGTCAGGAAAGGATAAAAGCATCTCATAATTAATAAAAGCATTAGTCAGTTCAATCATATATGAGTTTTTCAGGCTGTCATTGGAAAAAAAGGTATTTTCCAATTTTTCCGTTGTTAGTGCTAATAAGCTGTATAGAAATACATTTTTTCACTTAAAAATTTTTGTATAACATTAACTTTTACTGAATATGTAATAGGCACTAAGAATATACAACCACAGAATTTAGACTGGGATTTGAATAGTTCAAACTTCAAAATACAGTCCATTTATATATTGTAAAGACAAGACATGGCAACTTAGAGCAGTTTAGGTTTGTACATTTTTTGTGAAAGACAATGTATTCAATTTACACAGAAACTCCAAAAGTTCAGTGGACACAGAAGAATAATCTTGAAAAATACAAGTGACACATAAACTGTGATGTGTTCTCAGATGAACTAAAATTTTAAAAAAAATTAATTTTTCCAATTACCTAACCTAAAGTAGATAGTTGGATTCTTTCTGAGGCTTTCTTTTGTAGCATAGAAAGATGAACATCAGTTCTGAAGAGGATATAAGTTTAAAGATTTCCCACTTGTAGAGAAATGATGCAAAATCAACAAATAACAATTCTTCTCTTTGGTGGGCACATGCTTTGGTTACATACTGTACTAGATTTGTGACTTCATAAAGTTGTGAACACATGATCCAATCTGAACTGTCATTTTGGCTGGATTATAATATTTCTCATTTTAGTTTATAGTAGTGGAGCTTATGTGATGTGCTTCTGTGATGTTAATACTTACCCTTATCATTGAAAATAATAAAATACAAAAAAGACCACAGAACTAGATTATGTCTTGTTATATAACAGCCATTTGCAAGTTTCTCATGAAACACAAGTTAGGACTTCTAAAAACAAAGGCCTTCATTAGAGTAGCCACCCCTTGTGAGGAAAGATGAATTCAAATGCATCCACTAGCATGATCAGAGGACAAGTGAACATATTGCACAGGAGAATAATAGAAGAGCTTGGCTAGCAAACTGAGAAATGATAGGGATACAGCTTAATTCTTATGGCTTCCTTTTTGGGGAGAAGTTAATTCTAAAACCAGAGCTTATGCTCTTCTCAATTTTTATATTTTGGATCTGATTTTTTTTTTTTTTTTTTTTTTTTTTTTTTTTTTTTTTTTTTTTTTTTTTTTTTGAGGATGTTTCTTTACTTTAACAAGGCTCCCATGCCTGTTTAGCCACACCACTTTCTTTGTGATTTAGGTGATTTAGTCTTTTTGTAGGCACATTAGATAGGGGTACATACATCCAAGTCTTTGATAAGTGTTCTTTAAATCTTCTCTGTGCAGCTTATATTAAATTTCCTTTCAGAAGCCTCTTCATTTGTCTTTTTTATGTATTACTGTAGTAAATCATGTTTTTCCTCCTCCAGGGTTGTTATTTGAGTACATGAGGGTCTCTACTGCAAATCACAGCTATTCATCCAATATTATGGATCTTGCATACTGGTTTAGGAGCATGTCAGGACTGATTTCTCATGCTGTGGATCTCTGGCTACTTGATGAACCAAGCAATTTTCCTGTCTTATATCCCAGCACAGCATTTACTCAATATGTCCAGGCAGCTTGAGTTTCTCAGTCTCACATCTGTTATAATTTCATGGTCTCCATTTGGGTTTTATGACAGATGATTTTACTTCAACTGCTCTCACTCCAAGTACAGCATTTTAATTAATAGAATTTCAGTGCTGACATATATATAGCAAAGCAAAGAAAATTTTAAAAAATAAATTACACACAGAAATAAAATGAAAAACAAGCCACAAGAGTTATCCATTTTTATAACATAAGACTAGAGTTTGAAATATTTGCCATGGACTTCCTGCATGCTCAGCTATCCTTAACAGGCTTGTAACATCCTCTGGTTGCCTTTTCTTCACTGTGAGCTCAAATTTGTGCCTAAACTGTAGTGCTTAGCTGTGAAAATTTTCTGTTCTCTCCTCCATCAGGAATGATGTATGAGCACTTTCCTGGAAGATACTTATGAATAACTCTGGTAAGCGTGGGAGGGGGGAGGGTGTGTGCCAGATTTCCCAAACCAGCCAGCCTGCTCAGCACACAGCCACAGATAGCAGAGTTCATGGCAGCACCTCCTCTGTCACCCTCCTCCTTTTTTCCAGCCATCTATAACCTGAGGCACTGTTTTGAAGCACAGCAATACAGTCAGACTTGTGAGAAAACCACCAAACTGTGAGCAAGAGCTGTGAGACTGGGGCTGGACAAAATGAGAAAGAGAACTTCACAGACAGAGGCAAGATGGAGAATGTCACTACCTGGAAAGGCATAAAGACCTAAATCAAAACCAGGGATTCAAGGATGGCAACTCAGCAGCTCTGAGGGTGAGCTGGTACCAAGGAACAAGAACACTGTTTTCCCCTGCTGCTTGTCAGTCACACCTATGTGCACAAGGCAACAAGTAATTGCTTTGTACCTTCGAGGTGTGTGTGTCCTCCTTGCACCACCTCTTTCTACACACTCAGTGCTATAAGTGCATATTATATTATTGGCTTTTTGCAAATATTAAAATGAATACTATAGGTATAATGTTGGGAAAATTTGCTGTATGATTATAGTTTCTTTTAGTTCTGCTATTAATAAAATTTAGAAATAGTAGTGTGATAAATATATGTTTTTCTGAACTATAACATCATTATAACATGTTGATGTAAAAAGCTTTTGTTCATAGAATGGTAAAAAGATAATCAGAAAATTCTTCACATTCTTGTATTATCCTATCAGGGGTGATGAACACCAGAACTGCAGGGAAGGAATTTATTGATCTCCATTATCAAGGAGTGCACCAACAAGAAGGAGCCACAAGAAGAAGGAAAAAAAAAGAAAAAAAAATTACTTACATTTGGGGATTGATTTTGAATAATGCATGAAGGTCTCTGAATATGCAACAGGTTGATGCATTTAAAGAAGTGTTTCCTGAGTTAGTGTGTGCTCTTGGCTGAGTGTCAAGCACCCTGCCATTATAACCTTTTGCTTTATTCCTTGTCTTTTATTAAACCTTTTAAAAATTTCCCAGGAAAGTGAACCTCGTTTTTCACACTCAGTTACCAAAGGCAAATGACAGAGAAGAAAGAGGACACCACTAGCCACAGCTGCCAGCAAGGCCAGGATGTCACAAGGTGTCTGCCTGGCTGATGGTTCATACTCTGCAGACAAGAAAGGGAAAAACCTTTTGGTGCTTTGGTACATGCAGACAGACTGCCACTAGAGGGAAAAAAGCAAAATCTGTTCACTCATAGCAAATGCTGGGGAGGAGAACCAAACCACAAAATTAATACAAACTAAAAAATAAACATCTGATCATCATTCACACCCACTTCTAGCTGAGTATCAAACTTTATGACCTGCCAGTTTATTCATTTCTCATAGCTGGCAGCACAAAATGTGGAAGCACAGACCAGGAATCCTACTGATGCTCAGACACAAGGTTACAATGAGAGCTGCTGTTTTGAACCATGATAGAGCTTTTCAGAGAAGACTACACTAATTTTCCTGCTTTATCTGTAAAATCCTTACATATCTGTGTGACTGTGGAAAGTTTGTTGCATTTATCCACAAACCAAAGGGAAGTAGAGATTAGTTATTAAAGTTGGACAGAATCTGAAGGTCTCCCTAAACCAACACAAACTAACTACTCTATAATCTTTTTATCCTCAACCCAAAAAACTAGTTCTGTTACCTGAGAAATTGTTGCTATTGTTGATTTTCTTACCTTGACCAATGCAGCTACAGTCCTTTCCAAATCTCCATTGCTTTACCTCTCCTGCTAACTTGACTCTCTTCCTTCTTTTGTCTTCTCAGAGCCCCAGTTCTTTGAGATGTTTTCCTGGGCTTGTCTCCCCCACCACTCCGTCTTCCCACTCCTGCCATGTCCAGCCCCTCCTCCTCCTGGTCTTCACTCCTCCTTCTTACCATAAATCCATTATGTTCTAGGACAGGATCAACGTAAGCAGCAAAAAAAAAAAAAAAAGAAGCCCTGTGCTGGGCCCAGAGCAGCTTTGATGGGCAAAGTCTGACTCTGTTTGCATGCATGGGCCAAACAGGATTAATTAGAGTTCATGTACACACAGCTTGCTTGGTTAGAAACAAGAAAAATTAAATAATTGTCTTGCTAAAATACAGTCTGAGATTAACATCCAGGCTAAAAAACATGAGATTAAAAACTTGTGATTTGACAAAGTTACCAATGACTGAAATCCAGCTCCAATGACAATATCAAGCAATCTAAATAAGCAGCTTTATGAGCCACAATTGCAATCAGCCTCATAATGCTTCTGGTACCTGTTCCTTACCTGTACTTCACTGGAGCCAGCTTTCAAGAAAAGTTATAAAAAGAATCTGTTTCTGTAGGTAACTTTTACACAGCTGTTTACAGCATGATATATTCACCTGGAAAAAGGATGTTTAATCAGCTTCACAAATATTTAATCAAGCTACAGCACAACTTTGCTCCTCTCTTTCTGTAAAGGCAAAAGCTGTGCCTCGTGGTTGCTGTAGTTACATCTTACTGGAGAAGCATCCAGGCTGCTCTCCCCTTGGATTTGAGATTTCCTTCCTAGAACTGTGGGTCAGCTAAAATGCTAACTTCTTTTTAGAGAGAAAATCTTCTATTGCCAGGATATTTCACTGGCTTTGGGAGAGAGTGTATATTAGTTTTCAGGGATTTAAGGTGAAGTATTGTTTGGGTTAGATTTTGGGGGAGTTTGAGGGATTTTTGAGTTGTTTTTTGAGGAGAGGGGGGTTGGTTGTGGTGTGGGGTTTTGGGGAATTTGCTTCTGGTTTTTACAGAATATTATCTGAGAGTACTGAAATAATAACTCTGTAAAGTTCATTACTACTATAATATATTCACTGAAATGAAAGGTCAGAACTTATGTAAAGAGATATAGAGCTGTTCCTCTTCTTCATGAGGTGTAAATTTTGTTAAAGCTAATAAAAAACAAATCAGAAGAGATTAAAGCATTGCATGTTGTTCCCCAGAGAGCTTTCATGTTGCTCCTCAGTCTTTCCCAGAAATACAGTGGGTCTTTTTAATTCCAGCAATGAATTCCATCAAGGAATGGTAATTATTTCTGGTTTGGGTTGCATGTATCGATGTTCAGACTTAATTAGATTGTTGAGAATTTGCATGAGTGTGACTGCAAGTGAGCTCTGTGCTCCAGCAGAGGGTGGAGTTCCAGCATGGGGCAGTTTCACTGCTGGGCAGTGCCAGCCCTGCAACTCTGAACATGTGTCAGGCTTGGAAATAGAAGGGACCTTGTTCTGCTTCAGCCTCAGCCTTGTCCAGAATTATGCAGTGACACTTGGAGGCCTTTCAAGAATGTGTGTCACAGGCCCTGCTAGAGGAGCTGGGGAAAACAGCATAGCTACTGTACAGCTCTGGGCTGTGAGAAAGCTGCTCCCATGCATGTTTGCAAAGTTGCTGCTGAATAATGAAAGGACATTTGAAAACATCTCTTTCTACGGACATGTATGAAATGCATGTTTTCCCACCACTAAATGAAAGTGAACAATATAGTACAAGAAGCAGTAAAGATGGAATTTGCTTTAGGAGAGTACCAAGGAAGGAGGGAAAGGTAAGCAGTTAAACTATTCCTGTTACTCTAATTTACTAAACCTTCTGCTGTGTCACTGCAGAAGTCACAGTCAACAACTCCTAAATGGATCACTAGGGGCTGAATGCCCTCTTTGCTGAATTGCAGCCATACATGCTGCATACAGGTGTTTGGAAATGACTGAGATAAGTAAGTAAATTACTGAGTAGTTAATACAAGAAAAAGTGATAAAAATAGCATAGAATTCCTCAGGCTGCAAAACACACCAGATGATAGAATAGACTTGTAAAATCACTGGTGACAAAAGACAGTGAGTAGGGAACAATTGTTTGGTGCTTCTTCCAATGAAAGATGCAGATTGTCAAATGAAGAGAGTAGCTGGTTCAAAAGAAGGGAGACACTTTTTTCACACTGTGCACAGCTGAAGTATGAAGCACTTTGCTGCAGGAATGAATGTTTACATAAATTCCAAAGACTCTGCAAAAAATTCTCAGAGGAGAAACCTGTCTGGCACTTTTAAACACAGCAAGATGGGCTGCATATCAGAAAGGCCTGGAGCAGCCTCAGCTCTGCAGTCTGGGCTGTGTCACTGAGCTGCTCCCACACTCCTCTGCCAGTCACTATTGCAATATCCTGCCTAACACAACACTGCATTGCAAGAGCTTTGGGCTTCACCAGGTATGTGGCCATTCATACCTTCTGTCACTTACCTGCAGGGCCATAAACCTGCCAGCAGCATTGGTGGGCAGAGAATGGCACCACCTGGGACTTGGGCTCCTTGTCTGGGGAGTTCAATTCCTGTGGTTTGAGCTCACCACATCTGTAGAGACAGAGAGACAAATTTCTTCCTACTACTGTGTTTATTTCTAGCAATTTGCTCAAAGATGGACTTTCATCATTGAAATGTAACAGCATGAATATGCAAATAATAAATCCTGGTCAAAAAGTAATTTAGGAAGACGCCAAGTACCTTATCTCTCCTCTTCAGTCACATCGTGACTTATCACAGTTGACATTTCAGTGAGGCTGTAGTAGCAGATCCAAATTGGAACATTCATAGGGAGAAGATGCAATATAGCAGCTTTGATGTCAATAGAATGTCAGTCTCTGTCAACTCTGTTCAGATTGGACTTAATTGCAGAAACTGAATTAATAGTCAACATGAGCCATCTGTTTAAACGTGTGTTTTGAGAACTGCCATGTACAATAAACATGCTCAACTGTAATGACTCACATATCTGTTCATGTGAAATGAGGATTTGGCAATTTCCCTGACAAAAACATTCAATTACAGGTTAAAAGTATTTTTATATCAAGTTAATTTGTTTTCATGGTAGGTCCAGTGATCTGTGTCCCAGGTGTGAATGAACTGTTGATTCCAGAACAAACCAAGTAAGCCTGGGGGTCCTGGCAGTCTGGCTGAGTGCTGTCTGTACCCACCATGGGCTCATAAAAGGGATAAGCATTCACCTTGATTGTACATTACACTGAGCCCTGATCATGCATGGGGGAAACTGTTACCCCCCCTCCTTTGCAGACAAAGCTGCTTCAAGCAGCTGAAACACACCTGAGCAATTATGTGGGAAAAGTCAGAAATACCCAACCTCCAGCTTTACCTGTCAGACTGACTAGGAAAAACAGACTTCCAGTCCTTTATTCTTTCTTAAAAGTTACAGCTAACATGCATTTACAAGAGTGAAACAACCTGCCATTAGCTATTACTTGTCATTTCTAAAAAGGCTTTGTTAAATTAATGGTTGCAATGCACTGGTGCCTGGACTCATTCAGCAGCATAAATTATGAATCTGCTTTCATACACACTGAGAAGGGACACAGAGTCTGGCTGTGTGCTTCCCTCTCACATGCACAGAGTAGAATCTTATTACATTATTGGCAACGTATAGAGAGACTCAGAAACTGGAAGGGATGGGGGAATAGGAGGGAGGAAAAACTACATATGGTCAAGGCACATCATGAATTAGTAAATCCAGGATCTTTCCTCACCTCAACAGTTAACTTGACATCACCATGAACTTATTTTTTTGTTTAGTTTTCACTCCTAGAACCAAGGTGAGTGCAACATCTTATATTGTTACATTTCTGGTATTGGCAAAACATATAAGCAGCACACAGAAAAGTCATCTCCCGTGTTTTGGCAGGTGAAACTGAGGTTAAAAGGAGCAATGGTGATTTGAGAAAGCAAAGATGGAGCCAAATTCTTCTCTGTGCAATCACAATGAACAAAAGGAAATGGGTGCAGACTGAAACATGGGAAATTCCATTTACACAAAAGATGACACAGGAGAAGGAGGAGGAGAAAAATGACACTTTTTTACTCTGGGGGTAGGGAAGCGCTAGGACAGGTTGCCCAGAGAGGATGTAGTCTCCATCTTTTGAAGATATTCAGAATCTTACAGAGCATGGTCCTGGGCAGACTGCTGTAGCCAGCATCAACTATGCCAGGATTCTGAAGCTGACAAAAAGTCATTGGCCAAAGGCATAATAACAAGAACTATTTTTCTTCAGGAAAAAAGAATTTCTTATCAAGCAAAAGTGAAATGTGCGTGGTACTCAGTCCTCAAATAGTATTTCTTTACAACACAAACACTGAATGGAAATATAAATAAATGGAGCAGATTAGTTCCATACTGGCAGACCTACCCTGCATTTTGACTTTTGACTTTATCAGTTTTTTTCCAGTAACTTCCCTGAGATCATGCTGCATTTTGACCTTTTAAAAAGTCCCACGGATTAAATCTCCCTTTGTTTCTGTTCATATTTGTGCAATTCTCAAGTGTTCTGCTCATCTCCTGTGCCCATGCTGTAACTTCCAAGGGTGACAAATCCTGTCAGCTGGACATGTCTGCTGCCCCATTCCTGAAGCAGCCTTAACTCGTTCATTCCTAGCAAGATATCTTCAAAACAGATGGCTAAAAAGAGTCACATGCTTTTTTAGAACAGTACAGAAATATTCCAGCTGGTCTCCATACCTCTTTGTCTACATTTACTAGATGTGTCTGTTCCTTTCCAATAGAACCAGTTAAGACAAGTCTTAGGAAACCCATTATTGAATTAGATTTGTGCTTAGGATTTATGCAGACTTGAGAAATGTTCAATATTCCCAGTGGGTTAAGAATAGCTCTCAGTTTCACCAGCATTTTCATAGTATGGTCTTGTTACAGATTCCTCTGGATTATAACAGCGGTAATAGCCCAGCAAAACATTCTGCTAAAAAAAATCCAGCTGGGTTAATAAGCAACAAAGCTGTGAGATGGTTTGGTAACTTTTCCAAAGAGAAATCAGAAGTTTTATCTTAAAAATGTAAAATTACTTCTCTGGTGCACTGCAGCCTTGGTGAGGGCACAGGGTTAATCACCCATCTGTGGGTGGATATTTTCTTTTATAGAATCCCACTTGACAATGTCCTTGCTCCCAGTCCAGCCATCCTCCATCACTGGTGGAGTACACGTGGCAGACAAACAACACTTAGGGCTCTGCACAACTTTTCCATCAGGAATCAGCTGGTTTGACTCTCCTTTTTCCCCTACAGACCAGCTGATCCAACACTGAATTATTGTCTTGAATCAGCTTTGACAGCAGCTAATTATGGGTGTGAAAGTCAGCATTTACCACCACAGTCACTTTTTCACCATTTGTGACACTGCTTTTGCCAGCTCTCAGCACGAGCTCTTTGCTATAACCAGCTGTCCTGGTGATCCTTCTCCTGGACTTCTGCTCCATCTTTGCTGTCAGCTTCAGCACAGCAGCCCCTGCAGGCTGGGCAGCAGGTCCTGCAGAGCCTGTCTGACACCAAAGCTCTGTCATGCTGTTCAAGTGCTGGGGCCTCCAACTCAGCTGAGGTTCTGGCATCCAGCACTGCAAAACCAGCTGTGCTCAGTGCCCAATTCTGCAAAATGTACGAGTTGGGGCTCCAGCAGAAAGCAATTCTGGTGGGTACAGCTCTTTATGTGCTGTCAGAAAGGATCAAGCAACCCCCAACTAAGAGTTACCCACAGCAATTATTACCTAGACTAAAAAAATAGAAGAATTTTTGCCCATTAGGCCCCATCATACATTCAGTCTTTCACCACAGTCACTATGGCTGACTGAAAAGCCAAGACCCAGGAGCAGAAGTACCACCCTCCCCAAAAAGTCCTCTCAGATGAAGCAGCATGGGTGTTGTGCTCAGCAGTGCCTCTCCAAAGGCAGTCTGAGAAATGGGAGCAGCTTAGGGAAAGTGATGCAATAAGCAGAATTTGACACTGCAGACACCACGCTGCCTAATCCCCAGTCTACAGTTCTGTCCAATTAGGGTTTCTAGGTCACATGTATTTGCTTCCCTTGGTATTATTTCTACCTGAAAGGCAGGTCAGTTACAGGAATTGGCATTTTACTGTACCATACCTCAGTAGATTGTAACTCAAATTGTATTTGACATAACCTGAGTGGATTTCTGGAAAGAAAAACATAAGCCTTGCTTTGCAGTAACCTTTTTCCAGAACTGAAGAGTCATGTTTGAAATGCATTTGAAAAGGCCAGCAAAAGTATTACTTCCAGTGCAGCTGAAACAAATATTTGCTTAGTAGAACATGACTCCAGGGTCTTGGCACAAAGGCCTTCTTTTCCTCAAACAATTGTCTGCAGTTTTTTTAAATTTAAATTAAGATGTGATCTTCCAACCACTGAGCAGCACTGAACACAACTGATCAGAGTACCCAAAACAGGAGTTTTGCCTGAAAGAGTCATTTATGCTCCCATATTTCCATGGCACTTTAAAAGTTCTGAAAACCGAAGATAATATTTCTTAACCCTGAGTAGCTGTTTGCTAATGCCAGGAAGTTGATTTTCTCCTTGCTGCTGACTGTAATACAAGCACTGAGGCATCAGGAGCCTTTCCAGGCTGAGGTATCCAGTTGCCTTTTGTTTGCTCATGCAGGTGTTTTACGTAATTGCCCCAGTAAGGCTGACGCTGACGGAAAGCAGCTGCAGCACAGGCAGTGGTGGAGGTGCTCACCCCTCACAGCTCAGCTCAGCTCTAAGAGCACAGGAAAACAAGCCCTGTGCCCCCTGACAGGCAAATGGAAGTGTTCAAATTGTATTATGGCTTTGCATAAAAATATAGAGACATTAAAAAGGGATGGGGGGAGCCCACCAAAACTGTTTTTCATCTTGTGTCACAGTCGTGTCCAGCCTAGTCTAATGTACCTGAATTAATTATTAATTCAAAGTTCTTATATTAAATAATAAAATTATCAAGAAAAACCTGAAGCTAACTTATTTACCAGAGAAACATAGGCAAAGTCCCCCTGTTTAATTTTCTAAAGAGTCTTAAAAACAGCTGAGTTTCCTTTCAACCAACCAAAGAGGGGCCTTCACCTGTTTAAATACTTGAGCAGATGAGCCCAGCTGGGAACCTATCTTCCTATGACAGGAAGGGAGAACTTTCTTAAGGATTTAACTCCTTCCCTACCTGAGAAAAGATGAGACTTCAGAAGCACATTTCTTTTAGGCAGTGACTGCAGTATGCCCTTTGGAAAAGGGAAGAGCTCATTGATATGTATGAATA
Source organism: Oenanthe melanoleuca (assembly GCF_029582105.1). NCBI lineage: Eukaryota > Metazoa > Chordata > Aves > Passeriformes > Muscicapidae > Oenanthe > Oenanthe melanoleuca. The sequence goes on along the minus strand of NC_079344.1, from coordinate 2,048,478 downwards.
TCTGCTGGAAGGGAGTGGAGAGGATGGAGCCAGGCTTCACTCAGCAGTATCCACTGACAGGACAAGAGGCCATGAGATCAGATTGAAATACAGGAAATTTCACTTAGCAGAAAAAAACCCAACCTTTTCTGCTGGTAAGGTGGTAAAACACTGGACTATGTTTCCCAAGCAGGTTTTGGAGTCTCCATGCTTGAAGACACCATAAGCCCAATACAGGACGTGGTCCTGGGCAATCTCTCCTGGAGCTGACTCTGCTTCCAGCAGGAACCAGGTGATATAATCCCCAAAGGCCCCTCCCCACCTTGAACCATCCCATCATTCTGTGTCCCTGTAGGACACAGGACAGACAGACAGCCACCACAGTGTGACTGTGCACGATCCTCTGAGGTCTGTAACTGTTCTCTGTTATCTCAAACAATCTCTCCATGTGAGTATACATGTGAAGAGACTGTAAATCCCAAGAACTAAAAATGTGATGGTGGATGAGTGAGGAAGCCTCTGCCTTCCCTTCAGGAGACCCTGTGCAATAATTAATTAAATGGGCTTATTTTTTTGCAACATTATTGATTCTTCATTGAAGTAATATTTTTTAATTTCACTTCTCCTCACTTCCTTTAAGTTTTCCCTTTTGGTCAATTTGCCCAGATTCAAGGGTGAAAGTGACAGTGCATCATCTCCATCTGAGCAGTGTGTCAGTACATTTAATTCCTTCCCTTAGTACAAAGGAATTATTATTTCATTTTATTTCTGTTGGCTACTACTGGGAATACACCCGGTCATTCACCTGTGGGAATCCTTTGTACCAGGATTCTGTTTTTAGAAACATCTCATATGAGTTGGATCAAGGATTAGCAGTTGGCATTTGTGGTCACAATTAACATCCTTTGGGCTTCTTCTACTATCAGAAGGAATTTTCTTCTGCCCTTCCTGGAGTATTTCCATCTGAAACTAAATGAAATTATTCATTGGTCAAGGAATACCACATTCTTCCTGTGAGCAATCCCATGATTTGCAGACAGCTAGACTCTTTCCAGAATAGGCCAGAGGGAGATTCTGCTAAAATCTTTGTGAAATAGCTTTTAAGATTTGTATTTGGGCACTAGCAAGGCCCTATTTCTACGGCCTCAAAGGGAAAACAAAAGCAAACCTTTGTTTTCTCTGCCCCTTGCCTGTATGGATTGCTCCTCCATTAAGGCTTATCTACTTTCACATAATGAAGCCTGCAACTTAATCAAGGGAGGCAGCAACAGGCCTGGACTTTCAAGACAATTTTGGCTCCTCACACTTATTTATCCATTTTACCCAGCCCCAAGTAAACCTCATTTAAAAAAAAAAAAAAAAAAAAAAAAGGATGGTCTCAAGCATGCAGGAGTTGTGCACCTTTGTGTTTCTCCTGGCACTGAAGTAAGTGCTTCAGCCATGCTTGGAGACAGGACAGATTGATTCCACTAATTGTATGACAATGACTTGGGCAAGGTATGCATCAAATCATCAGCTGAAGCAGGAATTCAATGCCAGATCCCAAACTGTCCTTTGCCCTTGCTGTACTGATATCTTATCTGCTTCAGCAAGGATTCAATAGCTGAGCTGCTGAGGGCTGTAGCTCTCAGGCACATTCCTGATCAAAACACAATTACCTGGCAACTTGATTCTCTGGGCTGTGAAACCAGGGAAAGGGAAGGTGAAAGATGCTGACCCTGCTGCAGCCTCACCCAGGCTGTTTGAGTGTTGATACTGCAGGTCTGTGTAAAGAGAGCCCTGCCTCCAGTGGCTTTTAGCTGCTGCTCAGAGACCAAAATCTTATTATCCTCAACACAAACTTACACCATATTTGGGAATCCAAATCCACCCGTTGTAAAAAGACCTCATCCTCCCTCTGAATACAGGGCTCCTTAAAACATTAGTTTGTGCAAATATGAGTGGTGTGAAAACAGTCCATTGAACTGATGTTGTACCAAGGAGCTGCAACAGAGTTCAGGATGTATTGTGTGCACAGACTGTCACCCACTTAGGGACCAGGAAGAGTGAAAAACACTTCCACCTGAAGTTTATAGCCTGCAAGCCATAAACAAGAGCAGCCTTAACTTGATAACAGCCTGATCCTTTATCCTAAAAGCAAACTAGCCCTTCTCCCCTCTCCTGTCCTACTCTACAGAGGTCTGCTCCACAGCCACCTCTGAACACCTAACACCTCAGAGTCTGAAGTGTTAAACAGCAAAACAAGGCACAAGAGCACGACAGTAATACCAAGCAAGACAATGCTCTTAAGTATTCTTAAGAAAAGAAACCCAGCAATGTAAAAGGCAACCTAAAACTTTATTTAGTAGGAAACTTTCAGAAGACAATTTGTTTTAATATTTGAAGCACTACACGGACAACATACTCAATAAAGACAATTCCTGTTCTCCCAAGGTATAATCCCGTTTCATACTGCACCCTTTATTTGTTGCTTTCATCCTGACAGAGAGGCTGTAGAGCTCTTCTTCTGCAATGCCATCAAAAAAGAAATCCTCATTGAAGATGGGGTTTCTGCTTCTCTTTATAACTGTGCTTCTCTGCTTCTGCGCTTTCCCTGGCACCAGGGAGAAGGAGATCCGGCAGTTGATGTTTTTGGGCTCTACAGAATCGTCGTACAAACCCTCTGCACTGATCAGGCGGATCCGCAGCCTCTCGTTCTCTGAGCAGTACTCGGCTGACAGCCTTAACACCCCTCCCTTGTCCATGACCACAGTGCTTTCTCCCACCAGCCTCTCACGACTGCAAGGCAGGTCCACTGGAAACAAGGGAGAACGGGAGGTGCTGAAGCTCCGTATGCCAAGCAGCCCCTCGGAGGCTCTCCTGGTGGCACTGGGGCTGTTATCAGTGGAGCTGCTCTCCTCTGTAGAGAGAGAATTGTTCCTGGGCACTCTGTGTTTGCTCTTGTCTTTCAGTGCTCTGCAGAGCAATCCCTCCTGGCTCTGTGCTTTGATCAGGGAGCAGGGTCTGGGGGGTGACCTGCTGAGAAGTGGAGAACTGAAAGGAGAAGAATCACTGGAAGAGGCGGTGTCGCTGTCACAGGCGCCTTGCCTGTGCAGAGAGAGATGCTTGGGCGGCAGTCTGACCGAAGCAAAGCTGATGGCAATGGGATTAGACATACTCCCTTTGCCACTGAAGGTGTTAGCTCTGGACCGAGACAGTTTCAGGCCGGGCAGAGCACCACGTGGATCCCCGTGGAAGATGGACTCCTTCCTCCTGGTGTGGGGGCTCTCCAGCAAGGTGCAGAAGCCGTAGGAAGTGGGGGCTCTGGGAAAGTGGGGCAGGGAGAGCGCTGCTTGGGACTGTGGGTCCGCATTGGTGCTTTCTTCCTCCAGGGCTGAAATCTCCTCTTCAACACTTTCCACCTGAATGAGATGTGGGAAAGAGCTATAACCAGAAGTAAGAGCTCCATCCACTGAACTGTGATCCTGCTGGAAGCCGCTGTTCTTAATGGAGCCAGCGTTGGTCAGCTTGGGGGGAATGCAGAATTCAGGGATTCTGTCAGGAGTGATCACATTTGGAAAAGCAGCAGCCCTCAGTCGGGCTTTTTCTGGCAGATTTTGGCCTTGTGGCAGTCCCAGGAAGGAAGAGCTGGGGAGGTTTCCATTTTCATGCGACACTCTCATCTTTTCCAAGAACCACATCATTGTAGCTAGGCAGCAGGTCCTGAAAGGGAAAAAGTTTGAAGGAGAAATCCACCTGCAAACACACAGAGAGGAAAAAGGACATGAACATCCTTCTTGGACACACTACTACCAAGCAAGGCACAGAGGGTGCCATTCGAGGCAGGACTAGCAAACCCCATGTTCAAAACAGCACCCACCCAGCACGCTGCCCTTAGCGAAGCCAAACGGTGCAAGAACGGAACAAAACCACTAAGGGGAGAAAACAGCATCGAGGAAAGAGTCCCTCTCGCATAATCCCTACCGTGATTTTCCCTTAGCAGAGGACGCACCTTGCCGAGTGCAGCCTCGCTCCTCGCAGCAGCCCCAGCGCGATGCGCGGCGCTCGCCCCGGGCAGCGCTTTTGTAGCCGCGCCGGGCGCCTCCCAGCCCGGGGAAGGGGCGGGCGCTGCACCGCACCTCCTGCTCTCCGTGCTGCCCTGCCGGGCACCGGGGCCGTGCCTGCAGCAACGGGGAGGGACTTGCCAAAGGGGCCTCTCGCGGGAAAGCGCTTTTGGAGCGGCTCTTTCGCCCCCGCAGAGCGGCAGATGCTCCCGGCGCTCGGCATTGCCTGCGGGCGCGGGGGGACGCGCCCGGCCCCTCTTCTTTCCCCTATGTCCAGTTTCTTTTTGATTAGTATCTGTTTACAGAGGCGTCCCGAGGTGTTTCGAGATAAATAACAAACCCAGGACAAAAGCAACATTGTCCTGGGGATTCTTTTCTTCCGGAGATCCTGGCGGCTTTCCATCGTTAGAGCCGTAGGAAGCGGGGATTGCGGTTTTCAAGCTCATTTGCAAAGAACTTTGTTGCGCTTCTACATCTGAATGTGTGTCCACCCCCTCGTTACTCACAAAGAACGCGAGACGGCAGAACCCTGACAAAGTGTTCTTATCACTGACACTGAGCAACAACAGAAAAGGGAATGCAGATGCAGCGAGGAAAAAGACAAGGCACAAAATGCCTTGGCAAAGTCACCTTGAAAAGCAGCGTGTCAAAAAGCCAGGCACGCGTGACGCTTGACAGAATGTACAAAGCCAGGTGGGATCCATGAGCTTCCTCACCAACGCTGCAGATCCTGAACGGACCTCTGCAAACTCTGTTTTTAGAGCAGCAGAACTATTCTGCAAGCTGCAAATAGGAATCTTCAATGCAAAGCCGAGGAAGGCCTGCCAAACTGGTTGGCTAAATACTCTAACATAAGGATAGTAGACAAATAATATTCTTCTTCCCTGTTCCGCTGAAGAGCTAAAGTGCATGTTTATGGAGTGCTTGGAATAGACGACATGTGCTCAGAGAAAACAAATCCCGTGGGCAACAGGGGTAGGGAACATTTTGAACCTGCTGAAGGATTTAGTTGGGTACACACGTGTTGCGGGTGTAAGCCCTGCCTTCTCTCCTGTTTGTTTTATACCAGTTAAGCTTCATTTGCATAACAATCTGCTAGTGATTAAAATCTGATAAAACCCTTTCTGCTTTGTAAAAACGTTCAAGACACACCAAACATCCCAGTGACATTTCAGCTCGTGTAGTTTACTTAGATGAGCTTACTTGATACGGGTGTGCTTCAAATAATCTCCAATATAATTTAGAGCCTTCTGGAGAGGGTTAGTACTCTCTGCAGCCAATGAGACTTTATAGCAGTGTAGTAAGAGGAGTTACTGGAAAAGCTTCTCTTTGGGAAGCAGTATGTGCACTTATAGCTGTTGTTCATTCATACCATGGATGTTACACCACGTATCCACTTCCAAAGAGTGAGTTTGTTCCAATATATATGCACCTCTGCCTTTAACACCAAAGAAAAAATTAACTCTAAACAGGGTGAAAAATCAAGGAAATGGAGCTGTTTAGTGGAAATCTTATTGCCTTCAGTAACAGGTCACAGGAGTTGCTCATATACAGCAATCATGGCAACCAGCCTCAGGTGTACAAAGTTCACAGCTAGCATCAGGGATGAAATAAAATAGCTACCCTGTTATAGCTACATGATTTCAGTCTCTTTACTCTTCCTCTACCACCAGGGAAAAGAGTTAGGGCTTTTTCCAGAGGTGATCAGAGTCTCTGGATCACAGCTGTCTCCCTCCAGTGTGTGTACAGAGGAAGCAGTGCCTGATGCTGGGTGGATCCTCCCCTTGCTATGCAAGCCAGCCCTTTACAGACATTCAACAGATTGCTCATGTGCTAGGAGTTCAGCAACACTTAAGCACTTGTACCTGCTCCTGGAAACAGGCACTCAAATGTGTATGTGCAGCTTCCTGTGTTCAGAGCAGATTCTCTTTGCTTGATTAGCTTCAAGCATAATTAAAATATGCTGCCAACAAGACTTCCTGTTGCTATAAAAAATGTGGCTACAATGATCCACTTTTAAACCGGATACAATTTGTGGCAAGTCTTTATTACAACCCCTGCACCAGCAACAGGTGAAACCCTGGGATCTGGGAAAGGGCTGTAAAAAAGTGGAATCTCCTACCAATGCAGGAAAAGTGGAATCTCCTACCAATGCAGGAGAAGTTGGGAGTTTTCCTGCATGTGTTATTGATATTATTTATCTCCTGCCATTCGAGAATCCAAAACATAGTTGAAGCTGACTGGTTCAAGGGCCTGGAACTGCAAGGAGAACCCTTTCAAGTGGTTTACAGGGGATAGGGAGGTAGGAGAGCTGCAGGAGCTGACAGCCCTTGGAGGATGTGCACCAGGGGAGAGGAAAACATTCCCTGCCTGGTCAAAATGGCTGGAAAGATAAAAAACCAAAAAACTTCTGCTATGAAAGGGGGAGATGTGAATGCCAGTCCTGGATGAGACAGCACATTACAGCTCACCATTCTTAAAGCAATGGCTGTGCATTGTATTACCTAAAATATTCAAAATTTCCACAAGCTTTTGTGAGAATAGAGAACCCAGTACAGCTTTATTTTCCTAAAGGATGCAGCAGTAACTCAGCTGTAGCTTACTGAAAGAAGACTTCAATCAACTGACAGGCACTTAGATACTTTTTTTTTTTTTTTTGTTAGAGATTGATATCATGAACAAATATAGCACATTGTATAGCACAATAATTCCTTCCTGTCACTTTGACAAATGTCAAAGATATCTATTAGTAGACTGCTCACCATTTCTGGCCTAAATCAATGGCCAAATCATTCTGCATTATTTTCATAGTAATATGAAGTAGTAGCAGAGGCTCAGCAAAACTCATCTGACAACTTGACCTTTCTTTTTTGTATCAAAGTAGCTTATATTTTATCTCTGCAGCAAAGACAAGTTTCTGCCTAGCTTTACAAGAAATGTCCATGCTCCTTTCAATGAACAAATGAATGAACAGATGCCAAGTGCTGGCAGCAAGAGCTCAGGAGCTGCAGGGCCCTTCAGGCAATTGGGGACTTTATGCCAGATATCTCAAGTATGTCGTGTCACAGCAGTGTGAACTGTAAAAATCTAAAGGTATGAACTGAAGAATTCATTCTTGATAGCATATTACATAGTCCTGTTACTATGAAGCTAAGAATTGCCATGCAAAAATCCAAGAAATGTGTGCTGTTCCTAATTCCACTCAGCCAGTTTCCCAAAACAGTAAGTTTCTACAGGTTGATAATCAGGATAAAAATTCAACAGCAAAGTGGAGCAGATTTCCCAGGACCAGAGGGTTTAGTAGACAGCCTGGGCAGTTTAGGTATGCTGATGGAAAGGATCCTAAAGAAGTCTGGAACTAGTTTGAGAGAGGAAGATAAAAGAAAGTGAGATTATTTATTAAAAAAAAAAAAAAATACAATAGGCAGAAAGATTGCTTGCTTCTGGGAAAAAGAATAGGAATTTTTGAGCTGTGTTACACAGCTCCAACTTTGAAGGCACATGTGACTCTCAGCCAAGGCTTGGCAAACTGCTGCCTTTCAGTGTGCTATTTCAGTGACTTTCAGTGGTAAATCTTAAACTTCAAAGGGGAAAAGGGCTCAGGTACTCAAAAGGAGGCTGCTGGTACCCTCTGTATGGCCATCATTCTGAAGCATGAAAGTGTCTGATCTTTCTCCAGTGAATTAATATAACCAGCAGAGCTAGAGGATGTCCAGTCAGGAAGACAATTTTGTTGCTGGACATGTGCTCACTGAGAAGCCAGATGTAAGGTCACAGCCAAGTCATGCAGACACAAAGAATGGAAATTGCATTTCCTTTAAAAGATTTACATTCCATAGAATACTCTGCAAGTGCCTTTAATTCACATTCTTGAAGCCATGGCAGTGGCAGAGATGCACAGTGTGGGCAGGATTGCAGCAAGACAGAAGGAATGCATATCCAAACTGATCCTTGCCCATTGGATTGTTTTTCCTCCAAGAAAATGGATGCCACTATAGACTTAACCAGTTTTTCATTTTCATTGTTGCTACAGTCACAGCTCTGACTATGCTGCTATTGCTGAGACATTCAATCCTGATGCTGGCTGCTGAATCAGGGCCTAGAAAAACAATCTGACACACAGAGCTTTGTCAGAGTGGTAGATCGAGGCAATGCAAAGAAAATCCTGACAAAAACAAAAGGAATCCAAAGGTGCCAATAGTTACTGAAGCTCTGTGGAAAATACATTTGACAAAGTAAGGGGGTTTTGAGTATTGTAACGTGTAGATCAATTGACATTTAATGGCATGGATGAGTTCTCCCCAGACACTGAGTGCTGTACATTGTGACGCTTCAGTATCATTCCTCAAAGTGCAATAGTGAAGGGAAACTCATTTTTGCCCCTGGTGTGGCAGTATTCCTGCTAAATCCATCAGTGTTTGTCTCACAGAGGTGGCTGCACCTAATACAGTGTAAGTAAGTTCTATTATATTTATTTAGGTGTTTGGGCAAATCTGCAGTTTAGACTCCTGCATGGAAATCCAGATTAGTAGCCACAAAAGAGATGACACTTCTGGGCAAGGGAAGACTATTCATCTCAGAAAGCTTAGAAGACAAAAATGGTTGGAAATGTGCCACCAGAGAAAGTTACTCATTGAGCTGAGCAACAATTGGAGACATTATTACAATATCTTCTGGACAGAACTGTGGAAAAGTAAAAGTAACACTTTTGAATGACTGATTATTCATAGACCGATTCTCGATCCCATAGACTATTCTCTACCCCTCACTTCCTCCACCAATTCAGAGCAGGCTGCTTCACAAAGGCTCACAAAAGCCTAAGAGCATTCTCTGCAGCTCTGACATCTGGAGCACTCTCCTGCATTTCTCCACCTTGCCTCTTCTGGCTGCACACCACATAATTTTGTCTGTCTGTAAATATCCATGGGTGTCTGCTACTATTCATCAATAGTTTTCCTGACAGTTGTTTTTAAAGCAGTATCTGTTTGATTTGTGAAGTGGCTAATGAGTAATTGAATGTATTCTATTTGGAATACACAGTGAATGCAAGCCAACCACCAGAGCTGGCTCAAGGCTTATCAGCATAAGCAAACTAGGTGGTGCTGCCCTGAGGATGAAGTGCATATATTACAAAGAGATCTGGCTTTTTCTGCCACAGAAAAGTGAACAGGATCCAGGAAAGGTTCTCATGACCCATTTTTCCTGAAGTAGCTGTTGTTTCATACATTCTCATCCCCTTTCCTGGCAGCAGCAGCTGCCAGGCTGGTTTCCAGGGCTTTGCCAGAGCCCACTCTGCCATCACTGCTGCTGCCTCCTTTGCCTGTGCCTGGATCTGGCCCTGCCAACTGAGAGATTAGCCCATTCAAAAGTAAAACCAAAATCCCCAAATCAACTCTGCCTATGAGTTTTACCTATGCATATACTTTTATCTTACCAGAAATTATTTATCTATCAATAACCTTGCCTGCAAAGTTGAAACAAAATTATGTGCAGTATGTCTCAATTCCCACCTTGTCTTGAGTTAAACTCTTACTGAAATCTGCTGCATTATATTAAAAGGAAAAAAAAAAAAACCACCTCTACCCAAATTGCCAAGGTCCCCACTAATTGCTTCTCTTTGGTAAATGACTAGGCATGCACATGCACACACATTTCACAGACACCTACTGCATTCAAAAGGCAAAGAACTTGTTTTGTGCTTTATTTGAATGATCAAATTTTTGCAAGGTCATTTGAAAGAAAACACAAACTCTAAAGCCAGCTATGCACAATGCAGGGTGCAGAATGGCATGTGAAGCCTGAGAATGACACCAAGTTCCCATTAGGATACATGCCCCAGTGAAGTCTCAGCTCATGCTGCATAATTAAAAAAGGTGTACTACACTTGAGAAATCTCTCAACAGCCTTCATGAGCACAAGGGAGTGTGATATAAAAGAACTTGTACTGCTCCCTTGCTTTGGGATACATCTTTTTCTTAGCAACTGACCACAAAATGTGTAATAATGCATGCTCCTACGGAATACATTCCAGCAAGTAAAGCATCTGGGATTTATCCACACAAAAGTTTCAGATCTCTCATTCCCTCTTCCTGCAAGATAAGGAGGAGGAGCATACAGCACAGTGAAGACTAAACCATTCTGGAAGGAATGCAGGTCTGCACTGAAACAGTGAATTTTGCTCTTGAGGTCATAAATACAATCCAACAAGAGCAAATAATTTTGTAGAATGCATTACTTCTGTGGGAAGAAATCCCTGGGTCCATTTTCCAGAGCTTGGACAAGCTGTCTCAGGTACAGCCTTGCAAAGTGTTAAGCTGTGGGAAGGAAGGGGTGGCTTGGCAGAAATGATAAAGCTGGTCAGGGACTAAGGGAAAACTGCCAAATACACAAGCTCTGATTACAATTAGTAGATCTAAAGACTCTTCTGTTATGAGATCTCTAAAACGAAAAAGAAAAGGTTGGGGGATGTTTAGCCCTGCTCCAGTGGTATAGATGGGTGCATTAGCTGCCCCAGGATTCCCCACCTCATTGGCATTACAAGCAGCAGAAAAGCAATGGACATGGCCTTTCAGGGAATAATGTCCCTAGAAGGGGGTCGATGGCAGCACAGGGCTGGCAGTGCAGCTTCCTAGAGAAATACAAGGGACTTGTGCTTGGAGTGGTGTGGGAGAAGGAGCAGTGCCAGCCATGCTTGACTTCCCACCAGCCAGCAGGAGATGGGGCAACTGAACATAAACAAGTCCAACCCTGAAAGTTAAAATGTCCCCAAAAACCAGAAAGCCAAAGGTGTCACACAGTTGAGAATAAAATCTAGAGCCATAGCTGTTGCACTTATGCTCCCCCCAGACCTCAGACATGCCAGAAGTAGTACAGCTCTCATTAGTAACTGCTATTATTATTTTTAAAAAGCTCATTCAATCATTATTGACTTAATATATCAACAAAGATCATAACAATCAAGAGATTTATCAATGAAGTCACAGAAAAGGCAGCTTACTTTCAAAACAGTCTAAGACAAGGATTCATAGGACACAAAAAGGATGTACTGATCTATTTTTATAGAAATATAAATTACATGGAATATTATATTATGTGCTACCCATGATTTCATATGAAGAGTATGAATTTTTCATTTTACTGAGGGGAAAATCTAATTTGCTATTCCCATGGCTAAAAAGCTGATTATATGTGAACTTGACAATCATAATCAGAAATTATTAATTGCTTGGCTGAGACTTTTATTCTTATAAACCTATGCATGAACATAGGTTCATGAGGAACATATGTATAAACAAAATTATGTGCTCTGGTTAGAGCAGGAAGCAGAAATAAGAGCATTAGCACAAATGTCTATAAAATGCCTCTGCAAATAAGAATACAACAAGATCTAGACATCACTTCAGTTAGATATAAGCCATCCTGGTGTGAATAAAGAACATGCACACAGGTAGAGGTTGCTTGCTCAGTACTGCCAGACATTTGCACACTTACCTTTAAGACACATTATGCAGAATTATGAATTATGTATAATCATGGTCTCACACTTAATGGCAGAAGTGGCTCTTTTCTTCCCACACAGACCTTGAAAAACTTGATCTTTTTCATCAGGTTTTTGTAATGTTGCATTCTTCACCCATTTGGATGAACTGACCTAGGACTTTATTGTAGAAGACAGATTCTTAAAAATCTACTGCCCTCTTTATGGTAACTCCTTTTATCCTCCAAGTTATTGACTGTGGGTGTCTTCTTCCCTCTTCACCAAATATCACAACTACAAAACCAGCACACCTAGTTAAAGAATTACAATAAATTTACTCTTTATTCCAGAAACAGAGTTAATGTATTGGAACATCTGGTGATCCAGGGAGACAGCAATGCATTTCCTAAAATACCTGGCATTGTTCCAGTGCTTTATCAGCATCCTGAAAATACAGGCAATTGAAAAAATACCATTATTGCTGCATGATGTGAATTTCAGACAAAGCAAAAGGTTCAGCATAATTCCATACAAGTCACATCCAATTTGGATCACATCATGTGGCAGGAAAAGACAATCTTAGAAGTGAAGTCAGGTGTCCAATAGAATGCCTTAATTTCAAAATGTTTTCTAAATATAAATAAAGCCTAGAAGCATTACTGAAATAATCAAAGCTGAATCCTCACATGACAGATTGACAGAATACCTTATTCATTACTGCATTATTTTTATCAAGGATTCTTACTGTAGAGTGCAGGTATGTGCTCAGACCACCATTTGATATGACACAAACAGAGGGGGAAAAAAAACCAAACAAAGCTGGTTTGCTCCAAAGCAAGTCCCTAGCTGGGCACATAGGGAAATAGTAAATGTGTCCAGACACACAGATGTACTGGGAGGAATAAGACACAGAAATGATACAGGGGAGCCTGGTCTGGACATTGCATTCCACATTGCAGTGAAATTTTGTTCTTTGGGATTGGGGGTACATTTACTGACATTCTGCTGAAATGTCTTTGCAGAGATTTCAAAGGAGCTATTTGAGGTCAATGCAGCACAGAGGTTTAAACAGCTTTTCTGTGAGGTGAGAGGAAACAGAAATGACAAGGGCAAAAGAGACTGGAATTGTGGCCTTGCATGTTACTATGTGAGAGAACACATAGATTAGGAAAAGGTTTAAAAGTGAAGGGAGAAAAAGATAATGCAATCGAGTAAAGTCATGGAGTACAGGAAGTTTCTCTTGAAGCAGTATTGCAGCCAGGAAATAGGATACTACTACATAAAGAGAAGAATTAAATGTATCATTGTGCATATTTTTAGAGGAAAGTTTATGCCACACAGGGAAAACCACATTGTTGGAAGCTTATCATCATGGCAGTAATAGGTCAGGAAAAAACTCAAACCAAACAAAAAAACCAACAAACCAAAACACCCCAAACTGCTCTTTATGTAAATATTATGATGTTCCCAGGTAACTTACATGTGCAAAAGTACCTCTAAATCACAAAAACATACTTTAATTAGCCTTGTTTTAATAACAGGTTGGATAGTATCTCTTTAGTAACAATGATAACAATAACTCCTTTGTAAAACTTGTAATATTGTCAAGTATTGGCATGCTATAAGGAAATCCTGTGTAGCCTCTATTTTAGTTAACAGCAGACACTTCTTGTTTGTTTGTTTGTTTGTTTGTTTGTTTGTTTGTTTGATAAAGCTGGCACAGCTCAGGATAACCATTTGGGATGTCAAAATTGTGACGCCTTAGATTCTGTAGGGTGGGTGTATAGAATAATCTGGTTGGGTTTTATATCTACAGAATGCCTTAAACATGCCCACCAAGTGTATTGCTACAACCTGTGTAACTGTTGGATTGTGTCACCATGCATTGTGAGTGTCTCAAGATTACTCTGAAAGGAAAAACCAGCTGTATACTGACAGCTCTTTTAAACTGGTTCCAAGTAAAAATATTTACTAATTACTTCACTTCAGTTAAATCAGGTGAAATTTTTTAAACTGCATGATTTTCAACTCTTGCAGTTGTTTTTCAGAGGCCCCAGTATATAGGGCACTAATCCATTTAAGGCTCTAAGCCGGAGTAGGTATTTCTTTTCTCACATTTGTATCAATATACTGCTGTGAAATATACATTTACACTTATACAACATTACATTTATACAACTCTAACAGTGTCTTTTCTCAGATTTGTATCAATATACTGCTGTGAAATATACATTTACACTTCTACAACTTATTACATTTATACAACTCTTAACAGTGTTCAAATGTTACAAACTGTGTAAGGGAAGCCCGAGGTCTCCCTCGCTGCTACAGCAGTTCATGTGTTGGATCCTGGTCTGTTTCAGGAATAGCGTGGCCAGCAGGACAAGGGGTGGGATTCTTCCACCGGTGGGGCCACACGTGGAGTTGTGTCCTGTTCTGAGTCCCTCGATTCAGAAGAGACATCGAGGTTCTGAAAGGGGTCCAGGGAAGGGTAATAGTGCTGCACAGGTGTGAGGAGCGGCTGAGGGTGCTCAGCCTGGAGGAGGTGCAGGCCTCCATCACCGCACACTTCCCTGAAAGGAGATGGAGCCAGCTCGGGGTCGGGTTCTTTTCCCAGGCAACCAGTAATAGGACAAGAGGACGCAGTCTTACACTGTGCCAGGGGAGGTTTTGATTGGACATTAGGAGGAATTTCTTCACAGAGAGGGCGATTAAAGACGCGAACAGGCTGCCCGGGATGGTGGTGCTGTCACCATCTCTAGAGACGTTCAAGAAACGTCTGGCATCACTAGAACTCGATTACCTCAGTTGTCTTTTCCAGCCTAATGGATTCCGTGATTTATGAGTGCTTAGCACGACTCTCCGTGGGCGGTGCGGGTCCCTCTGCACGCCTGCGGACCGGACCCAGCGTTTCTGGCCCCGCGGCTCTGGAGGCTCCTGAGGGGCGCTCGTGCCCCACAGTGGCCATTGCTGCTCGCGCTGCCCTGCGGGGTCTTTCCCCTCCCCGTGGGGCTGCTCCAGCTTTCCTCCTCCTCTCCCAAGGAGCTGCCATGCCCCGGTGCGGGGCGGGCAGAGCGAAATCGCCGCTACCTCACTGCCCGGCTGAGGGCTGTGCCTCCCCCTCAGGCCCAGGTAAAGGCGAGCTCCGAGCCGCAGCCCAGCCGGGCGCCGCTCCCGGTGCCCGGGTCCCTCCGAGCGGGCCGGGCGGAGGGCGGCGGAGCGGCCCGGAGTGATGACGCGCTTCCTGCCCTCCCTGGCGGGGGTCTGCGTCTGGAGTCCGCAGCGGCGGCGGCTGCGGGCGGCGGTGGAACCAGCGGGCGAGAGGCGAGCGGGGGGAAGGAAGGAAGCGAGAGAGCGGCGGGGCTCATGCGCTCCGCAATGCCGCAGTAACAGCGTTCCCGGTAGGAGCCCGCAGGACCCCCGCAGTGCCCCGCCGTTGTATATTGCATGGAGCGTGTGGTCTGTGCGGAGCCGCCGGGAGGGGGAAGACTCGGCGCGGGGTTGAGCGGCGGCAGCGCGGGGCTCTCGGTGCAGGCTGTCCCCGAGCGGCGGCAGCGCGGGGCTCTCGGTGCCCCCGAGCGGCGGCAGCGCGGGGCTCTCGGTGCCCCCGAACGGCGGCACCCGCTCCGCCTGCGGGCAGCGCTGCCCGCCTAACAAGTTGCGCGTTCCAGGGAGGACAGCGGCAGCCCGGCCCAGCGCCGTGAGGGCTGAGCCCGGGGAGGGGAGAGCGGCCTCGGCTCACCTATCGGGATGAGAGGCAAGCAGCGGTCTTTCGGGGTTCCGCTGGGTCGTGTAGGGCTGGAATAGGAGGTGGGTGCTGGGGCGGCCGGCCCCTCGCATCATGCCTGGGGCAGAGCGGCGTGGCCGGCTCGGAGCTGGGTTTGTCCGGGGAACGGAGCTGTTGGGCGCTATTGGCGACCGTGATGGAGAAAAAAAACCTTTCCGCGGTACGTAGCGAAGTGACGACCTCCCAAGGACGATCCGCGTCTCCATACGCGCGGATCTCCATCTGTCTGTGTCTCCGCTCGCATCTTCCCACGAGGCCGGCGGGCCGGTCCGCAGGAGCGGGATGGGCGGGCGGCGCTCTGCGGGCTCCGGGCTCCCTGCCCCGGGCAGGCTTCGTGTCCGGGGCTGAGCACAGCGCAGAACCTTCCGTAGAGCAGGGCTGGGCTCCTCCTGTGTGCCCGCGTACCTGTGCTTCTCCCACGCCCTCCTAGCAGATCGCTGTCTGTGCCTTCGGGTGTCCGGAGAGCCCCGGCGCAGTGTCACTGCCTGTCACCTCTCTGAGAGCTGGGGCCTCTGCTGGCTTCATGCTCACCTTCTACAGCTCTTTTGTTCTCCTGACCAGCCACTTCAGTTTTTCTAGGCTTTACTTTTTGTGCATTAAAATGCTGCTATGACGTCTAGTTAGAAAGATTCATCGATCCAAAAACCTCTTGTCAGATTAAACAATTGTCCCCTTACCTCCAATTTTTTTAAAAAGTTTGTTTTGTAGACCTATATTTTGGGAGCAAAGTTTGAACCGTGTTAAATTTCAAGGCATTTCTGGGTTTGGAAGTATGTTACTTAGAGGCGTTGAGGAGTTGTGCATTCTCAAAAGAGCCCTGTAGCTATGGAGCAGTGTCCCTATGATTTAAAAACAAAGAAGCAACACATTTCTGGGATTGCTCTTGCTTATATAAGACAGGACTTACTTGTATGTCCATGGCAGTTTTAAGTAGGAATGCAAGCTGCCAGTGTTAATTAAAAATACCTTACAAATTATAGTATATGAAAAGCTTTCACATCTGTATGATGTAATGGTCAGCCCTACTTCCAACAGAACAGCTGTTAGACAAGTTAACTAAGTTAAGTTGGCTGAACTGCCATTTCTGCTTTAATTTTCATAATGTGACATTTTCAAGGGAGATTAAAGGTTATCATGCAGCTGAGGAAGGAGGGGAAGTGTCTCTTGCCTTTTGGAAGTGCATTTCATTTGAGTTTCCTAATACCTCATTTAACTCACTGGTCACTGCAGAACTAAAGGGTTAAGTGGAATTCTAGCTTATCTATTTGTGACAAAATTATTTAGCGTATGTAAGATAAGAATACTTCTTGTTTCTGGTTGCCAGCCTAAGTGGGTTAGCTATGGCAAACTTGGATAATATTCAAGTTCTCTGCATAAAGTTAGATAAAGTCTACAGCCATTACATATGCCATACCCATTCATTTTACCATTCAGATTACAGGAGTTTATCCTGAATAATTGTTCTGTGTGTTTTTAGAGTAACATCTGTTGCATGATATCATGTAATGGAATGTAGCACAGCCTAATTTAAGTTGATTTGAGACATTGCCATTGCACTGTAGTAGTGCCTGAGAGGGCGAGAGGTTTTGTGGTGCCTGTGATGGATAGATTGGTTACAAGTAGACAATATTGAGAAAGATGAACTTGCATTTGAACTGCAAAGGATTAAGTAATTTTACTCTGAGCTTGGTTTGTTATAGTTTTACTTAGACTTCTTTCATCATTTGCCAGCTAATGCAATGACTGAATTCTACTTATTTTAGGAAATCCATCTACAGTTATAAATATAATTGTCAATACAGAACACCACTACAGTAGAATTTAGTCTTATTTTGGAGTGGGAGAAGTGAGCTTGAAAGAACTGTCTAGCTGTGTCATAACTTGAACTGCATGATGACTTAGAAGTTTTGCTGTGAAAACTTTCTTGTATTTGGTATTGTTTCTACAAAGATTTGACTCCACACAGCAAGGATGTTCTGAGGCATTAATATTTGTCTTATCACTTTATATACTTACCTATGTGATATGTATCTATTAAGCCTGTGCATATGTAGTTTAGATGGCTTGCAAAAATGGCAGTGTGTAATTAGCCACCATAAACATCTGACCTCCATTCCTTTTTGTGGCATTGTAGTGTCAGATGACTGTTGGGTTATCAGTGTTGTATGCTCATCAAATATGAGCAATACTATTTGTTGAAGTATCCCTCCAATCCATAATTTTAGCATTATAATACTGAAAACACCCTTTGAGTTGATTCTCAGCTGCCAGTCCTGTCTGACCTTTGGAGATTTTGGTAAGCTGCCAAATGTGTAGACATCTTGATACTGTTTTTTTTTTTTTTTTTAAATATGCAGTTTCTTGCTAAGCAGTGTTTTCCAGATGCTGCCTTTGCACCAGGCCCTAATTAGGCAACAAGTGTGAATGTCTTTACAGACTACTGTACCAGCTTTCAGAAATTATTTCCTCCTCCCTGCTTTTGAATCTTTAAAATTTTTGGCAAGTCTGCTTATGCATGTTTCTACAGACAGTAGAATGCTGATGCAAATTGAGAACAACAAGCAAAATGTTGGGTGTTGTTGCAAATGAGGGGAGGATGTCTTAGTAAAGTGATGTGATGTTTCATTTGTTTACTCTTGAGACATTTTTCATTTGGGACAAATGAGGTATTATGTTTCAGTTGGGACAAATGGAGGTGGAAATTGCAGTTTCAGGTAGTCCTGGAGGAGAATGCAGGCTTTTGCTTCCAGGGTTCTGCTTTTGACCACATATGGTTATAAAAATACACAGTAAATTGATCTGCAAAAATTTTGGGGCAAAGGAGATGCAAATGATAAAGCAAAAGGTTTTTTCACAGTAGTTTATCTTACAACTTCTAGAGATGATGTTAAGCAAAATAATCTAGGGTTTTGCCACTCAGTGGATGAGATTATGGTTATGGATATCATGCTGTGTCTTAAGATCTTTTATACTTTATTGTTGTGATTAAACAGTCTATTCTTTTATGAGAATGCCTGGAAGGTAGGCTGAGCTCTTTAGATGTGTAAGTGCTAATCCACAGCACGTGATACAATCCTGGGGCTGATCAGTGTTCAGAGAATTGTGCCTTTTGTCTCTGGGTGCAGGGAAGTTCCACCTTTGGAGTGAGGCTGGTATGCTTGAGGATCAGAAGGAGTCCTGTGCTTGATTTTAACACCAGACTTTTAACTGTGTACAATGAATTCTGTAGCTTTCTGTCCCTGCTAAGGCTGCTGAAAAACCCATTTCACAGCAGTCAGAGAACCATTTCCCATGACCCATGCTTGTATTGGAATTGAGTTTGAATCAGCCTGCATACTTGAACAAATTGTGATAACATTTTGGTATTTTCCACTTCCAGTTGCAAGCTGGAATTTCATCCCCAGACATCCACCTCCTCGATTCTCAAAGCTCCAGCACCTTTTTACTCAAGCATCTTCATAAAGCTAGAAAATGCACTGACTGACTTCACAAGGTGAGGGTGACTACATAGCAGTAAGTCTTGGCTTAAAATATCTTTATGGAATTACAGTGCTGACTTATTTGTAGTCCATTTACTTGGCAGCTACTGGTTGATTTCCTGCCAAGATGGGCCAGACTGGCACTTGAATCTGCTTTCCTTTCATTCTCAGTAGGTAGCTCATCTTTCTGTGCTTGGGCAGGGAAAAACGTATGGCCTGAAGTGAATTGTAAATGGACATTGTGTCTTTCTCTATGGCAACTTTTTTAAGGTTGAGATTTCCTATTTTCTTGAGAAATCGACATATAACCCAGGAACAAGCAGGAGACTCTCAGTCTTCTAAATCACAGCAATAACAATTGAGGTGATAAAGAATCAATCATTCTACATGGGCTGATTACTTTTTCAAGTTGAATAAAAATTTACATTTGCCAGCTGTGGTGATTTGTTGCTTTAATATCTTGAAGAGTTTAGTGTTTTGCTGAAGTATTTGGTGTAGTGGTGTGAGAACCTCTTAAACAATGGCATTGTCTTCAGCTTAAAAAGGCCTTTGGTTGTGTAATCCTTTTCTTATTGCATGTTGTTTATTTTCATATAATGACCTCTCTTTACCTTTCTTGAGAGTTGATATCTGTAATGTGCTAAGTAACCCTTTGTCTCAGCAACCTCAAGTCCAGCCTATCCTGTGGTTTGGTTTCAGTCATGTTCTGTAATAGCTGGAAAGTTCTGATGTTTCTGGAATGTGTGATTTAAGCTTTGTGTATAGTTGACAGAAATATACGCATAAAACTGTTCCAAAAATTGCTCACTTGAATTTGTACCTATGGAAACATTAATTAGACTTAAAGTAATTTACAGCAAGTACCTTTTAGCTTTGTTCAATTTACATGTGCCAAGTGCTGTGTAGCAGGAAATGGCAAAGTGGGACTTGGCAGACAGAACAGCAGCAGGAGAACATTATCAATGTCTGACAGAGGTGATGGTGCCTGTTTAAGAAAAGTCTGATGATAGTAGGAGGGATGGTGTCAGGAATGTGATGGTGGTGCACAACTGATGGGCATAATCCCTTAGACACAATAAATCTATTTAGATGCCATCAAGAAGCACAACTTAAATATTTCAGTTCACTGTAGTTTGCAATTTTTGTAATTCTTGTAATTCTTTATCATTTGTGACTGAAAGATTTTCTTAGATGATTTTTTGTTGTGGTGTAAGGACACATCTGACAAGGGCATGTCTGGACTCCCTGGGGAAAGGATTGAGCCAGAGTCATGACTGCACAGCCAGCATGCAGGGTCTAGCAAAAGGAGCCAGTGGTGTCTCCTGGGTCAGGGTATCACTAAAGGCACTGGTAGAGGGGGGAAGAGATAAATGTCCAGCTTCACTTGAAAAAGGCAAAGGCTGTGGGAAATGAGATCACTCTGCTGTGATGTTTAAAGTACACTTTGGAAATGTTATGTGCAACAGCTGAGGATGTACAGACCCCAGGTGAGAACCCAAGATGCTGTAGAATGCACCAACTCTGAAGAATATTTGGGTTTTTTAAATTAAAAATAAATAAAAAATCAGTGACTGTGTGAGTAAGGTCCAGATAAGCCTGGTTGTTTGCTGGGTTGCCTGTTCAGCTGCACTGTGATACCAATGAGACAAAACCAGCTGATTAGTATAGGTGTGTGTACTGAAGACTAAAACCTGTGAGAAAAGGGTGGCTAACTTTGCCTCCTGAGCTTGGGCAGACCTGACTATGGATTAAGTACAAAACAAATCCAGACATTGAAGAGGGGCTGCAGGGGATGTAATGAGTTTTTATGTAGGAGGTCAGTTCAAATGGATCAGAGGTGGTGTATGAGTGAGTGAAAATTTGTTCTCTCTGTCCTAGAGAATATATTTTTAGAGTTTTCATGTCAGAGCTTTAGCTGACTCTGTAATACCACTCCCAAGGGAATGGCAGGGCTTTGGTGATGAAGAGATGAGGCAGAAAACAGCTTGACTGGGTACAGGTGTGTGGTTAAGGTGAGTTACTTCTACAGCAGTTTGCAGCTGGAGGTCATTCAGCACAGATAAAGGAAGCCTGCAAGCAGTAAAAAGGGTAGATGTGGCCTGAGGAACCAAGCAGATCAGGATGGGAGCAACTGCAAGGCCAGGCTATGAAAGCAGCTCAGTAATGAGTGTGAATATCTGTGTGGGAACAATGTGTTCCTGCCTCAATGCCATTATCATTCCTTTTCAGAGATAAATTGCAGTCTGAAGTGGTACAAATGCAGTCTGTATATCAGGGTAAAAATCCTCTGGTACTTTGTGTTGAAAACTAAAAACAAAGCACTCTTTTCCTTGTGAATCTTGGTATAATCAGCCACTGCCTTAACTTCTCTGGGATAATATTGCCACAGCCTACTGGGTCCTTTAAGGCAATGGTTTTAAAAGAGTTTTTTTTTTTTTTACTCACACCTTAACACTAAAAGATTTGTGAGCACACACACCAAAAATATATGTATTATTTTTAAATTTACACACCTACTACTCTACTATTATTATACACATTACACAGAAAATAGAAATTAATAAAGGAGAAGACACATCATTAGAATTTTTTTTGTTTTTTAACAAAGTCCTTTTTTACTTTCATTAAGGAATAATTCAGTAAGAGCTATGTTTTTGAACATGCCTCCATAATTTTTTTTTTAATTTTGGTTCATCACTTGTATACAGCCACTTTAAGGGCTGGTTTTAGGTCAAATTTATTTCAATACTTGATTTTAATGACTTTCCTAGCCAAATAAGATGCCTCACAAAGACAGATCCAAGTGGAAGAAGTGCATTGTTGGTTGTGCTTACTAAATAATGATACTAATTTTCCACTCCTATATACTAACTATGCATTCTTCTTGGGATTCATCTATTAAATTTCCATCTTCCCTGTTGTCAATTACTTCTTATTGCAGACTAGTGGGAAGATGTTGCATTATTCTCTTTTCCTGAAGCACTTCTTTTGGGAGATTTTTAAAAATGTTGGGGTTTAAAAAAAATATTTTAAAGTTTAGGAAATTATGTAAAGCTTTTGGAGGTTTTTATAAGAGATTTTTCCAGTGGAAACATTTCCAAACATCTATTTTCAAAGCAGTTTCTGTAATGTGAATTTCTTCTGCAGAGCAGTTACTCTCTTGCTCCCTGTTAAAATGTCAGCTTCACCTTGAAGGAACACCTTAGGTGTGCAGTTATTTGAAGATATCTGGTAGGTAGGATAATGCTGACAGCTCCTTGTCATCACAGAAAAAAGATCAGCCAGTTTTGAACAGTTGCCTTTGTAGGAAAAAACATGTTGTGTCATTAAGTTTGAGAACTGGTCTAAGCCCTTTGCTACAAGATAACTAACAGAACTTACTGTGGGAATGTGAATTTCATGGTCACTCCCCATCTTGTAACAAGGTATTCTACTGCTTGAAGATCTTATTTTATTTTTTTTTATATGATCAATGACATCCTGTAGCACTTGGTGCACTTCTGCCTCTGGTGTTGCTGTGTTGGTTTATCCATGAATGATTCAGTGAAAGAATTTCATGTGTGGTTATGGAGTGACTGCTTTAACTGGAATAAAAAAATAAAAGGATTCTGGTGTAAAGGTCACAGATAAAATCACAGAAGTGTACACTTGCACAGTTTTCTCATAAAATATTTTTTATATTAAAGAAATAATTTACTGTTGAGTCTACTCTGATACATCATTCCTGCAGTGACTTGCAAAAGAGAATTTCCCAGTATGTTTCACTGTTGAAACAATCCAGCATATACCCTAAGATGAGGCATGGAAGAAACTCCCACACTGCATAATTTGTTCTATTATTTGTTTCCTCAATACTTGCTTCCTCAAATCTTCAGCTGCTTTCTGTGAGTATTCCAGCAGTATTTGCTGACAAAGGGATGCCATATTGTCTTCCATGTATGATTCCAGCCTTTTTTCACTGCAATAGGAACACCAAATACTTCCCCAATGCTATATGCCTCTGTCTCCTCTGCTGTAAAGTAAGAAACCTTAAAAAAGGCTTTCCAAGATTTGCCATTGGGTTCAGGTGGTTGGGGTTTAAGTGAAGTACTGTGTTGAAGAAATTGTAAAGATTTGTCCTCACCTCACTGGGTACTTAATATTTAAATGCCTTGCTAATCATGATGGCTTCATATTATCATCTTCTAATATCTCAAGGCAAAATGTGTAGTTAGAGTGAGGTTCATTGTTAATGATGGTAGCTGTAAATCCATATTTCAAATTGTTATCATCCTAACTTCATTTTTTTGGCCATTTTTTTGTCAGATCTGATTAGATTGTTGATTTTTACCTCAATGTGTGTGACAAGTAGCTTTTACTGAGAATAGGAAGTCAGTTGTTGCATATGGATTTTAAAGCAGATCTGTCTTTGCATCTGTTTATCTGACATAATAACACAGAGTCTTCAGGATCAGAGGTGATTTTAGCAAGATTTACAGTTGTAGAGGGCCCTAAAGGCCCTAAACCATTTGTGTGTTTCTCTGGTTAGAATTCCTTGCCTTAATTTTTCTCATGTTACCATACTTGAAAATAAATTTAATTATGTGGTCCACAAGTCTTGTGACAGCATTCTAATTTCTATAAGCATGCCTTTGTGAATTGAGGTCTTGGGCTGTGCCAGTTAAACTTTTAGAAATAAGCATTCCTAGATAATGGAAGTTTTATTTTGGTGAGTTTTGGTCTTTTTTTTTTTTTTTTGCATCTGGGACTTGTAAGAAGGGACAGCAGTTCTTCCAATTTGTTTGTAGCAGCCAATATAGTGTAGTTCTCATCCTGCTTGAGGCTGCAGCAGATAAATTCCAATTACCTGCAAAACATCTGCTATCAAGCACCAGTACTGTCTTGGTAGCCACCCAAAAAGTGTATCTTCTCACGTGCAGCTTGTCTTTCTGTAGCTGCCAAGGAGTGAAACACAATTTTAGCCCATGAAGAAGATGCAAAAGAAAGGTGGGATTGCAGATAATTGTTTTGGGTAAAAAGAGAAGATAAAGCAGGGAGTTGCTTTATAAAAGTTGTTTACAAGACACTTAAAACTAAAGGAAGAAATGTGGAATGAAGACAGAAAATGGTAGAATAGAAAGAAAAATGAAAAAATGCTTTTCTGCAAACTTTAGTTACAGCTTTGTAAGGACTGAAGATTTCAGGTAGTGTATAATGAATAATTGTTTGGTTGGGTTGTGGGGTTTTTTTTTGCTGGACTGTATACTCATGCCAAATTTCTTGCTTCATGTTTACCTCTCATTATTTTAACCAGAACTTTATAACTGCTTGTCAAATACTCTTTGTGTTATTATGACCAGATACAGAAAGGAACCCTGTCATCACAGAAACAGACCTTCTAGAACAGCTGTATTTTGTATCAACACTTGCTCTGATGTCTTTAGTAGTTTTGCTATTTCCTTCTGAATTTGAGTTGTTCTGTAAGAACTCTCTAATTTAGCTTTCTTTTATTTGGAATATTTTTCAATACATGTATTCTATGAGATTTAACTCTCCCATGATGTGATGAATGAATCAGGGTGCTGGAGACCTGTGCAAGTGAAATTTGTCCTTTTTCTGGGCCTCTAGTGTTTAGTAGAAGTTCTGTTTTTTTCCTGGTTAGTCTACAGATGCTTGAAAGAAATACTTGTGCTTGTTAGAAGTGTCCATTTGAATCTAAGCAAATCATACTTTAGATATCTCCAAGTACCTTAGAAGTAGAAAAGCTTTCATCTGGCAACAGTCATGGGATATTGAAGTAAGCAACTGCTTTGTTTTTTAAGGTGCTCTTAACAGTCATACGAGCTGGAAATGCAAAATTGGGCCACTAATAGTTTAGGTTTCCATGGTGACCATGGGATCTTGAAAATAAAGGAAAGTATATTTGACTTCCTAGGACTCTTGGTTACTCCTATGAGTTTAGGCTTAGAGTGGCAAAAAGTGTTTCTTCAGGTAGTGTGGAAAACTATATGCAATATAGAACATAAACCCCAGGTTTGTAATTACAGGAGAGACACCTTGGTAGTGTTCAAGTAAAAAAGCAATTGGAAACCTTTGAGGGCATCTACAGAGATGAATTACACTTTACAAATGACTTCACAACAATCTTATAAATAGTACTCTGGGCTGCCTTCATAAAGTGCCAAAATAATAAGCTTGCTGTATGGCAAGTTACTACACCTGAAGACAATATAAGTTATTAATGAGATAGTGAAATTGTGCTTTCTGTTGCATATATTTGATATCTTCTAATCTACTGAACCCAGATTTTTAGTTAGTTCTATACAAAGGCACGAGTCAAAGTCATTGAAGCTCTGTTGAAATCTGAGGATGAGGAACAGCTCTGAGGAAATGTCTGTAAAATGAGCACATATATGATGTGTCACATCTGTCTAAATGTCTAACAGCCTGTGGCTTTGCCAGTTGATTACTTATTATAATTCAACTCTCACATCAAAATAAATTCACTTATTTAGTGATTATGGTTAAGAAGAATAAATATACATTCATTTTGAAAAGTGGAAATAACATAACTTCAACATGGTTTGTGTGACTTTGCAAGGATAAATAGGCCCAGAAGTACATGGTGTTGATTTTGAGTGCTTTAGCATAGTTACTATGAGTTGGAGACAAGAACCAGTCTTTATTGACATTGAATTGAAATCTGAACTATTTTTGTAGCATTCTCCTGTGTAGAATGGAGTAACATACCCAGTATCAATAAATTACTGGCATTCATGTTTTGTTTCTGCATTCTCCTTTGGAGAAAAATGGGTTTGCTAGTTGAAGGCAAAGCCAAAAAAAAGGTTTTTTTCCTTGCATTGCATATGCAGGCATAGCTGAACAATCAGGATTTTACCCTTCTCAGAGGCATTAGAGGTAGCTAATTGCTCTGTCAAAGGTAAAGGCAGAAATCTTGATGGGCAAGGGCAAAGTAACTTTGTGTGTCGCAGCAAATTGAGTTCTTGAAATGTCAAGTTTTTTCAAGATTTGAAAATTTAATTTGAAATGCTGACTTTGAAAGTATATTCTGACCTACAGCTTGAGTTTTATTAAACTTGCATCCCTCTACCCTTTCTTTCTCATGCCATTCTCCAATAATGTTTCATATGCTCACTGAGCATGATGGAAATAACAAATCTGAGTTGCTATATTCTGATGATGCTTAAGAAACTCATGAAATGAATGTTGCACACCAGTATTAGTAGTGTGAAAAGTCTCTTCTAAATTTGCAAAAGGATATAATTTTTCAGGGAAAAAAAGACTAATATGTTCCAATTGTTGCATTATTAAAAATAAAAGCCAAAAAATTGGCAGCAATTCAGGAGAATTTAAAAATGCTGCAGTTTCCCAGGGATGTATTTCTCTTTTTGTACTCAGTGGCATAACTGATCCCAACTTGCAGTGACATGTAATTTAAGTTTATTCCAGCTTCCTAAGCATTAATGGCACTTCAACTTGAAGAACTTGTAAATAGGTTTTTAGATTGTGCCTTACTCTCTCTTTAAAGTACCTTGTTTAGGATTTAGTAAGTTAAAAGTTTAGTTATAATTAAAATTAAGGTGAACTGTTAAGTGCATGATTTTAAGTTGTTTGTTTCTAATAGCCAGCTAGAGAAAGGGGAAAGGTCATGCTAAGCAGATTGCATCCATCTGGAATGTGAGCAGCCCCTTTTGGTATGCTGTAAATATTATGCATTCTTAAAGTGAAGATGGATCCAATCTCAGTTATGTTCTGTTACTCTTTATCCCAAAGCTCAAAACGAAGCTTCTTCAATCTTGGTTGTTGGATTTGATTCTTGAATTTGTGCTGCCTCATTCCCCTCCCATACTCCAGCTTTTTGGGCATTCTTTTCCCCCAGAGTGCTGCTGTGGGGAGCATTACTGAAATACTTTTCAGCTGCATATTGGTGTACAGCCTGTGACAATACAGGGGTCATTCCTTGGAAGGTGAGTGAGTACCTAACTCGCTGAACTGTGCAGCAAACCCTCATTGCTCTGCACATTGCTAGAGTTAGTACTCCATCTTTCTATTTTATAAAGAGATAATCCCATTTTATTAAAATTAAGACTTTGGGAAAAAAGTGTCCCTCTAGCAAGGTTTGGGTTTCAACACTTGGGCTGAATACCATAAAAATAATTTCCTGTCCAGCTACCACTTGCCCTCTGCAAGAAGCAGCTCTTTGTTTGAAGCTTGTCAGGTTACAGGACTGACACTTGCTTCCCTTTGGTTCCTCCTCAGCTGCTCTGAATAGGGAACATATTTTCCAGTTGCCTGCTGCTAACACTGAAGTGAAGCCTTGTTTTTAAATGTGGGATGAGTTTGGCAACAAATACCTAATTTCTTATGGAATATCTAGAAATGTTCATTACCAAGTAACAAACTTTATTCCAGCATCACAAAGCACATCATCTGTATTTAGCAATTGTTGTTAATGCTATTTTCTTCTCAGATTGTCTGTTCTGTGTGAAAATAGGGATCTTATTCACACACTGGTGTTTATTGAATCTTGCATGAATACTGCTGTCATGGCACATTAAGGGGTGGGATTTGGACATGCAGCAGTTGTTTGCAAACCAGTGAGGACTCTGCCCTTGGTGTGACATGCAGTGTGTGGTGCACGTGGAAATTCTGTGAAGCTGGAGATGCTGATGTTGGGTGACTTGTCATCTTTTTCTTAAATACAGTTTTTGGAAGACTTGGACATGTTAAAAAGAGGATGTTAATTCAACTAGTGCCAAACTTCCTGGCTGCTAATCTGGGTTCTACTGTGAGCTCTGAAAGAGAATCTCATCAACAGTTAATATAATTCCATGTGTCTTTTCCTCTGGAAACCCTTTTGTTTCATTTCGAGGAAAGTTATATTGATATGCTGTTAGTTTATGACAGCCTTTCATCAGGGGTGAAACTTCTGGTGCCAACTTTCAAGAACAGAATTCTCATCAGTTTTCTGTATTAAGTACTCTAGTAAACGTGGTTCCAGAGACTGTTTCCTGCTGTAGGTTATCAAAGAGAATGCAGAGCTCTCCACTGATTATTGTGGTTGTGATGAATTCCAACAGTGCAAAAAACTCTTTCACAGTCTCTTGTTGCAGAAACATCTACAAACAAGCTTCCTGATGGGATTAGCTACACTGCTGACCACTGTTCAGTTTTTCCTGAAATCAGTAGCTTAAGTGGACTGTAGTACAATATCTATCTGCTTGGTGTAGATGAGGCAGTGTATTAACAGAAGATTTAGTTGACTTCTAGTGTTTTTCTCCTCAGCCCTCAAAATTTGAAAGCATTCTTATGTTCATTATTTTAAATTTAAATGAGAGAGTGTTAGGAGAGATTCTGAATAACAGTGGGACAGAAGTTTTAATCAAGTGTGTGTTTTGATACTTTCGTTGTGTGAACGCAAATAATGATGTATATCAATTTACACACTTTTTGGGTTGAGCTAGAAACTGGAAATTCCTTTTAAAGGAACATTTTTCTGAGGAGTGAAGCCTTGATGGAACAGACTTGCTGCCAAACTAAATTGTCAAATGAGAACAACCAATGCAAAATACAGACTTTCAGCTGAAAAACTGTGGGGAAGCTAGTATTAGTTTTCCTTGTTTACTCCTTATTTCAGTGCCAGGTACTTCCAAGTTCACTGCATTTGGCATTAAAATAAATGTTCTACACAGAACACTAAATGTTAGCTTTTATTAATTTGTGTTGTAGAAATGGTTAATGTGTTTTGTGCAGGTGAAGCCTAAAAATGTTGTGTTTGGAATACTTCTACCTTTTGTTTTTCTCTCTTCCCTGCAGAAAAAGTTGCTTTAAGAACTGCCTGTGAAATTGGAAATGACCTTACTTGCCTTCAGTTATAAATAGCAGTAAAAGGAAGGGGATTCCCCTGCTGTCAAACCCCATTCATGGCTTTCTATTTTGGTTGAAGCCATGTCTTACAATGAGTGCACTGTTCCAGCCCTCAGCATGCTGCAACAAATGTAGTTGCATTTTAAAAACTTTATGCTTGAGGTCATAAACAGGTAACATTGCTCTGGTACAAGCCTTTTTTTTTTTTTTTTTTTTTTTTTTTTTTAAGTTAGTGGAGTTATAGATGTCACAATAAGTATTGAAACAGTGGTCATGTGCTGATTGTTTGCCTCATGCATTCCTTTAATCTCTGTTGAATAATGAGAAGCTGTTCATGGTGAAACACTGCTGTACCTGAAATTTGAAGTGAAGAAATATTCTGTATATGACAGCTTGGAAGGGCAATCCTTTTCCTTTGTTCATATTGCTTTCCCTTAGAGGGCTGTGGTTCATGTACTGCTGAAGCAAAGCACTTGAAATAAATGGCAAAACACCTTAGTCATGTTTTGATGTGTGTTCTTTAAGACTACATTTAAAGATAATTTTGAAAATATGTTGTATAAAATGTTAGTAAAAATACACCCTAATTTAATACTAGAAGTATTAACTATTCTCAACAATTTAATTATATATTGTGTATCTTACTAGCTGATCAGTTTTCTTGTTAAAATTAATCTTTGGCCAAATGTCAGTTGTTACTGGTGTCCTGTTTACACCTCATTTTCAAGTCACACTGTTTATATCTTCAGCTCTGCAATTCAGTAAGTGTGAATGTGTTGGAGGAAGCATTTGATCATTTAAAATATGATCACATGATACTTGATCTTGCAGGTAGTGTCACTGCACAACAGGATTCCTAATCAAAGGTTTATGGTGAAAAACCAGCTTCTGTAATGCAGTGCAAAAAGCTCTGTATCTGTGAGGTGCAGGGCATAATTAGTGCTATTCCATTATTTTGTACATCACTATAACCTAGATTTGAAGGGAGAATGAAGGCAGACTTGGCCTCTGACTTCAAGTTCTAGTTAAATTGCTTTTCCATAAGTAGTAGTTTTGTGTCATTTCCCAAAACAAGACAACAGAACTGTAGGCAAAGGTAGAATTAGTTTGAAAAGTGTCATCTGTCATAGGCTCATGTCAATCCTTTTCTGTCCTTTTGCTCATGTCAGGCAAACTAAAACCAGATTTCTCTGGTTCAGCTTCTCTCTGATTGACACAAGTAGGTTATGAGTGGTGATTGTACTTTCAGTTGTTGAGATTAGGAAATAGCTGCAGTTGTGGGTTTTTCAGTGCTCCAGTGCTCTTCAATAAATGAAGGAAGCTGCTCAACTTCATCTGCTTCTCTTTGCAAAGATATTCTGTTGCAGCCAAAGCCATTCTTTACATGTATCATGCAAAAATTGAGTATTTAGTCCTGTATGAAATTTAAGAAGATTGTGGTATGTGTGGCTGTTAATAAGGTATAATTTATCTTGACAGAACATTGACTATCTCCTGAGACAAGGATAATTTTGGGGTAATTTAGATCATCAGGTTTAAAAGTATTAACCACCATCAGCTATTCTTTGTATTTTTGTTTTTGAAGGGAGCAGCAAAAGACCAGAATATTTATATAAGTATCAGTCTGGGAGGATGTATGAAATGTAATTAACTAGCTGAACTGCATGGAAATGAAATCAGTTTTGTGTGCTCCATCTGAGATGGCTCTAATGATTTTTGAGTGACTAGCTTATCAATATTCAGTACCTTGGCAATGTATTCCTTCTCTGACTATGTAACCATTTGAAAACTGGGTCTGGGCAGTTTTTATTCAACACTGCAAGGACTTTGACATGCACAAACTGAAGCATCTTTGAATTCAACCCAGATGTCACAGAGAAGAGTCTGAATTCTGCACTATTTATGGTATGCTGCTAGTATTTAAGTAGAGATTGACTGCAGGTCCTTACTGATCCCTTATCTGCAATCTCAGAGTATTCATTGTAGAATTTTGTAGCATAATACTACATTCTTTACCTTATAAACACGGGGACTGTAGTTTCCTATTTTGGGAACAGCTAGTCTTGTAAAAATTCCCCAAGAGTGCAGCAAGTTCACCCAGTGCTACAGCAGTGCTGGCTGTGTTGTGTTCTCCCCAGTTCCCATCCAGTGGGTTGCTGAAGTCTTACAGTTGCAGTGCAGAGACCTCAGAATTTAACCTGGCATTTGATGTTTGAGGTTCCTATTTCACTAATATCTCTGACAGGTCAGCAGTCCTTAAATGAGGTGAGGTTGGTGGTGGCAGCAGGCACAGGATCAGTCCAGTAAGGACTTGGGGTAAGATAGATACTAACAATAGATTGCAGTGTGGGTTTGTTTTGAATCCCCAGTTATTTCTGGCATGGCTTCAGTTTTCTTATTTAAGATTAGCATTGCCCTTATCTGTAAACTCTAGAGATGAAATCACTTAAAATAGCTTGTACATGTATATGAAGTACTACTTTCTACTGAGCCTTAAAACTGAAGGAAAGCTATTGATGCACTTCATTTTCCTTAAATCAAAGGGAAAAAGGCTAATATTTTACACTAAGTTTTGTACATTACCTTCAGTAGGTGCAGAATAGTGAATTGAAGGGCAGGAGGGCAGGTGCTCATTTTTTGGATTGCAATATTTGCTCCATTACTGGCTCTAGTGTAATTTTTTTTGCTTAGTTTGCTTTGTGAAGTTTAGCCTAAATATGTCAATGCTGAATTGATGAGTTGCATGAGAAGGAAATACGGGATTTTTAGAAATAAGTTAAATTTGGCAATTCTTAAAGGTACTTTGTTATGATTTGGCAAAAATACTGTCATTTTTGACAGCCTCAGACTGTGGCCTTCAGGTTCATAGATGTCAGTGAGGACAAATGACTTTGGCATTTAAAGAGAAACTGGATTCAGAAACAATGAGAGTGACTGAAGTGTCACTGATTCTCTGTAGTGTTTTATCAAAGATATCTTGAAAATTAGGATACCTTTTCTACAAGTAAATGTTGGGTGATGCAGTGACACTGCAGATCTTAAAATTATCTATCAAGAGTTGCTTTCTTCTCCACACATCTCTAATATGAATTTCTTGGAAGCATTGATCAAATGCTGTAGGTATGCTATAGCCCATGTGTGTTTGGACAGCAGTTGCTGCTGTCAGGTCATTCCAGCTCAGTTCTGCAATTTGAGCTGCCTTAGTTTGATATTAACTTTACTCTGAAGGACTGAAATGTGGTTGCTTTGCTGCCACGAGCCAAGTTATTCAGGTTTTTGTTATTTGGCGTGGTTTGTCTGTCATTTTGAAAAGCAGTGTCACAACATGCTGTTTCTTTCACAAACCTCTCAGCTTAATCTGAGCATGTCTCCCCACAAGTGTACTCTGATGTGAGTTGATACCTAAGTCTTGCTTGCTGCTAGACTATTTCATTATTTAGAGATCCCAGACTGGCAGGAAGGAACTAGTAAATACAATGATATGGGGCAATATTTTACTGACATTTAATGCTCTACATAACTCAAAGCCAGTCAGAGTGTGTGCTCTAAGAAACCTGGCAAAACCAGTGGCCAGTGCCAGCATTTATTTTATCCTTAGTCTTTAGTGGTTAGTATATGCAGCTGACCAGTAATCAGACTTTAGGCACTGCTGTCTTAGTACTGTGTTTTACATCTGCATCCCTTAAAATATTAAATATAAAAAAAAGGAGAAAATTATCTTAACATAACTATCTTCTTTAGAGTCCTACCATCTTAGAGAAAATATTTGACTCCATAACTCATAAAATTGTATCAACAGGAGGAAGAACACTATAAAGTATTCAAAATAACAATATGATCATATTTAATTTGACAGTCTGGAGTTTGGTATGAGGAACTTTTGTCTTTGACAGGACAGTGCCTTTGCTGCTTGCTGCTTTGTTTTGTTGCTGCAAAGTTGTGGATAAGACTAGGAATATCCTATTAGAATGATTACTCTGGATGAAGTGATATTATCTGTAGAATGGAAAATGAAGAGAATGGTTACTGAAATAATTGTTATAGCAAAAACAATGAAAAAGAAAAAAAGTTTGGGTTTTTGGTTTTTTTTTTGTGCAATTCATTAGGCTCTCCTTACTGGAGTGCCATAATAAACATTGCATAATATTCCAATATCTGTCATGCTAGAGAAACATGTGAACTGAAAAAAACCTGGTTTTTGTTGCCAGGATTTCATACTGTCATAGTTCAGAAATAGGAAATGCTAGATTATTTTTTTGTCATCGCCTCAATTTGCTATGAGAGGAGGCAGAAACATGAAAACACTTCAGTCAGAATGTGATTCAAATGTGATGGGAAAGTGCACATCTCCCTTTAAGAGAATCTATTGGTCAAGTTATCTTGCTCTGAAAACAAAGGTTTCTTCATCATATGACAAGTGTTTAAAATATTTTGTTCTTTTTCTCTCTCTTTTAATGAAGATTGGCATGGTAGTTTAGCTTCCCCAGTATTTTGAGACCATTTTTGGGCACAAGAACATTCAAGTGTAAATAAAATCCATTTTCTTCTCCCACTGCCATTCCTGTCTCCCTGGCATGGCTTTCTTCTGTCAATACAGTTGATTCTTAGTGTTAGTTATATTTAATTGTCTGAATACTGCCTTGATTTTGAAGTGCAAACACTCTGATCTGGAATTTTCACCCCTATACTGCCCTGCTGATATTTATCTCTCATATTTGGGGCTGCTGCTATACATCACTGGTCACAGCTACTGCCATGAAGTTTTGCCTCCTCTGTTCCAAATTTGAATACAACTAAGAAAAAAAAAGTGTAATTTACTTTCTTTCCTTATCTCACTATATATATATATATGTATGTAGAGTAACTCTTAAAAGCTTTGAGGTTAATTTATTTTAATAGGCTTAATTATATGCTAATTTTTAAGAAGGAGAACAGAGTATAATAAAAAGGGGAAAATGTTGAGCCTGACAGACCCAGGTGTACCAACCTCCACTGCATTGTCAGTCCAACAATAAAGTTACTGTTCAGGCAGTGCTTCCCAGTTTATTTGGCTTTTTGGCTTCTGAGGGCTTATCTTAGGGCAGCATTGAAGTTGTAGCTGAAACATTCTTTAATGTAGTTAGGGCTTGTGGTGTGTCACAGTGTTGCCCAAGTGTCCTTGACTTCTGCTCAGATTGAGCTCCAGGACCTTAGCCAGTTTGTTGTTTTTCAGCTTCTTCAAAAACCTGCTTGTGGTTTTTATTTACCAGTTTCAATACACTAATTTCCTAATCTGGGGATTTTACTCATTCTTTCTCTTCCTGCAGGGAATGTGGTTAAAAGAAAGGTGTCTACAAACTTGTCAGTACAGATTTGTCACTGTCAAGTTATATCTGAATCTCAATCTCATTATTGTGAACTTCTGTTTAGAGCTCAGCCATCCTTCCATTTATGCAGGGGGAAAAAAACCCAAAACAAACCCTGCATTTTCATTGCAGTTGTGCTCTAATGTAAAAATTTTTAACTGTTGAAGTCCATACTTGGATCATCTTTAAACAAGAATTTTGTTTGAGGTAAATTGAGTTTACTGGAAGGAGAGATGCTGGGGTGTCTCAGTCTTCATTTGATGCTTTAATTCTCCTAATGCTGCAGCTGCCTCTCAACCTCTTTTGCTACAAGCCACTGGAACTGTTGTGGTCCTGGCTGTTCAGTGTGCACTATTGCTTCATGGCACATTTAACTTACTCAGCACCTGCATGCTGTCAGCTTTCTCTTTTTTTGCAGCCTGAATTTCCTGACTTGGCTTTTTGCCTGCTTGCTGCAGAAGGCTCCTAAGGGAATAATATCAGAAAGGTCTAGCTTCTTTAATATGACAACTCTGTCATTGTTTGTTATTTTAAGTAGTTTTTTTTCACTTTCCCATTTTCAAATATTATAAATTATTTTTTATACCCAGTGTAACTTTTTAGTTGTTACTTAGAGTTTAAGGGTGCCATGCGTGTGGTTGAGGTCAGTTTTTCATTTAGGAATTAAACAGTTAGCATCTGTTTAATACTGCTAACATTCATTTAGCTACAAGTGAGGGGCTGTATTTTTTTCCCATTGCATCCAAGTGAAGTTGGTGCAGCTGAAAATCTGAGCTCTGAGCATGGGTCAGCAAATGGGTGACTTTTCCCTAATACTGACAGGGGGCTCTGGTGATGGGGCAGCAAAAGCTGCAGTTCTGCAGTGGATTGACTTATAGAGATATAAGATATTGATTTATAGAGATATAATTGCATAAGGCAATTGTTTTGGTGGTTTCCCAGATGTTCAGCCTCCTGTGGTTGAGTCTCAAACTTCTTATCAAATGTGAATGCCACAGATAGTTTTGTCATAAGCACTACATAGGAGGAGGAATTGCTGCCAAACACTTCTCTTTATCTTCCCCTTCAGTCTGTTGTTTTCTACCCTCTGGTCTTCAGGTTGCACAGCCATTGCTGCTCCATTTAAAGCTGTATTTTTGCTTTGGAAAGGGCACTGTTATTCCTCTCTGTATCCAGAGAACAGAGGCAGCTGAAGCAATCTCAAGCTATCAAGCACCTGTGCAAGGCTGTGAAAGATTTCATAGCTTGGCTATAGAAAAGAAATACTCAGTTGTGGTCCCCTTCCTTTTGTGGTTTGTGTGGTTGGTTGCCTTTTCAAGGGTAAAGGGCTTGGAAACCACAGGACTTAGTTTTTATCTGGGCCTTATTGAGGGGGTGGGGACCCTATTTATGTCTCAACCTGGTGGGGAAAGGGTCTTCTCCACTAATGGGGAGAGCAGTTAATCTCTTCCCATCTTGAACTGAGGATTTATATCAAGCAATTCTAATAGGAATTATAGAATTACGTTAATTATGTAATTAATAAAGAAATTAATAAAGGCACATTTGAGGCTAAAAAGTGTGACAAACCTGTCCAAGTTCTCCCTTGTAATGCCTGATTTTATATCTCTATGAGACTTAACCTAGCCCACAGAAACTTTCCATCAGGAGTTTAATATTTACTCTTAACAGTTCTCTTCAACACATGCATTGCCTTTTAGATTTAAATAGTGTAATCTGAGATGAGAGCCATATATCAGCACTAAATATATCCTTGCAGCAGGGCCCAGAAGTCCAGCATTTCAAATCTAGTTTTTGAAAATAAGAAAGACTTTGATATTTTTTATAACAATACTATGTAAACAGTCATTTTTTCATGTGGTAGTGTAATTTATTTTTAATTTATTTGTACATTCTCCTGAGGTACTATTAGGGGTATAGAAGCTGGTACTATGAAGTTAATGTGAAACAAATCAATTTAGGCTAAATGGTCATGTTTAGTTTGTGGGGACCATGGATTTGCTTAAGTAATAAGGTGTCAGACTATAAGTTGTAGGCTGTCCTAATTGTCATGTAATGCCATAATTTATTCCATTTGATGGCAGAAATGGTTGAAATAGTACTGAAGTGTCCATAGTGGAATATGTTAATTGAATGTTAATGGAAAAACACATAGTTGTTGAAGATTTCTGTATAATTATTGCATGAATATCTTTCCAGAAACTCTGTGCATGTAACTAAGGTGGTGTTTCATGGCCTGGATTTTAGTGTTTGCCTGCCTTTTTGTCATACTCAGAACTGTGTAGGAAAGTCCAGAATTAGAATCTGTTTTACTTTTCCTTCCACTTGGCTGGGCTGTCATTTAGCATGCCCAAAGTGCTCTCTTGGATAGTAGTGCTAAAAAATGTGCATATTCACCTTTCTCTGGTTCATTTTGTAAATTCCTTTTTTGTAGGCTCATCTTAGACTGAATCAAGCAAGAAAGCCTTGTATGAAACAAACCATGTCAGAATCAGAAGTCATTAAACTATGGCTTTAAATAGCATAGCTGTCAAATTACCTGAAATTATCTAAAAATGGTCAAAGAAAGCATTCACAGCATATTAACAGATACAGAAGGTATCAGTCTTGGCTAGATCACACCAGTGATTTTTTTTTTTCCCCCCATCTCTAAATTAAAACATTACCAGAAACATTTTCAGTTAAGTAGAAGATGCAGCTGACTGTGCAGGGCTGTGTTGTGCAGTTGTATGTGCTGTGGATTCTGATGCCCCTTTCTTGCACAGAGCCAAATAAATCAGCTGATTTCCCAGTTAACTCTGAGCATGCTCATGGTCTGCACACTTTGCATTGTGCATCCAGAATTCAACTGCTAAGTGAAGAGCACTGTACATACTGGTTGAAAATACTCATTTTTTGTAAGAAAGAATTAACGTTCCCCTCAGTTTGATTTAAGAAACAGAAATGCCCCAACATCAAACTAACAGTAAAACAACCTTTGCAAACAGTTTTCCAACAGAGAACTCTTTAAGTCAGTCTTTATTCTAATATTACAGTAGACATTCCTCAAAAATAAATTTAAGAGCAATACCAGGATGTCCGGTTGTCTAGGAAAAAAACCTCAGATTTCCAGTTATCTTTAGCAGATATCAAATAGCACAGTAATTAATTGTCTTGGAATCATTACTTCTGTTTGTAAAATTTAGTTTTGTTTGGAAATTTGACTTCTTGTGGATGAATTTTCTGACATAGTTGTCTACAAATCTTAGTTACAGAAAAGATAGAAGAACAACTGTTCAGAGTATCATTCAAATTTACAGCTTGTGTGGGAAGGCAAATTCCTTGGGAAGACTGAA
Organism: Oenanthe melanoleuca; assembly: GCF_029582105.1. Lineage (NCBI taxonomy): Eukaryota > Metazoa > Chordata > Aves > Passeriformes > Muscicapidae > Oenanthe > Oenanthe melanoleuca. Next base: position 2,011,166 of record NC_079344.1, on the reverse strand, counting down.
TCATGTAATCCCCTGAACTTACTGGAAACTTGTCTCATTGGAAGTTTCTTTTTGTGTGACTATTTAATTTGGAGCAGGGATCTTTGAAAATTTAGATTTTATAGTTCATAACTACAGAAACACAGATTTTTTTTTTCCTCTGGGCTAAATTCAAGTATTGTTAGCTCATATCACCCCACTGCAGTGTATTGGAATAAGGTCACAGCTGGAATTTGACCATGTGGCTGAAATGTGCTTTGCTTGTTGACAATGTCTTCTCATTCTCCAGCTCATATTGCTGTGCACAGTGCCTTCTGTGAAATAAAGCCCTGGAATTACAGTGGAAGTTTGTTCTGGACAGCTGGATTAAAGCAGGGCTTGTGCAGCCTCAAAGGAAGATGTGGAGGTCCAGTGCAAGTTCAGTAAGTTTTTACAGGTGTCACTTTCAGAATTCAGCAGTATTGTGCAGTAGGGAGAATTGTGTGGTTGCACTTATGGTTTCTTCTTCCAAGGGTAGTTTAGGGCCTTGGCATCTCTGCTGTAATTGTCACTTTTAAGGCTGACAGCTTACTCTAGTCCTCAGAGAGGGGTCTGCATAAATGAAAATAGTGAAAATGGACCACGTGGCAGAAACAACTGCTTGTTTTTTGGACCAGTGGGAAAGCTGGGAGTGCTTCTAAATCCCTGTGGAGAATGAGAGATGCCCTGGAACTTGGCCTAAGTCCTGGTTGTTATAAGGGAGTGCCTGGTAGGGGGAATTGGAAAGCTGTTGTGGAGCAGTTGCTGCCAGAAATGAAAGGTAAAGGGAAGAAAACCTCCTTTGCAACTTGAAGATGAAAACTTCAGAGAAACTGGGCTTCTAGTAGAGAGCACAGAAGTTTCTGGGAGAATTTTAAACCCCCCCCTTTTGAAGAAAGCTACCATGTTTTTGTGAGGGTACATTTGGGTCCTTTGTGGTGAAAACCCCTCAACCTGCCAAGGTCCTGGTTGTTTTTACATGTCCCTCTTTGCAGCTACTTCCATCTCTGAAATTCTTAAGAATATGTTTTGTTGTCTTAGAGAGTTGCAATCATTGGGCAGGTGAGCATGGCTAGGTGTCCCTTTCTTCCACAGTGCCTGATTTTTGTGATGGTTTTGTGCAGCAATGACCTGTCAGTTCAGCTGAAGCACAGATGTCAAGGCAGAAGTTCTGCAGATACAGCTATTAGATTATGCTTTTAGTGTTGTCTTGATTTTGTTGTAAATTTTTATTTTGTTGTTTTAAAAGTATTCTGTGATAGCTGTACAGCACCCTTATATACATTTCCTTTGCACAGAGGCATTTCCTCTCAACTCTTTAGTTTAATGTGTCAATATTACTTGTCTGATGACAGTGGTGCTTCTAAGTACAGGACTTGATCTGTCATCTTCCATGCCCTCTGACTGATGTGCCCCCTGTCAGTGTCCAACCAAGAAAAAAGTTTCCTCTGTAAATATTTGCCAGTTGCCAGTTCAGGGCAGTATTCCAAGTGGCAAACATGTCAACCAGAAGTGTGGTTCTTCCCACATGCTGTTCCCCATGCCAGTCCAAAAGGAGCATTTGGCTTGGACATTCCTGGCAGAATTGCTTCCAAAAGCTTGTCCATCTGCTCCTATAGCTGAGTGCTGTCCAAGGAGCCAGTAATGCATAGCTGTAGAAGACTTGAGTGTTAATCATTCACGAGAGCAGCTGGAGTGAAAGTAAATCCAGAGCACAGCTCTGAGCTGGGCTGCTCTGAATTTTCAGACAAGTCAGAAGCTTTACTTCAGCGTGCACTATGACAGAAGTGGACTCTATCACTTAAAGCTTAATGAGGAGCACTTAAAAAGTTATGATAAAACCCACTTATTATCTAAACCACATATTTACAAACAGGACAATAAAGATGCAGCTTGAATTCAGGTATTGCCACTTGGCCGTTTGACCTGTTAAATGCTACCTACCAAAGAGGATTTGTATTATTTCACCAGTGTTCAGGGACATCCTCACTTGCTCTGTTCATCCAAAATGGCTTACATATAATGTCATGCTAAATAATTTGCTTTGTGTTCGTCCATACATTCCTGTGATCTGTGACCAGAATGAGTGTTACTGAGCAGGTATTTTAGTTGCTGCATTTAACAGTCACTTGCATTCTTGGTAGACTGTTTAATTTTAAGATCTATGCCTTTTCACAGCAAGATCTCTCTGGGCAGAAGTTTCAGACTTTTTTGCATCTCTGATTAATGCCTGTTCTCTGATTGCTGGGTTCAATCTGTAGCTGAGCTGTTGCATTACTGGACCTCCAGACCTGAAAGTTACACATCAGCTTCATTTATCATTAACTGGAGTCTGCCTGGATTTGCTGTTGCTCTTCTCATGTGACACAATTTGCGTGTCTGTGACACTGAGGTCACTTGTCACCTATGTGCTAACTTGATCCAATAAAACCATTAAATGCAGAATTGGATGCAGGTCATGATTATCCAATTTTGCTTTTAGTGCAAATTCTCAATGTAGTGTTTTGGCTTTTTGGCAGAGAATGAGAAGGTTAGGGAGTGTTGTATGCAGATGCCAAGACTTAGCTAGATGCTTCTAGTTGCCTGCACTACAAGTTTTGGGTTGCTTTCATCTGCCTTCTTAAATGTATTTTTCTGCCTAAAAGTTGAATATAGGCTTTGTATGCTTGGAGAATTAATACACAGAAAAAATGTCTTTTCTGAAGTGAGGCTTTGGGATGAAAACCAGAGAGATTTTAGCAGAGCTGTTACAACGACTCAGCTGAGTTATAACAGCAATTTCTCCTTTCAAAACCTGGAAGGAATAAACACTTCAGATGTTTGTAGTGGAATCAGTCCCTTGGACAGATGTTGTATGAAAAAACTTTTGGAATGAACTTTGGATATCAACTATATGCTATTGTGAAAATACTGAAATGCAATATGCTGACTGGAGCTAAGCATGCAGTGTTTTACTTTTTCTCTTCCTTTTTGCCTTCATTCTGTGCACACTGATGTTACAGGGTTTCAGAAAGACCAGGTAGGATAATTGCTTGCTTTAGTTGTTGTTTTTTTGGCTTCAACTCCAGGGCAATGAATGGAAAATCAGTGAAAATATATCTTTCTGGGATCTCTGTCATTTCAAGTCAGTTAGAAGTCAGTTCATTCTTCCATACAAACTGTTTGATCTGTTGCTGATGTGCTGAATGTGGTGTAGTTATGTTTTAATTTTTTTTTGCATTTGATGGTTTTGTTTTGGGGGGAGAGCTTTGGTTGAGGGTTTTTTTGTTTTTTTAGCCACAGAATCCTGCAGCTGTATAGGGCAACTATGCTAACTCCACTTCTCAGTGGCAGGTAAAGGGCATTTTCTCCATCTGCAGCTGCAGTTTTGCAGGTCTACAGTCACCATAAGCAACTGAAACCAGTTCTGAGCGACTGAGGCTGTTGAGTACTTGTAGTTTTTTTTTGCAGTATTTAAGTAGCTTAGTTGACCCAAAGGCAAACAATGCTTCCTCTTTACCAAATTGCCTCAGGGTGACCTGATTTAAGTTTTTTCACAGCAGGATTATGGTGGTCTGGGCTGGTGTGTGGAGGAAGCTTCCAGGAGGTGACTTGAAGGTGACCCATAGTGAGGCAGGAGATTTGAAATGGAAGCAGTTCCAGGATGGGGGAGATTGGAAAGGGCATTACTTGGGATTTGACAATCTGTGTACACAACTGGGGGTCTGACTTGGTTCAAGACTGTGTCAGTGCACAAGTGTGATGGAGATTTGCTTGCTCCTCACTCTATTGAATAAATATAAAATCTTTAAATAAAAATCCCATGGTCTAAGACCACCACATATCTAGAAGTAGGGGGAGCAACTTGAAAAGTATAATTTCATTTTTTCCACCCTAACTAAGGTGCTGTCTCATTCCAGAAGCATGTGCTTGGAAAGCTCAGTCTGTCAAGAGAAGGCATCTCTCCTCCATTTACTGGGAGGGGGGAGTGAGAAGGAGATTGAGCTTCTCATATATTCGATTTCAATTGAGTATTAACAGTATGCATTTCTTAAGTATGTGTTTTCCAGCATTGGCTCTCCTCCTTTCCCCACTTAAATAGCCCTTCCTGATGGTGTTGTCCCCTAGGACACAGTAAGTGCTGTTCATCCTGTCTGTGAATTCTGCAAGGCATTGCTTTTGTTCTTTAGGGGACTTGAAGGGAAGTAATTAAAATGACAGGAAGTGCTTGGGACTGAAAGATTTATGTCTGTGGAAAGATCTTATGAAATTCAAAGCATATTTGAATCAGGAAGAATCGATTTGGCAGCTGCATAGTTAAAGAAGTGCTGTTTCTTTCTGAAATACTGAATTAATGTCCTCCAAGGCAAATCAAGCAGAAAGGGAACTGCTTTATGCACTTCTGGTATAGTGAGCAGCAGTAACATGTACAGCCTGTAAACACTGTAAATTCTCAGTCACTGAGGAACACTAATAAGTAGTAGTGATTAAAGCTGCCTTTTAAATTCCCCTTCCCACAGTCACATCAAAAAATATGTACCTCCTTCAAGAAGTAAATGCAGGAGGTAGACACTCAGCTGCTTCATCTGTTTGATGTGTTTTCACTCACTTGCATAAATGGCTGTTATATGGACAGGAAAGTGTATTCAAATTAGTTTAGAAATCATGGTTGGTGTTGAAATTTTGTATAGGAGGCTCGATACCAAATCACAGTACTGGGAGAACATGAGCTTTGAGAATACAAGAAAATCAACAAGTTGTGCCTTGGCCTTTACTTCCCCCAGAAATGGTTTATTGGATTTTCTTCCTCCTACTGGAAACTTCTCTCCTTGACTGTGTTGAAATGCAGAGTGAGCTTTTGGTGATGGATTGTGGACAGCACCTAGCTAAGGCCATGATGAGCTCTGTGTGCTTGCATGTCTAAACAAATATCTACATATGTCTATGTGTATGGAGTTGGCCCAGGATTGCTTCCTCCCACACCTCAGTGTAGTTGCATTTTTTTTTGGTAGCCAGGTTTCAGTCTCAGGAGGTCTAGGACTGGTGCTGTTTGTTCATTCTCTGATGCAGAATGGCCTGGTCCATCAAAGGTTTGTTGGTATGCTAACAGAAATTAATTTAAATTTGTTTTGTATCATTCTGGTTTGATTTCAAAATACTTTCTCACTCCATATGGCATAAATTTATATGTTAACATGAATTTTGAATATTTAGTATATTGATCATAGAACTAAGCTCTCCAATGTTCCAGATGTCCTAAACTAAACTTTCCAATGTCCCAAAGTAACTATTACCTTGTCTATAGCTTTAAAATATTAAGCTCTTGATATTAATTAATTATTAATTATTAAGATTCATTCAGCAGAGGTGATACAGTAAAGGGATGGTGAATGCCAACAGGATTGATGTAATGGACCATAGATTATTATTTGGATATGGTGAAAACCCCCCAACAATCAAAGAAGCACAAACAAAAAGAACAGCCCACAAAATACAGCACAGGAAGAACCCACATCATAAACCCAAAGGAAATACATAGGCAGAAATATCTTCCACATTCAGAAAATGTAGTATGAGGTGATGCTGGAATTTGTGTTTAATCTCAGTGAGCCTCAAGTCCAAATGCTACTGGATTAAACTGTTATCACCCAGAATTTAGAGAATACCTAGGAAATATCTGTTAAGGCGAAACTGTAATTTACTTCTAATTCATAGCATAGAATCTGCAATAGATTGGAGAAAAGCACTGAAGTAGAATGCACTTTCTTTAATCATAAATAACATCACTAGCATTTGAACCAAAAACATTTCATAGAAATGTAGCTGCTGCTAAGGAAAAAGAAGGAGAGGGGGGAGCCAGGAGTCTACTGCTAAGAAATACTCCAAATATTCAGAAAACCCTTTGTAGACTTCTGGAATTAGGTGCTTGATGCACTCATTGCTCCCACCCTCAACAGATTGTAAACAAATCCTGGGTTCAGGGCAGCTGCTTTGCTGACTGGGCTTCTGGGCACTCCAGTTCCATTTCTGACTGCATTCCAGGAAGTGAGGACAATGGAATAAAAAGACAGTGATTATGAGTTTTTTTTATTTCCCTGTTGATAAGTAAAAAAATACATGGCTGCTTCAGCAGTAAATAACCCATTTGAAAAATGAGTTTTGTTTCCACAGTCACAGGCTGCTGGCATACCTTTAATTGGACATAGCTGCACATTATTTGTGCTTTACTGGAGACTTGGCAGGCAGGGAAAGTTGGATGAGTGTGATCAGAGATCTGAATTTCAAAGTAGCAAACTACTGCATTGCTAATTTTAATGCAGGTGCAGGTGATCTGTTGGGTTCTGAAATAATTGTCTGAAGTATATTGCATTTACTCTGGCCTGCATTGCATCTGGTAACCTGCAGTTAATAGCTGTGTGGGCATAGAGCTGATGTTGGTTAAAAGTCCACTGAAAGCAAAAAAGTCACTTTTCTAACCAAACAAGACAAGAAAAACAGTCAGTGATGAATTTGTTTTATCAGAAATGTTTTTGCCAGCTTTGGTTGGTTAACATTTGCAAGAATTCTTCTGTTGCTGTGGGCTTTTCTCAGCTAAAAGGCATTCCCTGCTATGTAATGTATGAAAGTGTAACTTTATTCTTTAGCAACCTGGTTTTTCTAAATTGATGCATGAACTGGTTTCAAATTTGGATAGCTGCTGTGGATCAGAACTTCATTTGCACTTTTATGTTGTCCAGGAGGTATAAAAATGGGATGAGAGCCTCCCATACTGCACACATGGAACACAATCTTTGCTAGCAGCACGACCCAGGCATGGATAATGCTGTGCCTGGAGGTGCTTTGAGATGCTGGTGTTTGTTTCAGAGCACTGTGGGGCTCCAGAATTGCTAAATGGCTCATGTGCAAACTGATTTGCCCTCATGATTATTAATAATCCCCATGGTTATTAAACCACTATGATATATTAGCTTTTGTTAAGAGTAAAAGCTGACAAAAGATCCTGAGAAACCTAGGGGAAAAAGAAAACAAAGTCTAATGAAGCCTGAAAATATCCAAACAAGAAAACCTACTTCTTCAAAACAGCTGAAGCCTTGAAACAGAGTTTGTCATCTTTTAAAACCAAACCAAAACAAAACTCTATTTCTACCTTTTTTCCACAATCATACTTAAAGAAGGGAGGTTGCCCAGAGAGAACTGAGTTGTGGTGCTTCAGACTGTATTCTACACAGGGACAGTAAACCATGGAAAACCACAGTTAATGCAAAATAAATAGTTCTGAGAGGTCAGTGTGATAGTTTAATTTATGTTAACACCCAGACTTGTGCTACCAAGTGTTTTCATAATTGACTGGCCAGTTTCAAAGTGTTTACCTGTGAAAACTCATTAATTAATTTATTATAAGGTCTCATGTGTAATTTAGAAGCCTGGACTGAAATTTATTTTCTTGAGCACAAAGACATCTTGGCAATGGAAATTCTGGCTCCAGAAGGGAAAAGGAAACTTACAACTTCCTGAGTTGTTTTCTTTCCAGTGTGTTGACAGAGAAGGTACTTGAAAAATAGAAATTGTTGAACTGGGGATAAGAAAGTAACTTGTTTGTGTTTTGTGTTACAGACTTGATTGCTGGAAGCCTTCCATGTGATCAAATAGTACTTTCAGACAAACTTATTTTCTACTAAATGAAGTTTAATTTTGAGGTAAGGTCCTGTTTAGTTTTTTTTTTTGTTATCCGTATAATGACATAAAACCTACAGTAATTTAAAACCTTGTGTATATTAGTATAAAAGTTTCTTTATAGAGTCTGTGAAATATATACTTCTGTGGCTGTGTTTATGAAGAGAAACGTTGAGCTGAAAAATAAATGTGATGTGTGAATATTGAAGTGTCAAGTAAATATTGTCCCTAACAGCCTGGAGATTAACCTATAACAGACATTGACTGTTTTGGAACAGTTGCCAGGGAGACTGGAGAATATGATCATGTAATAAGTGATTTCTCTAAGCCTTAAGAAAAAGGGCCATGACTTGAATTGGTATGAAACAAATGGCTGAGAAGATGACTTAACTCTTTCATCTGAATATGTGTAAGAAGTGGCAAAAAGAACAAGGAAAAACCATTACTAGAATGACTTAGATACATTAGCATTTCTATGGTGTAATGCTCTCAGAAGAGAATGCACAAAGCCAATTTTACCATTGAGTGACCAAATGTTGATAAATCTAATCCCATGTTTTCTTAATCCTGACTGCCATAGTGAAGGCTCTTGCTCCTGAGGCTTGTGATTTCTCTGTTACAATTAGCTCCAGTCCAGCTCTTTGCTTATCTTATCTAAAAGCTGCTTTAGCTCTGTTTGGGACAGTGACATTCCTCCTGTAGCTCCTTGTAATTTACACTTTCTTTTGAAGATACAAGCAAGTTAGTTTGCAAATATGCCTTTTGACTTAAAAAGCAAGCTGAAGTTCAATTGCTAATAAGCTGACTGTCCTATAAACAGCTCTAAGACCCAAATATTTTAGTCTCTTACATAATTTGCTTGAGGGAACTTCCTTGCAATGTTCTTAGCAGAATAGATGCTGTTGGTGTATGACTAAAAAGTGTGGACTGAGAATGGCATCTATTAATACTTGCTAATAATTACAGCCTGCTCTCATAGTAATCTTTCAAAGCTTGTCCTGGTTTATCTTTGTTCTGCTGTGGGGATTTTTTTTCCCAAGTAGTTAGTAAAATTTCATACTGCATGCTACAGATAAATGCAGTGAATTCTTCCTGAGAATCTTGAAGGTTTTTAAAGTGAACTTGGTTATCAGGTTAATCAGGGGTGTGTGTGTGCAGCCAGAGTGATTGAGCAGGGGTTTTTCTTAGGGCAAGGGGGCATGTGAGAGTTCTTGCATTTTAATTGTCTGTGCATACTTGCAGACAGAATAAACAATGTTTAGTGATGTACAGTGTGAAGTTCCTTGTATTCTAACCAGTGAAAGGAAGGGTTATACTTTTTTGGTTCTGATCAGCCACCCCAGACAGACAGTGTGTATCTGAGGATGTCAGGCTACTTCTGGACCCTCCAAACTGATATCTTTGCACTTACTGCCCATTTAGGACATCAGCTTTTACTCTGGTTTACTGCTCTTTCCTCCCACTTTAGCCAATTGGAGGGAAACTGAGAGAGATTGTTTTGTTTCCTTTCTGACCAGAAGAGATTCCAGCCTTACTGACAAGACAACTTCCAGCCCACTGTTTTTCCAAGTGTGATATTTATGCATGAGTGATTGTTACCCCTGAAAACACCTCTCTACACAGTTCCCAGTGGAGTGGCAATAACCAGTGGTGACATTTCCACAGTGCCTTGTCCAGCAAGGAGCTGATGGTGGCTTTGCTGTGGCATGTGGACATACGTTTCAGGCATGCAACCCACAGATAATAGTTTGGTTCCTGTACCATTTTTGGTGGAGGATCAGCTTAGTCTTCTAAGAAATTCTATTAATGGAATTCTATTTAGAATTCCAGTATTATAGAATTCTGGAAATTCTGTTAATTCTATTAATGACAGCCCTTAAGCCCTGTTGAGAGCATTGTGGTAAATGAGTTACAAGCTGTCAGGGATGGAGCACTGAAGAGAGGGCTCCTTGAAAGCTGCAGTGTTGCCTCTTTTATGTTAAAATGCTGACATAGGTGCCATTGTGAGTTAGAGTAAAATGGGTGATGTTACTCTCTATGCCTGTGCAATCAGCTGCCTGTCTGCCTGCCTGGATGTTCCATTATTCTTGATTTTTGACAGATGATGCTTTGATTTGCATTCATAATTTTGGAAGTATACAAAGCTATCAGTTTAACTGGGTTTGTATTTCACAGTGCATTTTCCTCATAGAGATGGCAGGCACCAGTCCACTAAACAAGTATTTCATATGTATGATAGAATTAGATGTTCAACCTCTGTGATCAGCAGAAAATGTCAAGTGTCCTGTACTGCTGGTGCCCACTGCCAGCAGGGAGTTGGTGGGGACACTGAAAAGAATAAAGGACTTCTGTTCCATTGGATTTTGTTACAAATTTAGTCTAGTATAAAAAATTTGTAGCTTTGCTTCTACTAGCATGTACACATGCAGGTTTTTAGGCTGTGACAGTCTCATGACCTAGATTTCTGTTTGCTCAAGCTTGAATGAACCAGTTAAGAAATATCTCCAGGGAGACAGACCTTTACTAAATCATGGCAGAGCTTTGCTTTTAACCATAGCACTGGCAGGGACAAGTTCCCTTTAGCTGAATGGGTGTGGTCAGTGTGGTGGCTGTTTCAGGGTTACTTGGTTTTGAAATGCAGGTGCTTTTGGGCTGTGTGACCTCAGCACTCAGCTGGTGAGGATGTGAAATGCACATACTACCCACATAGCACTGAGCTGACATTTTGTATTCTCTGTTTGCTTAGCACTGCAGTTCAGAATATACAGATAAAATCTTGGCCTCATCAGCTCAGACACCACAGATACCAGGGTAGGAATGGTAGAATTAAGCCAGCTGAGTGGGTAAATGATCAGGGAGGTCAGTGTGCACTAACTGGTCTCCTCTCTAAATCCCCTTTCTCCCATGCATCTTCATTTTGCTGTTTTATTTTATTTTATGCTTTTGGCTTAATGATAGTTGATTCCTGTTGAAATTAGGTGTCTGTCCTTGTCATTACTGGGAGAAACAGCCATTTACCTTGTGTTACATGTCTCTTGAGAGGCCTTGTAAAATACTTGATAGTTTTGCTGCCCCTTCCCTTGATCTGTCTCTGTGTACAGCAGCTGATGAGGCCAGTGCCACCTTCCAGTCTAGCAGAGCTGGACTCTTAAGTACAATTTAGTTTCTTGGGAAAGCATTTCTGGAATTTCTGTAATTGTGGTTTTATCATGTTGTTTATCTCAGGAAGGTATTGTGGAATGGAGACCTGTTTTGTACATTACCTGAGGCTTACATTCAGAGTATTGGTTTGACTTGTGAAATTTTCAGTAGTGTAGAGTTGGATCCTACACTAATTTAGTAGTCACTGAATGAGTCTGACAAAAAAATGATGGAAGCTCTCTAACTAGGGAGCTTGATCATATGTGTGTCATCCATCTCAATGCTTTTAACATTTTAACATAGATGCTTTCACAGAAGCAGGCAACTCATTTTTGCATAATGTTACAGAAGGTTTTTTAAGGAGCTGGTTGAGAAAGCCATTTGTTGGTGAAGCAGAATGGCACAAAGAAGTTTGGGTGTAAATCCATGTAAAAGCTGTTCATTTGCTATGGTGGCACAGGCAGTGTATAGAAATCACTGTTTAATTAGAAAAAGCTTGTTTAGAAATTACTGTTGGGACTGATGGAGGAAGAGGTGCAGTAAGATATGAATAAATTCATTTGTTGCTCAGCTTTGGCAGTCCTTCTAGGTGTTGTTAGTTCTATTTGCTCCTCTTGGATGATACCAGGAGGAAAAAGCAATTTTAAATTAATTTGCAGTGGAAATTAAGGGTGGGGTTGTTTTGGAATCAACTTTCCTCCTGTTAATTTCAGGACATTTCTCAAACAATATTGGAGCTTTTGTTCAAATTATTGGTTTGTTACTTGTTTTACTTTTCAGTCCTTGATAACATCTTGGGATAATATCTTATTACTTTCTTTATATCTTATCATCTTGGATAGTTTGTGGTTGAAATATTTGTGCTTGTTTGCTTTGTTGGCAAGGTATCTCTGTGATATTCAACCACTGGTTAGAATTTTGAATTGTTCAGATTTTCCAGAGCATGAGCCCTGTGATGGTTCAGTTCAAGACCTTGACACACACACTCTAATATATATCTGCAGGCACTGGGTTCTCTGAGTTATGCTCTGTGGCTTTTTTAGGAGCTCAAAGCAGCTTCTATCCTTCCCAAAGCTGTCAGATCCATAATTTATTATTCCAGTCTCCCACCTTACAAGCACAGATCTGTCACAGTCTGATTTAGAAATTTCCTACTTTATTACTCTCAGAGAATTAGACAGTAGCAGGCAAACTGTTTCATGGAAAATTTTCTTAATTTCCAGGATCCTTTAATTTTTGGTCAGGGATTCTGCAGACTGAGTGATTTTGGGTGAGTCCATTACTTGCACAGAGAAATATTTAAATGTGGTGTGAATCAATGTATAGAAGATAAAGGAAATGTGGAAGATATTTTCCCCTTGTTTTTTTTCTTTGATCTCAGCCCTTGTCTTGACCAAGTTCTTAGATCTTTTGAGAAAAAGCAGCTGTCCTGTTCTGGCTGTTACCCAGGAGATGGGAATTGTCTGTCCCATTTATTACTGAAAGCCAAGTGGGGAGATTTAGAGCCTCAGGATATACTGGAGGAGGCAAATGAAAACATTTCTCTTGAGTTTGACAATGCAGTATTGGGGGAAGCTAATAAGATGAGCTCTTTTCATAAGTTCTTTCTCAGATGAAGCATCCTTTGGTTCTCTGAAACCAAAAGCACTGGGCTGAAGGAAACCAGACCACAAATGTATTTAGGTCTTTCTTTCTTGGAGTTGAATTTGACCCTGGGGAAAAAAAAAAAAACAAGGGTGGTGGTGAGAGGACACAGTAACAGGTTTCCTGAATTGAGGAAAACAAACTTCCAGCTCTTCAAGTTAGTCATTAGAATCCCCTGGGAAACACACACACAAATTTATGCAGAAATTAGTTGGGCTTTCTAGTGCATTCTGTATTTATGGAGAAAGGATTTAAGTTCTGAAGAGTTCTTGGAGATCATTGTGGAAAGTCTAGTGATGGAAGAGTGGTCTGGACAGTTAAAACAGCAAGGGAAGACACTGGAGACAAAACCCAGACTATCTACAAAATGAAACAATACAAAAAGCATCTGTAACTTCCCTTTTCTGTAAAAAAGTGCTGTCAGTTTCTGAAATATAACTGAAATGAAAAATAGCTGTACTTGAAGCTCTCTGTAGCTGTGCAACAGGCTAAAAACGTCTAGCAGGTCTATGTGGAGACTTGAGAAAAACCATGACACTGTATTGCACACTTCAGAATCTTCAGGAAAGAGTAGTTATGTGCTAAGAAAATCCTACTTTTGATGAAGCAGTTATTTTAAGCTGTTGCTTACCAGCTAATAAAAATGTATGGTGAGAGGAAGATAATTTTCTGTCAACAGTAAATGTGTTGCCAATATACCCAATAAGTATGTTGGTTTTTTATGCATCATTTCAACCTACCTCAAAGAAAGTGTGAACATTTTGTATATGTACATGAAGTTTTTGAGAAATGAATTTTTGTTATACCAAGAAAAAGACATATTTTGGCTAGTTTCTATCTTGAGGATTCTAATGAGACTAGATAGAAGTGCATTTAAATAAATGTAATTCTACTGAACTGGTTTTATTTGTTTAATGAAAAGGTGAGTATATTCAAGCATGAAATGGAAAACTGTAAGCAGCAATGCCATTACTGCTTTTTCAGGTACTTTAGTGGGAACCTGCAGTGAGTTGGCACCATGGTGGCTCTTTCCTTGAAGATCTGTGTCCGTCAGTGCAATGTGGTGAAGACAATGCAGTTTGAGCCATCCACTGCTGTGTATGATGCCTGCAGAGTCATCCGTGAGCGAGTGCCAGAGGCTCAGACAGGGCAAGGTGAGATCCTCAGTTTGTCCTCACTCAGTTCCTTGGCTGGATTGAAAATGGAACGTAAAACCATGGGGTTTTCTGACATTATCCTGTTTCTTCTTTTTTTATTTTTTTTTTATTTTTTTTTTTTTTGTTAGAGGGATTTTTATTTTTTAAGTTGTTAAATTTAAGTTGTAGGGCTCTGGTGTGAAAAGAAACAAGTGCAAACAGATTTTTAAGCAACAGAAAGTAGCTGAGTTGTTTTTCTTCCTTTTGTCCTGACAAAGGTTTTCCCACAATGGATGTCTCTAGTGAAACTTTGACTTCTTAAATAAATATCTTGTTTGCCTAATGGATGAGAAATTGTTCTCCTACTTGGAGAGCATTTTTTTTTCTTTTGGTATTATCTACTTAAAGCAGTATTTCTGGCAATGTTTTCTAAGAAGATCTGCACAGAATTATTTTGTGCCTCAGCAAAGGAAGTGACAACATGAATTACAGAAGAATAGCTGGATGCCTCCAAAATGTGCAAAGAGAAATGTTTGGAACTAGCTAATAACTAAAATCATCACCATGCTGTGCATACCATGGTTACCATGGTGCTGCATGTTAATCAAAGGTAACTGTCTCTACCTATTGAGTGAATTAGGTGAATATGGACTGGGAAGCACCATGGACAAAAGATCTGGTTTTAGCACTGCCAAAGGTGTCAAAAAACTTGGGTTCATCAAAGCCCTTTGGTGCTGCATTGTAAATAATGCTACCAGAATGTGATTCTTAAAGCAAGTTGTTTATTGAGGTTTATGCTCTCAGTCTTTACAGCCATTTCAAAACTCTTGTCTGAATTGTTAGAAATTGTTACTAGTAGTGAACTTCATTACTGTTACTGAGAATTGCTTCTCCTTTGCAGAATCCTTTGTAAATCTTTGTTACAGAGCTTCAGCTTTCAAAAAAAAGTTGTGCATTTTTGCCATTCTGGTCTCTCAAGGCAGTGATTGTAGGCAGCTGTTGAATTCGGAGGAGTTGAGTGATAAATATCCCTGAAGATCATGAACATCAGAGAAAAGCCAAGAAGTTCTCAGATTTTATAGTAGGGCTTTTTCTTTTGGTTAAGACTGCAGTGCAGTGACAAACTTCAAAAATGAAGTTGGGTGATGAACAGAAATGTTTCCAACAATTCCTTTCCCTTTTTTGTGGATGTTAAAATGTGTGTGTTTGCCTTTTAGTTCAGAAGACTCACAGTGGTGCAGCAGAGTTGATAAGCTGGTTCTGCACAGCAGAAAATGTACTTATAGCTATCAGCTTTGCACATTTCACTTCTCCCACAAGCCTGGTCCTAGCACAAAGGTGACCATGATTTTCATGTGCAGAGCTCCTGCTACTGCATTACCAGGTGCATAAATACCAGAAATGAATATCAGAGCAGTCTGTGCTTCCTTGGTACTGTGCTCTGTGCAAGGCATTTTGTCTGCTTCTAAAGGTCACAACCTATTTATAGGCACAAATTCTAAAATCTTACAGAATGATTCTGTATTCAATCTGTATCATAAGTGTCCCTCTATGTACAGATCACTTGACATTTCAGGGGAGTTTTTAATTAAGGTCAGCAGGAAAGTTTTTGGAAAGGTTTTTCCTTTTAAATTTGGTATCTGTAAGTCAGTTCCACCTCTATCAATTAAGTGTATGGTCTTTTATATAATTGCATAAGCAATCTTGTGTTTAAGGTAGATGCCGTTAAATGTAAATTATTGCTATGTGTGGCGTTTATGGATGAAATATTATCTGAAAATTGTTGGTATTTTTACCTGGCTTTCCTAACACATGGCTGAAAGTAAACAAGGTATGGCCCAGAGCTGCTGTAACAGACTGTGCTGCTGGCCCTGAGAAGGGGCAGCTTAACCTGCAGAGCTGCAAACAGAGCAGGCTCAGCTGCTGAGTGGTTGTTTGCTGCTTGTGAAGTATGATCTGTATTGATTCTTCATGCATATGGATAGGCCTTAAATTAACAGTCATGATTACTTCATTTTGTGTATCCACAGTTAAGTCTTTGTGAACTAAACCTGGGTTTGTTTTTGTGTGGCAATGGAAATTTTATAGTTCTGAAGGAATCAATTGACATTCTTTAGCCTTCAAAAGATACAAGTTTTTGCTGTGTTTGCTATGGATATAATTCTAGAAGCCTTGTGTATTTTTAAATACCTAAATTTGAATCATCTACCAGAAAGATTTCCAAGTTTGTAAAAAACTCATTTGTGGAGAGTTGAAAGCAAACTGTGTTTTGAAAATAGAACTGCTGCTTGAAATAGTGCACTGTGGTTAAGGCCAAACTTGCTTGTATTCTTGGTTAGTCAATTCCAAAGCAGGCCCTGTGAGCATTTCAAAAAGGTTGTCTCAAAGAAAAGTAGTTACAAATATAATACACAGTTGATGTGATTGCATAGTGAAGCTTTTGTTTAAGTTGTCTGTCAAGCCTGATGTACCCTGCTATCTGCTGCTGAGCTAAATATTTCATGAAGCATAGAAAAAAAAATTCTCTCTAAGTTTATTGAGAATGGAAGGTAAGTGTAATGGAGGTTTAACCCTGAATAAAACCATGTTGACTTTATTAGGTTTGCTATTTTTCAATGTGTCTCTCTCTGTTCTGTTCCACAGCCTCTGACTATGGATTATTCTTGTCAGATGATGATCCTCGAAAAGGGATATGGCTGGAGGCTGGAAGAACACTGGATTATTACATGCTGAGAAATGGGGTATGGTGAAAGTCTGTTTCCTTCATCACCATGTTCTTGGAAAACTTGTTTCCTAAATAGCAAGAAGAATGTTTAGCACTTAGAGGGGTAGAAAGGTCTTGGGTCTGTTCCTGAGCTTGACCTAGTCCTGTTCCTTGCTGTGCCTCAGATGTCAGTTTTTTCCTGCATTCAGGTTGTGACTGTGAGCTATTGTGGTCAGTAGTGTCTTCATAGAATGATTAACAGAAAGTTGAAGAGTAACTTTTGTTATATGCTTTATATTTGATGTGACCTTGTGTTGGGGCTGGTTTGAGGTGGTGAGGTCCTACTGGCTCATGTTATGGCCAGCTTGCTGCAGTGCTTTTGAAATTCTGGACTAGATTTCACAGCTCAAAGGTTCTTTGGTCTCTCCTGCTCTGACTAGGTCTTGCACTCAGGACAAGTCTTGAGAAATGACATTGGCAGATTTCAAAGTAGTCACTGCTCAAGTTTATTAAATGAGTACATTTGCCTATACTGTAACAAAGGAAAAATCCACCCTTGGAGGGTGGGAAGGGAATCCTGTTTTAGGCATCTAAGCCAGTGGGTTGGCTTGTGGTGGCTTCCAAAAGCATTTAGAAAGTTGTGTTTGCTTCCTAGGATATACTGGAGTACAAAAAGAAACAGAGACCTCAGAAAATACGTATGTTGGATGGTTCAGTGAAAACAGTCATGGTGGATGATTCTAAAACAGTGGGAGAATTGCTGGTTACCATTTGCAGCAGGATAGGTAAGGTTTTGGGACCCACATGCTTAAGAGTTTGTTTTCCTGTCATACTTAAATGTTGGTTGTTAGGGTGTTATGTGGCTAGAATTGGCATACATGTGAAAAATTTAATTTTGCTTCAAGTTACTAATTACCAAACACTTTCTTGAAACCTGTTGTTCAGGTTTTATCAAAGTCTGTAGAGAGTCAGCTGTATCCTTAAACTTCATTCAGGATTTAGCAGTTAAAGTCACAAGGTTATCCAACAGTACAGGTACCAATTTTTTTATTGTACATTACATTTACATACTCTTTCCTGCTATGAGATAGAGATTTAGAACTGAATTTATACTTGGTGTTAATTGGACAAAAGAGGAACATTGTTGACCTTGTAATGTACCCAAGCTTAGGACTTTGTGTTGTTATGATTAAGAGTTGATCATAAAATTGTATCATTTGTAAAACAACATAGAGAAGCCATTCAGAGCAGCTGGTCAAAAATGTGTCCTATTGCTTATAGTCTGTCTCAATACTTAGCTAAATAGACATTTTTGAAAACAAATTCATACTTAATACATGCACTACAAGTATGCATCCAACATAGATTAATTTAAGTCTTAAAACAATGCTTAAATCTCATTTAGAATTCAAGCAGCCTTAATTTGATTTTGATCACTTTACTTGAAAAGTGAATTGTCTGTTTCAGTTTTGAGGTTTTGTATGTTGGGTTCTAATGTGCTGTAACTAATTTACCTCAAAAACTAGTTTGACTTATTTTTGTGAATGAAAGTCAGGTGAGCATTTAATTTGCTGTCTGGTATAACATAAACATTACATACAAAAAAAAAACAAACAGAACAAAGATAGGGGAACAACTTAGCACATGAGCTAAGTATTTTGAACTGATTTTTGATTCAGTTTCAGGTAAAATTCACAGGAAGGGTTGAAATAATAAATAATAAATTTCACGTGGCTTCTGTTCCTCAGTTGGCTCTGCCACATTTCTTTTGTATCATGGACATGCTGAAATTACTTAGTCCTCAGGAAGCAATTGTAGGCTGAATTTCCATTAATGGGAATTTACTAGAGCCTGTCTGCATTTTGGAATTTACAGTTATTTTACATTCCATCATGGCAGCTTCTCTTGGTAGGCATCAGCAAAAAAACCCTTATATTTAACACCTTTCTGAAAGTGGTAAATGCAGCATATGACAAAGATACCATGTATTGGATTTATTTGTAATTCCAGGAATAACAAATTATGAGGAATATTCATTAATCCAGGAGAACCTTGAAGAGAAGAAAGAGGAGAGTACAGGAACACTTAAGAAAGACAGGACACTGCTACGTGATGAAAGAAAAATGGAAAAACTGAAGGCAAAGCTTCATACAGATGATGATTGTGAGTAATGTATTCCAGGGTAATTCTTTGATTAATGTCTTTCCACAGTATAATGCAAAGAAGCCATGCAGAAATGCATTTTTAGACTATTCAGTTGGTTCCTGGCTGTATTTTGCATCCCTTTGTGTGTAGTACTGTCTGCAGCTGAGTATTTTTGAAATGAAGTGAATGGGCAAGTTGATGCCTTTGACAGTTAGCAGGTGTTTTGAAGTGTTTTTTGGTTTGGTAGGTGAAGGTGAAGGATTGTTTTTGTCCCTTCATTGAAGTTGGATATTTAAGAATTTATTCCTGCTGAAAGCCATGAAAAAGTAGTTTTGTGTTTGAAGGTGTAAGTTTTAACTGTAAGTGAAGTGTGCCAAAGAACTAAGACAGTATTTGATTTGTGTGCTAAGTTATGATAAATGGTTTTTTCTGCTTTGCTGTAACACTAGGGTTAACTGTAAGTGGCAGGAAGATGTTTTAAAATTGTGTTCAGGGATAAGAAAGATAAACAGAATCACTTGTTTTAGAGGTAAAATGTGGCAAACTTATTTTGTTGTGAAGTTTGAAGATGTGAGTTTAGTGGTAAAACATTACTATAGTTGTTTATTCAATATTAACAATGATTATGCTGTAGATTATTATTTCAGTTCTCATTTGTAGCAAACCCTAAGCACTGATGATTAGAAACAGAAATGAGAGTACCATTTCTTGTGAAGTTCCCCCCCACAGTGGAACCCCCAGTTATCCCATGAGTTTCACAAGGCTTTTAACACTTTTCCCCAGTTCCCAGTGTGGATTTAACCACGTGCATGTCTGTGGCTCTGTTGCAGTAAATTGGCTGGATCACAGCAGGACCTTCAGAGAGCAAGGAGTGGATGAAAATGAAACATTGCTCTTGAGACGAAAATTCTTTTATTCAGACCAGAATGTAGATTCAAGAGATCCTGTTCAGCTTAATTTGCTTTATGTTCAGGTACAGTACTTTCTATCTTGTCTGAGGAAACCTATGTTGGTTAGTTAGAAAAAATTTGCTGCTCCATCTTCTAGAATTCCAGTTCTGGATGTGCTTTAGTTTCACTCTTTTGTCTAGCCTTCCAAATACACATGATAATACAGAGGCTTTGCTGATTTTTTTTTTTTTTGATTAAAGATTTTGAACCCAGTAATGGACACTGAGCCAAAAATCCACTGGCTTTCACATCCCAATTCCTTAAAATTGGTACATGTCTTTAGTCCCAAATTGCTGGTTTTAGTGCTTCTCCCTCTTCTCTGGATGGTGATGTGTAATCTCAGGTCAGTCTTGTGAACAGCTTTCTGTTTCTCATGTCTTTTTCTCTTCTGCCTGATCAGTGAGAGAGTTTCTTCTGCACTCCTTTCCAGTCTTAACCCAGACAGCACACAAGGCAGCAGGCTTTCTGTCAAGGGAACCATGTCATGTAACACAGTAGGAGTCCATCTAGGCAGGTTTCCTGAACTGTGCATACCTCAACAAAGCCAGGAGCTTTATGCAGAAGACAGGATTTAACTGAAGGTGCCATTGCAGTTGCCTGCAATTCAGTCAGAAAAATACAGGCTTTTAAATTTGTTAAAGTTTTGGGGGCTTTTTCCAAAGAAAAAAAAAAATTGAAAGTTTAATGGAATGTGCTGTTGTTATACTTGATGTTGCTATAAATTGCATTTAAAAAATCTGAGGCAAAAGGTAAGGCTGTTCTATTGCTTGTAGAACAGTGGTACCTTTTTGAAGTATTTTAGAAGGCTATCACACCTGAGGTGTTGTCCTGCCACTAAAATATTTCATTCAGGCTGGTGTGAGAGTGTGTTGATAATGCTTTGTCATTGCTTTGTCTGTGGGTAAATAAGATGGAGCCTTCTACTTCCAGAACTATAAAATCTGTCATCTTCAATGACCACCAAATCTACATGGGAGAAAAATGCTGTGTGCTTGTCCCCGTTGCCATATCTGTAACAGTAATTTTGTTTTTACCTACTAATTATGGAGATCTTTTTCCTTTTTATATAGGCAGTGGGATGAAAGCTTTTCAATGTGTGTGTTTGCACACACATGCATCTGTACATATGTGTCCACACACTAAAGTGTATGTGCATGTTGTGTTTTATTTACATGTGCATCAGGAAATGGCTGTCAAATTGTCTTTTTGATCAAAGCTGATACAATCATAGCTTAAATAAATCTCCATAGATACTCACAATGAAATGATCTAGCCCTTTGTTTTATTAGTCACATACACATCCAGAATGGAATAACTGCGACATTCAGAAGGAGAAGGGTGTGTTGCTGGCTGTTTTCAAGATTTCAAGGAATTTGAGATGGAATAGTTGCTTTGGGTGTCTCTGACACATCTTTGTTTATCTCCTCCAGGCTCGTGATGACATTCTGAATGGTTCCCATCCTGTCTCCTTTGAGAAGGCTTGTGAATTTGGAGGCTTTCAAGCACAGATCCAGTTTGGACCTCATGTAGAACACAAACATAAACCTGGATTTTTAGAGTAAACACTTCTAACTTCTAAATTTGGGTGACCTCAAGTGTAACTAATATTGAGTTGTCACAGATTAAGCACATTTTGTTACTCCAAGCAGAGGTAATCAGATTCAGTGTATTTTCAGTAGCAAATCTCCCAGTGAAAGGAGCTTTATTGCACAAATCAGCACCCTCAGCTGATGAAGGGACCTTTGGCAGTGGCTCATTAGACAGCACTAATAAGGGCACTGGCTCCTCCCAGAGTGCCAGTAAAGTACACACTTAGGACCAGGAAAGTACAAGAGTGGAAAGAAGTTTTGTGATTTGAAAAAAGTGAATACTCCTGTGTAGAAATGAAAATTTCCAAACTTTTTGGGATTCAAGCTTTGTCAGATTCTCGTTCTCATGGTGTTGTATGAATGGATTTCTACAACTGTGCTCTTTGTTTCTGGCATGGACAGAGGTCCTGCTTACAAGAGGCTCATCCTTTAATCTTTATTGTGATACTTAATTTGCTGCTGTCAGGAGGGCAAGTTAAGTTTAACTGCAATTTAGATGTCCCATTTTTCTACTGATTTTGATTTTCTGATTGGTTTACCTGCAGTAGAATTAACCAAGGGCCGAAGTCTGAGGAAAGCAATGTAGGAAGGTAAAAGAGATCTATTTACTGCACAGTCCATCCAGCCTTGCCTACATATGAGGCTCATAAATACCTTAATTGGAGGCACAAAACAATGGGTGGGTATTTGCTTTCTGTCCTGTTCCACTGGCAGAGTGCTCAGTGCTTCCTTTGTGAGCCACTTTGGGTTTTGTGGTATCTTAGGGGATCTCTTTGAAGTGGTGTCTTGCTGTGGAACGTGCAGTGCTGCAGCACTGGCTGTTTGAAACACTTCCCTTCTCAAGGCTGTTCCTGAAGTAGCAGTTCAGTTGTGTGAATAAACATCTTTCAGTTCCAATTAATCATCTTTTTACTGTCTGTCTGCTCCTCATTGGCCCATGAACCTTTCCTATTAGAACTAAGAATTGCAGTGTAACAGATTCAGTGTACTCCTGATTTTTATTTCCTGGAGCTGTGACACAACAACTTTTCTCTGGGATTTGTCCATTGACCATGTCTAGAGTATGTTTGAGTAGAGAGACCTTTCATGTCCTTTTTTGTCATTGCTCAAATATTCTTGGCACAAATGAAGATCATTGCCTGTGTCTTGCTAAGACATTGGTGTTGGTTGTTGGAATTCCCTTGAAGCTCATACCAAAGTAAATTGTGAAAGCATTAAACTGTTAATTTAAAAGTAGTCCTCCTTCATGCCCTTCATGGTACAGATGTAGTTTTGCATGGCACCTTCAGAGGGTACCTTGAGGCTGAATTTGCTGAGAGAATATCTAATAAAGAGCTCACATTGTTCATCTTCAGGTAGGAAAGGGGCTCCTCAAACTGCACACCTCCACTTCTTTGCAAACACACTGACAAACAGAAAAGCTGCAAATGATAAGTGAGCTTGATGCTGATTAATTCTTAAATTCTTAATTCTTAAATCAAATTTGGTTTGCTGAATTAAGCTGTATTTTTCAAGAACACACTTATGCTAATGAAAAACAACCAAAGTGTCAGCGCTCCTATGATTTTTTAAGGGACTGGAAACTCAGTGTAAGCCAAGTTAAATCAATGCTGCTTGCTATTAGCTGGTTTTTTTGACTGAGTTCAATGTCCATTCTAATATGTGTAATTTAAGGGATTAAAGAAGGCCAAATGATATTTCCATTCTTTTTGCTAGCTCCATTAAAAAGCAAAATAAAGTGAAACTGTGTCTGCAAAGAAAATATCTGGATTATAGGTAGAATTAAAATACTTTCAGTCTGTTCCCAACTGGCATTTCACTCTTGCAGCTGAGATGATCAGTTGCCTCTTGATTTAAAAGTAGTGGAAGGTGATAGAAGGAAAAACCTTCCAATCCAACTGCCACCCACATGTGCAGGGGTATTACAATTGAGCATTTTTTTGCAAATTTTGTTTAAAACCATTCATCCTTCTCAAAACATCTCACTTTGTATCCTAGTAGATAGTCTAGCCTTCAATGTTGCTTGTTTACTGAATAAATCAAAACAAGGAGGACATTCTCCAGTCATTCTCTTTCTGTGATTCTTTCTATGATTCAAGTCCAAAGTAGGGGGAATCCTTAGGGACTAATTATCTTAACTGTGCAAGTTCCTTCAGGTGGAAAATGACCTTCTGAATATATGACATGGTTTCATCAGAGTAGAATATTCCAGATGGGAAGGTACAATTCAGAACAGTTGTTAGTTGAAGTGTCATGCTGCTGTGCCATCAGATTAGGGTGAAATCTGGCTGAGATAAAGGGTTATTTTATTATACAGCAAGGAGGGGCAGATGAGGTGTTCTGACTGAGCTCTGTAAAGGAGGGTGAACTTGTTTGATTTAATCTGTGTTCTGAGAGCTTAGTGAGCCTGAGTGCTGTAGAAATTAAAACTGCTCCTTTTTTACTTTGTGACAGCACAATGGTATTAAGTGTCCACTTAGATTACTTTCTAGTTTTTCAGTACAATATTAGTGTTCTGACACTTCTTGGGTGACACAGAGAAAGAACTTGGTCCCATATGCCAGTAAATCAAAGTGATGCTATAAAGTAAGAGCAGTGTCTGAACTCAGAGCTGGCTCAAGCCTCCATGTCCCCTTCTCCCAGATTACAGTAATTTTAGTTGCATTTAGATGGGAAACCCTGCTGAGAGGCATCCTGTAATTTAAGAATGGAAATGTCCCAGCTGTTGTTTATTTTTGATGATTTTTCAAAACATTAAAAGGTACTGCATGGGGCAGCTACTCAAGTGGAAAGGTAACCACTTGTTCTTGCTCTACTTAGTTTTGTTGTGGAGTTATTTAACACCCATATTAGAAGGCTGGGGGACCTAGTGCCAGTAAAGATGTATGAAAAGCATCCCTCCTCAAGAAAAAAATCATTAACTTTGGAATTTCTTTTTTTTTTCCACCCCCCCAGCCTGAAAGAATTCCTGCCTAAAGAATATACCAAACAAAGAGGGGCTGAAAAGAGAATATTTCAGGTATTTGTGAGACTGAAAAAACTATTGTAATTTCACTACTTTTATAAGAAAAAATCTGAGATTTCCTAGGTGTGTACTTTGTATATACTTGAACTATATCAGAAAATGAAGTATCAAGTATTGGACAGCTTTTATTTTATTTCTTCAGCAGATTTTTTGTCCTGAAAAAAAAAAAAAGCCAGTTTTAATTTCATGCTTCATTCAAACGTGTGCCTCAATTCTGCTTGTTACTGCTTGAATTCAGTGGTGTGTGTGGGAATCTCCCCATTGTAAAAGACTGGAGAAGTTAAATATAAATGGTAAAATGTACTGATACTGTTAGGAGTGGTCTCAGTCTGAGTACTGTAGATGCACCAGGTATCTCTGTCCATGAAGTACAGGTTTGGCAATACAATGGAAGTTGGAGAATTCTGAGGTCAACAGGGGAGATGAAGTCCTATGGAAGGACACACCAGTGATCTGTGATCTTAGCTAGGGAGACAAGTTGAAGAGAGGAACAGGTCACATCCTTTCTTTTATCTGCTACACTCCCAGCTGAAAAATACTCTAACTTAGTGAGTCTGTTCTGCCTTGAGTTTTCAGTACTTCCTTGTAGATGAGTGTCTCTGACACTTTTATTATGTGCACCTTTAGGTGGTTCATTGACATTGCAGTTTAAGCAAAAACCAGATTAA
Organism: Oenanthe melanoleuca; assembly: GCF_029582105.1. Taxonomy (NCBI): domain Eukaryota; kingdom Metazoa; phylum Chordata; class Aves; order Passeriformes; family Muscicapidae; genus Oenanthe; species Oenanthe melanoleuca. The sequence goes on along the minus strand of NC_079344.1, from coordinate 1,986,514 downwards.
TTCACTTCTGACTGTCATGGCCATGCTGTTCATAGCATGGGATTTTCACCCACGTCAGTCATGAGCTCTGAGTAGTTTCAATCATTATGTGCTTTAGTGCATGGACAGAAGCTCATCAGTGAGGACACTGATCTGGGCAGAGAATTGACAACAAGGTAGAATACATGAGCTGTATTTTTGGAAAAAACTCAGCTGCTTCCCAAGTCATGAACTTCTGGAGCTTGGCAGGTGCTACATTTGTGCTCCTTGCTCTTTTGGGATCCTGGTTGTGTTGTCTGGGCTGAAGCTGACAGGTGGGAGCAGCCTGTGTTCTTGGGATGCAGGAGGTGTTTGGAGTTGCAGTTGCTCCTCCCAGCACTCCCCCTTGGAGGTAGGAACAAGAGGAATAAAAAGGAATAAAAAGGTGTTTCCCACATACCTGGTGCTCCCCCTGCTGCCTTCTGTGAGCATCAAAGAGGTGGCAACCAGCAGTTCAGACTCACTGAGGGGAAGATGGGGTGGGATAGGGAATCCCCAAGCAGGATTTAAATAGTGAGACATTTGGATATGGTTTTCAGCACAGTGGTCTGGATAGCAGAGCAGGTGCTGGGGTGGAATTTAACCATAAGATGGGTACCTGTCATTACTTACATATATTCATCAATCTACTAATGACCAAATTGTTTAAATAATAAATAGATACTGAGTTACAGAACACACTTAGATGAGTATTTCAGGAGAAACTATTCAGAGAAATTGTTTGTTACTCAGCTTTAGAATTATTTTCATGTGATGGAAAAAAAATTAAGCTGTGTCAGAAGGGATTTAATGTACATAGTCTGAGGTACAGATTGAATGGTTGATGGTCAAAGAGGAGTGTTCTATTTGCCCAGGTTGCTTATTTTCTCTGATGTGAGGCATTATATGATAGTTTTGCTAACATTTCTACCCAGTATTTTTTAAAATATTCTAATTGTATTGATTATTAACTAAGCATCCTGAAATAGATAAAAGCTGTACCCTTTTCCTTTTTCTTTGTTTCTAGAAGGCTTTGGTTCTGCCTATTTGATTCTGAACTCTCTTACAGGAGCACAAAAACTGTGGTGAGATGAGTGAAATAGAAGCCAAAGTGAAGTATGTGAAGCTGGCACGCTCCCTGCGCACCTACGGGGTCTCGTTTTTCCTTGTCAAGGTACTGCAGCTCTTGCTGTGACCATCCTGCATCCTTGCTCATGGATTATCTCAGCTCCCTCTGCCTTGACCACTAAGATATTTCAGTTTCCTGGTGGAGTGAGAAAAGATACTAAAGATTCACTAAAGACCAGAGCTTCTTAATGCACTGCTGAAAATCATTGTAAACAGACAAACCAAGCCTGGAGTTTTTAATTGTCACTGTCTGCATGCCAGTTGCTTCCTTCCTTCTGTCAGTATATTCTATCTTGCTTTTCCTTTGTCCTGTGGGAAGCTGCATTTGTATGGAAAATAATCTTCCACACCTTGTTATAGGAAAAAATGAAAGGCAAGAACAAGCTGGTTCCTCGTTTGCTGGGGGTCACCAAAGACTCGGTGATGCGTGTGGATGAGAAGACCAAGGAGGTGCTGCAGGAGTGGCCACTGACAACTGTGAAACGCTGGGCTGCCTCCCCTAAGAGCTTCACTCTGGTAATCCTTCTGTGGAGATTCAGAGGATGAGGGATTTATGTGGCAAGGAGACTTAGAACAGTTTCTGTACTGTGATTTGTTGTATCTCTAATTTTCTGGCTGTACAGAGTCACTGAGCCCTCAAGTAATAAATTGGCACATACTGTAGTCAGGTTCAATCTGTAGTTTGGTGCTTCTAGATAGACCAGTTTCTCAGAAGTACTGTTTAAATCTGTCAACAAATCACTGTTTAAATCAGGTTTGTTCCTAACTAATAAAACAGTTAAGAAAGGATTATTATTCACACTTGTGTAAATAGTCATGGTGCTTGTCATTCATAATGTACTTTGTGACTTGCAAGATACATACACAAAGTTGGCTCATCCATGTTTTTGATAATTATGAATTTAGAGAAGCTTCATGAATGTGATATTTTGCTAATTATTTGGTCCATAGGAGACCACTGCAGCATAAGTTTGTATATGAAAGGTTGTTTAAAGTGCTGGAGCAAGAGACAAAGGGTAGAAAATTGCATCCACTTGATTAATGTGCATCTAATTTACAGTTGCACAGATGATTATGCTCTAGGGATTAAATTCTAAAAAAACTTTCCTCCATCCTCAAGTGACTGATAAAGTTAGATGAAGTATCTCTTGGGTGTTTCAAGTTATGAAACATCTGTGATTAAACTGAAATAAAAAGCATTTTTTTATTTCCTCCCTCAGTCTTGCATGCAGACTGGTTTAGAGTCTTGGAGAAGTTTAACTTACTGTTGGATATAATAAAATGTTGATATAATTTCAGAATTTGAATTTTTGCACTCGTATTCGGTACTGTTTCTTCATTTACTTACTTCACATTTTCAAATAAGATTTGGGGTTTTTCCCTTTTTTTTCAGGATTTTGGTGAATATCAGGAAAGCTATTATTCAGTACAGACCACTGAAGGAGAACAGATCTCTCAATTAATTGCAGGTTACATTGATATCATCCTAAAGAAGGTACAGTATTAACATCTTGGCCTGTAGCAAAAAAGCCAATGCAAAAACTGGAATATGTGCAGACTACAGTTTTTCTCTCATGGAGTCAGTGTTGAATCTTGTGTTTTGATGCTGTATATTTTTGCCTGTGAGTAAGGCACTACTTCTGGAAAAATCAAGGCTGTTTATTACATTTAAATTTAAAACAATGGATCTATTTTTTTTTTTTTTACTTCACATTATTACAGAAGTAAAGCACAATCTTGACTAGAAATAGGGAGTTTCAATTCATGCATAAAATCAAACTTTACTAGTAAAAACTTTTCTCCACAATTGTGTGTTCATGTAGATGTGCTTGAGGAGTTCCTCCTGAATGGAAGGTCATAGTGGATCTCTATTTATATTCATCTCTGTGGACTCAGACTACAAATCATGCAGCTTGCAGGAGGGAAAGCAGAGAGTTTCTCTGCACTAGGCAACAAGTAGAAATAGGCTCTTTTTATAAGGCACATTTCTGTGATTTGTAGCTTCCTGTTGTTTCAGTGATTTAGACTTTGTGCCTTTGTGTATGTTTACAAATCTCTCTTGGCACTAAAAAACCTCAGTCTTCAGCCTGAAGTCAGACTGTCCTGAACTTTAAAGTACCTATGATAAAATGACTTTTTATTCAATTTATTGTCCTCATTTATGGCTATGTATTTCCTACTGCCTTTTTCAGGCTTACATAGCAACAGAGGTCAGACAAAGTTAAAATTTATATATATTTAATGAAAGGCCTTCAGGTACATTAAGGGCAAACAAAACCTCCCCAAGGGGCTACACTCAAAGTGGATGATGGTCACTAGTTTTTCAGACAGATGTAAGTTTGATCCATTTACTTATCAGGGGTTAATCCTCCAATTACAGCTTCAGGTAATGAAGTTGTATTCCCCCAGTTTACTTTTGTTTATACTTTTTGGGGCCTGAGGCTGTGGGATATCCTTGGATCTCAGACCTAGAGGAATTGTTTTGTCTGACCAAAATGTGAAGACAGTTAACTAACACTTTATATGGAGTTTAGAGTTATGCACTAATGCAGTATGGGATTTGAAAAATATAAAGGCTGAAATCATAAGGCATCAGTAGGTAGCACCATACAGTAACAATTCAGCACTTTCCTTTTACCTTTGTTCAAAAAGGCACCAGCAGGCTTTTTTCCTTTACATGCTTCATCTGCCAGGGTATGGAACCTGGGCTGTTAAATGCTGAAGAGTTCCTCCTCTCTGGAGAGGTTGTATTGTCACTCACTGCACAACAGCCTGGTGTTCAGCACCAGACAAGGCTCTGCAGGTCATTTGTTTAGATTTGTGATAAATGGCAAGGAAATGATGGAGAGAAAGCAGCAACACATTGTTTAAATTGTCTTTTTTTTCCCCCCTCCAGAAACAAAGTAAAGATAGATTTGGGCTTGAAGGTGATGAGGAATCAACCATGTTGGAAGAATCTGTTTCACCTAAGAAGTGAGTGCATGCAACAGGAGAAAATGATCTTTTAGAGTGGCAGCTTCTTCAAATGAAGTAGTACAGTTATTACTGTTAAAGAATGGTTTTCTGCTGAGTATTTCAATAGAAGGAAATTGAAGAACAGATATTTGTCACAAAATTGTTGTTTAGGACAGCCAGCAATGGCAGCAGTTTGTGCTAATTTTACCCTTGAACAAGGGCACTCAGGCTGTAATTCCATAAAATGCTGGGGCAGAGAGGGGGATGGTGAAGCAGAGCTGAAAAGTTGTATTTTTTTCATCTTCATGTATGATTTTCAAGGTTTTAGTTGCTTGTGTCTGCTAGTTTCATGGTTTACAGTAGATTTGACACCTGTTAGTTTAGTTGTACACAGTGTTATGAGCAGAGCTGGCTTATTTCACCAGCCAAACCCATCAGACATTTGGTGTGGGTAGAAGAAAGGGTTTGCTACAAGTAGATCAGGTTAAGGTTTGATGGGAGAGGAACTGGATTCAGCAAAACACAGAACTGTAGAGTTGCCCACACTCTTGAAAAGGAATGTCAAATCTTTCTGTGCAGTGAGGCAATAAAAACAAATTTGTAATTTGGGACATTATAAGCTGTAATGAGCCACTCAGGTTTTTTCTTGGAACTCTTGAGGGTGTCACCAGTGTGTATGTGAAAAGTCCATTTGATTTATTGTTAAGTGTATGGTTTATGAGACATTGATTTGTTAGGTATTTCACGTGGCCTTGTGGTCTTTTGATGGCTCACACATGTTCAGATATGCTTTATTTTCCTATGGCCCTTTCCAAATCACTTCCAGAATATACTGTTAATTAGGTGCTGTGCAGAGAAGCCCAAAATTTGTAGTAGATAAATACAAGGTTTTTTCATAGTTTAAATCTTTTTTTTTTTTTTTTTTTTACCCCTCAGCAGAATGTTGTTGTTGCAGCCTGAATTTCTGTCAATGCTTCTAGCTATTAAAGGTTGAATCATGTTGAAGTATGAGCAGTATATCTGGCAAAGCAATTCATGACCATGGATGGCAGTAACTTTATTTATTATTCTCCAGCCCAGTATCTGATGGAACTGCCAGATTATTTGCAAGTACTGTGTGTGCTTGTTTGTATAAAGGGGGAAGAAAGAAAGTTTTTATCCCAGTTCTTGGGAGTACTTGCAAAAGATCTCCACAAGGTTCATGCTTCTATTTTCTATTGATCAGCCTGTGATACAACTGAAATGAAGCAGTTGTTATTTCATAAACCCTGTTGTGATTCTGTCTGCCATGCTTCTAAAAGGGGTAAAGCTATTGTATCATGTTTAACCAAACTGCACATTGCCATCTTTTCTTGGTGCCTGATCATGAGTGCAATTAATAATTGATGTACCAGAAGCCCCAGATTATCTTTTTTCCAATAGGATAGAAAATTATTAGAAGGAATAACCACAAAGCTTTCCAGCTTCTCCAAATGACAGAACTGGATTTTCAGGAGCTCACTAATGCTGTGCTGGATGTTTTTTTGCCAGATCCACCATTCTGCAGCAGCAGTTTAACAGGACTGGAAAAGTGGAGCACGGCTCGGTGGCGCTGCCGGCCGTGATGCGCTCCGGCTCCAGTGGCCCTGAGACCTTCAACGTTGGCATCATGCCCTCTCCTCAGCAGCAAGTCACAACTGGCCAGATGCACAGAGGACACATGCCCCCACTTGTGAGAAGCCTCCTTGTTTTGAGGGTGAAACCTGTCTGTGCAGCAAGTAGTCAGAAACAGAATGTTATGCGCATTTCTAAAACCGGGAGTCCTGGCTGTTATGTCCTGACTGTTCTACCAAACTTAAATTTTGAGTGTCCCTTAAATATTTAGGGTGTCACATTTTGACTTATTTCCTCATTTTCATTAAAACACACTCTTCTACCCTCTTTTAGTGCTAAGTAGTTAAAACAAGTATTCAAAAGGGAAAAAAAGAGGTTTAAAGATTGGCAAAGGTAAGCAATTGTAAGACCAAGGCTTACTTCTAGCTTATCACTAGATGTATATGTCACTAACTTTGAAATTTTTTAGCAGGCTTAAAGCTGATAGTGCTTTTTCCCATTTAAATGGAAAGACTTTCACAAGCCCTGAACAGCATTTAGAGAATATAATCAATGCTTAAAATCATGACATACTGCTAGAAGTATAATCCATGTTGTGAATTGACCTTGGCTGTTTGCCAGATGCCTGCTCAGCAGGCACCCCTACTCCTCAACTGAAGGAGTGTGTATATAAGATTAAAGAAAGCTTTACATCAGTGTAGGTCAAGATACAGACAGGGAGATCATCAATTTTGTTCATGGCCGAAACAGAATCAGCTTGGAGAAAATGATTTTGATTAATGGTCAATTAAAATACAGTTGGATGTTGAGAAACAGATGAAAGCTAAAAATCCTTCTAGCATGGGGCAGCCCCTGGCTAATTCTCACAGAGGCAACCCCTGCAGCCAAAACTTTGCCTCAAATACCCAATACAGACAGCATCTTGCTCTGCCTAAACCCCTTCAGTTTTCTGTAAGCATATGCACATTGATGACAATTGAGTTTTGGAATCATCCTTGATTGTATTGGGAGGCTGTCCCAGGAAATCAGTAATGGTCTTCTAGAAGCAAATGGAGTTTTCATGTTGCTTGAATGCAACAGTAGGTTTGTGTGTCTGTTGGCCATTGTTTGAGCTGAGAAAGTTGAGCAGTTTATATGTGTGTGAAAGTAGTGCAGAGTGTAAAATGGCATGAGCAGGATCAAGACTTTGGGAAGACTTTGGGCTTGGCTTTCTCCATTGTGCCAGGGAAAAGGCAGCTCTGCAATGGCCTGATGTGGTTGCTGGGCTGCTGTCACTCAGGCTCTCTGCATGCACACATGTGCTTGCAGTGCTGTGTGGAGCACAGCCCAGCCATTGCCTTGCTCTGCCTTGCAGACCTCAGCTCAGCAGGCCCTGATGGGGACCATCAACACGAGCATGCACGCGGTTCAGCAGGCACAGGCTGACCTCAGTGAAGTGGATAACCTGCCACCTCTGGGGCAGGACATGGTGAGTTCTTCTAATCCATCTGAAATGGGCCTAAGGGCTTTGGGTTAGTCATTGTCCTCAGATCTAAAGTGATACTGCTAAAGCTTTTAAGACAAGGTAAAACTTCTCTGCTCTCTTTAAGAAATTCATTTACAGTGGTTCACCTCAGTCTTCTGAGATCAGATGTTGCAAACTTCCTTGCATAAACCTGCCTGGAATGCTGCTGTTTTCTGGGCATATGTACAGTTAAACACAAACTATGGTAACATTAGTGGTTGGACTTAGTGCCTCACAGAGACGTGGAAAATAAGAACATGATTGTGTTGTTCATGATCCAGGTTAGGGCAGGAGGACAAAGCCAGAGGGTTATTGCTTATGTGGGACTGTCAGTCAAGAGTGTTTAGCTTTTCTTATGGCATTTACCTTAAAAGGGCAGCTGTTGAAATGGGAGAGCAAATCTAATTAATGAATTAGCAGAAGAAAATGCTTGCTTTCATATTTCACTCTAAGAGCCTGCTGCTTGTCTTCTGTTTCACCTTGAAAATTTCACAAAGGAAGGGGATAAGTACATAGTATCTTGCCTTACAGAACCTCACTGCAGTTCTTAATTCTTCTTTTTGTTCTTGTTCTTTAGGCATCAAGAGTTTGGGTTCAGAACAAGGTTGATGAATCAAAACATGAAATACACTCTCAAGTTGATGCAATCACTGCAGGAACTGCATCTGTTGTTAACCTTACAGCAGGTAAATTTCAATGGGAAGGATTTCCTTACAAACATAATTTTTTCTACCTTCAGTTTCTCTAAAGGTGTAACAGTCAGTGAAGATAAAATGTAGCTTGCTTATCCAATGGAGTAGAGAGTGCAAGATTACTACATGAAAGCATCATTGATCTGGCAGTTCTTAAGGAGAGATTATGTTTTTATTGACAGAGGGTTTTTCTTCAGTATATTACAAGTTGAGGGAGCTGTGAGTGGCTTAAAGGAGACAAGACTATTACATTAAGTTCTTTTAGTACTGAAAGAGGCTGAAACTTCTCAGCAAATTGTATTGAATGAAGAATCATTCTATTAGAGGATAGATTATTGCAGAAGAAATGTAGGAATCTGAAAATTTATAGCAATCTAATGGGTTTTTTTCAGTGACACATTATTTAGTAGGAATTGCTTGGCTGTCTTGAAATGTCTCTTATCTCTCACCAGAGTGTAGCTTGTTGTAGCTGCCCCTCTTTCCCTTTTAGCCACTAAAGCATTCTGATCATTGGAAAACATTTGCCTTGCAGGGGACCCAGTTGACACTGATTACACTGCTGTGGGATGTGCAATTACAACTATCTCCTCCAACCTCACTGAGATGTCCAAAGGTGTGAAACTGCTTGCTGCTCTCATGGATGATGAAATTGGAAGTGGAGAAGACCTCCTGAAAGCTGCTCGAACCTTGGCCAGTGCTGTCTCAGACTTGCTGAAGGCTGTGCAGCCCACTTCAGGAGAGGTGAGCAAAGAAAAACTTCCCAGGTTCCCTCTTTCTTGGCCATATTTCTTGCACACTAATGCAGAAGTTCCTTGAGGAAATCTAAAATGCAAGTAAAGCTCATTTTCTTTGAATTGATGCATTTCACCTCTTCCCAGCCTCGCCAGACAGTTTTGACTGCAGCTGGAAGCATTGGACAAGCAAGTGGGGAGCTGCTGAGACAAATTGGGGAGAATGAAACAGATGAAAGGTTCCAGGTAATGAGGGGGTTGCTTGTCACTGTCAGAACTGTGCAGTTCTGTAATGAGGAGGTCCCTGCATAAAACCAGGCTGCTTGAAGTGTGGTTAGAAAATGCTGGAGTTTCTCTGTGTTAATTGAATCAATTTTGAAGCTGGTTTTAGCTACACAATCACAGAGTGCTGATTTCATAGGAACCCCTGCTTTGTTTTGTGCATCATACAGATGCTTCATAGAGAGCTTTTTGTACTATGTTTCTGCTCATTAAATATAGTGGGGTTTATGTGTTTTCTGTGTCTGTATGTATACATGCAAGTATGTAGATATACATGGTAAACTGAGTAGAAAAAAACCATTGTATTGCAAACAAAATTTCTATAAGATGAATCATAGCATCAATTACAAAATCATAATGCCTTATGACTTAACAGTGTTTGCTGTTAGCAGCTTAAGACCAGTGCTCTTAAATCCTCTGTAAAAATCATGTGTGGATTTTTTCACTGTGTGCCAAGGACATGTTTGCACCAGAACCAGGGGAAGGTACTTTTCAGCAGGAGATAGACCTCTGGAGTGCACTGTGTGTGCTAATACAACTTATAGGCCACTTTTACCACTTCATCCAGCAGTGAATCTGTGAACTCCATCAGAATTCTCATTTGTGTTAAATATATGTATTACAGCTCTTGGCTAAGAGAAAGATTTTAAGCATTCTTATCTATGTTAGGGAGTGTTGGAGAAAGTGGGTAAGGAAAGAGATGGTTTATCATATCTAAAAGCAAAACAAAAAGCAGTGGGTTTGATTTTTGAAATGCAAGATTTTCTGCCTGCTGTGAAGTTTACATTATAAATAAATGTATTGGAAGTATTTTCTTTACTAGAAAACCAGGTCATTTTAACAGTAGAGGCATTAAGAAGACTCCATCCTACTAAAAATGTGAAGTATGGATGAGATTTTAAGTGGGGAAATGGGAAGAAATTATTTGAACTTAGGGATTGCAGGAATTAACACCTGAGTGCTTTTGTTGTCTCAGACTGAGTTGCCCTTTACTTTACCAGGATGTTCTGATGAGTTTGGCCAAAGCTGTTGCCAACGCTGCTGCCATGGTGGTGCTGAAGGCCAAGAATGTAGCCCAGGTGGCTGAGGACACTGTCCTGCAGAACAGGGTCATTGCTGCTGCTACCCAGTGTGCACTCTCCACTTCCCAGCTTGTGGCTTGTGCTAAGGTGAGGCAGTGGTTCTTACAAAGGGGCAGAGCATCGTGTCCAGTGAGTGCTGCTGCGTGCTAGGAATGAGCTGTTAAGTGTTTCTGGATGCTCTGGGCGCTCTCTCCCTGCAGGTGGTGAGTCCCACCATCAGCTCCCCAGTGTGCCAGGAGCAGCTGATTGAGGCAGGCAAGCTGGTGGACCGCTCAGTGGAGAACTGTGTGCGGGCCTGCCAGGCTGCTACAGACGACAGCGAGCTGCTGAAGCAGGTGAGTGCAGCTGCCAGCATCGTCAGCCAGGCGCTGAGCGACCTCCTGCAGCACGTGCGGCAGTTCGCCAGCCGGGGAGAGCCCATCGGCCGCTACGACCAGGCCACCGACACCATCATGTGCGTCACCGAGAGCATCTTCAGCTCCATGGGGGATGCTGGTGAGTGCCTGTCACTGTACTCACACCTGTGCTGTCGGAGTCAGTGAGTTCTTCAGAGAAATCAGAGTGCGGGGATTGAATCAAAGCCTTGGGATGGATTGAAGTACATTAAGCCGCTCGCACATAAAGCAGGCATTTAAGTAGAAGTAAGTCAGTAATTTTAGGGTGAGCTCTAATGATTTTAATAAGTGAAAGCTTTCAAACGCCACAGTAGCAGTATGAGTTCTAGTGAAGTTGAAACATACTGATATCTTCAGTAGAGGCTCCAGGCCCACAGTTGTAGACAGGACTTAGACATAAAGGAGCTCTAGTAAGAATATTGCTGACATTTTTCAAATAGAACAAGATAGGGTGTATGTGTAGTTCTATAACCTGGTGTGCTGAGAAACTAGAATTCTAATAGGTTAAGGAGTGGTGGTCTGAGCTTGCATCTTAGCTTGTTGGAAAAATCCTATATAAGAGTTTGTATTGGGGAGAGTTGTTGCTTTTAGCCATTGGCTTTTGCCAGGGGTTTTAGCCATTTGCATTCACTTATTGACACTGCTTTTGCTATTGCTTTGAGACTGATGTGCTTTGTAATAAATAACCTTTTTAACTGCTTTGCTTATTTAAGATAACCCAATGAAGTAGGAGCCAAGAGCTCCAGAGTTGGTGCCATAGAGCACCAGAGGTCCAAGAACCTCCACAGTACCTTTCAAGTCGAGAAAATAAAAAACCTTCTTCTCTGTTTTGTGCTTCTAAGCTAGTGCTGTGTCACTATGGGTGGTGATCCAGCCCATAATATAAATCAGCAACATGCACATAGCTGTGTGCTGGATGGGGTAAATATTCAGTGAAAACAATCAATACCGTGCTAAAGGAACACAGTGATATTTTGTCTGTTTTCTGCTGCTGCTTCACTTCATAGAATTGTATAGCAATTTCTCATCTCCAGATAAGAAGACAGGCAGCTGGGCAGATATTTAGCAGTAGTTGGTGTTACTATGCATAGATTTTGTTGTAGGTTTTTAAACTTACATCTGCTTTTTCTTCTGAGATGTTTCTAAAAAGTTCAGCTTCTAAAACAAGGAACAAGATGGTTTTGGCTAAAGCAATGGTGCTAAGTGTTTTCTGACAAAGTTCTCAGTTTATATTAGACAAAAGATTATTCCCCAGAAACACTGGAAGAAGATGGATAATTTTTATTAAAGGAGTGAAATCTTCACTGTGATTTGAAAGCAAAATTATTAGTCTTTGCTGGGACAGGAGTTTCCTTGAACTGTATATTCAAAATTACATAAAAATACAGATTGTGTACAGGTTTTTGTCTTGCTATCTAGATTGCAAATACTACACTTTTTTCTTGATTCTACTGTTGTGGTTTCTGTCATGTATATTGGGACCCAAGATTTGTTTACAAAACTTTCAAGTTACGTGTATATATATATATGTGTGTGTGTGTGTGTGATTTTCAAATGGAAAAATACTTCAGCAAATATAATTTCATTTTTGCCTTGGGAAATGATGCTGAATTTTGAAACCAAGACTGAAATGCAGAGAGGAGAAGGTAAAAATGCAGCTGTGCTCCCCAGGTGAAATGGTGCGGCAGGCGCGGGTGCTGGCGCAGGCGACCTCCGACCTGGTCAATGCCATGAGGTCTGATGCAGAGGCAGAGATTGACATGGAGAACTCCAAGAAGCTTCTGGCTGCTGCAAAGCTCCTGGCAGATTCCACAGCCCGCATGGTTGAAGCTGCAAAGGTACCAGAAAAATGAAGCATCAACTTAAAATTGTAATGTATAATGTAAATATATGTAATACCCTCTCTTCGTTGTGTATGTGGGATTTATGGATAGGATCTGGCTGATAGTAAAGATGGTTTCTCTCATCCTGTAAAAGTTTGGCATTTAATGGCTTACCCTAGGTACATTCAAAAAAACAATTTATTAGCCAGCTGAATTTTTTTGGTTTTAAGATATCTTGCACTGCTTTCCTGTGTGCATAGTGGTCACAACTCAAGCCATGTAGGGCAGTTACCACCTGCTGTGGTGCAGAGTTCTGTATCAGTACAAATGGAACAGCAAAACCACTGCAATCTCTTACTCAAGCTATTACAAACCAACAAGAAACAGTTTCCTCTACCTGGGGAATCTTGCCTGTGTTGTTCCCCTCAACATCCTTCCTTCCTTGTTCTCACAAGAGAGGCAAATATCACAACTTTTCTTCCCTTCTTGTGCTGGAAACCTGTTTCAATCTGCTAGGGGAGAATATGTCCTTTGAATTGTTTCCCAGATCCTGCACTAAAATGATTTTTATGGCAGCAGGGCCAGCCATTCTGCTGAGACTCCAGAAGTCCTGTATGCTTGGCTGCCTGTCCTTGACTTTCCTGTATTTTCTGACTTCAAATGAAGAAAAATCTACCATGCTGAGCTTCAAGTTTTGGACTGCAGTTACTGAAAGACATATCGAGTTGGGAATTTTAAAAACTGGGATTTTTTCAAAAACCTGTGTTCATACAAGTACATTATTTCAGATCATAGGGGAAGCAGTTAAAAAAGGCTTTTTTCCCAAGCACCTGAAGTGGTATATGAATCAAATGTTCAGCTCTCTTCCTGTAAGTAGCAGACATAGACAGTAACAGCCTTCCACTGGAAACAGACTTTCTCCTTTGAAGTTTTATAATACGTCAGTGTTTTTTAAGTTTCCTTAAGATAATTTAAAGAAAATGAATGCTGATGTAGCAGATGCTGTCTGAACTTAAGTCTTGATGTTCATCCATTTTTTTCCATTCATTTTTACTCAGACTTACGGTTTTTGCTTGGAAATTTTGTGCAGGGAGCTGCAGCCAATCCTGAAAATGAGGATCAGCAGCAACGTCTGAGAGAAGCAGCAGAGGGGCTGCGGGTTGCTACAAATGCTGCTGCACAGAATGCCATCAAGAAGAAAATTGTCAACAGATTAGAGGTTGGAAACCATGTAGTGGAAGTGCTAAGCTGAGAACGACAGCTCCATAAACTCAGTTCCAGAGTACAAAGCTTAGAATTAGACGTGCCAGTATATCATGACACAGTCCTCAGGAAATTGAGTAACTTGTATCACAGAAATGATGGTGTAAGGATTTGACTCAGAAGGCATTTGGTGATGGCTTAGTCCTAAAATTAAACAGCTGAGCTGAAACTGCTTCGTTGCTGTGTTACTTTATCTCTGTGATGAGCCTGTTACACACAGCATCTCTTGGGGACTTTAATAGGATATAGAGTTCTATATGAATTTCTGCACACAGTTAGTTGAATCACAGCATATCCAGTTGAACTGGGAAATTACTCAGAGTCAAGAAGCAGAAATGGAAGTAAAAAGTACATCCTATCTAGTGGCCCAGCCAAGAGAGAGGCAATTTAGTAAGGATAAAATACCTTGGAAGTTTGTTTTGTAGGCAAAGTTTGATCTTCAATTCTCAACTAAAATTGAGAAAAGACAGATTAAAATAAGAAAGGTTTTGTAATTCCTAGTTTGCAACTGTGATTTTTACATTGGTATAATTCAAATACAGCAAGGTGACCATGTTCCAGAAATACATTAAGTTCCTATATCTGTCTAGAACTAAAAATCAGAAGTGCTTTAGGAAATAAAGGCTAATGCCTGTAATTTTCTAACTGCATTCAAGAAAGTTCTATGCAAAGAGTATTTTTATATGTTTGGCTGTTATACACTGCCTTACAAAAACTTCATGCTTGCTTCTATTTAGTGGTCCTGTTAGTGCAGTACAACCTTGCATGACTTGTTGAATTTTTATTTTTGTAATGGGGAGATGTAGATAATAACATTTGAAGAAGGTCTTCACAATGCTTTTAGACTCAGAAATATTAGTATTTTGTACCTCTGTGTCATTTTAGTACCTTCATTTTTGCCATAGAGCAGTCTCAGGAGAAATTGGCTCCCTTGCATCCTGGGTCAGAGGTATCAGTGTAGCAGTGTGAGGCATTGTGTGCACTTTGCCTGTTTTCTCTGGCCTTCATTAGGAGCTCATGGTTTACACCATTTTTGCTGTTTTTAGTTCACTTATCTTCCTCCTGTTGGAACCTAATCTGTGAAAGTGTAAGGGCATAGAATGCTTCTAAGTCTGCCTTTTTCTTTATTGGTAAATTAGATATGGATAGCAGTATTCAAATAATTTTCACCTTGAGAGAAGAGCAGTGGCAGTCAGTTGAAGTTTTCTTAAGGCAAGTCAAATTAAGGGATAAAAGGTATTAATTTGTTGATGTTGTTACTGTCAAAGTTACCTATGGTAATGTATATTTCATCCTCTGAATTACTGTTTTAGCACTGATTTAGCTTTCTTTTTCTCCAAAGATTGCAGCTAAACAAGCTGCAGCTGCTGCTACCCAGACTATTGCAGCTTCTCAGAATGCAGCTGTTTCCAATAAGAACACAGCAGCCCACCAGCAACTTGTACAGAGCTGCAAGGTAAACACAGCACAGCCTGTGACAAATAACTCTTGAGTTCTGCTTCATGGGGAGCTGATGAGATCACCTTCTGTAATACTGTCACAACCTCAAAAGGAGCTTTAAAAAAAAAACCCACAACAAAAACCCCACTATATATGTTCATGTGCATGGATTCTGGAGAGCCCCCATTTACTGTGCATTGCTGTTTGTAGAGCTTTGCAAAGCTGAGCTACTGTTAGTGCCACGTAAGACTTGACTTACACACACCTTAGAGAAGGATGCTCAGGTGGGTAACTGCTCAGTAACAGCCAATTCACCTGGAGTAGGTACTTTTTGTACAAGTTTTGGTACAGATCAGCCAGTGGTGGAACATGTGCAGAGCTGTGCTGAAAGCACTGTGCAGAGGGGTCCAGTTGCTCAGGAATTTGTGATTCCCTGACTCTGATTCTAAGCCTTGGCCGTGCATTCAGTGCATGAGTGTGATCTTCAGCAAGGGAGCAGTGCCATGATCATCAAAACAGGCTCTTGAATCATATATGCAGTGAAATGGGACTGGGGGATGTTGTGGGATAAAGGTAACCTTTGGATTTTCTGTAATGAAGAATGGAGTAGCAATAGTGGTTTATACTATGATGAGTGAAATTCTTGTTTAACTTACCAGTTATGTAATTGGTCATAAACTAACAACTCCTCCTGCTGTTCTGATGTTCCCCTTCCAAGCACCTGGGACCTTAAATGTCACCATAAAAACATAAGTGACAGACCTTACTGTAGGGTTACCATGATTCCTAGCTTGAAGTTAAAGCTGTAAGATCTCAGATTTTAAGGTATGCCTGCTGGCGTTTGAACATGTGAAGAAAATAATTAATACTAGATGTACACAATTCTGCATAAAAATCTTGGATTGTCTTGTAGGAGCCTTTAATTAATAAGTAGATTGAATAATTATTTTTTTTTTAAGTAGAACATCTCTAAAAAAGTATTATTGAATATTAATTTGGTTCCATGCATCCTAGATTAATTCTGTGACAGCACAGGAGTATTTTACTTCAGAATGCTGCAGTTGTCTTTAAGGGGGGGTGGGAAGCCTGCTTGTTTTATTTTCAGAGGATTTTGAGTTTTTGTTTATTTACTAAAAATCTTTTCCCTTTCTCTGTTTTAGAATGTTGCAGACCACATTCCTCAGCTGGTGCAGGGTGTGAGAGGAAGTCAAGCTCAGGCAGAAGACCTCAGTGCCCAGCTTGCTTTAATAAATTCCAGCCAGAATTTCCTTCAGGTGAAGTGAATCAATCATTGCAGTGGATGCAAAAAAAACCATTTTTTTAGTGCTGTATGTTCTCATGTGTGACAAATAACCAGTAAACTGTTAAGAGCCATGTGAAGAAGTTCAGTGCTGACTATGTGCCATAGATAGGGAGAATTTAGCTCCTTTAGGTCTGAGTCTGAATATGTGACAGGCTTTTTTAACCTTTTTAGGCAAGGTGAACTTAGCAACAAGTTTCAGAATTCCTGAGAAATAAAATGGAATTCTAGTGTGGATTTTTAGATATTAGGCTGCATAATAGATCTAGATTGACAGTTGGGGGAAAACACGAAATTTGACTGCATGCTTTTTCTAAACCATCTTAAAATAGATAGAATATTGAGTATTGATAACAGAACTATTGGCTTATTGTTAACATTACAAGAAACAACACCAGAAACCAATTCTCTGTGTAATGCTGAATGGCAAAATTTCACATTTCAGTATTTTGTAGTAGTCTGCATGAGTATTCAAAGTCCTCAGGCAGACTTTGGAACCAAGGGAGTAGTTGTTGTCCCAGTAAAGCAAAGATGAGCCCTGCTGCAGAGGACTAAGAAATGTGATAGATTTGTGACAGGATGCTCCAACTTAAGGAGCAGGAATGTGCTAGTCATTGAAGAAAAATCTAGGAACCTCATGAGTGTGTGAATGGAGGAAGCAGTTTGTTTACTGAATCCTAAACCTTCTTTAAAGAAAATGAACTGGCAAAACCAATTGTGTTCACTGTTGTTCTTTGAACAGCCTGGAAGTAAAATGGTGGCATCTGCTAAAGCTGCTGTCCCCACAGTGACTGACCAAGCAGCAGCAATGCAGCTCAGCCAGTGTGCAAAGAATCTTGCTACCAGCTTGGCTGAGCTACGAACTGCCTCCCAGAAGGTGGGTAAATGCTGCTTTTAATCAGCTGAAACAAAAGGACTTCTTGTCTCCCCTGAGGGAATGGCTCATGCTCCTTGTTCACCTCTTACTGCTCTGTTTTGTGAGCACTTTGCTCACACTCCCAGGTGTCCTCAGTATCATGAGAGAAAGGGGAGGGAGAAGTGACATGAAAACTTAAAAAGCTTGTGCTACCCTTTCCATACCAGACAAATGTGAGCAGAGTATACAGGGCAGCACATCAGGACTCTGAGCTGCTGTTACATTCCAGGGAGACCAGGAAAAGGGAGCACATCTGTGCCCACCAAACCAGTGAGACCCCAGCTGTGCTTACTGCTGTAATTGTGAACTGGAATCATCACCTCTAAAATTCAGGGAAGCAGAGGCTCTCAGTGTCTCACCCACAGATTTCTACACTATGTGGGCCTTTAAAAAAAGATGCAAGTGGAAAGTCTGATCTTTTTTGTGTGCTTATTTGTACACTGAGGCCTGAAACCAGGATTGTAGCATTGAGGTGGCTACACCTGAGCTAATGCTAAAATTTCTCACTTGTACTGATGAGTGTGGGCTGCCACATCAGGGGGTCAGTGTGGGTTTGAAGAAACATGTACACAAGCCAAGTGCACCTCATTCCCCTGCTATTATTCCCTTCACAGACTGCAAATATTGTTCAGGAGTTTGGAATCCATGCTGTGTAACATTTAGAGGGCTCACAATGGCCTCTAAAGTAGGAAGAGGAGATTAGATCTGAAGCATTTTCTGTTTCTGAAAGTTGTGTACAGCTGCTAACAGTGGCACTGATCTGCTTTCTGAACAGGCTCATGAAGCTTGTGGCCCAATGGAAATTGATTCTGCTTTGAATACAGTCCAGACACTCAAAAATGAACTGCAGGATGCGAAGATGGCAGCTATGGATGGACAGTTAAAACCTCTTCCAGGAGAAACTGTAATTGAGGACGGATGTTCTTCATTTAAAAACAGACAAAGTTAGCTGTTAAAAAACTTAAATCTTAGAGACAAAGCAAGTCATGAGGCTTTAGATAATGATGATGCTGATAGGATTTGGCACTGATTCTCTTAAAAAGAGTCTACTACACCAACAGTATGTTCTGTAGTAGAGTTATTCATAGGACTGTAGGGCCTCCTTCTCTATTGTACAAATTACAATTTGGTAACAGTAAAATTTTGGTCCTGTCAAAAAGAATTTGTTTCTAATAGTGACAATGATGAGAACTCAGGAGAGCCAGTTCTAGTAGGCTTAGAAAGTGAAATGGTTTATTTTGGGAGAAAAAAAAAAGTCCTTCCTAGGTGAAGGTATTTACTTCTGTTGCTAATTGTAAAATAGTTTTATTGTTCACACTACCTAATATGTTAATTTATTTAACAACCAGCTGGTCAGATTTCAGAGAAACTGTATGTATTCAGTAGCTGAGGTGAAAGTTCAGGTTTTTTGTGCAATGAGGAGTTTTTCAGTACTATTTAAAATGAAGTGCATTTTTGTTGAGCTTAAACTAAGTATTTTGTCCTTTGCAATTTTTTACAGCTTGAGAAATGCACTCAGGACCTGGGAAGCACATCCAAAGCAGTGGGTTCTTCAATGGCCCAGTTGTTAACTTGTGCTGCTCAGGGCAATGAGCACTACACAGGTACTGTTTTATTCATAATGGCTCTGAAACCTCTGCTTTCCATCAAATACTTGATGAAAAGTTTTCTTGTCAAAGACTACTTAAATCAAGGAATTACTCCATTTTTTTTAGTACTGGTAGTGAATTGTGGCAAGTTACAAAGAATTGTAACTTCATAAAGGAACAGTGATGCAATCTGCTCTGTCTTTAATAGTTTAGCAACAAAAAATACCTTGATAAGAAAAATGTTCTACAGGAGGGACAAAAGTTTGCTCATAGATGTTAAAATGTTCTGTGACCTTATTTCTGTTAGAAATGAAAACTGCTGTTGCAAATGCTCCCATAAGATTTTTTTGTCTAATATTACTGATAAAGTGTGTTATGGCAATAACCACATCATTGGTTATGATTGCCATCTGAGCTCTAGAACTTACAGCTGATTTCATTTGCAGCAGATGGAATTTCATCAAGGTAACTCATGTTTCTGTCACACAGCTGTGCAGAAGCAGGCACTGGGAGTCAGGCAAGGGAGTACAGATACTTGCAGCTGATAATGAATAGCTAAATCTAGTAGCTCTCTTATCATCAGATTGTAGGAAACCCTACAAAGCAATGAGTTCCTTTTCAATAATTTCATAAATAGAAGAAGACCATTATTCGTGTAATCCTACCCCTTAGCACTGGAGTTGATAGATGTCCTTTAGACAGAAGGTAATTTTATTATATCCATTCTGTGACTTCATTCAGTAATTTTTATGTTTTTACTCACAGTGATGTTAGATTATATCAAGTTGTATCATTCCTAAGAATCTCTTTTTTGATTGTTTGAAGTTAAACTATTGTTGTGCTGTGGCTCTGAACACCATTCTTGCAGACAATCACTTCCCCCATAGCTTAGAGTATGAGTTTTTCCTCATCTACAGGTTTTAGCTTTTCTTTTTCGGTGCTTGGCTAAGATGTAGTCACTGGTGTAGAGAATTGTGCCCAGAATGTGGTCTTTGGGCTACAACATTTACTTTATGGCTTCACTACAGTAATTTCTCTCAGCAAATTACACTGTGTGTTTCAAACAGGTTCCTTTTTGAAGATTTTCTTTTAAGTTGCACTTGCAGGGTTACTTTGCAATAGGATCATGTCATGAAATACAAAAAGATTGTCTTTAAAGGTACTAATAGAATCCTTGGTGCCATGTGACCATAGGAGTTGCTGCCAGAGAAACTGCTCAGGCCTTGAAGACTTTGGCTCAGGCAGCACGAGGGGTTGCAGCATCTACCACTGACCCTGTGGCAGCCCATGCCATGCTGGACTCAGCCAGGGATGTCATGGAAGGCTCTGCAATGCTGATCCAAGAGGCCAAGCAGGCCCTGGCTGTCCCAGGGGATGCAGACAGTCAGCAGAGATTAGCCCAGGTAAGCTGGGACTTGAGCAGCTGCATGAGCTGTCAAACACTCAGTGAATTTACTCCAAATCAGCATTAAATAAGGGAAGAGAATGGCAGGAAATAAGGCTGCTAAGGATGTCAACTTTCTGTTCCTTTCAACAGCTCTCAGACAATAACATCATGCCTGTGTTAAACAACACAGATGGTATAAAGTATGGTGTTTTAGTCATCTCTTAGAAAATTATACAAAGATGCAGCTCCATGCTTTTAAATATGTGAGGAGGCTGCTTGACTGCAAAAGTCAGATAGCCAGTAAACTGATAATTTTCAAATAAAAGATCTATATCCATGTTATATTCAAAAAGTGAGTGCCTGTTTTCTTCATGTGTGCCACTACTATGTTTGAATACTTTAGGAGTGATGGGTTCTTTTTTTTACTTATTAGAAAAGTTCTAGAATTGGCCTGCAGGTCAGCAAACTGAGAAAGTTCAAGCCTCAAAACTGCTCCTGTAAGGGTCAGAATGTAGGAATTGCTGGCTGTGGAGTAGCTGTGCCTCCTATTAATGAGCACTTAAGCCTCTCTCAGTGTGAGTGTGTTTATTTGTGTGTTGTAGGTGGCAAAAGCAGTGTCTCACTCCTTGAATAACTGTGTGAATTGTCTGCCTGGACAAAAGGATGTGGATGTGGCCTTAAAGAGCATTGGGGAATCCAGCAAGAAGCTCCTTGTTGATTCGGTGAGATGGCTTTTAATGTGGAAATATGTTTTAGAAAGCTGAACAGCAGATCTGGGTTCCCATGTGTCAAATCATTATTTAGTAAATGTAACCTAAATATACTTTGTGTAAGCTGTGTTTGAATTTATGCACTTTCAAGCAGCTGCTACTTAGACTGAAATACTGTTTTTGTAGTTTTATGGGTAAGCTGAAACGTGTCTGAGACTTGTGAAAGCAGTATTAAAATTTTCATAAATTGGTATAAACCTTTTGGTTTTGAAAATAGCAACTATGACTTAACATTCCAAAGAATAAGAAAATTAGAAAATTATAGTTTGTCTCCCACCTAGAAGTGATCAGTTTACTTGAAGAAGCAATGTGATGTGTCAAAAAATGCTTGGTCATTTTGTGTAAAGAGTAGAATTGTTACTTTGTTTAACTGCATTCATATCAAAAAACCTTTTTTGCATTATACATTGGAACAGCCTTTTTTCTGCATCTGTCATTGACCTTACTGTCCTGTGAATGAAGGAGGAATTGTGTTTTAATATGTTTGTGCAATGCCTTTTGATAAAACCAGGGTTTTTTTTTTTACCAAACTGGTTTAGTAGAGAGAGTTTAGAGTAATTCTGAAGAGCTGCCAGTACTTGTGTCCCTTGGATATCTTACAGATTTGTCTGTCCATTGAAGGAAACAGCAAGACACAAGTTGATGAACAGATTTCTGGTTGACAGCTGTCCATAGTTCCAGCTCCATTGCATTTGCTATTCTCAGCATGTGTTGAACTCTCCAGTTAAGAAAGACTGGTGTGATGTGGCTGACAATGAAATATTGAACTTTGTCTCTTCCAGCTTCCTCCAAGTTCCAAGTCATTTCAAGAAGCCCAGAGTGAACTGAACCGGGCAGCAGCAGACCTGAATCAGTCAGCTGGAGAGGTTGTCCATGCCACACGTGGCCAGAGTGGGGAGCTGGCTGCAGCCTCTGGGAAATTCAGTGATGATTTTGATGAGTTTCTTGATGCTGGTATTGAAATGGCTGGCCAAGCACAGGTAAGTTCTGGATCATGCTAATTGAGGGATGATCTTGGCCATAACCTCTGGCAGGGGAGTACATTGTTTATGTAGCATGCTGGTGTGTGAAGAGATGTTTGTTGTGAGGGAGTAATCTGGGGCTGTTATCTGGAAAGAAGGGAACTCAGCATTTGCATCTTCCACAGGATATTGGTATTTGTTCCTGTGTCCAGTCAGAGATAACTCTTTGTCCTCCTCTGTGTAGTTTGAGCAAAGGTACAGAGGTGTGCTGAACCTCTGAGCTTGTGGGAAGGGTTGCTTCTATTTTGGTGGAACCACCATGGATCATAACTGAGGTGAACACTGTTCAAAATGCAGCACCTTTCTTTGCTACTTTTGAAATGCTTTGGAGTAGATGGAGGAAAAGATGCTTTGATATCACTCCGTGGTGCTGTGGACCTGCTGCAGAGTGGAGCAAGCACTTGCAGAGGGCTGCCTAAAATGCCATCCTTGGATCTGACAGCAAGCACTTGGGCTTGTGTTCAGTGATTTAAAACCTGGCAGAATTCTACTCTGATGAGCTCTTAACAACCAGGAATGTTGTCACATGTTGCTGAGCTCGTTCATGGTAGCTGGAGATAGCACCTTCAGTTGTGCTGAGCTACAGTAATTGGTCATTTGGCAATGATTTAGCTTAACAAATGTCAGCATGTGAAAAGGAATTGTGTATCAGAAGAGATGGGAGGACTTGCACAAAAAAGAATCTGCAGGTGGTTTTGCCCTGGTTAGTAGGAGGACCCTGCAAATCTAAAATGATTGCCACTGGAAAATGGCCAGAAGGCTCTGACACTGTCACTCCTTTGAAGTCTTTTATGAAACATCTCTCTGGAGCAGATGCTTTGTAGATAGAACTGAGTAGAGAGATTTGGCAGTGGTTGGTGGTTATTCTCCATCAGAATTTCATCATTCAGCTTCACATGTGTGAAGTGAGTTGGGCTCCATATGCAGCTGACTCTGAAAGTGAGTAGTAGTGGGTACCTGACTGTCTCTCTAGCTGGGGACCACTTTGACTTTTAGAATGTTTTGTCTGAGGTGATTCAATGAAGGCAAAGGTAGAAATGATACTGCAAGTGGCTGCTTGAAATGAGAATCCAGGTGCTGATGACCTTGTGGCCCTTGTGAATTTTCTTATCCTGCTGACACAGGAGATGGTAACCATCTTAGTTATTAATGGCTGATCTTTCAAAAGAGAAGGCCTCCTGTGTGTAGTCATTTGTCTGAACAGAAGCAATATTAGGTATTTTGGGTGACAAGCAAAATGTAGGGGTAGGGAGGAAGTAGAATGTAGTAAATATAGAGTGAAAGCTGTTCATATCAGCTGAATAATATGCAACCTCTTCACATAAAACAGACAGACTGTTAGAAAAAATGGGTTGGCTTCTACTGATGATTGGCAGAAGAATCTAGTCACAGCTGTTTCTGTGAAGATGCAATACTTTTCTGTAACTGTGTTTAATTACAGATTTCCCTTTTCAAGCAGTGGCTTAAAATAAGTAATAGAACATCCAAGTCAGAATGTTGACTGAAGTGGGCTTGTAGAAACCTATTTTATTAGGAAAGATGACTTTCTGGAGGATCTTTTTGTATCAGCAATCCCAGTTAGATGCTTGAGAGCCTGCAGGCTGCACAAAGGATGCCAGAATACAGAGAGGGTACACTGACTGAATAATGTGAAGCAGTTGTGCCAGGCACAGACACATGAGTCTTGACAACAAAAGCATTGTTCAAAAAGTAGTGAAGTTTCTCCATTGCTCATTTGTGAATACTACCATTATTAGAAGCCAAGCTATTTGTTGTAAGGGTCTTTTTCTGTGATGGGAGTGAAGCTACCTGTCTGGGTGAACAGAGGCTTGGGCCATCCACCTCTGAGCTCATGTACATCAGGGGTTTCAGGTGGATAAACAAGCTGGTTTTCCATGTGTGGTTTTAGCACACTCTCTTGATTGCTAATTTTGTACTTAATGTTATGCTGCTGTGGCCTTCCAGACTAAAGAGGACCAGATTCAAGTCATAGGTAACCTCAAGAGCATTTCTATGGCTTCCAGCAAGCTGTTACTGGCTGCCAAATCTCTGTCTGTGGATCCTGGAGCTCCTAATGCCAAGAACCTCTTAGCAGCTGCAGCAAGGTAAGGATGTGTTGCTTGCTTTGTTTTCCTGGGATATTTGCTTTTCTCTGTGGTATTTATATTGTGTTTATATATTCTTCTGCTATTGACAATTAAGTCAGTGGTTGGAACCTGTAGTTCTGTTTAAATTTAAGTAGGCCAGAGGAGAGTTACTTATGTTGGAGTAGTTCCCCAGCTGGTATAACTTGTTACCCTTAGTGGAAATAGGAGGCAGCCTTTGAAGACTTGGCCTGGTTTTTTAAAGGAACCAGTGTATTTTATGTGCTATTTTCTCACCATCTGTGTTCTGACAAGGCAGTAGCTAACACTAAGCCTCTCAATTCCTGAAAGACAAGAAATTGAGTAATATTCTTAGATAAAATGTGCTTAAAAATTGTAGCTAACTATCACTAAGTGTGCACGTGTGTATGATCAGGAGTGCTTGAAAGGGTTAGATGTTACATTTCTTCAGTGGAGCATCCCCTTACTTTAAGGATTATAAATCCACTCCCTCAGTAAAGGGCTTCCTTAAGAACTTACTTCATTGTAGTTTGTTTAAAAAAAATTGCATCTGTCTTGTCTCTCTGGAAATAAATAGCATCTATGAAAATTGTAGATAACTAAGGCTGCTTAAAAGTGAAGGAGTCACATGAGACTTTGTTCCTGCTGCAGCATCAAACTGCTCTGGATTTCTGCTTTAGGCTTGGAGCATTCCTGATGAGTGTAGAGGGATTTCACCCCAGTGAAATCCAGGTAGTTGTAAGTTCCTGCCAATATTCCCTCTGTGGAAGTATGGAATAGGAAAAGGGAGGTGAGCCAGGTTGAGCCTTTAGCTGTTCTCTGTGTGCATGTGTGAGACTGTGCACAGACACCATACAGCTCTGTGAAGTAAATACTGCACCAGCTCTCAGTTTGTGTTTAAAGTGCCAAGGAGACACTACTTCCTTTCTCAGATCCTCTGTTCTGGCTTGTGACAAGCTTGTCAGGGCTCTCTTTCCTTTCCCTGCTAGGGTATGTTCAGGGTCAAATATTTTTATTTTCTCTCTTCTTATGAAAATAAAAAAAGAGGCACAGCTTCCTTATTACAAAATAGCTTTCCTTCTCATTTTTCTCTCATCATCTATGGTACTATGACTAGTCTGGGGGTTTTGTTGGGTTTGTGTTGCTTTCTTCCCCATTTGCACCAGCTGCAAGAGCCACTTCATCTTTTTCAGTAGCTTTGTCTTCCTTGTGGATGCATTTTTCTTGACCACCTCTGACAGGGCAGCAGCAGTGTTTGTGTGTTGTATTTGATGGAAACAGATGTGGGATTCAGAGTCCCAGCAGCTCACCTCCACTCTGGGATTGGTGTTTGAGGGGCCACCTTCCTGGTTATACTGTGTCCAAATGGTTTTCAGAATAATGTTTGTACATTGGATAGATTCCTGGAGAACAGGTACCTGGTGTATAATAATGATATTTGTGAAACCATGTGGCCTCCTCTACAAAGCTGGTAGTTCTCTCTTCAATTGCTGATACTCTCTGAGCCAGGGTCTCAGATTAAAATCAACAACAGACAAGATATATTTGTGTGAAGTTTCTTTGAGAGTGAACAGAACTTTAAAATTTTTGTGATGTATTACTATGTCTGTATGCAATATTTTTCTGATGCATACAAATCACTGATGTTCAGCAGGTGAATACCAGGTATTCCACAAGGAAACCAAAGTTTCTGAAAAGGGTAGGAGTCTCAGTTAAGCAACTATGTCTATTAGTTTCCATTATTTTTGCTCTGGAGTTTAACACAAACATGTTAAATGGAACAAGGACACCCTGTTTCCTTTTGTAACAGTAGGATAACATCCAGGTAATTATATTGTTGATACATTATCAAGTGCCTGTTTTCATAAGCTATAGTTACCCAAATGCCTTTCAGTTTCCAAGGCCAGAGGAAAGCATATTCTCCATGCACTCCAATTTCACTGATTTTCTCTTCTTCTAGAAGCCACTTTCCTGGGTTGTTAGTCATGAGTCTACAATGAATGTAGTTATAATGAATTTTATTTATTATCAGAGCATTGATCAGAAAGACAGATGGTGACTGTTTTATGTCAGGTTCAGCCTATGTCCAAGAGCTGTGAACTCAA
The DNA here is from genome assembly GCF_029582105.1 of Oenanthe melanoleuca. Taxonomy (NCBI): domain Eukaryota; kingdom Metazoa; phylum Chordata; class Aves; order Passeriformes; family Muscicapidae; genus Oenanthe; species Oenanthe melanoleuca. The sequence continues at coordinate 1,960,435 of NC_079344.1, read as the reverse complement.
TAGAAAGAGAATGCCTTTGCACAACTTGTTATCTGTGAATATAAACTTATGGGAGAATATAAGTTATTAGTTAAAGAGGAAAAAAATTTGCTAAGAGACTATAGAGATATATAGCAGGATTGTGTGTATGTGTGTGTATTACAGAAAGACACAAGACTTTGCTAGAGAAAGGTAAACAACATTTACTTTACATTCAACCATTGTTTTCCATACCAAATACTTGTTTCTGTATCCTTTAGGCCTTCTGGGGTGGTAGCTGAGAAATTATTCAGTTAGTGTCAGACCTGGAGAAGTGCTGAAATACCTTTTAGCAGTTTTACACTCTGTGCCAATGTAATATGTTGGCCTTGGCCTGCTGCCAGATGGTTTTCTGTCCTTTGGCACCAGTGCTTTCCCAGAGATGCCACTGCTGGGCTCAGCCTTGTAGTAGGAGATCCAAATTTTATATCTTTATGCAGTGTACAGTTAGTGACAAAAGTTTTACTGAGAGGAATAACTCTTAGGGGTTCAACTTTAAAATCCACCTTTTTTCCTCCTCCTCTCCCCAGAGCTGTGACTGAGAGCATAAACCAGCTCATCACACTGTGCACCCAACAGGCTCCCGGGCAGAAGGAATGTGATAATGCACTCAGAGAACTGGAGGTATTACCATATTTCAAAAGTTCTTATAAACAGAAGTGGGTCCTGCATGTTTGTTTCCCTTGTATTCTTTGTCTGAATAGCTCCTGTTACTGTCTTCTCACTTGATATCTGTGGCAGGGTTTTAATTGGGTACAAGGTGAGCATGGAACCCATGTAAATACCTTGTAGGTTTGGCCAGAATGAAATTTGCTCCCCTGTCCCCATCTCATCTTTCCTGCACTCCAAAGATACAGTTTAGTCCCTATTATTCATACTTACTGTCACTTGAGGAAGAATCATGACATTTCTAATACCACCAGTGCACTGGAGGGAGCTGCAATATCTTGGTTTTGCCACTTGCAAGATGTTGTTGCTGACATCCCACTTTGGGATGATGTTTGCCATCTTCTACCTTGACCTTTCTTAGAGTAGATTTTTAATGCCTTGTTTCTGCCTTCTGTATCTAACTGAAATGATGCATGTGTCACACAGGCTCTTGCAAGGTATGTTATTGATCCTGAGTGAAATGTTTGGCTGGCTAAATAATGGGTCAGTTAAAAGACCTCCACTGATCACAGAGAGGGCAACTTTCAGTAGTAGGAAATAATAGCTTTTCATTTAAGCTAGATGTTTGTTGTTTACTCTCAAGGTCAAAACATCAAGGGGTGACTGGCCTGTGTCAAGAGCATAAAAAAATTAAACTTTTTATTTATAGCCCTTAGTGTCACAAGGATACAAAAGTCATTGCAGTGTATTCCAGGAGATTGTGAGTTTTTATAATATGCAAGTACATGGTTATCATCCCAAAATGCTGTAAGAGTTCCCCTAGGAGCCACTTTGTCCTTCTGAATTCTTAGCTTCTTAAGTTTTCTCTCCTTGGTCACAGGGAGCAGTAGCAAATCCAAAGAATAGAAACAGAAACCAGGAAATCAGTCTGTAATGTAAAGAAGCAAGCAGGGGGAATATTTTTCTCTTTCTATTCAAGTGCTATTTCTCAGGGCTTCCTGAAAGACTAATGGGGAGAGATCTGTGAAACAGTAGGGATGGGAAAGGTGAGAATTTCCAGCTAATGAGCCACAGAAAACTGAGAGCTTAGAGGAGAAAAGTGTAGTAATTATGTTGTTGTTGAGACAGACAGGACTGGCACCATCACCAGTCCTTTATTAAAAACTTTTTGTGCTTTCTGTCAGTGGGCTTTTGTCAGGCAACTCCACACAGCACCGACTCCTCCTCTCTGCAAGTTTCCTTCTGCATGACCAGCTAACCCCACCCTGTCTCTTACCCTGTCTGACCCTCACAGAGCATCTTGCCCTGTCTGCCCCTTGCCTGGCTGCATGTCCCTCCCTCCTCACATCACATCACAGCCAGCAGACCCCATCCCAAACTGCAGCAGACCCTGGTTCTCTAACTCTTAGCCAGCTAACCCATTCTTTTATAACACCCACCCTCACTGGACAGGCAAGGCTGTCTCCACTTCTCAGTAATCAGTACAGCTGTAATTCATTGAGGAAAATTGTCTTCTGCACTGTCCTTACAAACCATCCTCCTACAGAAATAACAAACAAACAGCCTTAGGAAGCCCTTGCAGAGGATTGTGCCAATAGCACAGAATCACACATGCTGGCATGGATTGTGAGCAGGGATGGCAAAGGGCAGAAGGGATCTGTAGCATTTTGAACTTCCCAGAGAGAGAGGGAGTTAATGAGAGAAGCCTGGATATATGGAGTTAAATTAATTTCTGGAAAAAGGGAAAACAAGGCATAGCAAACAGTCCTGAAATCAGACTCACATCAAAGTAACTGGAGGAACCAATGACATTTTAGAAGTCTTAACTTTTAATTTCTCTTTGCAGTGATTAAACTTTTGCCTCTTCCCTTCATTTCCCAAAGTTATCACACACTATTCCTAGTCTTTCTTGGGCTTCTTAACTACTAAAAAATCATTTTTTCTGTAGAGTATGTCTCAGCATGGATTTGATAGACTGTCAGTAGTCTCTGTGGTCTTTGGAGACTGTGGAATATGTTTTTAGAGAGGACCTTATTGTCTAACCTCCAATGAGGTAGCTAAACTTGCCCAGAATTGCAGCTGAAAAGAGTGCCAGGGGTGTTGCAGTAATTGCAAAAGTATGTTAGTGAGAAGTTTGTGCTGGCTTGTGTTTTGCCATTCTGTTCCTTAGATTCTGAGGGGCTCTGTCCCCAAAGTAGTGTAAGTGCTGTAAGAACCTTGTTTTCTTTTCAAGTTGTTATTTAATAGAGCACAACATGAAGAGATGCTGCAATGTTAATTAGTGAGAACTGGCTGATAGAAGAGACAACTGGAAATTGCTTTCTAGACACCATGTCTTCACCTTCTCATTTTTAATTGCTATAAGGCTTTAAGACAAAGTTTTACAAAGCAATAGCTGAGCTGTAAAAAAAAAAAAAAAAAAAAAAAAAAAGAAAAAAAAGTGGGTGTTTCCATAATATCTTAAAATTAGAAGTTGTGTTATGAGAAAAGTCCAAGTGTTTAAAATCATGCCTTGATTTCCTTTAGATGAAAAGCAAATGTCCAGATGTCAGATACACATGCTAGCATCTTTCTCTACTTAATTGATTTCACTACCATCAGAAGGATTAAAAGTCTTTTCTGCATGATACTTGGCAGTAAAATAGTGTTCCTTAAAACTTGGAAAAAGGTGTGCTACAGATATCTTTATGTATAAAAGACTTAATTTCCTGAATTTTGCAGCTTTTTACAAGTTTTGTTATCTAATTGCATTCATTCTTCTCATTGAATATATGACTGATTGTCACATTGTTATTTTCAGGACTCAGAATCACCTCAGAAAAAGAAATTAAATCCAACTATATGCAGTTTCCTGACAGAAATCCTCCCTGTGTTGGGGGAATCTGTTGACACTGTAAGAGGCAGGCAGGTGGTGGATGTGTAGTCAGTTCAGTAACCCTTTGTGTTTCCAGACTGTCCTCAACAAATGGCAGCTGTTCCTCTCATCACTCCTTTAAATTTTTGATTTCCTGCATGACACACCCCCAGCTTTGACAAAGGTGTGAGATTACACTGGGATAAGCAGGATAGGCATGATGGTCTGTGTTCTCAGCTCAGGATTTCTGACTGTCAATAATGAGTTTCTCTCATTATTTCAGACAGTTAAGGGAATGCTGGATAACCCAAATGAACCTGTGAGTGATCTCTCATATTTTGACTGTATTGAGGGCGTCATGGAAAACTCAAAGGTAATTTCTTTTTCCCACCTCTGTGTCAGTTATAAAGTGTGTTTGGATTTTCAGAAGTTTCCACATGCATATTGAATGTTAGAGTGTGCAGTCAGTGTTTATAGCTAAAATGTCTGCTACCCTCCTTGATAAACTCTGCCTGAGATTGGTCCCTTACAGGTAATTTCAGGTTTTGGTCACTTAGAAGGTGTGCTGCCTCAGTAAGAAATTTTAAATTAAGTGACTGGTGCACAATTCTCTGAAAGCTTCTCCTCTCTCCCTCCCTCTCCTGTGCACTAGACAGCATGTCATATTTTGGGGTGCTGTATTTTGACTGCAGCTATGTTAGAATGGCCCAAAGCATGCATGGGAGGGCTTGGCAATGAAATCCCATTGTATTGTTCTATGCAGAACAGCTTTGCCAAATGTCTGAGCAGTCCAGACACACCAGTACATCAGAAAACCTGTGGGAAACATCTTCAGTTATTTTGAATTAAACCTGTACTTCTTCCTTTGAAGCTGTCATGTTCTGCAGTCTGTGAAATGCACCTAGTGCAGGTTAGCTGTGATAACTAATGGAGGACAGCAAAATTAATAAGGGTTAAATTAATTAAGTTGTTAAATTGTACCCTCTTAGTCATTTGAGCTGTGGTAGTGCTTGTGTTCCTGTCAGTCCAGTGTTGGTGTACATGCCTGACCCTTCACACCACACAGAGGAATGTGCCCAGTTCAGTGAAGTCTAAAAGTTCTGGAAGCCAAGTCCAGGGGGTTTGTGGGCCAAAATTGGTTTCAGGCCAGCAATTGCTTGTCTCTAAATGGTATAGAAAGCATGCATATGAGATAACTTTGTTTTTTAATTTCTGAGGTTCTTGGAGAATCAATGGCAGGCATTTCCCAAAATGCAAAAACTGGGGATCTTTTAGTCTTTGGAGAATGTGTTGGAGTTGCATCCAAGGCTCTTTGTGGCCTCACAGAGGCAGCAGCTCAGGTAAGAAACTATATATAAGGCTATAAAGCAATTAAGTTTTTTTTATTTTTTTTTTAGCAAGCTCATATTCTGGGTTTGTAAATCTGAATGAAAGTCACTTCCCTGTGGTCAATCAAGTGATGACTTTGTATTACACAGCATTTTCTGTGTAGATCCACAGAAATTGCTCAAACTGCAGGAGGAGCAGAGTGCAATAACATGGATTTTCTAAGGAAGGTAAATGTCATCTAGAAGGAAGCTTTGCTGAGGATAAAGCAAAGCTGCAGCATATGGAATTCATGTTAACAGCTCAAGCTCAGAACTATAATATAATAGAAAAATGCACATAGAATTCACAGTTAAAAGTAATTAATCAGTTTCTAGTTTGTGAAATTCTTAAGGAGCACTACAAATTTCAGACATTGGAACTAAGAAAAAACCTGTTTCAGCTGTTCAGATACTTTGGAATAACCAAAATTTTTAAACTACTACAACAAATCAGGGTCTGATCTCTGTGGTGTCACTGATCTGATAACTGAGTGAACTATAAAGAGCTGATCCAGTCACCTTGGTGAAGGATTTGGCTGTGGGGGACTGTGCTCTGCATCTGAAAACAACTTGATTTCCCCAAATGTGTAATACCTTGGCATGGACTAAATCTCCTCCACATCTAACTCTGAGTTGCCTTACTGGCATATTAAGGTAACAGGTAATTTGTCTGTAATTGATGTGAGGAATCTTTGTGTATGATTGTGACAGTTCAGGTAAGCTGTGGTTGTTGAGAGGCATGAAACTTGTATCAGAGAGAGGAGGTAAGGTTGGCCATCAGCCACCTGGAGCTGCAGTAGCTGCAGGCCTGATGGGACCTGCACTCAGCAGAAGTGCCTTTGCTGGATTATTTTTGTAGTCTTGACAAAAACCTCCACTGCCTCCAACCATGGCTAATGCAGTAAATAATTTGCCAGTACCTATAACCATTAAAGCTCTCTCCCTTGGCTGTGCAAGTGACAAGTAATGTTTTCAAGGATAGCAGCTGTCTAAACAGTGGACTATTAGTTTTGTTTCAACTAATTAAATTTCTCAAGTGTAAGGGTTTTCTTGGTTTCAGTGGATTCTGGAGGTGTATTGCTACAAACAAATGGTAATTGTATTTCACAGATTTCTGAATCATCTCTGACCACATATGGCTGTCTTATCAGAGATCCTAAGCCCATGTAGCATGATTTATTAGGATTGTTTTCTATTTCCCCCATTTCCAGGCTGCTTACCTGGTCGGTATCTCGGATCCCAACAGCCAGGCTGGCCAGCAGGGCCTTGTTGACCCGATCCAGTTTGCCCGTGCCAACCAAGCAATCCAGATGGCTTGCCAGAACCTGGTTGACCCAGCAAGCAGCCCATCACAGGTGACTGCAGAGGATTGCAGGGACGCCATCCCTGTCAGCACACAGCACTTGGCTTTGTTCCTGTCCACTCAAAGGCATTTTGGTTTGACTCTGTTCCTGGCTGTCCTGGTTTGAAGGACAGGTGTCTGCCAATAAAGGCAGAAGCTTGTCTTTGAAATGGAGAATGTAAACCCCCTCCCTCCAAATTATTATAATTTTGAAATTAAGGGGCTCTCAGGCAAAAATAGGGGAATTAGGAACAACAGTTCTTTACTAGGAAAATTAAAATAGAAATACAGTATTACAAAGAACAATCCCAAACCCTGCCAGAGTCAGAATCCAAGCTGACACCCGTCAGTCAGTCAGGGTGTTGGCACAGTCCCATTCAATGGTGGCTGCATCCTCCTGCAGTGGCAGATGTGGTTCAGCTGGAGCAGTGCTCCTGGAGAAGGTGTAGTTTTCCTCTGAAGCTCCAGGGATGATGTGGAAAGGTCTGGTTTTCCTCTGGAATCCAGTGGAGAGAAGGTACCTTGGTGTCCAAAATGTCAGTTTTTATCTGGGTAGGAAAGGCTTGGCTCCTCCCCTGGCTGGAGCATCTCCCATGGGATGATGGAATTTTATCAGTCATGCCCTGGGACTCACTGGCCATGAACAGGAGATATCTCCTGGAGGGAGGATGGGCTGTGGGAAAGATAAAGATAATTGCCCCAGCTGGTTTTTAACACATGGCCCATTAACAGGAGATATCTCCTGGAGGGAGGATGGGCTGTGGGAAGATAAAGATGATTGCCCCAGCTGGTTTTTAACACATGGCCCATTAACAGGAGATATCTCCTGGAGGGAGGATGGGCTGTGGGAAAGATGAAGATGATTGCCCCAGCTGGTTTAAAGATGGCCCATGAGCAGAGAATGTGTGCCAGGAGATCAGGGTCACTGCCCCACCAGCTTCAGCAGGTGGTAATTTCTGGCCACACCAACCCAACACACACTGACTGGCCTTGGATGCTGATGTTGCAGAGCTGCAGTGTGGCTCCTGTCCCCCCCTCCAACACTGTGCCTGTTCTCTGCTGGTTTTTACAGGTCTTGTCAGCTGCCACCATCGTGGCCAAACACACGTCTGCTCTGTGCAACGCGTGTCGCATTGCCTCATCAAAAACAGCAAATCCTGTTGCCAAGAGACACTTTGTGCAGTCTGCCAAGGAAGTTGCAAACAGCACTGCTAACCTGGTTAAAACTATCAAGGTACAGATGCTGCTCAATTGTGCTTTCTTCTTCCTTTGTTATTTTAGAGGATTTTCTTTTTTGCTTTTTCCCCCCCCATTGAGATGGAATCAGAACAGTTAGGAACATCTTTTTATCTTCTTGGATATGCATGGCTTAAAAAAATCACTAATTAAGTTTTTGAAAATCTAATTTGGAAAACATATTCAGTGGTGTAACTGTTGAGTTCAAGCTGCAAAGAACTCAACAGTTTTAATACTGGGAGAGGCAGCTGGCCCATCCAGTATGAGACTCCTCAGGACTGATGTATTTAATGAGCTTGCACCGTAAGAATAATCTGCAAGCAGCTGAATGTGAAGGTGTGTAATGGGGTTAAGTTCCCCAGTATATGGAGATTTTTGGAGCTATTTCTAACAACTTTACCTTATCTATAGGAGAGAAAAAAAGGAAATAAGTAATAGTGGGAACCAAACAGAAGCAATTTATGTTGCTAGTCTCCTGTTAATATTAATATTTTATTTTCCAGATTCCTGGTAGCAGTAGGTTTTTTCCTTGCAAGCAGAAGTAATATTTGTGAAGCCATGGAGAATTCACAATTCTGAGCCCTTCTGGAAGCCATTAACTGATCTAATCTGATTTCATTGGCTGAAATGATTATTCTGAGACTGTGAGAGAGATCAGTTGACTTGGGTGAAAATGAGAGCAATATATTACTCATTTGCTTAAAACAGAAATAAGTAAAAAATTTCAAAATCAATCTGTAGGAAACAACCACCTTCACAAACCACAAAAATGTGGGAGTTTGCCCCCTCCACCCTTTGGAGTATGAGGTCCTGGGACACATGAGAGACTTGGGAGACTCATCAGAGTGCAAAGACAGAAAACCTGCAGCAGTTTAAAGTTTGGGGTCAGTGACCAGCTGAGGAAAGGAACACACACCTAAAAGATCACATTCTTTGCATCAGCCTTGTTTGTGGAGGAGTTTTCAAATATCATCAACACACAGCAGTTTAAAACTAGGAAGGCTTAAGCCATGTTCCTTCAATTTTGCTAAAGAAACCAATTCAGAGCTCAATCCTAACTTCATTTCCAGGCACTGGATGGAGATTTCTCTGAGGAGAATCGCAACAAGTGCAGAATTGCCACTGCTCCTTTAATAGAGGCTGTGGAGAATTTGACAGCATTTGCTTCAAACCCAGAGTTTGTCAGTATCCCAGCACAGATCAGCACTGAGGTAAGGCAGGATACTGCTTGTCCATCCTTCCAAAGCTGAAAATATTGAATTAATCACATGTTGGGAGAGAGTGAATGTAAAGACCCCAAAGTTATTTCCTTGGTTTTCTGGGTGTTCACAGGGCATTCTGCTGTCTTTTCTTTAACCTTTGACCTTGACTTTTTTACCAGTAGGATTCAGAGTTTGGCTACACTAAGTGCTGCAAGTCTGCTGTTAGCAAAGCCATACAGCACAGATTATTTGCATGTTTTAGTAGCTGCATTCTTCAATGCAGTACACTTGTAAATATCTCCTTTGCTTTCTCTCAAGAGCAGTTTTAAGAAATGGAACCTAGTTAGTTCTGAATCTAACTGAAATCTAAGTGTGTCCTCCAGGTCTGTGGTACCTGGGTTTATCAGATGATTTACAATAAAACAGATACACAGATGATAACCCAGTCAGGAGTCATCAGTCATAACTTGGAGTTAGTAGTCTGACTGGGGAAAAGGCACATCTGTGGATGACAACAATTTTTGTGACAAAGTGTATTTTCTATAGTCTGCAACTAGACAAGTGTCATTGTTTCTCTTGTATGTCAGCTGGAAAATGCATTTCTTAACTTCAGACATCTTTCTTAAGTATGTTTCAGAGAAAGCTGTTGGACTGATTATTTTTGTTCTATTTCTGTGCTGACTATCTGTGAATATAATAGTATGATGGAGGAAACTATAATTCCATTTTAATGCTGTTAAATAAATAGAGTTTTAGGACCAGAAAGTTTGGATGAACTTGAATAATAATTTAAATGTTCTTTCTGTTCTTACACCTTCCTGACCACAGGGATCACGAGCACAGGAGCCAATTCTGGTTTCTGCTAAGACAATGTTGGAGAGCTCATCTTTATTGATCAAAACTGCTCGTTCTCTGGCTATCAACCCCAAAGACCCTCCCACGTGGTCTGTACTAGCAGGGCATTCCCATACAGTCTCAGATTCTATCAAGAGTCTTATTACCTCTATCAGGTATGTCTTTTGTAGTAACTGAACAACTGTTCATCAAGAAAAATGCCATATGGCCATTGTGTTATTTTTCAATGATGGAAATTACTCTGTGATGCACAATATCTCCCCAGTTGCACTGGGTATTTAATCATAACTGCTGACTGCAGCACCCTGCAGCACAGCAGGGTGTTTGTATTCTGTGTTTGTGTCCTTCTCTGGTCCCACCCTCAATTCACTGTAAGGTGAATGAAATAAAGAATACTGTAGAAAATGAACACTAGCTAATATTACCTCCATGTAGATCGTGTACCAACATGCAATATGTGGGAAATTGCTTTTTTTATTATATTTTTTTAAAGTGATCCTGTATGGATTGGGGAAAAACCCTGCTCCTTGCCACCATGCTGAGTTTAGGGTCTGTGTCTTGCAGGGACAAGGCCCCAGGGCAGAGAGAGTGTGATTTCTCCATCGATGGGATCAACAGGTGCATCAGGGACATCGAGCAGGCATCACTGGCTGCTGTCAGCCAGAGCCTGGCCACCAGGGATGACATCTCTGTGGAGGTGAGGCACAGAGCTCAGCTCTAACACAGGAGTGCTGCACACCCTGCTGCTCAGTCCAGTGCAATCCACTGCCAGTGAGGGGAGAAATGTCCTTACTGGCACCTTTCTAGGCACAGTCAGACCAAAGTGCATCACTTCCTCAAAGATCCCAGAACCACAGGGAATAGTAGGGTGAAAGTAGTTATTTTTTACTGCCACCCACATATTGCTCTGACTTCCTATGCTGATCTGGCAGACTGACAGAGTTTTTGTGGTGCCTTGCCATGTGGAGGCCAGGATTAGTTTCTGGAGATTCATAATATGTTTGTTTCTGAAGCTAGTCTACTACTAGAAGCATAATGATGTAAATGTCAATGTTTTATTTTCTTAATGCCTAGTTTGTCCTTTAATAAGTGAAATTTAAAGTTGATGTTAGTGTGTTCACTTTAAGAAAGTTTCCTTCTCTGCCCTCTTCTGTGTCTCAATTCACATTGAGATTCTCATCTTGGTATTTAACTCTTTTCATACTGCTACTTTTTGAAATTGTGTGTTCATTGGAGTGGTTTCTTTGGGCTGTAACACTGCACACTAAAAGCACGTCAGACCAAATGAAGCTGTGCAAAACAAGTCATTGCAGGAAATAGGTCATAATTAATTTTAATTGAAATGATGAAGTTGTCTTGTTCACCATCTTGAACTGAAGCAAATGTTACCAAAATTGGCAGTTATTTATTTAAGCAGTAAAGAATGTAACAAAGGGCAAAAATAATCTTTTTCTCTCTTGCCTATGAGAGTGACCTTAATCCTTATGGCTGCCAAGATCTCAAGGGCTCTGATTCTCTGAAGGATCTCTGAATTAAAAGTATTTATGTCTTGACTAGGCCATTAATATGCTTTTAATATGTTTACTTCTGTCCTGCAGATTGTATTCAGGAGGTCACTCCTCATCTCTGTCCTTCAGAGATGTGAAATTTTTCCTTTGCCAGTGGATTTCTCCCACGAGCTTCAAAATTTTTTGTTGTTGCACTGTATTTTCTGCTTTGAAAAGTGTTTCTTCATACTTAAATCAGTGTTCCTAACAGTTTTCTGATTGGTGCAGTGATCCTCAAAGGGCAGAAATAGCTGGGGAGGTGTTATGGTCTGAGGGTGATTGTCAAGGGTGGCACAACTGGATAAGAGAACAGCTGTGATAGCAAGTGACAGTTTCTCTTCCTTTTAGGCTCTACAGGAGCAGCTGACATCAGTTGTACAGGAAATTGGGCACCTCATTGATCCCATAGCCACTGCAGCTCGGGGTGAGGCAGCTCAGCTGGGCCACAAGGTACTTCCCTGCCATGACAAAGGCATTTGAAGTCTTGGAAGCTGAATGTTAGGGAAGACCCCAATTTCATAGCAGTTTCTCTGCTATGAAGAACAGAAGCAGAAGAACAAATTTGTAAGGAGAAAACATTTCAAATTTTCAATTTCAAATTCTCAGAGCCAAGACCAAATAAACCTTTCTACATTTTGGGCCAGAGGAAAGATATTCTTATTGAGGTTTTTGGATAAGGGCTTTGTGTAAATGTCTTCATCTATTATATGGAATATAAGTAGAGTCAGACTCATGCTTATAAAATATCTGTCCAAAAAAACAAATGTTAGAATGCACATTCCAAAAGTATATTTACCATGGTTATTGCAAGATTTAGGAGTTTCTCACACAGGAAGTTCTTATCCCATATATTCTTGAGAGTAAAAACTGTAGAGGCAACAAATATTGAGAGGAGACACAATCCCTGGGCGCATGATCCAAACCCAGTGCTGTACAGTGAAGCATTGTGCTCCCTGAGCTAACCCACCTCCCAGTGGTAAAGAGGGAATGTTTTCTCTCAGTTTCACCTGAGAAATGTGCTTCATGCCTTTCTGGGGCTCTTCTGGCTTTCTCAGGTAACACAGCTGGCAAGTTACTTCGAGCCCCTTGTTTCAGCTGCAGTTGGTTTGGCATCCAAGACACTGAATCACCAGCAGCAGATGACTGTGTTGGACCAGAGCAAGACTCTAGCAGAATCTGCCTTACAGATACTGTATGCTGCCAAAGAAGGGGGAGGAAACCCCAAGGTAAGGTGGTTGTGTGGCATTAAGGGTGAGAGAGGAAGGCAAGTGGGGCGGAAAACCCAACCTGCTGTACAGTCAAGGGAGATGTTTGCAGTCAAAGTGCCAGTGACAGCTCTCCTGATGTCTCCTGAGCCTGGAAAATTTTCTCCAAGACAAGATTCCAGTCTTCTCACAGCATCCACTCAGGGGACACAAAGTCAGGGTATGACAGCAGCTGTCTAGGCTCTCATAGAGAAAGCAAATGCTTAAAAACCAGGGCTTGTCTGGTGCATGGCCAATGGGATGGGGAGCCTTGCCAGGAAAGAGCAGCAGCACACAACTGCTCATAACTCAGGTGTGATTTGTGCCTCAGAGAGCTGCCATCCTTAGAGGACATTTAAAGACTGGCACCTGAGGCTGAAAGTGTCAGGAGTTAACAAGTTTTATTCTGTCCACTTTGCTGAAGTGTTTTACTTATCTTTGCACAGAAGTGTTACTTTCAGTGCCTTTACTGTTTTAATTTCTTATGCTTCTGATTCACACGTTGTTTTGCAGAGAGAACATCCTCTGACTATCTTGGTTTTCTCATTCTGTCTTCTCCAGGCATCTCATACTCATGATGCCATCACTGAGGCTGCACAGCTGATGAAGGAGGCTGTGGATGACATCATGGTCACTTTAAATGAAGCTGCAAGTGAAGTTGGCATGGTTGGAGGTATGGTAGACTTGATTGCAGAGGCAATGACCAAGGTGAGCATAGAAATTGGCCCCTTCCTCACTTTGTGCTTGAAAGGTGATCCACATTGCAGAGCTTTGGGCAAACTAGTACTGTTTCAGTGGTCAGTCATGAAATGTTGTCACAGAAAACCTGAAGATTATTTGATTTTGCATATTGTAAAATAAAACTGATATGGGCCATGGTGCTCACATTTACAACCTACATGATATGTGTTAGGAGATTTCCTACAAAATAGTTTGTTCAGTAATATTCTGGCATTTAACTATGACCTTTCTTAGGTCATCCTCTTGACCTAAGGCCAAGGCCAACCTTGAAGCAAGCTACTTTCAGAAAAGATGATGTCAAAGCCTGAAACACTCTGCTGTGATTTGTAGTGCATTCTACTGAAGATGTATAGTTGCAAAGTGTATGAGTTCAATCCAAATATTTGGCTTGTCCTATCCTGACTTAGAGATTGAAGACTTTAGCACATAAAGATATCTTATCTTCTGGCATGAACTTTTTGGTTTGTAATTGTTGCACCTTCCTTTATTAGCTGAGAAGAGCAGATTGCTGGACCTTGCATGAGAAGCAAACCTCATGCTCAAAACCTTTGCACTGTATGTTCTCTGTATCTTCCATAACCTGGGCTCATAACTGGGCTTAAGTATTTTCTGAGCTTCTCTGTACATCTCTTGTGTGTCTTGAGAGAGAGGAGATCATAGAATTGAATATTTTACTGTTGCCTGTAAATTATGCTGTTTATTGTGACTTTTTAATGCTGTGTTTTTTCCTCTGTCTTGTAGCTGGATGAAGGGACACCTCCAGATCCAAAAGGAACATTTGTTGATTATCAGACCACTGTTGTGAAATATTCTAAAGCCATTGCTGTTACAGCACAGGAAATGGTAAGAAATTACCTTAGCAGGGTCCAAACTCTGTGTACATAAGGAATGTGGAATTATTTGCTTAATATTGAGACACTCTTGATCATCAAATTTTCAATAACCTTATCTCTTTTGGGGTACTAGAGCAAAAGGAGTGATGATTTTGTCAATTTAACTCTTCATCTTGGTGGTGTAATCATTGAGGGGTCCTCTGCAGGAGGAGTGCTGGATTGTATTGTTCCTCTTCTGCACAAAAGCTCTTTATCTGGCTCATTTTTGAGTAAAAATAAAAGGAAAAACACATGCTTTCTCTTCAGCCCATTTAAGTGGGCTGAAATGCCACCTTTTGTTTATCAATGAATTCAGGATATTCTTTCACACTTATTGTTTCATGTAGCTAGTGAAATAACATCAATGTTTTCAGAGCCCTTTAATGCTTAATGAATGAATGCAGACCAACATCATACACTGTCCTTTTTTTTAATTTCTATAACTCACCTGGGTTTAAAAAAAAGAAAAAAGTGACAGCTGTTGAATTGAGATTTTTCTTGACTTGTGTTTCACAGTAATGCATCATGTGTTTTCCCTTGGAACAGTACTGTGGTTTCTAACTTGTTGTTGAGAGAGTTGAGGTGACTGTTCATGAGTGCTACAGACAGGATTTTTTACAAAGTTGATTGCTCTTGCAGTCAAGACAGGTCCATGATTCTGCTATCTATGACAGCAGAAATTTGACTAAAACTAGCTTTGCCCAGGGATGGACCTCTGCTGCTTTTACTTAAATTAATTTGAGACAGAAGAACTATCTATGTTGAAAGGTAGGAATTTTCTAAGGAGAGGTTCAGTTATACTGATGTTCTACTAAGACATTCTGTGTCATCCTGTCTATTTCTTCTCCATCCTTTCCCCTCATCTGAGATGTGTTTTGCATTGGTCCTCAGACTTTTCCCACTTCCGTGCTTCCACGTCTCAGCTGAGGCTGATGGGGATTAGCTCACCTCTGACAAAATAAGGTGGCTGGCACACAAACCCACTTTCCAGCCAAGTCTGAATAGCTGTACCTGGCCAGTGGCCCCTCAAAGAATGAAGTATTGACTCTAACTGCTGCTGTTTGACTCTGTGTGCAGCAACTGCCCAGTTGCCATGACTCTAATAAAGCATGTTTGCTTGAGTTTCCTCTGCAATTCTTGCTGGAGGACACCTGCCTTCCATGGCAAGCAGATTCCCCCATTGTATCAGTGTGGACAAACAGATGAGCGTGCCTCTAATCCGGGGTGTATTAACCAGTTATCCTCACGCCTGTCCATTTTCTCTTCTCCTGCCTGTGTTCTCATTTCAGATGACTAAGTCGGTTACTAACCCGGAGGAGCTGGGAGGACTGGCGTCGCAAATGACCAGTGACTTTGGGCATTTGGCTCTCCAGGGCCGAATGGCTGCGGCTACGGCAGAACCAGAGGAGGTCTGCAGCCCCTAGACCTCTTTGTTCTCGGTGGTGTTAGCAAGGGTGCTCTTTTACTGTGGCCAGCACAGTAAAGGTGACAAGGCTTGTTGTAAGAATTGCCCAAAGAACAGAAATCCTGTGTCAGAACCTCTGTCTGGCTTTAGAAAGAAACAGCTCAGGATAAAAGTGGATAAATTCATAGACCACAGCAGAACCTCCTAAATTACTTGAGGTTTTCACTTACAGTCAACTTGCAAATCCAAAGATAATTCTAAACTTGCAAATCCAAAGATGCCTCTTAACTTGTTACTCTGCGGCTTTCCTTCAATCTTGCATGTTTTTTGACAAGTTACAAATATGTATATGCTTTTTTAAAATCTTACCTCTAAGTGATTTTAAGTATAACTTTGCATCCTGAAAGTGGAATTCATGCAAGCAGTCAGAGCACAAGTGTCTTTTGCTGAAGGACACCCTCCATAGCTCAGAGCTGGAATGTCATGTGGGAGAAGCATCTTACTTGCCTTGTGCTAAGAGAGGAGGATGGGCTGGTGCCTCAGCAGCATTAACCTGTTGTGGGAGTTGCTGCATCTTCTCTGAGCAAACTGCACAGCTCTTTCACCTCTCTCTTCTTGCTGGAGCATAGACAACCTTTGTCAAGCAGATGTATCAGGTTATCTACATAAAAGCCCTTTAAAGAGTTTTTGACTTTGTGCTTACACATCCTGCTGATACACTTACTTAAATATTTTGTGTTCAGTGGCTACATGAAAAGCAATGCTTGCACTTGGTTTGATATTTTTAAATTGAATTACCATTTCTGCATGTTACTTTGTGCCTGAGGTTAAAATAATTCCATTTGTGATACTAATGGCTGTGATTCCTGCTCAAGTATTAATCCTAAACCCCACTGGAATGACAGCATACATGCAGGGACTACAGATATCAAGTTTCAAAACAGGGATACACATCTTGGAATGTAGGATTATTAATAAATCAGTAATAAAAGGATTTTCCCTGTTTCAGTGCTCCACATGGGTGTGATTGATTGTGGAGAGTGAAGACCAAGTGAAAACCAAGCAAAGAGAATCACATACTTAGATACTTTTTGACCCAGTGTCAGCAATGTACAGTACCATGTGCATTTTACCTGTTACACATCCCTGGAGTACAGCTCAGGCTGACAGGGCAGTTCTGGATGATGAAGTAGCATTGTTTAAATGATGAAGTAGCATTGTTTAAATGATTAAGTAGCATTGTTTAAATGTGAAGCTGTGTGTGCTTGAATTATGTCCCTTTGACTCTGGTATCTGCCTTACCCCTTCTCTGTCCCTGGCTCTCCCAGGGTCATTCCTGCCCTGTTTGATCAGAGAGCCTTTTATAGGGCTGTCCTTCATGTGTAGATGGAATTACATCTGTACTTTTTTTTGGGTCTTTGCAGAGGGTATAGTGGTGGGTGGAATATAGGTATTCACCAGAGAGGTGGTGTTTCCATTTCTGTTGACACAGTGTACCAGCATTACATTTATTTGTTTATTTTCTTCTTTCTTCCTTTTTTCTGTGCCTTCTTTACCATCTAGATCGGGTTCCAGATCAGGACTCGGGTGCAGGAACTTGGCCATGGGTGTATCTTCCTTGTGCAAAAAGCTGGAGCTCTCCAGATTTGCCCTACAGACAGCTACACCAAAAAGGAGTTGATAGAATGTGCTCGTGCTGTCACAGAAAAGGTAAAACAGCTTTCCCCATGGTGTTTGTCTACCAGGCTTCCACTGTGAGTCAACCAAAGTGGATTCAGGAAACTGTTTCTTTTAACTTTACCTTGTAGTACAGCAGTGTCTGAATTACCCAAAGGTTTTACTTTCCTTTCAAGCTTTCAGTGTTCATGTGTTGGATTAGCCCATGATTAGTCCTTCCTCTGCCTTGCAGTAAAACTTCAGCCTCCTATCAGAGGGAGATTGGTCCAAAGCAATATTTTAAGATGTGAGCTGGCTCTTGTGCCTTTTGAGGCACTCCCTGGCCATAGTTACTGTGAGGTTGGTCAATGACATGTTGTTTCATGTAGCAATATCCTCCCCTTTAGGGCAGGTCCAAAGTAACTGCCTAAAACTGTCTTCAAACTCTGTGAGGCTTCTTGTTCCTTGGAAACATCTCCTTCAAATAAATGGCCTGGATAGTTTTGTTGAACATTTTTGATGGTTTCTCTCTCCTTTTGTTGGGCATTAGGAGTTGGTGCCAGTGGCTTTCAGATTTCACCAAATGCCATTGCTTCAGCCTGTGTTAATGTGCTCTCAGCTGCACCATTTTCACATGTACCCCAGGAGCAGTGACAATTCCAAATTTAGGCAGGGGTAGGCAGTACCTTGTAAGTCAAGTTAAAGCTGATAAAGAGAGTAGTCATGATTCACAGGACCAACTTTCTTCCAATGACCACCTTGTTGCTTTTTGTTGTTTCTAGGTCTCCTTGGTTTTATCTGCCCTCCAGGCAGGGAACAAAGGCACACAGGCCTGTATTACTGCAGCCAGTGCTGTGTCTGGGATCATTGCAGATCTGGATACCACTATCATGTTTGCTACTGCTGGAACCCTTAATGCTGAGAACAATGAATCATTTGCAGATCACAGGTCAGTGTTGCTGAAGATGGAAGAGTGAATTCCCAGGGGAACAGTGGAGCTGGCAGAGGAGACTGGGACATGTTTTTTGAATGAAATTGAATGAGGCAGGGGAGTGAGAGGAGGAATGGGAAACCTGGAATTTGACTTATTTTGAATATGCAGTTCATAAACCATTTCTTCTTTTACCCAGATGCTGCTTTGGATTTGTTGTCTTCACATGTCAAAAAACAGATATGGGTGGGAGGGGAGTGGGGAACCCTGACAAGGACACACTCTCTGTTCCTGTTGCCATTCTTCCTTCTACCTTCCTTGCCCATGATTGCTTTAGTTTTTCTTACAATATGCTGATTAGTGTGGAGATTTGACAGCTGGTACTTTTCTCACAGTGTGGCCAGATTTTCTCTTGGTATTCAAATGCAATTCTCTCTAATGCTATTGCCCAATCTATTTATTTTCAGGATGGGCTTATTTTATTACACTGCCCTGCATTTGCCCCAAATGCTCTGCTGCTGTTTATTAATACTTGTTTTTGTTGTTTTTTGGGGTTTTTTGGGTTTTTTTTCTTTTTTTACTTACACCCTTGTCCTGTGTTACATTATGAATGGACACTGGTATGATGACTTAGATCAGCTCTTTCATGTAGCTGCTTGTCACCAGAACACTGGAAAAAACATTTTTTCTCTTTTCTCCTTTCCCACTCCTTCCTTGCTTCCTCTTCTTTTTCTACAGGGAAAATATCCTGAAAACAGCAAAAGCTTTAGTTGAAGACACAAAATTGTTGGTTTCTGGTGCTGCCTCAAGTCAGGACAAACTGGCCCAAGCAGCTCAGTCATCAGCCAACACCATCACTCAGCTTGCTGAGGTAGTAAAATTGGGAGCAGCTAGCTTGGGATCTGATGATCCTGAAACACAGGTGAGATGTTTTAAGATTTTCTGATACTCTTACAGAAAAGAGTTTCATATAGTAGAACTTTGTGTGATTTACATTTTTAAGCAACACAATATGTTTTGTCTCCTCTGGGACTTTTCTGGATGTACTCAGATATCACTTGTTTAGAATACAATCAAGAGCCATTGAGTGGAACTAGTCAGGCCTTTGTGTAACCCTTCTGCTTTTATTTCACTGCTGTGTTCCAGCTGGGATGCTTCTGGCAAATTATTTGTCTCATTAGTACTAACTTGAGATTGGAATTCTGGCTTATCCCATTTTTGTTCTGAAGAGCTTGCAGGTCTTTAAAGCTGCTTATCCAGATTATGTCTGTACTGTGCTCTGTATTATTTGTGTAGGCTGACAGACTCTTGCCATTTTCCAGCTATATTTATCTTGTTTTTTAATTAACTCTATAACTTTTCCATGTGGATTACTCCTAATATTACTTCAGTTGTTTGTTTGAATCTCAGTGAAATGGAGGCAGGCAAGCATATTGCAGATGTTAGCAAAAACATAGATTTTTTTTTTTTTTTTTTTTAGCTGTGTTCTAAAAATCACACCCTCACACAGACACCATTTATTGCCTGGGCCTTATAGCTATTTCTCATTCCATAGGTTGTTCTGATCAATGCTATCAAGGATGTTGCAAAGGCCCTTTCTGATCTCATCAGTGCTACCAAAGGAGCTGCCAGCAAACCAGCAGATGATCCATCCATGTACCAGCTGAAAGGTGCTGCCAAGGTAAAACCTTATCCTTAAGTTTTATTTGAAAGTGTCTGTACAATCACATTGGATAAACATGTGGAACTTTGACCTCAGCAATTTCTGATTGCCTGAAAACTCCTTTATTTGTTTAATTATCATGGACAACACAAGAGTTGATATTTAGTCCTAAAACAAGTAGAATTCATGAAGTCTCTTAGTCCCTGTTAGAAATTTAATTTGCCTTGCTGCATACCCTGCCATCTCTGAAAACAGGAGGAAGGATTCACCTGTTTTTGTATTCACTTCTCTCTTCTTCAGGTGATGGTAACAAATGTCACATCCCTCTTGAAGACTGTTAAAGCAGTAGAAGATGAAGCTACTCGAGGGACCAGAGCCCTGGAGGCCACAATTGAGTACATCAAACAGGAGCTCACGGTACAGAACTCAGTGGTTGTTGTGGGTTTTGCAAGTACACAAAGCTGGGAGCAACTTCTTCTTTTTCTTCAGACATTAAGCTTTCAGTATGATTTTATTTTCTGATCTGATGCTGTTCAATTTGTTTTTTTTTTGATCCTGGCTTTGGTAGTGTCTCCTCAGCATCACTCTCATGCTGTGTCTGCAGTTACAACTTGTTTCTGTTTTTCCCTTACTATGAAATGATCCTACCTGTGATGGCCTGCTATTGATATTCTGTATAAGCAGGAATTAATGATAGTGTGGAATTCTCTCCTAAATTAGATGTTATACCATGACAATTGTTTTCCTTCCTCTTTAAGACATAAAAGTATAGTTAAGAGGTCTTTTTACTAGCATAATAGTGAGTGACATAAATTAATACCTGCATGTTTGTGAAGAAGCATGTTTTTTTTCCTTCCTTACAGTCCATTTTTGTAGAAAAAACCCTGTAGACACAGTGTTCAGCAGGAAATGCTTTGTTGTATAGGCTGTGGATTAGCAATTCTTAGACCATAACTGCACTGTGGCAAGCATTTTGTCTTGTCAAATGCTCTCTATCAAACACCCAGTGTTCACTGTGTGGGCAAAGCTGTTGTAATGAGGAAATTTATTTTAAAGGAGATATTTTCTTTTAAATATCTGTTTATAGCCATTGGGAATTCACATGGCAGTTGTAAAACCCCCTGATCTGGTACCTGATCAGGCATGTTCTGTACAATATCTCAAAGTTTCTGTCATGTATCCTCATGAAGGTGTGGTGTTACATCCCAGCCTGTAACTCCAAGCTAAAACCTGTTCAGATCTGTCATTGGAGGATTGTGCATTATCATGTCTTTCCCAGTTTGGCTGGTATCTGTTTGAAATGTTCCTCTTTGGTTTGTCAGCATTGCTAAGGGATGGACCTCTGGTTGTGTTGTGGGGAGAACAGAGGGTGGCATGTAGCTACTCAAGAAAATGTGCCAGGCTTGATCTGGAATTCCAGGGGCTGACTCTGAGCAACATGAGGGGTGTCTTCACATGTATAACTAGAATTCATTGTTTAACATCATTTTTGTTTCTGGAGAGGGGAAATTAAAGAACTGATCAACCAGAAGCACAGGATAGACCAGGCTTGATTTTGTCCAGACAGCTGCATTCTGAAACCACTAGCCTGCTTAGGTTGCACTGTGTGTGGTCAAGAAACCTCTTGATTAATTGTACACTCCAAATTGCCTCTGCACAGTAAAAGAATGGCAATCAAATACAGACTAAATCTCAGGAAAAGAAAAAAATGTGATCAAAGTAAGGTTGTGCAGCTCTTGTTACCTATATCTCTCCACAGTTCCTGTATTTGTGTATTATCAGGTAATTTGAACTATTTTCACATGATCCACCCTTCAAAATTTTATCTTTAGTTTTCTAAGGGAGACTAAATATAGTCTAAGAGAGAATGCTCCACCTCTGCTTTTTCAGACACATTTGAATATTTCAGTGGTGATGTTCTCAGTCTCTTATGCTCTGTGCTGTTGCTGTACTTGGTAGGGTCCAGTCTGTGCAGGGGAAGGATCTCTTCATGTGAGTAGACCAGCCTAAACAGCAGTCAGGATGAGAAAAGAATATAATAAAAGAACAGTAAATTTTTTCATCTAATAAACAGCTGCAGGTATTTAAATGCAGATGAAATGAATGGGTTAACCTTTTTTATTGTCTCCTTCCCTGTTTCTCTCTGGTGTCTGTAGATAAGCAGGCTGATCAGATCCATGACAAGCAGGAATGATATCCAAGCACTCCAAATATGTTTCTAATTTCCTGCTGTTCCAAGGCTGCTTCCCTTGGCTGTCTTTCTCTCCTGGTTGTTCTGCTCTGACTTGACTGGTATCAGACTTCCCTTTTGCTTTCACTTTTAGGTGTTCCAGTCGAGTGAGGTTCCAGAAAAGACATCATCACCTGAAGAATCCATCAGGATGACGAAGGGGATCACCATGGCAACTGCCAAAGCTGTTGCAGCTGGGAACTCGTGCAGGCAGGAGGATGTGATTGCCACAGCCAACCTGAGCCGCAAGGCAGTGGCTGACATGCTGACAGCTTGCAAGGTAAAGATTCCCTTCCTTGCCTGAGGCAGATCTTTGTGTGTTTGTGTCCCTCTGAACCCACAGAACATCATCTATTGTGTTCAGTTTTCTGCTTTTCATATGAAGAAGTTAATGGGTAAGGTGATTTTAAGGGAGTTTCTCTCACAGAGGATTTTTTTGTGCCGTGCACTAATATTCACTGTTTTCTTTTTGTGAAAATGAGGAATCTTATTTGAGCTGAAATTGCCTGGTTTCCAGTCAGAAAACAAACAATCTGTGCAAGTGGTAGGATATACAAATATTTCTGTGGTCACAAATATAATCTCAATATTCCTGGAACAGTGAAAGGACTGGTGAAAGGATTCACTCTGATCTATCTTTAGTAGTTCTATTCCCCTTGACTAAATGTTCTGGTTAGCTCATTTTCTTTTGTGCTTTTCAAAAATGTGTGCAATTTTTATTGCAAATTTTTTATAAAAATTGTTGTAGCCCTATAAAAATAGTGTAGCTCTATTTTCTACACTTTATGCTACATAAATGATTGTTAAGCCATTTGGCTTTGTTCTGATGATAAAAACATCTATCTAGGCATAAAAGGAATAAATGGAATAAGGAATAAAAGTCTCCAAGAATACTAATTTTATGCATTATCTTAAATGTATGAGAAAATAGCTATATCATTTAACAAAGATTTTAAATACACAGTTTGAACCAGGCTTAATTCAGAAAATCTTGTTTCTACAAATTTTTAGAAATCTGATGCCATTAATTCTACAAATTGAATACTGGATGTGGCATTTCCATGATAAGCCACATATCTTGAATTCTAGTGATAGGAACCATCAGTCTTAACCCTACTATGCTGTAAAAGCTGTGATGCAATGAGACTTGGGTTTTTTATATTTGACAAACACTGGAAGAGTTTTATAGTGATATTAAGCTACTCTGTAGAATTAGCACTGATAAATTATCAAATTTTTATGTTCTTTGGGCCAAGACAAAAGTGCATGTATATGATCTATAGTAGAATTGTACAGAACATAGCTCTGACTTCCCCAGTGTCAGGAATTTGATTGTAAGTTCTATTTAATTGCCTGTTGCTTAAGGCAAGTGGCAGAAGGAGTTTGAATTAACAGTTATGTAGATGCCTGTGCTTGGTCTGCTATGGATGAATTTACAGAGCTGATTACTAATTCAGTTCTTAGAAGCAGATGCTATTTCAAAAGACAATAAGGATGCTTATTGTGGGTTGTACTGAGACAACTCTCATTAAATAATGTCAGTGGAAATTGCATTTATTGAATGTTAGAGCAAGCCCTAAGGTAACCATTTTTTTAATTATGTATTTGTATAAAATTAACCTGTGCATAGTATCACTATTTGTAGTGATTGTAGTGATGTTCTGGTTCTTCACATGCAATTCAGTTTGAGATGTTTGGGCAAATCTTCTGCCCAAGGCTGGAGGAGAAGACATTGCTGTTGTGAGTCCCCACTGGTGTAGATGTTCAGATATTTCTGGTTATGAAAATTATTTCCTAAAAAAACTTCTGTCACCTCTTTAGGCTGCTGTGAAGTATATAGAATTTATACTGCACCTTAAAAATGCCCCCAAAATACTCTGTCACCAGTCTTGGCTTTGTATGCAAAATATAGAAGGAGCTTTATGTTTTCCTCCTATTGATGCTTTCTGTAATTCCCTGTGTTACAGTGAAGTACTTCTGCTCAATTAAGAAGTTCCCTAGAAGTTTATTGTAGAAAGAACAAAGCTTGAAGAGGCTGCAGGTTTCACTTTTTATTAAAAATAAAATGGTTGAATTAGTCAGGCTTATGTCAGATGCCAGACATTACACTTGGTGGAAATCCTTACACAGACCTGACTCTACTGCAGCTTCTCTCTGTATTTAAACAGATTATTCCAGCACTGCTATTGCCATATAACTCTCTCTGTCAAGCTAGCACCATTAATGAGCCTTTACAGAACTGGAGCTCTGCTGCTTTTCCAGCACCATTTGCTCACAACAGAAATGGTCCTTAAGCTCAAATGTCATTTGCATACTATAAAAAATCTCCTCCCTACTCTTCCCCCTATCTCTCAGTGTTGATCTTCTCTTGTGGGAGCTGTTTCAGATGCTGATGTTGTTTTGCCTCCTCAGCAAGCATCATACCACCCAGATGTGAGCGAGGAGGTTCGGGAGAGAGCCCTGCGCTTTGGGACAGAATGTACCCTGGGGTACCTGGAGCTCCTGGAGCATGTTCTCCTGGTAAGGAGTCATCTGCATATGGGCCTGTGTGCTCCTCCCAGATACTCCAGTGTGTGCCTCTGTCCTGGATAATTCTGTCCTGCATTTGGGACTGAGAACTTGCAAGGCAGTGCCACTTCCCTGGTGTGCATCCAGCATTGTGGTGTCCACTGACAGTCACACTTCTCTCACTGGGCTCTCAGACTATTGCTATACAAAATAAATCCAGAGTGCCTTTGGAATCTTCCAGCATTCTGGAATCCTTGCTAATGTGCATTCTTTTTCTCTAGATTCTTCAGAAAGCCACTCCAGAGCTGAAGCATCAGCTGGCCTCTTTCTCCAAGCGGGTTGCAGCTGCTGTCACAGAGCTTATCCAGTCTGCAGAAGCAATGAAGGGTGAGTTGGGAAGCTGGGCTGCCAGTGTGGTGTGTTCACTACCCCAGAGATGATGATCTGATATTCTGTGTAATATACACTGCAGGGTCTTCCTGCTCTTATCAGTACATTATCCTTGGAAATGAATCTGAACCATGAGCAATTTTCATAGATGGGAACCCATTCTTTCTTTCCTCCTTCCCTCCTTATCTCTTAATATAGTTACTCTTTTTCATAGAACAGTGCTCTACATTATGCTATTTCCCTGTTCAAGTAGCTTTATTGAATTCTTCAGCTTTTCCTGCATCTTCTTTTATATTTCAAAATTCTAGTTTTATTTGCTAACAAGCAAGCCAATATCAGACTTCTATTCCCTAAGTGCTTTTTAAAAATCTTTATGTTAGTCTCATCTTTGGACACATTTATTAATTTCTGGGAAATTTTGCAATTTAATTCATTATTCATTAAATAGTAATATTCATTAAAACAAAAAAACACTTTTTATTTATTTTTTTCACTTGCTGCCCATAGAGGATGTCTTTATTCACTTTAGAAGCTTTTTTTTATGTAGGAAGTAAAATGTTTTTTTAACTATTCACAATTTTCTTTCCTTATTTTCATTTATAGGTACACAATAAAATCATCTCCTAAATTTAACATGTAAATGCTTTAACCTTTGTGAAATGCCTTTTTTTTCTTTTTGGTAGAGGAATTGCTACATTTAACAAATTTGGGGTTGACTGTATTTATTCTTGCTGCCGTATCTTATTTCTTTTTTATTTTTATTTTTTATTTTTTATTTTATTTTTTATCTGCCAGTATTAGGGTTTAGTATAGAGCATCTTCATCTTGTACAGCAGTTGAGCTGAGAAATGGTCTTCAGACTGTACACTTAGATGTTATGAACTTCTTCTGGATGTTTCATTGTTTCCCTCAGTTCTGAATATGGATGCTTTCTGAATCTTGTAATTCAGAGAATGGTGTTAGGAAATCAAAAATAATAATGTATTGACAACTTCCAAAGCTCTGAAACCACTTCAAACCAAGTATTCATTTAGTCAATCTATAAAAATTTTTTGAGAAAAGAGAAATGTGAAAAAGTCAATAGCAAAAAAGAGTTGCCCTTCAGATGTGATACAGAAACTGTTTTGGCCTTTTCTCCATCACTGTTAGACACAGACTGCCAGAAGTGTGCTTCCTCCAGGCAGTGCCAGCTGCATCCCCAGCCACTGTCACACACAGACTGCCAGCTCTGGGCTGGGGGTGACTGCTGGCTGCAGCCTGTCCTCTCTACATGATGTCAGACTTCTCCATGTACCCTCTGGCTTTGTCAAGCTGGGAACCATCTGAGTAAGACCTCTGATAAACACAAAGTTGAGTTTAGAAACTCAACAAAACAGCTGGTTTTGTTCCCAGTATGGACAGTGTTCCTTTTTGAAGCTTCTTTGCTAACACAAGTTACTTTCATGAGAGAATAATCCTGCTAAATACTTCTTTCCCCTCTGCTTTACAGTTTTCTCTGTGACATAAACCACTGATTTCATGCTGCTGATTTCATGGCACTAAAATCAGCTTTCTGTGATGTCCATTCTGTATTGGACACTTGAGGTGTGATTGCAATTCCCTCTGAGTGGCAGCTCAGTGACACTGCAGTTATTGTCTCCATCTCCATTAATTTCAGGGACAGAGTGGGTGGATCCAGAAGACCCAACAGTCATTGCAGAGACAGAGCTATTAGGGGCTGCAGCATCAATTGAGGCTGCAGCAAAGAAGTTAGAGCAGCTGAAACCAAGAGCCAAGCCCAAGGTGAGTGTCCATCCCCACTGTTTGAGGTTAACAAGGCAGAGGATGCACGTGTCCCATAGTTTGGTGTGTACTTTGCTACTGGCCACAGTGATGGTGTAAACAATGAAATGTTTCATGAGTCTCAGTGTCCAAAACACTGCTCTGGATGGCACTTAGCCCTGAGGGTAAAAAGGTGCTTTTCAGTCAAGCCATAAGCAAGCAAAGGAGGAGAAACCAAATGTTAGAAATGCTTGTAAGAGTTATGACATCATTACTTATTTACCTTTGTGTTTCCAAACATCTTTCACTGGTGTGTAGTCATTCTTATTTACTTACTGTTGGAGACCCTTTGTTCACATCTGAATTTGTGTAGTATAGCAGGAGAAAGCAGCAGTAACACAGTTGAATTCAAGGATTTTCTGCAGGATTTTCTAAGGCTAAAACCAGCATTTGATTCTGTGCAGTAGAGAAGGAATATATGAATATATGAAACAGGTTGATCCCAGAGAATTGCTACCTTTTTGTGTTAACAGGCAGGTTTTAGTAGAAATTACTATGTTGCATCTCTTTAAAATGAAAAAATATATTTTGGCTGTGTAATTGACTTCAGGAAAGGACTATGTATCTATTTTCTTCTTTATTCTACTTTGTAGGTGTATTCAAAGTAAAGCTAATGGGAAGTCTTTCTAAAAAGCAGAGCCTCAAGACCATTCATTCAGTTGGATGATTGTATTGGTGCAGGGTAGTATTTTGTTATTTAGGAGCATCAGATGTAATAGTTTTTGGAAGCTTCCACCCCCCACCTCCCTGTTTAGTGATAGGAATAAATTAGCTCATGAAAAAGAAATGCTCTTTGTCTGCATTTTTTAACAACTACATCCATTTTGTTTAAAAAGAAAAATGGTCTTTTATAATGAGATTCCACAGGCTGAGTCTGAGGAGTGGCAAAGTCCTCCATCGCCTTTTCTGTAGGATCACTGCACAATAGCATGTGTGTTGCTTGGTAACCATGGAGCAGTTTCCTTCCAACATCTAAACCCCTCCAGGGTCATTGTAATTTCCCAGTGAATACAGTTCTCACACCTGCTCGTCATTTAACATGTTAATTTGAGTATCCAGTCTGCTTGTGACTTATTGGTTTGTCATTTTCTTAAACTAAAATTCATATTGAGCTGTTTGTTTGATTTGAAATTTCAGCAGCCTTTGCATCCTTTTCAGATGTTTAATCTCTTTCACAGTTGGGATTATAATCCACATCCAAGGATTTGGATCCAATTCTCTTTTTCTGCTGCAGACTAGTAGCTTGTATCCTCCCAGAGTAGGATTTCCTGTGATGAACAGACTGTGGTTTCTAATGCCCATCTTTGACAACATACAGAATTTATAGAGTGTTGTAGTAGGAACACTTAACTAGCTAAGGGTTGCTTTGTCTTGTGCTCAGTCTATGAAATGCAGGAACAGAAGTTATTTTCTACAATGGAACAGACTATCTAGAAATATCCTGCTTTGGTTAACAGGAATCATCATCAAGTGAACTCACAGAGAAGTCCTCAGCTGGTAATTTTAGAATGACTACCTGCAGGAAATCTGTCATCTTCATCATTACTAGATAGTGGCTGAATCTCTATTTTTTGGTGAAGTTTTTTTAATTGGTGCAGGGAGTGGGAGTAATCTGAGTTAAGCTTGAAATTTTGATCATTGTGCTCCAGTTTTTCTTTTACCTCTATAAAACCCCCCAGTAGTTGAAGGTAGGGTTTCTTCTCATTTGTTCCACTACCTTAAATTTTTTCAACTTTTGGAATTTTTTCATTTCTTCTTTTCCTTATTTCCTCTTCATATTTTTGCACCTATCATACCCACCTTGATGCCTTAAACTGACACAAAGAGCATGAGACATCTTAATTTTCTTCTGCTGGGAATCATTTTATCCCAGAGGGCAATTTCTAATGAGACACAGTGGTGCTAACTGCTGCCTGTGCTTTATTGTGCAATGCTTATTTTGTTTGCTTTAAATCCTGGTTGTGAATGTGCCCCCAAAATGCTTAGTTACTAGTCCACAGCCCCACTGACACTCTGTAAATATCTGTATGTCTTCTAAGCTCCTGTCTTGGAAGATCTTCAAGGACTCTGTTGAGCAGGTGTTGTTACAACTCTCTGTAACACAAAACCTGTTCTTTTTGCAGTGTTCAAGGTGGGACATTATCTGAGAAGCCATGAGATCTTTATGGTTTTTTAAGCAGGATTTGGCTGTCATGTTTCCTTTAAGTAGAATTATTTTTCCTGGATGTGGACTCTTACTTTTTTCCATTTTCCATTTGGAGAGTCCTCTGTTCCTTCTGTTATGCAAATGTGCTGCTTCCTGTAAAATAACAACCCCCAAAACTAGTAATTTTCTGAAGGAGAAAACTATTTTAATAACATCTTCATGCTAATACTGGGCAAAAAAACCACTTTTAAGTAAAAAGGTGTGGTAGAGAAGGTACAACAGGAGAGAGCATTGCTGCCCCTGCCCTGTTCCCTCTGCTCTTCATGGTTCTGTGCAGGCTCTGCCTCCAGACATGGGTGTCTTGTAGTAACAGTTCCCTGCTGGTAGCTTTCAGCAGTTGGTCCTTTGTTTTAAACCAAGATGAATCAAACCTGGATGCCTTTTTCTGCAGGACTCTGTGTGATATGTTTGATATATTAGGTTGTTATTTAATCCAACTATATATCAAACATATTCCTACAGTGTCCTGCCCTGTCTCCGGGGGTTTTAACCTAGTAGAAGGCAATATGATGGAGTAGAGTCACCCACAAGCAGGTTTAGAAAACTTCCTGTAGGTTCCTAATCTAATCTGGTATAAAATACATACATGGATGGCTTCTTTATCAGTAGAGCTGCTCTTGGAGAGACTTCTAAATTGTGCAGGGCTCTTTGTGGCAGTGAGCAGCAGCTGTGCCAAGAACTGACTTTCACTGAAATTGTTTTTGTGCTTTCCATGGCTCAGTGCAGAAATTACTTGTATTGGTTTGCTCATTGTAAAATAGAAGATGAGAGGTGCTTGAAAATAAAACAGTTTGTCTTTTGTAATTTTTGTTACTGTTTTGCAATGATTGGGGGCTCATTTGTTTTCCTGTTAACCCTGACTTCATTTATGCTACCCCTAATAATGGAGATGCTGTAGAAAAATGGTTAAAATATACTAATAACAAACAACTAACAACAACAAAACCATATCTTTTTTGTTTTGTTTTCAGTGGCATAATCAACATTTTTAGCATATTTCATTCTGAGGACTATGTAGTGAGCCTAATGTTTGTCTGTTCTAGAGACTTCATTTTCCAATCCATTTATAGCTGTACATGGTTAATGACAGCTTAGTTTGGGCTTGAGGAAAATGAGATGCTGATCTATGGGGCTGCTTGAGGAAGGAGAAGCTAATCCCTTGTGTCATAGATCTGGTTTTCTAAAGAAACCTGCTCTAAAATCTCACAAGTTGATATTTTCTACCCTGTATCACATCATTGCTCTAACTTTATTCATGAAGGCTGGAACTGGCAGGTTGTGAGGGTAACTGTTCATGAGTTGTGCCTCCCCCATTGAGTATCCAGCCCTTTGATGTGTGTAACACCTGAGAAAGGTGAAGGGAAAAGCAGAGAGAAGGACTAGAAAAGAAGGGTTTGTTAGAAAAAATGAAAAGCCTACAGTGCTGTGTAAGGCTGCTACAAAAATATATTCTTCACAGAAGGGATCAGCTGTCAAGAGAATTTTTTTCTCCAAAAGTAAAAAAAGTTGTGAGATGTCAAAGAATGCAGGACTTGGAAGTGTGAGAAACTTGAGGAATGACTTGTTCTCCCAAGCCTGGGATTTCAATATAATTGGAAAGAAACTGATTTGGTAAACAGGGGAGAAAAAAATCTGTTACCAGATGATTTTAGCTAAGGTTTAGCTGTCTGTTCTCCTGTTGAGCTTCATCTGCTGCTCCATGGTGGAAGTTAACCCAGCCATTGTGCAGTGGCACTCTTGATAATGCCAGCTTTGATTTCTTGGCATTCTCTTTGAAAAGCAGTAATTTTTGCTCAGGACTTGTATGCAATATTTATTCTGCTCATTACTCTGAACTGAGTTTAAACAGCTGCTTTTCTTCAACATCTTTTTGGTGGCTGCTTTTTCACAAATGGAATTCCATCTGAGCACATACATAGCTGTCCAATAGATCACACTATGGCCATGAACATTTTATTAAATATCAACAAAGATTGTCACCTCCTTCGTAATAAATAAGCAGATATTGAAGTTCTCACTCATCTAAGTTTAAATTCCTGACAGTGTTGATATATAAAGAGTAATGCCCATAACATTTTTTATGTTGGAAATGAGAATTTAAGAACTTGATAGCAAGAAGTCTTGGACAAAAGTAAAAGTGCAGTAACAGTCTGTTAAATTTACTGTCAGTGATATTTCTGTTGATATTTCAGTTTCACTCTTTACTCAAAGTCTATAATGCATCTGTTTTAAGAAGAACAGTAATTCTGATAGAGACTCTGCTGGATTCTGTTTGATCACTCTGGCAATGTTATGATTGAAATAAGAGTTTCATAAATAAGACTTGAGGCCTCTAGAGGGCTGATGTGATTGTACTTTGGTATAATAATGGTCATGATGTGGCATTGCAAGCACTGCCAAAACTTTATGTGGAACATGACTTGCTCACTTTCTAAAGCAATTTCTTTTATTACAAACACATATACTTTAGTTGATGGGAATAGCCCAATAGCAAAGCAAGGCAAATATTTTTCTGTGGATTAGGTGGCTTTTCCTAAAAAAAAAAGAAAAAAAAAATAAACTTTCAAATGTTAATCATCTTTATCTACACATCAGTTTTGATTCTCAGATGATTTGGTTTTTCTGGTGTCTGTGGATGCTATTGTTTCATCTCCTGGATGTTTAGTTATGTGACAGTTCTGTGAAGTGCTGTAGGACTGAGTGCTGCATCATTTTGTAATTACTTATCATTATCCTTTAGTATTTTATAATTGACTATTTCATCAAACTGCATGAATGGTAACAGGAGAACTAAACCTGACTTAAATTTAGATGGGTGTGCTTAGACTTGCATGTGAAGTTCCCAATTTTTTAACTCAGGGCCCACCTGGCTGGTGTTTCTAAAGTTAGTTGTGTGACACAAGAATGTTGCAGTCACCATAGTTAGAATAAATTTGTATTTCAAAAAGTAGAATGTCCTGATGGTGTAGTGACTATCCTTACTTGTCATGTGGCCTTGAATTCCAGTAGGCTTATAATTAGACCACAAACAAAATACATTCTGCTGGGTTATTTTATATAAGAACCTATTGGAATACATGACCCAGGCCTGATTCAGTTTAAAATAACAATAACTGTTCATCTCTATCTATTTTGTTAACTGTTCAAAAGCTAGTAAGCATGCTTAGATGGACAAATGTTTTCAATATTTGTTTAAATTATTTGGAAGTCAGGAAAGTTTTTATAGAACAATAAATTTGCATTTTAAATAGTAAGAAACCTTTGGAACTTCCTATGTCCAAGGTCACTAAACTGGACTGCTGTACAAAGCTGCTTTCTGTGCAATGACAGCTCTTACTGGAAGCTGTTAAATCTGTGCTCTGGCTTAGTGTCTGCTTTACATTCCTTAGTGCAGGTGAATGAGACAGCACGCACTGATCATTGTTCTTTTTCAATGTCTTAAGTCTTTCAGTGTTTAGAAAATGCTTCTCCTAGTTTAGCCATCTTGGAAGCCACTGTTATGGCACTGCAGAGATAATCTTGATAGGAAAAACAAGAATTTCTTCTCAGATCTGCATTGTTCTGAATGTAGTTTAGAGTGGCTCTAGTGGACGTGTTGATGGCTTTGTTTAAATATCTTGTGATATTCTGTTTTAGTGTAAGGGCAGGCTAATACTTTATGTTGACTCCCAGCTTTAATCCTCACAAAACTCCTTTGCAGAAAATTATGTTAAAGGTTTTACTGACTTTACTGATATGTCCAAGAATCTTCCTGTCTTTTTATATGTCCTCAGCCTTGAAAGTATAATTGCTTTGAAGTGAATGTATAACATTGTTTTTTCTTGGTTATAGCAAGCAGATGAGACTCTGGATTTTGAAGAACAGATCCTGGAAGCAGCTAAATCCATTGCAGCTGCTACCAGTGCCCTTGTGAAGTCAGCTTCAGCAGCCCAGAGGGAACTGGTGGCTCAGGGAAAGGTGGGTAAACAGGACATGCAGCAGCAGAGTGGGGAAAAGCATCAAAATTTGATCTAGTCTCCTAACAGCTCTGTTAAAAACAGTAGGAAAGAAGCTTGGGAGTGGCTGATGAAAATGTAAATTGTTCACTGCTCATCACAATATGTGGCCCAGACCTGGTTCTGTTTACAAAATCCCACAGTTATGTTTATTTAAACCTCACCAGTGTAATCAAGTGCTTGGCTCTTGGCTTTTTTAGTTGTGTGAAAGTGTCACCATAGCCATGAGAGAACATATCTTCTGTTTATGTTGATGCTGCACTTAATGATTTTCATTTCATCCCCTGGAATTCTCATTATGTGTGAATGCCTGTTGCCATTTCTTTTAAAACACAAGTTTCTGGACCATGTTTACATTTTACATCTTTCAGCTTCTCTCCCCAAACCACCCAGACCCAGGCAGCTGGGGCTGTGGATCTGGCAACCAACTATAGAGTTTCATTTAATATGGGAGGAAAACTGTCTCCAAGTTGTTGGTGGTACTGCTGATGCCATGAACACTTCACTGAAATAGCCCATGCAGAAAAGTGGGCTGCTCTCCTAAAGTGCCATTATTATATTATAAAGTGCTTCCCTGTGAAGTTTTCTGATCTGTACCTTCCCACAGTGCTTGAATCAGAAGAGATGAAAGAATAAAGTAAATTCAAATGTATTGTGGAGAGAGAAGCAAGTTATTTTAAAGCTTGGGACTTAAGGAACTGCTGCTTCAGCTGTTGCTTCAGTTGTGGCTTCAATCAGCAGTGGATTGCTAATTGCTGGTTATTCTGGTCATTACTTCTGTGTGTTCCAAGAATGGGTCAGCTGCAGCAGTATAGTAAGGTGGACACTTGCTGAGCAGGCAGATTTGTGCTGGAAGCTCAGTTACTCTGACAACTGACTTCCAGTTGGATTTTCTGCTCTTGAATGTGCTGGGCACAGTCACAGGTACAGGTGTTTCCTTTTTTCATGGATTACTGCTTGTCTAATTCTGAGACAATTGTATTTTCTGTTTTCTTGTAACCCGTCTCTGAACTGTTTTTTCAGGTTGGAGCAATCCCTGCAAATGCAGCTGATGATGGACAGTGGTCTCAGGGACTTATTTCTGCTGTGAGTAACTACTTCTCTTGAGAAAACTGGCACCTTCTCTGAAGAAATAATATCCTGTGAGAATACAAAGTGACTTTTTTTATATACTGTCTTCTAGGCCCGGATGGTGGCAGCTGCAACCAGCAATCTCTGTGAAGCAGCAAATGCCTCAGTTCAAGGCCATGCTAGTGAGGAGAAACTCATCTCATCTGCCAAACAAGTTGCAGCTTCTACAGCACAGTTGCTTGTGGCTTGCAAAGTGAAGGCTGATCATGACTCTGAAGCCATGAGGAGGCTACAGGTACTTGTGTTGTTAATTACTGAAAGCCCATGGTGGTTTTTTAAACTGGCTACAGCCTTCTCTGACCTCATGCCCTACAGGCTCAGTCTGGAATGTAACAACTATTCCAGCTGCTTTTTTATACCACCTTTGGTGAACAGTGAAAATTCCCATTTTTCTTGTACTTGCACAGCTGCTACTAATGGACAGTGCAGCAATTCACATATGGCTATGCAGAATTAAATTCAACAGAAGTACATATGACTAAATATCTGTCTGAGCATGAGGAACTGATGTCATCATTTTTTTTTCACAGTAGAAAAATGGTTTAAATATTTAGGAGGAAAAAATAAATAGCTGTGTGAAAAATCTATTTGTGGTATGTGGATCCAAGTAGATTGAGATTGCCAAAGGGATGTGAGGGAGGAGTCAGTAACTGGAAGGTGGTTCTGTCCACAGTGCAGTTTGCTCTGTAATAAATAGGTGCCAAGATAGGTCTGAAGGAAAAAGAGACTTTTCTCAGCTCTCACAGGAAATTTGGGATTCTCAATCATTGTGGGAAAATATTATTAAATAGACATTGAATGTGAGAAATTGGAAGGGAATGTAAAAAGGAGACAAGCCCAAGCATGGACTGAAGGGGAACTTTGCCATTTTACCAATCTTCATTTTAGCCCCAGAATGAATAATGACAGGAAGAGCAGTTTGCACTTGGAAATCATGTCCTTTATAGCAGAAAATGTGAGTTGATGTATACTAAATATTTTTACTGGTAGACTTGCCAAAACTGAGACTTTTCACCTGGTTTTTCCCCCAGCAGAAATGTTTTCACATAATTTTAATCAATAGGTTGGATTCAGGACTTTGAGTGTCTTGGTTTTTTCCTTCATACCCCAATTTGAACTGCCTTTCCCATTAATGTTCATTTGGAATGCACTGTTGCAGAATCTTCCAAAACTTAATGAAACAATTGGAAATGTTTTCATTCTTTCTAAATGAGCTCCAGACTGAGCACAGCAAATCTCAAATAATTTATCCTTATTTCAATGAGAAAGACTTGAAAGTGAAATTCAGCTGGAAATATTGGATGGGAGTGGGGAAGGGCAGGGGACAGGTTCAGAGCTGCTCCTTCCTAGGAAGGATGGAAGGTTGGAAGCTGTGGATCCATTCCTAGTGCCAGTGTGTCTCTAGCATGTGTGAGCAGGCTGTTTTGGCCTGTTTAGGAAATTAAAAAAAAAATTTGGCCTATTTAGGAAATAAAAGTTTAAATGTCAGGTAACTATGGCTGTGTAAGTTGCTAACTTGCCCTGATTAAAAACCATTAATTTAAAAACTTGGTTATTTTATAATATCTTTATACATAACCTTTCATTTCTGTTCTTCTTTCTCAAAAAAAAAAAAAAAAAAAAAAGTCTGATCAGCATAATATAACTTGTAATTTTATCTACTGCTTTATTTCAAACTGTAAGAAGAAAAAACTCATTTGTGACTTTTCCAACTTTCAGCTTCTTAAACAAAGGAATTTAGTTCTCTCTGTACCACTGATTTTTAAAGATTAATTTGCTTTTCACTGGGGGGAAAAAAACCCTGTACCTTTCCTGTGCAGTCAAAGATGTTTGTTTTGATGCTCAGACAAATCCATGTTAGTTATTTTCCTTATTACTAACTTTCTTATTTCTCAAAGGCTGCAGGAAATGCTGTGAAACGTGCATCAGACAATCTTGTCAGGGCAGCCCAGAAAGCAGCATTTGGAAAAGCAGAGGATGATGATGTTGTGGTCAAAACCAAGTTTGTGGGTGGCATTGCTCAGGTTGGTACAATCACTCCAGAAATAAAAACCATCCCAGAAATGAGCAGTGTTACAGAGTCCACCTGTTGCATTGCAGGCTGGACAAATCTATTTAGAAATCTGTGATAAATTGTTTGATGCCTCATTATCCTGGAACCCCTGACATAAGAACATGGTGATGTGCTCTGTGGTATCTGCACTTCTCCACTGAGCATTTGCTGTAATAATAGCAGTTACCATTGTCCAATAGCTTTTAGTTTTCTTCTGATTAAATGAATGGATCTTCTCAGAATTCTCTTATGTACTTTAAATGTTCCCAAATCTTAATGAAACAATGATTTTACATATATTTAAGCAAAGAAATAGAGAGTGAGAGATAAAAACCAATGATGTTTTGTTACTGTGACCACAATAATTATTGGGAAATAATAACAATATTTTAAAGTCGCTTTCAAGGCTCTGAGGTACCAACTATAGATTCCTTATAATAAATTAAGTACATCATATACTGTACTCACTACTTAAAAGATCCTGGACTTGATTATTTCTGTATGTCTGTACTACTGTAATATTTTCTTTGGCATTCTGAGATGTAAGAAAATACTATGGACACCTGCAGGAAGGAATGTTCAATTTTATTGTCACTCATGGTGCTTGTTCTACATGTTCTAAACCCCCACCCTGCTGATTGTTGGGAGAATTCATCATGGATGCATGGTAAAACTATGGTGATAAATTATTTTTCTCTTTTTTTAGTCCTCTTTAAGAGACAAATGGGAATACAATACTTTTTTTGATGGCCTAGTCCTGGAATCTGGAAAAATTTGAGCAATTCTTGATGGAGTCATTGAAATTTGGTGCTTCTCTGGAGAATGCTCACAAGGGCCAACTGTGTCTGTGGTGTCATAGAGAAAGAAATATTATTTTACAGACAGTATTCTTTGCTGCTTCTGTTTTCTAGATTATTGCAGCCCAGGAAGAAATGCTGAAGAAGGAGAGAGAGCTGGAAGAGGCAAGAAAAAAACTGGCTCAGATCCGCCAGCAGCAATACAAGTTTCTACCCACAGAGCTGAGAGAAGATGAGGGTTAACTGTTAACCTGCTGAGATTTTTCTTCCTTTTTATTATTTTGTTTTCTTTTATTTTGTTGTTGTTTTCTCTGTTTTTCTTTTAAAGAAATAAGCTAAAGGGGGAGAGCACATTGAGAACTGCTCTGACAGCATCCTGGTCTGCCAAGCACTTAGCTAAATAAACTGCCTGTCATAGCTTTGGGTGAGCAGAGGGCAATAAACACTTGTTCCTTCCCCTCTGCTCAGCTGAGGTGCATGATGATCAAATAATGGTACAGTGTTATGTTCATCCTTCCTGTTCCTCCCTCCATCTATATCTCAGAAGAGAATGTTTCACTATTTACTAAAGATACTAAGTCAGTATTATTGTCACTTCCCTGATGCTTGAGGTATTTATTGTTCCTTGACTAGTTCTAAAACATGGATGATATTAAGTAGGAAAAGAGTCAAGAAATCTTTCATACAATAAATATCACATGAGCTGGTGATTCTCCCCCAAGTACCCCTGTAAAAAGAAGACCAAGATGGAGAAGCACACGTGGCTGAGTGGAGAAACACAAAGTGTGGGTTTGAAGGAGCCTCTCTTCTTTCAGTGTTATATAGCTGGTTCACCCCAAAACTGGAGGAATTGTCTCTGCAGCTGTTTGCACTACTAGTATTCTTTACCTGATACCAACAAGCTTCTTCTTGTACAATATTTAGGTTTACAAAAAGTGGCAATAGCCATTCTTTAAAGAGCTCAAAAAACAAAGAAATGGAAACCTTGTCACTGCCTCAGTAGCAGGTTCATGAAAGAAGATGCAGTTTCAATTATATACCTCTAATGTGTGACTACTTTTGCAGTATTACACACACATATGCATGCTCTAACATTGGACTGAATAGTTTGCATTATGTTTTTTAATTGAAATTATCTGGCTTGTACTGTGGTATTTCTGTTAGAATGTATCTCAGTTAAAAAAGGGAAATGCCCAGTACAACAAAAGACTATCAACTCTTTTTATTATTTTAATAATTGCATTTATAATTATTATGTTTTGAAACCTGTGGGAATTGTAGGAGAAAATAATAAGTGATTTACAAGTAGATTTACAGTTTTTCCTGTAATATATTTTTAAAAAATTTGGACTCTAGAGTTTGTTTTCATAGTTGCTATTGATGAAAAAGTATTCACCAAGGGATTGCAGAGAAGGGATAGCAGCAGTCTGTCAGCAATCTTTTGTCTTCATCTGCAGGAAGGTGCAGTATGCTCTCAGTATTTCTGTTGTGATGAAAACAATAGCAATGTGAGTAGAGTAACATATTTTGCTATGGCAAAGAGGACACAAATCACAGCAACTTTAAGCAGCAAAAGCTAAACTATTTAACTAACTACAGAAACACCATCTCTCCTAACAGTAGTTTGCAACATGTCTCCAACTCCACTCAAGACCTCCTAAACAATAATGGCAAGTCTGTTCAGGTCAAAGGATGTTGTCCCTCCAGTCCTGAAGGCTGTGCTGTCCTTAGATCCTGCCCATGATGTTCAGCTGAGCCTCTTGTGTTCTGTGCATACTCACCTGGTTGTTGTTGCTGCAGAAAATACTTGTCTTGTAGACTCCCCAGTAACCCCCTAGTGCTAGGTTCATCAGTTTAGATAGTGCTAACTCCTCATTTAAGTTATCTGCATGAGACAGAATTATTAGGAATTTTATCACACTAGTACTAAATATATAGTAAAAAAATTGCTAGAGGTTTAATAAATATTGAAGTGTAAAAAGGTTTTTATTGTCTCTTCTCTGATACTGACATATTTCAGACTCTACTAGTAGAGTTGGTGGAGAATCCACTATCATGAGAGAGAAAAAACTGGTATATCCCGAAAGGAATCACTGGCATTGACAGATGTGCTGTGATGTGTAGGCTTGTGTGTAAATACAAACCCTGTACTATCAGAGATGTGCAGTTCTGAGTTCTTTGATTTGCCACTTCAACACAATCAATTTGGGTTTTTGTTCAACTCACTGTGAACAGTGTCCCAGTCTGGAAT
The DNA here is from genome assembly GCF_029582105.1 of Oenanthe melanoleuca. NCBI lineage: Eukaryota > Metazoa > Chordata > Aves > Passeriformes > Muscicapidae > Oenanthe > Oenanthe melanoleuca. The sequence continues at coordinate 1,921,511 of NC_079344.1, read as the reverse complement.
TCTACACCAAGAAAAAGGCTTGCTGTAAGTCTTTGGGCAGAAGGCTAAACTGGTATTTACTGCTGTAAGACCTAAATAAAGACTGTTCTAGTGATGGGGGTTTTCTGCTGCTGTTGGAAGGTTCAACTCGTTTGCAGCTTATGCCTTGTCCTGTCTGGATAGCCTCACTTCCCAATCTCTTTTTCAGAAAGATCTGCAAGACAGATTTTTACACTGCTTCCCTTTCAACCTACCTTTAGCTGTTATTTGATCTCATTAAAGCATGAAGAAAGCTGATGCTCTCTTTAACACCATGCCACTGTTTTTTTGTAGGCATAATACCAATGTCATGTACTTTGGTCAGGATGGTATTTGCCAGTTTGGTATAAGCCAAAAAACCTTGTGAAATGCAACTATGTATGGAAATTATATAGCTAGAAAACTTTATCAGTATGTAGAAGGTAAGAGCATGTTCAAATTGTGCTCCAGAGAAAAGTGCTTGGGAAAACCATTTTAGCACAGCTATTTTGAGACTTTTCTGTTTCTGATTTAGTGCCCCTCTTACATGACAGAAAGTATTTTTTCCTTAGCTGTGTGCTCCATAGAGGAGCCACAGTCAGGTGCATAGCTGAGCTGGACAACTGTATTTTTTTACTCAGAATTTTGGGTCTTCATTTGTGACCCATTAAGAGAATAGAAGGTCATCCAAAGTCTCTCAGATTTTTTTTCTTGCTGTTATAATTTGCAGTATTACTGAAGTTCACACGTGAACATCTGTGGAGTTTGGAACTAGTCCATCAATTTCTTCAGCATGGGAACTTGCAGTAGGAAGTGACAAGTTGGAGTAAGGGGTAGATGCTAATTAGTAAGAAGACAGATGTTTACTTTGTTCTGTTAACTTGTGAAATGATGAATGAGCTCTGTTACATCTCACCCTTCTTCATGTGGAATTCACTCTTGAGAATTGTATGCAAATTAAAAACAAAATGCCTCCAAGTTCTTTGTGTACAAATAGTCTAATGTCATTTCACCAACTATTCAAAAAGATGAATATTCAAAAAATGAATGTCTAAACTTTTATACATCAGATGCCTCAAAAGTTAGAAAAGTTTTGAAACAAAAATTGAATTCCATTGAATTTTTTTCATATTTCCTTTTGATTTTTTGCATGTTCATTACTTAATTCCTAATGAAGGGAGGAGTATGTAAATTGAGAAACCTCCTCAACAAGTGTGTTCAAATCATGAGTGCATTTTTGTTTTTCATCAGTCCTTATCAAATTGATAAGATATTCAGCCCAGGAGTGTGGTATTTATCATCCCTACATATTTGGTAACCTCTTGGGGTTTGGGTTTTTCCCCTTTGGAAGTGGGCTTGGTTTAGGGGCAGGTAGCTTACACTGTAAGAGTTTTCTCCTTAGTAATTGCATCATGGTTAACAAAGAGAGTTGTCTGCCCATAATTGTTGTGATTTCTGAAACCTGCTGAAATTTTCATATTCCTGTTATTTACATTAAATGCATTGTGGCTGATCATGTTAATGGAACAACTGTTTCAGTGGCACAGTTTATGATGCCAAATGCAAAAACTCTTTAGTCACAACTCCAACTCACAAAATATGAATCACAGCACTGTTACAAATTTCCCTCATTGACCAAGCTATAAATAAGTGTCATTTTGTCACTTAAAAAAAAATTAAAAAGCAGTACAAACCACTTTTTTTTTAAAAAAAAATCAGTGCACTTTGTTGCAATGGAAGAACCTTCTGTTCAAGATAGCTTTGAAATTTTATGCTGAAGTTTTTAGGAGTTTGAGCTCTCACTTTAATGTCTTCCCTTCCTTTAACCCCAAGAGAGGCACAATGAACTTCGTAGTCATGCTGCCACACCATTATGTATAGTATTTATCTGCCCATAAAAATGAATAAGTAATGTATTTTAGAGCAACTTTTATGTTGGTTTTCATCAACAATAACTCCTTGAAAGATTTTTTTTTTTTTGCCTGCAGGTATTTGTGACTTGTGTTGCACTGGTGATCATGCAAAGGATTATTTTGCTCTTTAAGCAAAATAAGGCTGAAGTTGCCTGTAAGAGATTAAAATTCCCAAGTGACAGAGGGGAATGTTCCATTTCAAGTTCTGCTGCTCAGACAAAACTAGGAGTGCTTACTTTGATATGTCAGTATCAGGTATACTTTGTGACCTTTCAATATCCTTAAACTACATGTTAACCACACAAATATATAGAAAAATCAAACACTATTTATTCAATGGTGGTGGATACTTGGTGTTCATTTTTTTGGGGGAAGGCAAGATTTACTTTTATTTTTTATATATTTACATTTCAGTCAACGTTTTTTCCAAGTCAAATATAAGTCTCTGTGTGTAGTTTTCCATAAAAAAACTTGTGCCAGAAATCTTGCTGCTGCTCAGCTGCATTACAAGAACTTTAATGTTGTTACCAGAAGGGGCTGTTTCTGCCATGGGTACATTCATGTCAAAGTGGGATCTTTTGGGCATTATGTGCTCACCAGATGTGTATATTGTGTCTCTGATGATGCAATAGCTTTTTCCACTCATGAAGACAGTCCTTTGTTAGTGATGGTTAGCTGAATAATGAACCATGCAGTGATAGAGGCCCTAGGCATGTTTTAGGCTAAAATATTTTAAAATATCTATGAAAATAGATACTTAAACTACTAGAAAAAAGAAATTCTGCTGCCTGTTTGTATTTTCTGTGTAGCACTATTTTAATTTGTGTTCAGAACATTCCAGGCACTACTTTAGAAGCTCTAGGAAAATCAATCCTTTTTGCTTACACAGTATTGCCTAAAGACTTAAAAACTAAACCACAATGTTTGACATGCTTGGATCCCTTCTGACCTTACCTGTCTTTACAAGATTGTTTGCTTTTGCCTTTCTCCTATGAAAATTGGATTCTTTCCTCCTGGATCATCTTTTATCAATATAAGCACTTCAATTTTCCACCTGTGCAAGTCAGTTGTGTTTAGTGTGGCTGGGAAAATATTACTATGTGGAGTTTACCCACATACTGCCTAATTTGGATAATGTAAAGCTCATCTTGCAAACGTGATTTTATTTCCATTTTGGTTATTTTTTTGAAGTATATTTATTTTTAAAATGGATAATAAGGGCTGCTGACTTTACCATGCTAAAAAATATCCACTGTGAGTGTTTATCCAGGTGAAGGAAGTTATGTAACCACTAGGTTTTGCTAGAAAGTTAAACATGTCTTTACTAAAAAATTACCTGGAGCATTAAGTTTAGAAGGCCAGAACTTTTGACAATCAAAATTCACTCATGGTACTGAATCAAATGTTAATTTAACAGTCAAAGTTGCAGAAAAGAGGCTGCATTAGGGCAGTGAGAAGATGTCTCTGGCTATTTTCTAAATACAATTCTTTCCCTTAAAGTGCTGAATTTAGTAAAACTAATTGGAATCTTCAATGCCACACAGATCACTATTCAGACCTGCCTAGGCTGTGAGGATAACCCTTTCACTATAGAATAATTTCTTGTACTATCTTCCATCTTCTCTGAATGTGGTTCAAAATCAGGTCTTTGTGACTGTATTTTGTAAGTGGCAATTGACCAAGTAAAAAAGGTTAATAGGGAAGTTTCTTCCAGAATAGTTGGTGATCTTTACATTCAAATTGCATTGCATATTCTAAGTTATTGATTAAAGTATTTAACTGAATGTAAGTCACAGAACTGTTGACCTGATTAAGTCTTGCAAAGAATGGTCAAATTCTGGGGCAGTGGGTATGTTATAAATATGTGTTTGCACTGTATTGTACATTTTCCAGTTTGCCCCTAAGTACAATATGTATATTAAGGATGTTCTTCCAGACAGAACTCTTGGTTCCAAACCAGAAAAGTATTTATGTCCCAGTTCACCAAAAGATACAGCACATATTTATATTATTTTAAATACATATATATATATATATATATATATATATATATATATATATATATATCCTTCATATTCTGTCTGCAGTATAGTTAATCAATTTGGGATTAAGCCTGTAATTAAGAGATTCCCAGTGACAGTGTTTCAGTGTTTGGCCCATGGGCTTTACTGCAATGCTTTTAGAACCACCTTCTCCATCATATCCATTCCAAGATCACCATAGTAGATTTCAAGCATTAATAAAAATAATCTACTCTTAGAAACCATTTCTTATTTGTCCATTATAGAGCATGATAAATGAGTCACTCCTATTTTATAGATGGCAAAATTATGTTGCAGGAAGGGAGATAATTTGTTCAAATCCATAGAGCAGGTTATCCTGAATAATAGCCAGTAATAGCCAGTCCAGTTCATGTGATCTACATAGAATTCAATAGACCAGTAGTAGCCATGTTCAGGAAAGGGTTAATACTTATATTCCCATCTAGTTCATGTATACATTATTTTTTGCATTAATGTTTCTACACTCTGTCAGCTCCAGAGAAATCAAATGCATTCTTTATTGGTAACTGTATAGCAGAGGGACTCAAACAATAATTATGATTAGAGCCAAGAACAACCATCTTTCACTGCCAAGGTTTTAGACAAACATCCTGTCTTCCAGAGCTGAATTTAATCTGCAAGAATCTTTGCTCAGTTCCTTGGCTTTGCCTGATGTTGTAACCACTTCTGTTAAGGCACCAGCCTGAGCTCCCTTCCATTTAGGACTTACTGCACTCTTCTGCTCTAACTTTTTCTGAAAGAGAAGTGACAGCTTTAATAATTTGGACAAAAGCTCTGCAGTTTATTTGAATCAGCCTCCTGCTTTCCCAAAGCTTTGTGGAATATATGATGAAAATCCTGAGGCACTGAAGCCTTTAGTGTGACACTTCTAGCCACAGAACCTGTTTTGAAGTTCACTCAGAGATGCCTTTAGTCAACTGCAGTGATTCTGGTCTGTCTCCAATTACTTTTTGCCTTCAGCTATATAAGCATGAATATTTTCTCTCTCCTAAATTTTTTTTTTTTTTTTTTTTTTTTTTTTGCGTTTTTCTAATGGTAAATTAGTTGAAATGAGACTATTTTTCTAAAAGACTAGCACAGTTTCTTGAGATCCAGTCTGATTATTATGTTTTAAAACATAATTTTTTTAAGACTGAACTTTTGCTTTCTGAAGTCAGCAGTGATGGTAGCTAAATCTTTGTATGTGAGTGTAATTTTGAAAATGTTTCTTTTTGCCTTAGATAAACAAAAGTGAGTGAGAACTTTATTGACATGTTGCTGATCTCATATCTATTGCTGATTTTTTCTGGTCTGGGAATTTGTGTTAATGAGATTTCACATGTGAAAACTGGGGGGAAAAAAAAGTAAGAGTTCAACAAGATGACCTCAGAAAAAGAACTTCCTTGGTCATTCCATTGTGTTTGGCTTGCATTCCAGTTGCCATACTCTATCATTTAGTGGTGATAAAAAGGCTATTTAGGGTAATTCCCAAACTAAACCACTGCTGTGACATGCCAGATGCTGTAGCTCAGCAATTCAAGCCACAGAGAAAATTTTCTGGTTAGTTTCTTGATTGTTCAGGAGTCATCTCAGATCTCTTCCAAATCACAGGAGTGGCTCTTACTACAGGGCCAGATCCCTCATATTTTGGCTTGCCCAAGGTCATTTTATTTGAAAATAGTCTAGATGCAAAAATTTATCTTCAAAGGATGTCCTACTTCTCTCCTGGAACTGGAAAAACTGAATATGGTGAGTATTTTGTAGACTAAATGTTTTGCAAAATAAAACAGGCTGCTGTTGTACCCACCTCAGAAGTGGTCAGAGCCTATTCAGATCTTCTTTCCTATCTTAAGAACAACACCAATTAAAAGAGAACCTTCCAATTAGTCATTTTTCAAAAGTATTTGCTTGCAGCAGAGCTCAAACTGCTTGATCCCTGTGCAGATTCATAATGAGTAGATTCAGTTGATGAAGACAGCAGATGCTGCCCTTTATTTTGTTGTTTCATAGGGAGAGCTGCTAGGTAAAAAAAAAAAAAAGCTGTCTGTATTTTCATTCTGGGACTGTAAGGCAGGCCCAGGTTAGGGAGTGGCTTTGAGATTTGCAGATCTCTCTGTCTCTGGTGGGTCACATTATTGGACTGGAACTGAAAAGCCAGCACAGCTTTTAATATGTGTGTGTCCCAAAAATGGGGCTAGCCAAACACTGCAGCACAGGCAAGTCTAAATCCTGTGCTGGAGACAAAAAATAATCCCTGTGATCAAGTAACAGCTTTCCATCCTTTAATAGACATAATTAAATATATTGCTGCATCTTTACTGTATTGCAAAAGGGAAACAGGATAAGGACTGGGGGAACTCTACTTGGTTTTTCCTAGCAGGTAAATGCTGTGTTACCTTCAAGTTCATAGAATGGTCTAGTAAAACTCCAAAATTACATAAATTGAGACAGCAAGCAGATAATTTGAGGCTTGTTTCAGATATTTGCTTCCAGAAGAGGATTGTACCATCCCTAGTTGTTCCCTGCCAGTAAAATGGCAGTGTTGAAAAGGTAAGTCAAACTTGCAGTGACACTACTTATGATGAATTACAGAATTATGTTTAAAATCAGATGAACTCAAATGTTGTTTTAGTCCCTTTTGATCTTGCAGAAAAGTAAATAGTGGCTTTTGAGACATCTGTGCATTTCTGAGAGTCCAAGCCACCTTAGAGTTCAAACAGAAATATATGCAATAACTGGGGCATGTTAAAAGCCATGACTTCATTTCTTAGAACTCCAACAGCTGTATTGCTCAAAGACAAATAACTCATCCCTGGCTGTTCCCTGTAATAACAGAGGCATCCAGAAAATGCCTGACATTTTTTTGTTCACTACTTGGGATCAAATTAATCTGATTTCATTTCCCTCTGGACTAAGAACAGACTATCCTTTATGTTGCAGCCCTAAGGAGAAATTTTGCATCCCGCTGCTGCTTTGTTTCTTCATGTTAAATGGTCCCTGGAAAATTCTACTGTGTTAGCAGTAATTGTTCAATCTCATGTCCAGCCCCTTCCATCAGCAGTGAGTTCCTGTGGCTTTGTTTAGATTTTTAAAGAAAAATGCATCTCTTTGCTCCAAAACCATTTGGCAGCTCTTCAGCCTAACTGCTTCCCCAGAGTCCCAGGGAGCTCTGCAAGGAGCTGCTTCCTGCAGGACTCATTCTAGGTACCAGTTTTGAATGCTCTGACAACTTTTGTTTCCCCTACAGAAACTTCCATGGTCAGAAACCCTGAGCTGCTAAGCACAGCATTTCAAAGGGCAGAAATTCTGAAACCACAAGAAAATGAGAGTCTGTTCTGAGAGCCAAAGGGAGAAGTGTTTTGTTTAAACATAAGAGACTGAGCCAGATAAAGCTCCTCTACATAAAAATAGCAAGAAGGTAAGTGCAGATTTGGGAGAGAGGGTTGTATTTAAATTCACAGTAGTGTTGGCAGAAGAGGAGTTGATATGTATTGGTCCTGTATTAGATGAGGCAGGAAGAAAATTCTGGACTAGTCTTTGAGAGAAGTCAACCTGGTTTTGACATCATGCATGAGAAACAGGCTCTAACAGCCACAGTAAAGGTTTGGCCTCAAGCCTTTGTATCTCTGTCCTTTGCAGAGTGTTTGCTTTGTGATGAAACCCAGTGTTAGGGTTCCAGGGTAATCATCTTGAATGACTGAATCTCAACAGTTGCCCAGATTACTGCAGCTCCTGCAGTGAGCCAACACCTGCACAAGTGTGTTAGAGCATCCTTAAGGGTGTTAGTGCATCCAGAACATTTCTCTGTATTGCAAGTACTGCTACTGAGAACATTTTCTGGTGCTTTCACCCAGTCTACCAGTTTTAATATACTTTTTAATGCTTTGCTGGAGATCCCTGTAGACTGCTCCTAAAGTTTTTCTTGTCAAGAATCCTGGGTGTTTTTAACCTGCCCTTCACCAGTCAGGTTTATGTTGAAATCCTTACACTTCTCTCACAGCCTGGCCAACTCTTCAGAGCTTTATTCTTTTATTCCTTCATTTATAATTTTCAGTGCCCCAAATCAAATATAGTCTTGAAGCTGAGACAGAGTAGAAAGGAGGAATTTGAGTGACAGAGTGTGCTGCTGCTCAATTGCTTTGATGCTTCTGCAGCCTCCTGCTTCTTGCAGGGGCCACTTTCCAGCAGAGCCTGAGCTGCTGTTGAAAACTGCATTTCCTGCTACAAAGAGCTCTCAACCAAAGCAGAAATCAAAATAAGAGCAAACCAAGTGCAGAATGTGTAAATGTTTCTCTTTAATATATCGAGAGAGGGTGATCTGGCAAAGATCACCCTCTCTTCATATATAAAAGGGAAGCATTTAGCCTGACCTCATAAAAGACAGAACTTGAACCATTCTGCATTTGAAATTCTACCCTCAGTGGCATGGAAACAAAACACTGAGTTGGGAATTTCAGCAGCTCATTGCATGTTCTGCTCAGCCCACTCTACTTCCTGAGCATGAAGTGGCTATTGCATCATCCCAGGAAAACGAAGGTTGTTGGGTCACTGCCTGTCCTGATAATCTGCTCAGTAAGGAATTTTGCAAGGCTGTAGACTAGTGCTGAGAATAACATTTAATAAGGTCTGGAAAATTATGCCTGCTACAAGCTGGGGCCTCTTAAAAGTTTGCAGGAGTCCTACTGTTTGGATGAGTTAGCAGCACCCCCTGCTCTATAAATATCACTTAAAACCAGCTGCTTCCAGGAGCCAAGCAGAAAAATAGCCAAGAGAGAGAGTCCAGATGAGTTAGCTAGAAGCTTAGTACTTCTTGTAACATACATGTTGAAAACTCCATTTCCTGGGAGGAAATATAAATAATATAAAGATCCTATAATATAATAATAATATATAATAATATAAATAATACAATAATAATATATAATAATATAAAGATCCTACTTGCCTCCAGATGTGTCAGGCAAACTCCACCCCAGAGTGCAGGTATGGCTGAAACTTCATGCAGAACAGTCTTCCCTTGCAAGTGCTGTATATTCTTTGTATGTAAACTTAGAATTACTTTCATTTGAGGGACAAAACTGTATCTGTATTTGTGTACCAAACCAAAAAGGACAATTCTATGGCTTTGTTCTTCAACTGGATTGCACTTCTCACTAGGGAATAAATCCTGGGACTTAAGGAAACCTCCCAGCTACTGGACAAATGTCACAACCTACAAGATTAAACTTAATAATAGCAGGAAAGTGATGTCACTGTAGAAACTCAAATACATTGTGCCTTGCAATCTCAGACTCTCTCCCCACTTGCTGATTTGACTGAGCTTGGAGCTTTCCCCCAGCTCTCCGCTCAGCCTGCTGGTGCTGACAGTTCTGTGTGCCTGTGTGAGTGACCCACCTCTGCTGTCTTTGCCCTTCATCACTGGGATGTTTGGCTGGAAAGCATTTCCTGCTCACATTTGTTTGCTCACTCTCTTTTTGCCCACCAAAGAGAGGTGAGTTGATGAGAAAATGATTGTTTCAGGAAGTGAAGTTTCACTTTTGTATATTCCATTTGTTCCTTGCCTGTGGACTGCACATAAGAGAAAAGCTCTGTCAGACTTAACTGGTGTTTCTGGCATACAGCTGATGGGACCTCTTTGCTTGAGAGGAGCAGAGACTGAAGGGAAGAAAGAAGGAAGGAAATAGAAAAACTTCATCATCCTGCAATGGACTCTGGAGGATCTTTCTTTCAGCAGCAGCTCACAGCTGACCTCATCCTACAACAAAATTAGCTCGTCAGTGTTGCTCCAGACTTGTCTGCTCTCAGGGCTGTTTTGATCTGTTAGCACCTCTGGCATGAAGGTGGACTGAACCTGCACTCCAAGGCAGAGCATGGGGTCAAGGCACACCCTAGAAGGGGCTGCAGGGACAAGCAGTGCTCCTGCATCCCTCACTCACAGCCTCTGGTGCTGTGTGCAGGGATGTGCAGTGGAAAGCAGGAAAAGTGTTATTTCTGGTGGTTTCTGATTTCTCCCATTTGTGTTAGCTGGCTCTGTGTCCAGGGAAGCTGCTGCTTGTGCTCCACCACCTCATCCCAAACCACAGTTCAGCCTCTTCAGCAAGCAAGGCTACACTGCATCAGTTTGTCTTCAGGTAAAGGGGGAAACTGCAAATGTGCTAGTGAGCACAATTCCACACAGCATTCTTGTACTACAGATAGATGAGATGTCTACCAACACACAGAATGGTCAAAGCTTGAAAATGTTAGGGGAATAATTTTTAGTTAGTCCATTTTTATAATGAGAACAAAAGGCACAGGGGAACAGAGGCTTTGGAAAATGGAGCTTAATACTAAATTATGTATTTCATATTGTTTTAAAAAAACCAACATAAGCAGTGCCTAACTGTATGAGATGAAATCTAAAACATCTGCAAGAACTCCTAAATAAACCATGGAAAGTGGGAAGAATCCAACAAATGCTGGGAAACAAAGGAACAAAGGGCAGGGTGGAATTTGTGTGTCTGCTTTAATATGCCAAGCTTTCCCCCATCCTGTTGTCACTATTGCTACACAGAAATTGTACTTTCACTCTTTCACTGTGTAAAACTTTGAGGATTTAGAACCCTTAAGCCTGAGAGATTAATTTCTTCTACCATTGAGTTATATAGGCCTTGGCAGTTTTCCTCTCTCTTCTCTTAGTGAATATAGATAATGGAATTTTTTTTCCTTTTTAGAGAGAGGTAATTAAGGTTTAACTTGGGCAAAGAGTTAATCTGGTATAACCTCTAAACTATTTTAAATGAAAAGGATAACATAATTTGAAAAATGGGACAACCTTCAATGCTAATTTTGCCTCTTGTTAGATTCTCTTTTAACCTATTTTGCTTCCTCTTTATTTGTCTCCAAAGACATTTGGGTGAGGTAGACCAAGCAGTGAACATTATCTTCATTAAACATACCTTGGAAAATCCCACAGACATGCCCAAAGAGCTGTGGAATTTCCAGTACCATGGTGTAGGAGTGCAGAAATCTCCAATTTGCAGCAGAGTTGCCAGGCTGAGGGCAGAGCAGGGAGCTGTGTCCCTGCCCTTCCCAGTGTGAGACAGACACTGCAGGATGTGGTCTGCAGCTCCACACAGCTCTGCCAAGAGACTGACATGCCTGCAGGCCCTGAAAGAAAATAGAAGCAGAGTCTGTCACATGTAAGGCTTGGCTGTTCCTTTGCCTGTGCAAGAAATGAAGTGCTGCCTCTGAGGGAGATGCTGCATCTTGGCCCATAGATGTAGGTGTTAGGGTAGCAGTTCTGAAAGTACAGTGATAAACTTGTGTCACTCTTGAGAATAGCATTCTGAGAAAATTACCAGTCCTTGCCTTGAAGCATGGGAAAAGCTTATGTCCTGGGGTTTTTTAATCTTCCCATGTTTTGTAACATATAATTAGATTTTTTTTTTTTTTTTTTAAAGAAGCTGGGTGTTTCTGGCTAGATTCCACATGGAATCATTGCATTCCTAATTCTTGCCACATTTCCTTCCCTCAGCATCAATGGTGTGGGACCAAAACAGCTCTTCAGTGTTAGTATGTCAGAAATAGCACATCCAGCACACCAAGTCTAGTGTGCAGTGTGTTACCATCAAAGGCACTGAAAAAGCATCAGCAATTATTTTACATTAATAAATATCCTACAGCTTGAACCAAGATTCTCATCCCAAGCAGTTTCAGACCCTACCATGACAGGGAGAGGAGCTATGTCCTTTCTAGGTTTCACAAGGAGACTTGCTTTGTTCCATAAACAAATGGATCAAAGCTGTAAATCCTCACAAGGAATTCCCTTCATTCCTTCCCTTTGTGTTCACATGGATGCACTGACTGTCAGCAGGGACTCTGTTTTCTTTCCATGACAATATGACAATATGTCAATATGACAATAACCAGTTCAATACCTCATCCCCCACAGATTTCCTGTATGACCTCACTGGTGTCTTTTGGCTTCTACCTCATCTGTACAGTTGGATAATTGCATCTAAACCTCACAGAGATATTTGGCAAGATTAAATGAGAGGTGCTTTGATCTAACACTGCTCTAGTTCCTAGAGAGCTTTGCAGTGATGGGAATGTGCATCTAACTTGGAATGAATGAACCAGTTTTCCTGAAGAAGAGGGATTCCCATGGACCATGCTGGATGGTTGACCTGCCTTTTACTTTAACATTTGTCTGTATTTTCAGGAGTTCAACACAATCTCTAATTTTTATCACCACAGATAATTGCAGATAAAGAGGATTAAAGAGGATATCCCAACCCAGTGCCATTCTACTTAGGGAAATCTCCTGGAAGCATTTCTGTAGCAGGTCAGTGTGAGGGAACAGACTGCTGTGCAGTATAATTCAGGAGTGTCCCTACTTATGTTTGCCCAGATTTAAAATCTTAACCTTGGAGGGCAGTAACAAGCTGAGGCTTGCTGCTTACCAGAAAAAGCCATTAAGCACATCATTGTAGAGAGGAGATACAATGCTGGCAGGACAGTGATAATGCTGAGTTATCTGAGCTAATCCCTTGCCAAATTCCCTAGATCCTTTAGGCACAGTGTGTGCAGTTAAAATGTCAGTTGGTATGGGAATGAGCTGGGTGAGTTTCAGAAGCTGTTGCTGCTGCAGAGAGGTTTATCACACACAGCTCAGTAGCACACTTTGTCTGGCACTCACTGCTGTCAAGAGCTTCAATCTGGAGATGTTACAGCCAGGGCTACAGCCTGCCAGCACTGGGAATGTCCTGAGCCCAGGACCAGCCTGCAAGAAGCTCTGACATCCCTGATTCCCTGCTTCTTAACTTTTGGTTGGTGTCTTCTGGACCACAAAGGTAAGAATTCAAAGCAAGGAAAATTCCCTGCCCTTGCAAGTTCCCTTGGGTTTGGGAACACAAGTTAGTAACATCTAGTTTTGAATGCAAATATCTGGGTGTTTTTTCTTTTCTCAGTTTTCTCACACCAATACCAGTCATTTGATGAAACACAGAAGTGTAAATGTGCCAAAATGAAATAATGGCCATTTTGGGTAAGATTTTTCATGAGACTTTCAACCAGTGTAAACTGAATTCTTCATTAGAATTACCTTAACACAGGCCTTGGTAGTTTATGCAGCCCTGGAGATCTGACCCACTGAATCAGTCCTTTAGTACCTGTTCTTGAAAGACAAAACAAGAATGTAAACCAGATTTTGAAAAAAATAAAGATGAAATATGCTCAAGCTCCCATTTCATTCATCACAGTGGCTCAGAGAAGTGCAGGGCCACTGGCCAAATTTGGTAACTCCTGCTTCTTTGACACTGATCTTTTCTAAATAATTAGATAAGATCTGGGTATGAGAATTTATCCTCCTGTCCTTGGCATTGATGGAGCAAAGTATTTGCTATAATAGATCAGAAATGTGTTGTCCCTTTGAAGGATGCAGAGCATCTCTAGTCACAGGTAATTTGTCATTTTTCAGTTGATTCCTTCATGGCAGCCTGCCTGTGATGAAAAAATTCTTACAGTGAGATGCTTTAACACAGATTTATTTTTTTTTAAATGAAAATTAAGTGAAGTTGTGATTCCAAAAGCCCACAAACACTGTGTGTAATTAAACTTTGGCAAAGGCAGGTTATACAACTTTGAGGAAGAGAAGCTTGCATCTATAAAAGGCAAGATCTGCCCTTTGTTTATTCCCTGCTAAATCAGTGAGGTATGTAATGGTATTTTAGCATCAACTTAGCATATTTTACTTTCCCTTATAGTTTATAAGTCAGTGGAAAATAGAGATTGACCAAGCTGACTAATGACTTAGAGGCTGTTCATAAAAAACACTGAAAGCAAAGAGTTTCTCAGCTGCACAGACAGTGGGCAGCACAGTGCATTTATGGTGTGGCATTACAAGCTCCAGGTGCCACAAGAAAGCTAAACATCATTTATTCAAATATAATTTAAAACTCTGCTAGCCAGCAATGAATTTGAAATGGCATTTAAACACACAGAAAGGTCAGGCTGCATGTATGTAACAAAAATTACTGGTGCAGTCATACTGTTTTTGACATCTGAGGGTTTCTCTGCAAATGGTTGTCAGAAGAATGGCACAGCACTTACCACAGCACCAATTTGCACTGCCAGTGGCAGATAACATCCATCTTCATTAGCATTTTAATTTAGATTCAGGACTGTAATTTTGATGTGAATCTCTTTGTTAATCTTTAAGTATAAAAATAGCCTCAGCAAGTAATATTTCCTAAATATTACAGTATCTTTATAGTCAGCTAAGTTTGCTAGCTGCTCCCCATGGTTTTTACAATGAATTGCAGCAAGCCCAAGGATAGATAGCTGGAGCTGCTCTAAGTAGTGGGATTCACAAGCCCAAAGCTGAGGAAACCTAAATTCATGTAATGTACTTGGTAGAGAAATGTGTTCTGGTTGCTTCTTTGGACTCCAGTTTGACATGGCCAGCAGACTCTGTGTGTGGACTGAAGGGGGTAGTTCACTATAATGTTTTTTCAGTCTCTCATAAAAGTGTTGTAATAATAATCCAGCCATTAAGTGGAATGATTGCATACAAAAATGAATGCTGGGATTAAACCCTGTCACAGAAATACCAGATTCATTCCAAAGGAGTAAAAATATTTCCAAATTAAGGGATATGTTAACAATCAAGCTCCCAAAATGGGATGTTAGAAATAGATGAGTTAGTATTTGTCATTAGTAACAATGAACAAGAGAACTTTCACTTTCAATGTTTAACTTTCAAGTTAACATTGGATAAGGAAATGTGGGAGGGCTTGAGACTCAGTTTATAAATGGGGTTAATGATGCAAGATCAGTCTTGCTTTCCCTGAAGTTTTCCATAGCAGCAGGTTTTGAGGGCAGTTGTTTAATTTCAGACATAATCTAAATTTCTTTGTTATTTATAGTTTTTCCATTCTGATTGCTATGGAGAAATACCTTCAAAAAAGATATTTTTGAGTATCAAAATTTCAAACAGGAAGAGAAAGTACCTTAATGAAAATTGCTATCACAGTATTTTACTAGTTTTGACTTTTTCAGTCATTGTCTTAGGTGGGACTTCAAATAATCCCAAAATGAGGAGGCCAATATGAGGCAGTGTTCACTCACACTTCCTTATTCAGTGTAGAAACCAGCCAGGAGTCCAAACTAGTGAGAAATCCCAAGTATGGCTATGGAATTGTATCTGCCAGGGCTGACTGCAGCTGTGAGCTCCCTCTGAGACTTTTGCCTCTCTTCAGAACTGTCTGCCAAGACCTAAAGGGGATGGAGGGCTGTGCAGCTCTTGGCTCTCTCCTAAAGACTGAATTCCACCAGAGGATTCTCTCCTCTGTGTGTTTGCCATTCCTTCACTTTGATGATTATGTGCACTGCCATTTGTGGTAGCTCTTTCACTCGTGTTAAAGTAAACACTGAATTTTGTATGCAGCTTTAATCCAGGCAAGCAGCCTTTCAGCATTCACAGGGAGGAGAACACACAGGTGCAGTGAACCACAGGCTGTTTGTAAACTCTTTTTTTACCACAGTGCCTTAGGTTGCAATGCAAGATGTAACCAAGTGTGTATTTTATCTCCATCTGTTGAAACCAGTGGAGCAGTGTTCCTTTTCTCTTCCATCACCCATCCCTTGTAACTCCTGTTAAACCCTCTGTTAATGGGCCAGCTGTTAAAGCAGCTGGGGCAGTTTTCTTTATCTCTTCCATGACCCATCCTTCCTCCAGGGACATACCTTCTGTTAATGGGCCATTGAGTCCCACTCAGTGTATTGCTATTTTTGCATAGTACTCTAACAACCCTTTTTTTTTTTTTAAAGACACATCAACTACCTCTTACCTCAGTCTGTAAATTCTATGTGTTTGGGCACAACTGTAAAAGTGTACTTAATAATGAAATGGTGCCAAAACTCCAGCATTTGCAGGAGGGATTGTACTCCATTATTCTGTAGATACCATAAAGTAATTCTCTTCCACACAAATATCAGGTTTTAGTAAATCCAATACCACAGAAAAGCTTTATTTTTTGTTTCCATTGACATTAGACAAGTCTTTCCCCAGATTTGCAGAATGGGCAGCAGGTAAATTGTTGATATTGTTTCAATGACTGTTCTAAGGAGCTGTTGCTGCTCTTCCTACAGTAATCAATTAGGTGATTACAAACTTGTGGGTCATCATATTGCTCCAATATAAGCAGATGATTTAAGAACAATGTTTAGAGCTGCCATGTCTGATCAAAATCTCTGAAAGTTCAGGATCCTTAAAGGGAGGTTTGTCCTACCTCACAAGAAAGAGACAAATCAAGTAAGTTACTCAAAGCAGAGAAACAAGAAATATATACCACTGTCTCAAGTTTAGAAGTTCTTGTAGAAGTTCCATTGTTTTC
This sequence comes from Oenanthe melanoleuca, assembly GCF_029582105.1. Taxonomy (NCBI): domain Eukaryota; kingdom Metazoa; phylum Chordata; class Aves; order Passeriformes; family Muscicapidae; genus Oenanthe; species Oenanthe melanoleuca. The sequence continues at coordinate 1,905,182 of NC_079344.1, read as the reverse complement.
AAGGTCTTTTGCTTTTAATACATTTTGTTTGCACATTCGTGGTTGGTTTTGGATCCTATATTGAGATTATCTGAAAATTAAGCTAGTAGTGATACTGAAATTTCTTCACAGCCATGTAAAAAAATAAATGTACTCTTTCATCCTTTCTTTTCACAAAGCAGTTCTCTCACTTCTTCCTTTTTTTTTTCTTCAGGCAGTTTCATTTTTTTCTCAAATGCATTATTGTATATGAAATGTCAGTAAAGCAGAAGGCATGCCAGCCATCTGAAACTGCAGCCAACAGAGCAGGTCTCCCAAGTTATTTAGTTTGTACATAATTAATCAAATTGAGCTGCTTCTTCTGTCTTGGAGGATCTCTCTTTTGATCTAGCCTTTGAAAGACATTCTTAGACTATATTTCACATTTTTCCTAGCTTTATATGGATTAGGTTTCCTTTCAAAACCACACAAATTAATTAGCTTGACCACATAAATTAATTTTAAAAAATATAAATTACTATACTCCAGTTTGAGACAAGAGCATTGATTTTTCTAGAGGAAAAATACTGTTTATAGAAAGGAGTATGAAGTATTCTGTTCCTTCTCTGTTCAGAGCTGTTTGCTTGTAAGGATCCTGTGTCTGCACAGCTGAATGATTAAGCAAAAACTCCTCAGTGGTGTTGGTGTGTTCATTTTCACACTCAGGACGTGAGCCAGGGTCTGTGCAGTGAATAGTTGCTGTGCTCTGGTTCACATTTCAGCCAAGTTAAAGGTGTTGGGCAAACAAGCAGCCTCTGGGGCTGAGGTTATCAGAAGAAGTGTGTTCCCATTTCCTTCCTGTTCCTTCAGCAGGAAGGGCAGACAAGGGAATTTGGCTCTTTTCTGTCTGAATTGGCATATCTTATATTTGAATATGGGGTTTGGAAGCAGATCCTGAGGAAAGGGTTGGGCAATGGTTTGTTAGGAGTTTTCTGTTTCCTGCCATGGGTGGGGAACATTTTGATTGGCCTCTTTGGTATATATTTCAAGGTTATTTTTGCTGAATAAGGTTCTTACTTGCTGAGTGTGCAAGTAAGAGAGGGTTCCCTGAGCAGAGCTGAGCTTTGCCACACCTCTACCACAGAATATGGCAGAGAATAGAATATTCTGTGCTGAGTACTAGAGTAGAGTAGAATAATGCTTCTGATTTCTGTGACTGAACTGTAATCCAGCCAGATGATGGGAGGTGCTATTCTGCTTCTGCTTTGCTTCACTTCTTTGATAGGAACCCAAAACAGGTTAGGATAGCATGTAAGGCACAGGATAATGTTTATTATCCACCCTCACAGTCAGTTTTGACTCTTGCAGGTTTTCTCAGTGGCTGTATATTTCTGAAGTGTGGCATAACACTGTTACTGTACACTGAGTCATCAGAATCTCCTGTAATTTATTTATCAGCATAAACAAGACATTGACCTCTGTAACATACTTTCCTTTACAGATATTCTTGGTATTTTGTAAGCTTTTTATGGTAAATAGGTGAGGTTTGGATGAGGGTGACAAAGCCCTTTCAGTAGGTTTTGGCAGATGAGTTTTAAGTTTTCTGGAAGCAAGCTAAGAAGTTAAGTTGGTAAGTAAAATGGATGCTCACCTTCCAGTTCACAGCCTGTGTGAATGGTGTTTGCTGTTGCCTAATTGTGATTTAATGTTGCACATGCCCTTTTTCCTGTCTTGATTCAGGCTGGATCTGGGTTTTTGAGGTTTAAAAAAATACAGGTGCTTTACAGAGCAAAATTTATTGCTCTCAACCAAGGACTGCTCTGGGATCCTCCTGGATCTCTAACAGCTGCATTCTTTCACGCTTGGTAATGTATCTAGTGATAATGAAAGCAAGTAGCTCATTGTGTTGGTATGAGCCACATGTAAGGTAAATAGGCATTGTGCAAACATATCCAATTATTTCAGGTTGATCCTGGCCTCCTGTGAAAACAGGTGGGTAACTGAAGGGAAAGTCTTTGTGTGAAAGTTTTCCACTGTTACCTGTAGCTCTGACACCTGGACATCTTCCCAAGGAGTAAAATGCATAACTGCTTCCAGAGCAGGATCCTGCCATGCTGCAAATACTGACAGAGCAAATACTAATCATATATCATGTATCAAATACTAATGGATTAAACCCTTGAGAACAATTTTGTTTAGAACTAAGCTGAAGATGCAGCAAACCATTAGAAGAGAGCAGCTTCCAAATTATGCACATACAGTGTCCTCTTCTATACCTGGAGTTCTCCAGTAACATGGAAAAAGAACATCAGTGGTTTCATGCATTGTGACCAGCAGGCAGATTGTAGAAGAGCTCTCAGGAGGGGAATCATGAGCATGCTGTCATCTATGTGTTAAAAATGTGATTGATATTAACCTTTAGAATTAACATTAGCCCCAGGCAGAGAAGCATGTTGGAGCATTGGCCTCCCCTTCCCTTTGGGCTCATCACTAACCCACCCTTTGTTATCAGAGCCTGGATGTGAGGAATACCTGAAGCTGGAATAATTAAGACCTGATGAGCCTGTAAAACTGGGTGAAGGGGAATTACTGGAAATGTGAGATTCCTCCCTGCATTTACACAGCAAACACCTTTATAATTGATGTATGTATTTATGTAGTTTTACTAGTTACAAATATATAGTAAGTAATGCCTTGGCAGGTCAAAAATGTAAGATGCAATGAGTCATTCTCAATATTAAATGAGAAGCTTTGATCCAAGAAATTTTTATTGAGGCAAATCAGTGTTTAAATGCACATCTCAAACTGTTTCTTAAAGTAAATGCCTGTGGTATAACTAGGATAAAAGAAAAAAATTCACTTGTATTGCTGCTGTGTCCACAAATTCTAAAATTTATTGACATATGCTATCAAATCCTGTATTTCCCCTTGCCATTTGCTGGCTTTGTCTTTATTGCTCTCTAACCAGAATGATGTACAGCCAAAAACCTATCAATTATTTCATCTGTGAAGAAGAAGATAACAATTGTAACTAAGCTGCCTGTGTCCTTTCAAATGAATTAGTGAGGAATTTGCATCTCCATTTCCAGATGCTTGGCTTTTATTCTTGTGGCCTGTATCAGAGAACATAAGGTAGGGTGAATGTAGATAATGCCAGCAGATATAAACAGTTCTGTTCTCTGTCTCTGACTCCTCCAAGTACCATGTGCTAGCTTGTTTGTAGTTAGACTGAGTCAGATATGTTGGTGGAAAAGCAGCAGAGTTCATCTAGAAAGACAAATGTGATAATGTTGGAAGAGGTAAAGACCAACCACCACCAAACATTCTGGCTCCAATCCCAAAGCACCAAGGTAATTTTGCAGAACTCAGCTGTCAAAAGACTTTAGAAGTCACAATGTATTTCCACAGTTGGTTTTTTGGGATCCAAAATCTCTTTTGAACTATTTTGCACTGCAGAGAACTGCTTTGTTCTTATAGAACAGATTCAGGAATGGGTTGGATGTGACAACTTTCAGCTGGGTTCTTTTCTCATTATTGCTAACTGGGCAAATACAAATATTTGTATTATTGCTGATCAAATGTTAGAGTTTTGGGAACAAGCATCAGTCTTGGTTGATCATTAACTCAACATGATTCTTTCTTTTTTGGTTTTATGAAGAGAACTGAAAGTAAATGGCCTAGGAAGTAGTCCTAGGTAAAAGGAGTTAGGTAGGAGACAAAGGGATGGTGGATTATTAACAGTGGTGGTTTGGGGTATTTTTGTTTTAAAAAAACACAGTGAAAATATATAATAATTTTTTAAAAAGAAAATCAATATGTTGCAAGAAACATTGCTCTAGCACAGGAGTGTGTGGCAATTGAGAGTAGAAGTGCCCTGGGCCACAGAAGTCTGCTTTCTTGTTTCAGCTACAGGAAATAAAAAAAAGAAAGCACAGTTGCCAGTGCAAGAACTAACTCCAGATTTGAAAGCCTTCCTGCTGACAAATACTCCCTTCATAAACGTGAAAATGTGTTTTTCATAATTACAATCAATCTTCCACCTAATTATTTCTTACTAAAGTTTAGATAATTCACCAAGCTTCTACAGAAATGGTAATATAGATGCTGTTATTTTGTGTGCTATGACACTGTAATGTGAGCTGGTTTTCCATTTTTTTCAAAATCAGTCTTCACAACTTCTGTACAATTCCCACAGATTCTCTCAAGGTAGAGAATATATATTTATATACATGCTGATATATCCAGTCCTGCTCTGCAAGGTGTGCAGTTTTAATGCATCTATTAGCGTAGAATCCAGAAATAATATTTTGCTAGGCCAACTCCTGTTCTTTTATTTTTTAATATTTTTATCTTACTGTTCTTTTTTTTCCTCCTCCCCTTCTCTGATCCAAACAGTGTCCCATTCAGGGTGGAATTTCCTGGAGGCAGAGCAGCATTGTAGCCCATTTCAAATCTTCCACATGTTCCACAGTACATGAAAAAGTTGTGCTGTCAAAACCAGGTTCCCACTTGTTGCCTTTGGAAATGCTGTTTTGTTTTTGTCTGGGAAGAGAGGCAGGGGCCCTACTTGATGCTTCTTGGGGAAATAGCAACTTGCACAGTGTGCAGAGCTCATGCCTCTGAATTCCCACGTTTGTGGACTCCTGAGTTTCACACTGTGGCTGTTGGCACTCAGCTTTGAAGTGATGAAAGCCTGAGGAAGCACACAGAGGTGTGATAGAAATGGGAACAGCTTGCCAAACCCTGAGGCATTTTGCACAGTTAAAAAGCCAATAGTGTCCTTTTGTTCTTGGCTCCTGTACTTAGCTTCAGCTGCCCAATAGATGGAAGAATAAGTTGTTTTCATTGAAAATATATTTGAATTTAACTAAGGGTCTTCTCTGCTCTTACTGTTGTACCAGTCCTTACAATATGTATTGCAGGGATCACAGCATATCTTGAAGTGTGAACTTCAAGAGAATTTGAGCATAAGTCATGTGTACAGCAAGATGGATATACCTGTACTGCTTTTAGACCTGGATTTCAGAGGAGTTGAGCTAAAATTTCCTATGATCCCTTGAAGAATAAGTATTTAAAATTTGTGTCTCTCTCCTGTTTGCATGGAAGCAATGTGCTTGCTTTGATGTGAAGATGAGCAGGTAACACATTTCCTGCCATGTGTCCTCCTGCACTGCCTAAACACTGAACACTGATCATGTCCTTCATCTATGAACTCCCCTTATGCTGTTATTTGTGATGTTATTTGTGTGGTTTTGACTACACTGGTCAGATCCTGAGATCTGGATTCAGAGGCTGAAGTGGTTGGAGTGATGTGATCCCTCCCTGAGTTGTACAGGTGTAGTAGCAGTGCCCTTCTGTGGTAGGTGTTATGTGTATTCTGAAAATTGGTGTCTGGAGAAGAGTTGAAAAAGTTAAATGTGAGGACATACTCAGTGTTTCAAGTAGCTAAGATCACTCAGTACTTCTTCTACCAAATGCATCATTTCTGTTCTTGTTGAACAGAAATACTTCTCAGTTTGTTAAGAAGCAGTTTTCTGCTTGTGCTCAATCATATGTACAATGCCATGAAGTCCCTGTATTCAGACCAGTAACAAGATTACATCTGTACTTCACCATTGATTACAGGGTCAGGAATATTGCAACAGCCCCAAAGACCAGAGCAAGCACATTTTTCCTGAGGGAGTAGACTTCTGAAAGCAGCAGTCAGATTCTTCAGGATACAGCTTCTACCACAGAAGAGGTACAGACTCCTTTCCTGCCTCTAATAGCAGACCTAATTATGCACTACTGTGCTTAATGATGCATTACTGTATTGGGTTGGGAAGGTATTACATTCCTTGCCATGGAGCTTGACAAGGTTTATGTTGACTAGTATTACTATTATTTTCAGCCAAGTAAGGGAGTAGTTATTTCCAGACTGATGCAGTGGTGTCTGAAATCAGGTTCTGAATCTCTGTTCTTAATCACATCATGTTCTAATTGCTTTTTGTTTGTTGATACAGCTTTAAGTGAGTGGTTGGATTTTAGTGGATGCCCACATAATGCTTGATGCAATATAGGACTGATTTCCTGTTCCACCTTTTCTTGAAGCAAAGATTAATCCATGGCTGAAGCATTAGTTTGAGAGGAAGACAAAATGCAACACAGGATTGTTTGTGCTATGGGGTGCCTATTGTTGCCAGCTATGTGTTATGTAGGGCAGAACAATCTTGTGAAGATGGAATTCAGGCCTCAATTAGAGCCTGTGTGAGTCAGTGGGTGACATGAAATGTTCTTTGCTGTGCACAGGTGCAGCCAGGTGCACATCCATCAGTGTGGATGGAGGAGCTTGGCATGAGAAGGGGACAGGCTGGAGAGAGTCCTGAGCACACTCACCTGTGGGGAACTCTTCAGTGCTCCTTCTCTTTTACATTATTGTGGCTGTAGTCAGGCTTAAAATGCCAAAAACTGATTGTTCAACCAATAATCTCACAGCAACAAAAAAAAAAAAAAAAAAAAAGCAGAACAAATTGCTGCTGTTCTGGTGCCTCTCACTGTGAATCTCTGAGTTGTGTCCAAGGTGTAGGTGTCTTTTACTAAGAATTGAAGGGCCAATTTTAGGATCATCACTGTGTCCAAGACTCTGAATGTGCAGGAGTGAAGGCAGAACTAACTAAACACTTACTAATGCTGCCCATGGACTGTTATGCCCTGCAGGTCTCCACTGCACAGTGACAAAGAACTTTCTCCCATCATTTAGCAGTCAGCAATCTTCAGCCACATAGGTTTTATAGCTCTTCAAAACCAGACTCAGCAATAGCAAGATGGTCCTCAAGGTTCTCAATCAAGTGGGCATGGCATGAAAGGAATCCTGTCAGTAGAGCTCTATAGAGCCTTTGCTGTTGCAGTAGTGGTTCTTAACTTCCTGAAGTTGCCTGCTTTCAGCTAAGAATGCTTCTTGTGAAAATATATCAGTTCTGAAACCATATTTGCAGGCAAAGCATAGTGTGTGTCAAGAATTATAGATTTTTTAAAATATATGAATATGTTGGAATCTGTGACTTCTGCATCAGCTATGACAAAATGCAGGCTGAAATATAATTATGTTTGCTTTACAATCTACGACATTCTCAGTCTCAGTCTTGATCTCAGAAATCTCCCAGCTCCTAATTACAAATTCAAGGAGAGGTTCATGTTATTTTACTGACAGTAAGCAGTGACAGGAGCCAAAGTGATGTCTGTTAATCTCCTGCACCATGAGTCTGACCCACAGTCAAGCAGTTTTCTTCCTCAGTATAAAAAGAAGACACTTCAGTCTCATGTTCCCCATGCTCACTTGAAGCTGTCAAATTTATCCTACCCTGTCATCTTTCCAGGGTGTGACTACATAGCTTAAAAGTGTCAAAGGTTGTAGCTTTTTTTAAGAGTATCTGTTTTCATCTCTCAAGAGGTTATTAAAAAAACTGATAATAACCTTGAGAATAGATAGAAAGGGAGCACCTGTACAAAAGCAATCTCAGTAAAAACAATAACAAAACCCACCAACATTTGTGTGATGCAGGATAGGGTGGGAGAGGAAGTGAAAAGATGCAAATTCTCCCTCTTAAATATTTTTTTCCTTTCCTATCTCTTTCTAAGTGAGTGGTTTCTGTATCTTCAGCCATGGCCCCAAAGGGAAAAAATGGATTAGAGTGAGATATCACATTGCAGAAAATCAGTGTTGCAGTTGTCTCTGTACACAGACAGCCCTGGGCCTGAGTCATGCCAAGTCTGGCTTCTCACCCAGTGGATTGTGTGTCACTGCACATGTCCATGCCAGTCTTTAATGCACTTGGCAGTGACATCTGGGGATTGGATTCTCACACATTACCAAGAAGCTTAAACCCATGTCATTCATGACTGCAAATACATTTAGGAAATTTTCTCCAGTCAGGAATACTTGAGGAGAATGTCTCTCTGGTCGACTGTTGGTCTTTACAATGATTCTGCTGATACTGGATACTCCTGTTATTGGCTTCAAGCAGTGAACTGAAAGCATGTCCTATAATGAATAAAACTTAGCTGGAAAAATTTCTTTTGTTCTTACATGGGTTTGCTGTCATCTCCTGAAATTTTATTCATTTCCTTTTGGAAATGTCTACAACAATAAAAGCTTGATATGGTTGCCAGCCATTTGGTTTAAATAAACAGCTGTATTGATTTACAGAGATGCTGGGCCTTATGGAAGCTTTTTCTTTGCATTACTAGAGAGTCTGAAAGGTCCCTGACACAATGTGCCCTTGGCCTGTCTGCTACATCCTACTGTATTCAGTTCCCTTCTACATGTAGAAGAGGACTGGACATTGAGAATGGAACAATTTATGGTGTGGAAACTGGAGGTAGCCAGCTAGCTTTTGGCTTGGTTCTTCTCATCCCAAAGCCACATGTTTCTCAGCCCCTCTAGGAATCCCAGCATTTCCTTTTAAGCTGCTTTAAATATGATTCTTCTTCTCCATCTCTGCTTTTTATATTCTAGAAAGAAAAATCCTTGGAAAATGGCTTTCTTGGAGACATTTCCTTTCAGACACTACACTAGAGGAAAAAATATAATTAGAATGGAAGGCACTGACTAAAGGTTTAATACATTTGTCCTTTAACAGGCTGTTTTAACACTGGGAATAGTATAATTAAGACAAAATAGGCTGTAAAATCCATTTTAAAAGCTGGCTAAATATAAATGGCATTTTTGTAAATTGCTCACCACAATCAGGTGGGTTAATCAATAAGGCAATTTATTAGTGCATTGATAAGGACACATACATAAAAACAAAAACAAAAAAATTTAACAATTTACAAAAAAATTATTTAAACAAATATAATTAAATTAGATTTTCCTGTGTCTCGTGTCTATGCTTTACTTTGAATTCAGTATTTTTCATGCAACAGTAAAAACCCAAAACAACTCTCACCCCACCCATCCTTGTTTTAAAATGCATGCATTTAAATCAGCACACTGCTCTTGGATATGGAAGAGAGAGAGAGTTCTATTCCCAAAGCCTGTTTTCAATCATCAGATGATTTTTGGGGAAACCTCTGAACATTCAGCACTTTGGTCAGTTTTCCCTGCCCAAGAAACGAGTGGTTTTTGCAGACATTCCATAAACACAGGAAGCTTTGACTGTGTCTCTAGCAGATAGGGAAACAGACAAGTAACATGCACACAATATACAGGCAAAAGCTGAACTTGCCATGGTAGCTCAAATGAATGTAGTCCAGAGCTATATTCCCTTGAAGTCTCTGACTTGATTTTATTTCTTTGGAGGGGTAAATGTGGCAGCATAAAGGGCTAAAAAACTGCTGTGAAGAAGTCCCATGGTGTCCAGCTTCCTGATCATCTCATAACTGGTTTTAATTTTTACCTGACAAAATATTAACCTCAATTTTATCTGCTGCAGGAAGTTTTATGGAGTCATTTTTATCCAAGTTTTCATCTATTTTAAATTTTTTTGTTTTCATGTTCCTTGCTGTTTCATTTTTCTTCTAAAAGAAACTCCTGATTAGCTTTTCCTGCACCATTTGTTATTTTTATATATTATATATATAATTATATATATTTTATATATTTGTTATAAGGAATAAAAGACCATTACTGTTGCAGTTGTTAACATATCTATGCTGTTTTAAGGGGATTAACATGCAACCACAAAAATTTGTTTCAGGCAGACACTTGGCATTAAAAGATGTACTCCAGGATTTTTTTTTTTCCTTATGTTTGAATTTAATCCATCAGGTCATTTTTAAGTAGGAAAAAGATTTTGTTTTTGAAAGTTGAGATTCCTGACATAGTTTTGGTTTCAGGGGAATATTTAGGGAATGAACAAGGGCCACAGGACTCCTATTTTGGCCCCATTCTCTTCATCAAACCTGTTTTGGGTTATGTTCTTGTGCTCTATCACAACCTGGGATAGGGACAGATGAAAATGTAGTTCTAGGTTTGTTCTTCCTCTTTTTTCTCTTCCACTCAATAAAAACCCATGATTAGTTCTGCCTGTTAACTCTTGATAGCAGTGGAGGGTTTCTTTGGGAACTTCTGGAAAATATCATCTTGGTTATTTATTCTGTATCAGTGACTGCTTCCTATGCCCACATGTAAAATAATTAAACACCCCATAATGTCCTGAAAATTGTCATCTTTCCCCAGTCATCATAACTGTCTTCTAACAGACAGGTTTTCAGCTATTCCTGGAGTAAATGATGGATTGTGAAGACTGGAGAGCAGAAATTGGTCTAGTCACAAGGTTCTTGCATCATGTTTCTGCTGCTAAATTTCTGCTATTCTGGGGAAAAAAAATTAGCATTAACATATCAAGTGTTTCATCTTAATTGGAAATAATAAGGGAAGTCAGAAGAGGAAGAAGGAGAATGTTTAGAATATTAAAAAAGATACCTTTATATTAGAGAGAGATCAAGAAAAAGAGAGTTGGAACATTTCCTTACTTATAAATTAAGAGCCCCTGAATGAAGGATTCTCTCAAAATTTTGGGAGCTGCAAAATGTTCAGTTTGCAGGGAAAATCACTCAGTGGCTTGTTCATTTTCCTTTTAATCTTGAGTGTCTAGTTTTGCTTTAAAAATAAGCAATGTGGGTTCTATGTTGAATTCCAGTACTGAGTAACATAAACTGGGAGGGTTTTTTGTAAGCTCAAATAAAAAATGTGCCATGAGGTAACAAAGAATCCTCTATTCTGGGTCTGAGTTTTGCTTCATACATTGTCTGTGAATTTAAGACTATTACTTGTTACACCACTGTGGTGTAAAATGGGCTTCTGTAGCCCTAAGATCTGAGAAAAATTTTGTGTGATTCCATATGATTTCTAGTTCCAGTGATTTTAATGATACTTCATGTAATTATTTTTAAAGTTTTAGTAAAATGTTCACCCACTTCCCTTGGTACTGATGCTATGTGCTGTAGAGGTGCCTAGAAATAAGTAGGATATATCCTTACTACCAGCAGTGTAGTGGAAGACAGCAATATTCTTAGTTGGGTACAGTTCTCACAGTGCTTCACAAATAGCAGTTTTACAACCTGTTTTAATTTTTTTCACAGACTCAGAACCAGAGGCACACAGCAGGTAAGTTACATGGCAAAGGCAGTAACTGGGAATCAATGATAAACCCTCATTTAGAAGAGAGTTGCTTCCTTTTATTTAATCTCTACAATGTTACATGAGCTTTCATAAAACTTCTGTTTTAATTTAAAAAATCATGTAATGTTTTTAGAAATCAAATCCATCTAAATAATTTTGTTTGTCCTCTGTTTATTGTATTTAAATTTAAAGGACGTGTTTCAAAGCTGTTATGAAATTTGGCATTAGCATTTATTGAATAAATTATTTATTTGGGGGGGAGAAACTAAAAACATTGTCCCCCAACTATTTTCTTAGAATTCTTGAGAGCTTAAGGTCTCCATGCTCTGAAAGCAGTTGTTGAACAAAATAAATTTATTTATGCATGAAATAGTAAAATTTAATGTCATACAAAGTTCAAAAAGGATAAAAAGAAACTTAAAGAGCTTGTTCTCAACACCAAACTCCTATATTAATACTGAGAATTGATTCACCTCAGGTAGGAGGTGGAAGAACCCACTGTTTTTATTTTTAAATTCTTCACTAATATTAAATAAACATAACATTTCAAACCAAGTTTTTATTACATATTTTTTTAACATATGGTGCAGGAGTATATTATTTTTCCTATATGTACAGCACTCAACAGCCAGAATTAGATATTTTATCTATGCATCCATCCTGGGGCTATGTTTTGCAGAACAAGGGAGGTTCTGCAGATACCCTGTTTAATTAGAGAAGTCAAGGATCAGGTCTACTCTGCAAAGAATAGCCCCAGGATGGATGCATAGATAAAATATCTAGTTCTGGCTGCCCAGTCTATATTGGGCAGTACAGAACCATGCAGTGGTATTAAGCAGAATTTGGTCCTGGCAGTGCTGAAAGTGCTAATTAGAGTTTATAATTTGGTACTGAAGCAGCTGAACATCTTTCAGTTCTGACACTGACACTGACTTGTCTGACACTTGCTTGGGGATTTCTATGGGATGCTCATTATGTGATACATACATGCCCAAAGGATCTGCAAAATGAACTGGGTAATAAGTGATGCTGGGTAATAAGTGATGCTACCATACCAGGGAGCTCTGAATACATCATTGTCTTAAGTATAGGAAATGCAATTATACCCTGGAGTATTGTGGGAACAGGCATCTCTATCTTGCTTCACATCAAAGTAATGTGGAAAGTATGTAGAGGGAGCAAGAAGGGCTCAGGTGAAGTGCACAAAATGCTTTAGTGATTTGAGCAGTTGTAGGCAACAGAATGAAACCAGTGCTCTGTTTTGCAAGGAAAATAACATGTAAAACAATCCTGTTTTGGGCAACAGCCCTGACAAAAACATGGTGTGTTGCTTTTCTAATCCAAGTTAAGGTTTTACTACTCAGCATGTAACCCATCTTCTGACTCAGGATTTATTTCAGCAAACCAACAGATCTTAAAATGTGATTTACCTGTAAACACTCAAATTGAAATACATTACAAAATGTTTTAAAATTGACACGTTTTTTTTTTCTTGTCATTCACTTGTCATCAGGGTGGACCTGTTACCTATCTGCTGGCTGTTACTGGATTTGTTAATAAAAGCAGGAGCAATAGGCAAACACTGCCAGATCTTGCCTTAAAAGTCCTCCAGGCTGTTGTGGTAATAGCCAAAACCTAAAAGCTGCACATAGAGAAGTTGAGCTGGCAACCTGTCAAGGATCCAAAAGCTGTGTCTGTTTTGGACTGTCAGTAGTTGTCAGTTTTAACAGGGTCTAACAAGAAGGAATAGCTGTTGGCATATGGAACCCTCATTCCATTGGGGGTAAAATGAGGCAGAATTTCCCACTCATGAATCCTACTCATCTCTGTAGCTTAGATGAATGAGTCCAAAATATCTAATCTCACTAACTCTCAGCAGTTGTATGTTTTGAATCTTGGCTCTAGAGCTGTGTACTACAGAAGAAATGTTGTGAGCAGCCTTCATTTCATTAGGATCTATGTTTGATGTGCTGGTGTTAGAAGTAGAATGTGGAGCCTTGGTGTTAGAAATCATCATCTTTCCTCATAAACTGCTGAGCTGAAATTGCAATCAGCAAAGTAGAACTTCTGCAAAAAGGCCACTGGGGAATTGTGGCTGTAGTTAAGCTCAGTGCTGCTCACTGGGAAGGTGTGTGGGTGATTCTGTGTAGAATGTTAACTCCAGCCTCGAGCTGCCAAGGGCCATCTGGCAGAGGGCTCTGGTAACAGTCCAGTTGTTTGTTAAGCTTGTTGTTCCTGTAGACAAATGAATGTTAAAATAGCTCTTAATGAAACTTTAGCTCCTGGCTGGCTCCTAGGCTATTATCCAATTGTAGCAGCTATGCCATTTGAGTGCCAGTTTTCAATTTGAATAACAATTCCTGCAGACCACAGGATGGTTGAGATGGATGTTAAACACTGTGACAGGCAGAGGATTACCACTTCCAGGTTTATTGTTGACACTTGCCATCTGCTGCTTTGCCACCCACTGTTACAGTGCCACTGAGGAACTGGAGAGGGGTGACACCAGGTTCTAGACACATTTCAAACTAATGTGTTGCTCAGTAAAGCTGATTGAAAATTTGAAATAAAGAGGCCATTTTACCTGCAAAATGAAAAGGAGCTGTGAGGTCCAATTATCTGCAATGATCTTAATGCTTGAAACTGGCACCTGCATGCTGCAATATGCATGCTGTGATACACTGCATTCATTACCAAGGCACCTTTGTCATGGGTGTGCAGAGACTGCTCTCTCTGCTGCTGCTCAAGGGCTGCTATGTGGCAAGCCCATGGCAGTGAGCAGCTTTCCACACCAATGGAAAGCCATTAATTTTGGCATCACAATATGAGAGATAATTTTCACTGACTCAAAGAAAGTATTTCTCTGAATTTCACTGAATTTATCAACTTGCTATTTCAGATACTCCCTTTGCATCTGGTAATTTGGATCTTATGCTGGAACATGAAAAATATATCTTCTGAGGTTTGATGAATTTACAGTCAAATCAGGATTGGTTCCAGGAAAACGATCTGGGAATTTATTTTTTCTGTTTCATTGGAGCAGGGAGCAGTATGTAAAAGTAAATTGTACAGACCCACGAGTTCTGCCCAAATAGCTTTTCATAGCAAAAATAATATGAAGATTAATGAGAACATCAAGTAATTTCTTTAACAATAAAAACCATGAACTGCCAAGTAACTAGTTAAATGTTTCAGAGAAAGAAAAAGGAGCTAATGAGAGAAGAGATTAGTATGTATTTGTTATTCCTGTGGATTGGATTTCTTGTGTTTACTACTGCTGAGTCTCATCTGCCATGCTAATAACATATCAAGTTGCAAAGATCTCAGTGATACAAAATGCATGTGCATTTGCTAGCAGGGACAATAGGGAAGACCAAGATAAGGTTGTGGGACACATGAAGATAGATGTCAGGAGAGGGTTTGTAGCTGGGCTGAACTGGGACTGAGCATTTTCACAGCCCTCTTGCTGTGGCAGCAGGTCTCAGCTGTACAAACACAAGGTCTGAAGTGAAGGGGATAAAGTATTACATGTCCTGCTATGGGATGAATTATTGTTTATAAGATAAGGCTGCATGCATCTTTCTATCCTTTCTTTCCTCTCAGAAAAAAGACCCAGTTCAGAGAAAAAAAACCTCTGGGTTTCCATAGACAATTTTTTCTTTTATTTTTAAATGTTTGTTTGTTTGTTTGTTTGTTTGTTTGTTTCTGGGTTTTCTTGTTCCCCAGTTTACTTTTGATGGCAAATACACCTGGCAGGGGTGGCTGTTGACAAAAATTTATGCTGTTTGCAGGCACATTCAGTTTGGTTCTCAGGATCTTCCCACCAGAAAGGTGAATATTCAGATCAAATAAAAAGTCTCTTGTCTTCCAGAAATAACCTCTTTACCACCTAGGCTTATACAATTAATTATCACATCTTAATTACTTATTTTCTTGCGCTACACACACAGTTTGATTGAAACAGAATAATTCTTGAAGGTTAAGTGTAATATTAATTTTTTGCTATTAGAAAACTTGCTTTTCCCAGAGCCAAAGCCACGCAGCAGAAATTTCCCACAGCCCATCAACTTCTGCTCATTCACTTACTGCAGCAGCTTTTCTTTTTTCTTTCTGTCCTGAAGGAGTTGCTGCTGCTGTATGAACTGCTGTGTACTCTGATTTCAAGGCATTGCTAAAACATTTGAACTTTTCCCAGCTGCAGCCAAGAGAAGGGGAATTGCTGTCTGCCCTG
The DNA here is from genome assembly GCF_029582105.1 of Oenanthe melanoleuca. Lineage (NCBI taxonomy): Eukaryota > Metazoa > Chordata > Aves > Passeriformes > Muscicapidae > Oenanthe > Oenanthe melanoleuca. Next base: position 1,889,889 of record NC_079344.1, on the reverse strand, counting down.
GTATTTCTCTACAGCATCTCTCTACTGTTATATCAAGAATAGAAATATCATCCTGTTTCTTGTTTCCTATTTTTCATTCCTGCTCTGTTCTTGCCATACCCATAAAAGTAGTAACACAAATCTGTTAGAGGTATGCAGTGGTAACTGCTCTTTGTTCTGCCAAGGAAAAAACCCCAACAAAACTGTAAAGTTAAACTTCAGGACACCTTGTAGTCTTGTAGATATGGCAGCAGATGTTACAATGACAGTGTATTTATCTATATATAGCTCAAACACTGGCAAGGGAACTGCTTCACAGGGATGGAACTCTGCCTTGGAAGGTATTGGCCTTTTTGTTCAATTGTTTTTCTCAACTGCATGCAGTAGAACTGGGTCTGATAGCATTTGGCATAGTGTAAATCAGAGGAGATCACAAAATTTGATGCAGTTTCTGCACCACTGTAAGGTCATGGGTGGACTCTCACCAGAAAGTTGCTTCTTTTTGGATTTCTTAACTTACAGCTCTTTTCAATTTGGTGTTTGGGTACAGTCAGTTTCAGTATTTCTTTTTTTCCCTCATTGCATATTAATTGCCCTTTTCTGTTACTTGGCCTCTTCATTGCTCTTCTTTTCTATTGCACAGTACCATACTATAAATCAAAATGGAAGGGGTGTTCTTTTTCAAGACTACTTTTAAAAATTGAAGATTACTTAAGTTAGACTCAAGTAAGTGACTTGAGACTTCACTGAGTGGGACATAAATCCAACAATATATAAATACAGGTAAACTGTTTTAAATTATCTATTAATCTTTTTTTTTTTTTTTTTTTTTTTTTTCTTTTTTCTGAGATGCTCTGAAGCTATAAAGAAAAAGATGCAAGGAGATATCTTACCAAGAGTGAACTTTGGGTTTTGTCTTTCTGTTACTTGTTTTCTGTAGATTTTTTTCAGAGAATGACATTAGTAATTCCTAACTACCAGCTAAAGCAAATCTGATTTTTAAAGGAAGCACAATATAAAAACTTGGGAGATGTTTGCTCAGCTGAGATCTAAAGAATAACAGCAGTGCAATTAGAGTGAAAGGAGACTTAAGGAAAAACTAAAAAAAGACCTCCTCAGAGCTATTTTAAGGTCTTAGGTCATGAGTTAGGTCATGAGCTTCTTGGCATTTGGTGTGGTATCTGAGTAGACCCTTGGAGTACAGATGAGGGCAGGTGCAGAAGACTAAGCTATAAATACTTTTATACGTAAGGAGTTCACTAATTTCTTAAATGACAAACCAAACACAAACATTAGTTCTGAAGAGTAAAATTATTAAAATAATTTAAAGCTTAATTTCCCAACAAATCATCCCATAGTTCTTAATCACAAAAGCTAAACTGCTCTCCACCATTACCTAGGAAATGTTAGAAAAAGCTTTTACAGGGTTACAGCATGTATCAAGCATGACTGGCATGCTCTGGAGTATTTCTGTACTCCTTTGCTGCCCACTGAGCTTTGCAGAGAGCTATAGCAATCTGAATTTCTACCTTCTATTTTAGTACCATTTCTTGCCTTATGGCTGAAGCATAGATGACCAATTTCCCCAGGGAAAATTTGCTACTTTTCTGCTTCTTTTAGAAATATTGTCCCTCAGTTTCTTTAGTGCAAAGCTCTTGGAGGTCTTCACAGGATAAAATACACTGACTGTACTAGTAAAACTTGCCTCATTTCATCAGCATTATTTTACTTGTGTCTCTAGGTGAATACAGATGTTTTCAATTTTCTATTTTTTTATTATATCTTATACTCATGTTGCTGGCTCTCTTTATCCAAAAGGAACATTCTTGTTTTACAAGGGCAGCAGAGGTCTCAGAGACCTTTAAGAAATTGGTTTATATTTCATTAATATTTGTCTTATGTGAGGGAATGTTCCACTTTTCAAATGACACATACAGGCCTGTGAGTTCACTGTGAGTGACCTAACTTGAATCCTTAGCAGTCTTTTAGGAGGCATGTTTTACAGAACTGGCAGAACCAGTTCTTAGGTGTCATTTCCTGTATATTCCTAAAAAAAACCCCAAAACTGAAACCAAAAAACCCACAACCCAAACCAAAAAGAGACCTAGGAGAAGAAGAAGTAGGTAAAGCAACCCCAAAGGAATGTTTGAAATTTTTCCAAGTGATTATGTCCACCTACCCTTTTCTCTGTTATCAGAATCAACCCAATCTATGCTAAAGAGCAGATCCTCCTCAAGGCAACTTTCTATCTTTGAAAAGGGATAGGTGACATGACAGAAACATCATTATATAAACAGGTCCCAGCTTTGCTCTGTGCTGTATTGTCAGTAAGTCTGAAGTGTGACATCACCTGAATTTCAAAACCAGGTATCCTTTCCTGGTGCTTTAAGTAGGCTTTATTTTCTAAAGAACCCAATTAAATTAACAGAATTCAAAATGAGCTCAGCAGGGACTCCCCAGAAGAAAGTGAAACTACTGCTGGGGAGTGCCTGCACCATTTTTCAATGAGATGAGATGAGATGAGATGAGATATGAGCCAAGCCACTATGGTGAAAAACAAGAGGTGACAAGTAACATTAGAGAATTGGTATTATGTCATAATAACACAAGTGCTGCCTTCTTTTTTCAATAAGTAAAAATAATTGGTATACAATCTGTCTTCACATATCAATTAAAGAGGGAGAGACTATGCAATGATTTCATTTCTAAACCTCTCTTTCTTGGCCAGCTGGAACAGAAGTTTCCAAGTAATTGAAATTGTTAATGAAAGGTATAGCAAGCATGTTAACACATGTCTGTACTTTTCATATTCACTCCAGGAGGAAAAGAAAAATTAAATCACCATCAGGCAGTTCAGCCCCATGGTTACAGGTCTTCTTGCTATAACTGCACATTTTCATGAAAGTAGAATTTCAAGATTTTTTTTTCTGTGGAGGTAATACCATCCTTCAGGTTTTTTTTTTTTTTTTTAATTTTGAGTTCCTTTCCTACTGCCTGTATCTCATACTTTCTCCTGTATCCCAGAGGCTCCCATGTCATAGCTAATATTCTTTTAGAAAACTGGAGCTGCACAGGCACTCTTTTAAGAGCCTATCAGCACCACTCCCAAATTAGCCAGACAGCTGTTTGTTTAATTTTGCAAGATGTTTTCTTTCCTCAAAGTGAGAAGAGCTACCTCAGTGAATTCCCAGCCATGATACTCTGTGTTTTTCAAGGCACCTTTTGTGGCAGAGGAATATGTTCTCCTAAACTAGGGTCAAAATATACTGATACATTTAACAAAGCAGTCAGGTTATTGAACGATATGTAACTAGGTACCTTTTAAATATTCACTATACTTAGCTCAGAAAAGCCCTAATTTGTTCCAATTGACTATAGTGTAAAATCAAGGTAAGGGCAAAGAGAAAAATTACACTTTAGAGTTGATTACAACTAAATCTGTAGACTTTTTCAATACTCTCTTGTGTTTTAAAACATTCTGTTGAAATGCAATGTTTTGATCAATAATTTTACTGTTACTGTTGTACTAGTTTGGTTATTAAACCAACGCTGTGAGAAAGGACTGCAGTGAGAAATCACCTTTTCTTTAAGGCATAAGGAAAGCTTCTATTTCTGCTCCCTAGGAGCAGTACTCATGAATCCCCATGAGTAATTGTGAGCCTCTGAACTTTGTAGAGTTCCTAGGTTAATTCAGATGATGGCCTTTTGGAGGATCTGGGGACGGTAGCTGTTGGTCTGAACCTCCATCAGGGAGTTTTGCTGTCTTGTGGAGCTGGAGCTTTGTGCTGCAGCTTGTTTGAGCTCTCCAGGAGCTGCTTTGCAAACCCAGCCCTTAACAGCCCTGGCAGGTACCATGGGCCAGAAGGTGTAGAACATTCCCTCCTCCTGCGAAGTAACATCAGTCCAACTGATCCACTGACAGCACCAGGGAGGAATTTTCTGCTCCAAGTGTTGAATGCAGACAAAGAGGCTGCCTAATTTTCTCTTTGTGCAGCCCACATCCTGTGGGACTCATGCACATCCCTGTATTTCTACACTGCACAAGGCAGCGTGTGTCCTGAGGACAACGTGTTGTGTCTTGCTCACTCTGCTGATGAGACTGAGAGACATGCCAGAAGTGAATTAAATAGGTTTCCACTTAATTATATGTAATTTTGTTAATTGTCTATGTGCTGCTGTCCCTCGCTGGCATTACGAAAGGGTGCGAGTCACCTCTGGAGCTGGGTTCCCTGCCCCGGCTTTCTCCTCACAGCTGGGGATACTCTCGGCAGTCTCCCCCCTCTCCTGCTCTCCCCTGGCTCCGGGGAATTTCTCCCAGCGCGGTCATTCCCCCCGTGCATGCGGTTAACCCCTTCCTGCCCGTCCTGCCGCCCCGCAGCCCCGCGCTCCCCTGCCTGATGCCATCGGCTCCGCCACCCTCCTGCTGCAGGACAGATTGATTTCCACGGCTGGGGACGGCTCCAGCACGGCACTGGTGTCACCCAGAAGTCCTGCCCCGTCTCCTCCGCTCCCCGCGCTCCGGCTTGCTGCCTTTTTTTTTTTTTTTTTTTTTTCCTCCCAGGAGTAGCAGCGAAATGTCCTGTTCTGCCTATTTGGAAATGGGAACAAATTGCTCCCCCGCCTTACCTCGCTCATCGCATCCCATATATAGTCATATCTGCGGTCAAATGGCAGGCGGCAGCGAATGGGAAGGCTGTGCCTCCCAAAAAAACCCGGCGGGGGCAGTGAGAGAGGGAAAGGGGTAGGGACGAAAAGAGGAGGGAGGGGAAAAAGAAAAAAGCCCTTTCCAAAAAAGTATTGGATGTCTTGAGGAATGCAGTCAGCCCCCTGGGAAAGTACATATCTGTGAGGCGCTCCCTGCCCGCCGCCCGCACTCGGCCCGGATCAGCCCCGCCGCACTCCGCTCCCGCGGATCCTGCGCCCGGACCCGCGGCTGTCCCGCCACCTCCCGAGCGCTTCTTTCCGACAAGTCCGCGCGGGGACGCGCCCTAGCCCACCGCCACCATGGATGCCATCAAGAAGAAGATGCAGATGCTGAAGCTGGACAAGGAGAACGCCTTGGACAGAGCTGAGCAAGCCGAAGCGGACAAGAAGGCAGCGGAGGAGAGAAGCAAGCAGGTCTGCACCGAGGGCCCGGGCGCAGCCAGCGCCGGGGCGCAAATCTTTCCAGACTATACTTTTTTTTTTTTCCTCCTCCTCCCCTCTTCTTCCCCCTCTCGCCATACTTTGTTAAATCCCACCCCCGCGCCCCTGCAGAACTGGTTGAACTTTCCCTAAGGCAGAGCTTCAGCCGGCTGGAGGTTCCTGGGAGGCTCCCCCGTCCCCACCATTTCAGCTGGGGAGCAGCGCCCTGGGACAGCTGCATGACCTCTGTGCCTTTGTCACAGGGGACAGAGAGCTTAGAGAGGCTGCCCAGAGCACCTGGTTAGCGCTGGACAGATGTGCAGCCATTTGGCAAAGGACGGTTCAAGCTGTGTTCGCCCACTCCAGCATCACTCGGCAGATGTGTCCGATTCCAGCTGCCCTCCCGCCCTTCTCCGGACTCCTGCCCCACTTTTTTGTCCTTCTCCAATCCCCCTCATTTACATCTTGGGCGTTATTCGATTCAGGGAGGGGACACATTGTTTGCACGTTTCTGGGAGATCCTGAAGGAGGAGGGAGAAAGTGAGAGTGATTTATAAATTAATTTCACAGTTTTCTAAGCCAAGGGAGAAACATATTTGTGCGTTATATTTCCTCTTGTGCACCTAGTTAGAGGATGACATTGTGCAATTGGAAAAACAATTGCGTGGGACGGAGGATACAAGGGACCAAGTGCTGGAAGAGCTACACAAGTCTGAGGACAGCCTCCTCTCCGCAGAGGAGAATGCTGCCAAGGTATTGTGCCCTTGCTGCAAGCAAAGAGGATCTAACTGTCTCTCCTTCTTTCTCTCTCTGTCTGTCCTTTTCTGTCCCTTCTGCACTCGCACCTCTCCGTTTGCACGATCACGCTGCCTGCTGCACCTTTTCCTGCCCGCCCTCCCCTCTCCACCACTTTCCACCCACATCACAGCTGGAGGATGAGCTGGTGGCTCTACAAAAGAAGCTGAAGGCCACTGAGGATGAGCTGGACAAATACTCCGAGTCCCTTAAAGATGCACAAGAAAAGTTGGAACTGGCTGACAAAAAGGCCACGGATGTAAGTTACCCCATCCCTTTCACCACAAGGCTGACAGAGAAACCACACACTCCCTCTGCTCAGGACAGCCTGGACTCCTACTCAGCAGCAGTGCAAAGCTTTGCTGAAGGCAGGGTCCAGGCACCTCCTGGGCAGGGAGGTGGGAAACACAGCACTGCCTCCCTGCATGGGGTTTGCACACTATCAGAGGCGTCTGATTGGGTTTCTGCTCACTTGTGCTTTTCATGTGTACTTGCCACTCTAGATATGGAAGTAAAGAAATGGTGATTTATCTATTCAGGTGATGGGTAAAATGGCTCAGGCTGGAACAACACTGTCTTGATAGTGGAACAGAAGCAGAGAGTTAATAGTGAGTAGGTACAGGTGAGGGAGATCCAGAAGAGCAAGGGCTGCTAGTTCTGTTTTCAAGAGAGCTGTTCCTAGGCATGCATGTGTCTGATCTGCTGGTAGATACTGGTTTAGCTCACTGGTCTCTGAGATAAAAGGTCCTCTCCTGTTTTTTGTTGGCTTTTTTTGTTTTTTTTTTTTAAATCCGGAAGATGATACTTGCTAGTTTTGCAAGTTCATGGGACAGGGATCCTGGGAGCAAGCTGAGAGATATATATAGCTCAGCACTTTATATGGTAATAAGTCAAGAGCTTGTGCCTCTTCCAGGCCCTCATCCCACCCACCTGTCTGTCCCTGACATGCATTTAATGGATCGCATGCAAGGAACCATAAGAGTATATGGTCTGTGCAGTTAAGGTCCTGGTCTCTATTGCTGCTGTTGGACAATTCAATTCTCCTGGAGTAAATCTCAGTTCTAAATTACAGGAGTGATGAAACTACAGTATTTCCAAAGCAATGACCCTCCTTTTCCTATAGCTCAGCTTTAAAAGTCAGCCTCAAAGCCATAATGAAATGGATTTGCCACAAAGAAAGAAAGAATTGTATTTCAGGGGGAGGAAGGATACTTCCAGAAATGAAAATGTTACAAACAACAACTTGGCATGAAAGTTGTTATTTTTACTTATTTTACTTCTAAAAGGAATGAAGAATTAAAAAAGAGTTTAGCTTCAGTATGGCAATAAGTTACACAGCTTTGAAAGAGAACCCAGGAACTTAACAGACAGAAGTGTTCAAAGAGCAGGGGAGACGGACCCGTGTATAATATGGATCAGATGTCTGCTCTGTGCATGGCTGCCGGAGGAGAGGCAGCTTCCTAGCAGGACATTTCTGTAGCTTGTTCAAAGGAACCACATATAGATTCGGGGGAGATATTCCTTATATGGAAAAGTATGCAGACTATTTGGAAATAGCTTGCCTAGGACGAAGGCAGGAGAAATGCTGCTAGATGCCTGTTCTGAAACTAAGGATCTTCCTAACTGATCCCCGTGTCAATTTTCAGGACATTTTCCCCTGCTGGAAAAGTGTTTGGAAGCTAAATGAGGGCAATTTTATTTGCAGTCTTCCCTCAGGTGGAGGGAGAGTGTCTGGCTCGTTTTCATCGAGGAAAATGCCTTATTTATTTGTATGCATGGAATACATCTGACAGTTTAGGGAAGTATTTAATTTGTTGGCAATGCAGAGTGTGTTTTGGGGCATTGCAGTCGACCCAGTATTTTCCTTATTAGTTTGGATAGTTCCAAGCCTTAGGAAAAGGGCAGAGGCAGGGAGGGAGTGTCGGCTCGCTGGGACGGACACGCCTTTCACTGGGACGAGAAAATCTTACCTGTCCGGTAGGACTCATCTCCCAAAAAGCAGGCACATCATCCCCGGGGCCACCCCACCTGGGAGGGGGCAGCTGCAGCCCCCTCTCCCCTGCCCAGGAGCCAGGCCGGGTGCGGCAGCATCTGGCGGGTTGCTCGATGTCATTTTATGATGTTTGCGGGGGGAAAGGTGGGTATTGACCCGGTCCGGTCCGGTCCGGTCCGGTCCGCGGGAATGGCGGGCTGTGCCGCGAGGAGGCGCTGCCGGCCCGGCACATCCACCGGGCACGGCCGGCAAGGAGCGGCCCAGCCCCGGCAGGAGCGGCACATCCACCGGGCACGGCCCCGGCAGGAGCGGCACATCCACCGGGCACGGCCGGCAAGGAGCGGCCCAGCCCCGGCCACAGCCCCGGCAAGGTGCGGCACATCCACCGGGCACGGCCCCGGCAGGAGCGGCACATCCACCGGGCACGGCCGGCAAGGAGCGGCCCAGCCCCGGCCACAGCCCCGGCAAGGAGCGGCACATCCACCGGGCACGGCCGGCAAGGAGCGGCCCAGCCCCGGCCACGATCGGCCCGGCCATCCCCAGCCACGATCGGCCCAGCCTCGCCGGGAGCGGCCCATCGTGGGCCGGACTGCCCCATCTCCGGTCGCACCGCATCAGGGCCGGCCCATTCACTGCCACGACCGGCGCATCCCGGTTCAGGACTGGCCCATTCACTGCCACGACCGGCCCATCCCGGTTCAGGACTGGCCCATCCCGGTTCAGGCCCGGCCCGGCCCGGCCCCTCCTCAGGCCGGCCGCCCACCGTCCGTCCCCGCCCCGCCGCGCTCCGCTCGCAGCCGGTGCCGCAGCCCCGCCCCGCAGCGCTGAGGCGCGGGGGGAGTTCCGGGGCTGCGGCGGGCGGAGGGAGCGGCGCGGGCTGGGCGAGCGGCGGGCATGGCGGCGATGAGCTCGCTGGAGGCCGTGCGCAGGAAGATCCGCAGCCTGCAGGAGCAGGCGGACGCGGCCGAGGAGCGGGCGGGACGGCTGCAGCGGGAGGTGGACCAGGAGCGGGCGCTGCGGGAGGAGGTAGGGCTGCCCTCGGCCCGGCTCGGGCCCGGATGCTGGGCGCGGCTGCCCCGCGTGTTTCCCCGGCCGAGCGGGAGCCGCTGCCGTGTCCCACACGGTGGGTGTTACCTGCGGGAGGTCGGTGCGTTCCCCGGCTCCGTAACCCGAGCGCTGCGCGGGCCGGGCCCAGGTGCGCTGCGCAGGGAGACAGCGCTGGGTGTGCTGGCCGACAGCAAAACGCCGAGCTTGTATGAGGTTAAACTCAGAATTACTTGTTTTGTGTTAGGCTGTGAGCAAGGTTTTGTGGGGTTATTCCCCCCCACAAGGCCTGGTCTCTCTATCCAGACGAGTTAATCTGTGGAAGTCAGCATGGCGACTCTTGGGAAGCACGTAAGGCTGAACCTGAGATGGTACCTGGCAGTGTGAGCCTACAGATCACTGACCTTTGGGAGTTCTAGTAGCTGTAGCTTAATGTTTCTTGCTGTAAAATGTCTTTGAGACAGTTTCAGTGTCTTTAGTGGTTGCATAAAAACAAGGCTTTTGTGTAGTTCATTACAATAGAAAAAATGGTGGATATTTGATTCTCTTATACTATGGGCCTTTCTGCAGATTTTGGGAAGTGAGTTCAAAGGAAGAGCCTCCTGCTTACTGGCAGGTGAACTTCCTTATGGAGCAAAATATGGCTGCTTGTGCTTGTTTAACTATTGCATTCTTGCAGATCACTTGCATACTTGTTTTTTTTCAGTGAAGAGCTGTAGGTCATTTCATAAGGGTTTCTGGTTTTAAAAAAACTTGTTTTCTAAGCTTTGTAGGCTAAAGGACACAAAGATTCCTACTTTTAGTAACATATTATTCTGAATAATATATTAAGGAATTTCTATAGAAAAAGGAAGCTTTACTGTTAACTTTTGTGGCAGAAGGAGTAGTGCTGGAGGAGTGATTACAGCCTTCTGGTGGAGTCTTCCCTTAAGAGTTCAGCTACATTGCAATAAGGCTTAGGACCCTAAAGATTAGTGTTTGTCTCTTCCCTGGAGTTGGTTTATGTGGATGATGTGGAATTCTGCAGAGTACACTTACATGGTATTTAAATTTTTGTGTGGAGGGGTCAGTGCTGAAAACTGAACTCCCAGGCACATGTAGACATGTGCTTTTTCTGCAGTGCTGGCTGCAGGTGAGGGTTTTATTGTTGCAGCTGTATTTCTGCATGCTTGGGGAGGGAGGCTTGGAGAGCTCTGCAGCAAGTGAGCTGAGGTGTGAATCTGCCCCTTCCCCCAGTGCAGTGCCTTCTGTCTGTGGTATGTGACCAGCTGGGTTGTGACATGAGGGTTTTTTCTTCCTGTGCAAGGTACACATATGCAAACAACAAAAATCTACAGCTGTGGCCAAAATGTAGCACAGCCTCCAGCTTTTGATTGTTAAACCAGATTGTTAAGAGTTTCAAGGCTGTGATTAGCAGCCATTCCCTTAAAAGAGAATCTTCTGTTTTAAGTACATACATCTCAAAGGACTGCTGGTAATTACTTTTTCAAAATGCATGTTTTTTTTCCTCCTTCTGGAAAACAGAATCTCCCCTTTAACAGTGATAATTAACACCCAGTGGCAACTTATCACTCATTGTCATAGTCATCACTCATTGTAAAAATATGTGGTGTGTAAGTGCCACAGCAGAAACGCAGGTTATGTTTGCATGGTAGCAGTGGGAGTGCCCCAGTGTCAGTGGGGTTTTTTCCTTCCTTGCCATATAAGGAGAGAAGTCCTGCTCTGCAGAAGAATAACTGGGGCCTTATAAGGCTGGTTGGTAAATCCTTAGTGAGTTACTGGAGCAGGAAGTGAAGACTTGAACTTTAGTCACCCTGTTTTTTTAAAGCACATTTTATGCTCTTATCATGACGAGGAGTCTTGACATGATAATCATTAACTTGTAATGTAACAAATTTCCCTAGGGTAGCTTTTATGACAGGTCATTTTCTTTCCTAAATGTGAAAGTTCATATTCTTACTGTTTTAAAGGCAGAAGTCCAAAACCACAGGATTTGAATACTGCTGCATGATTGCATAGCTACATGTTTTATATTTGGATTAATGTGTGTCTCTAAGGATGAAGTCTCCTCCTGGTTCTATGCATTCACTATCAATGCATATTAATATTCAAAGATCTAATTGCTTCCCTGTTTATGTGTTAATTTCAGTCATTGTAGCTGGACATCCTTGCTTTTATGTCAAGGGTTGTTTTATTTCTCTGGCCTGTAAGTTATTCTGTCTTGTGTTATGTACAGCAAAATCTTTGCTGTGGGCAACTGTATCCAGCTACCTCTAGTTAGAGAAGAAAAGGTACCAAACTGATACTTTTGGGATCTATTTTTGCCAGAGAGTTGGCTATCCCCTCAACTAGACATCATAGGAAATTCAGATGTGTACTTGCTCACATATAGCAAATATATATATTATGTATGTTAGTTTTCAGTACTAATTTAGTGTTACTCTCTGAAGTAATTAACTTTTTAGAATAGTTACCCTTTATATATAATTGTGTTTAATATAGTTTTGAAAGAAAGTAAGTTTAATGAGGAGATTTCTGAAAGAAGACTGGTCTAGAACTTACTGTGCAACTTAAGCAAGTGTAGATTTGAGGCTGTAACATGTAATAGCTTGTAATGATAAGAGGCAGATGAGTTGTGAGTGTTGTGCAGAAGGTTAAGTGAACAGGTAATTCAAGAAAGGCAAATTTAGGGGAAGATTGAGGATGGAATATGGGAGGAAAAAAAATGTTTTAAGGGATTGCTGCCTGTACCAGAGCTCTTGCTGGTGCCTTTTTTTGTCAACTCTTGCACAGCTTGCCTGTACACAAAACTTCTGTGTATTTGGGCACTTCTTAAATGTTCTCATATTCCTTCTGTGTCAGCTGTCTCATTGCAAATGCTGATCCACGTTTACATGTTTACACTGAACCCTTCTTATGGAACTGAAGGAAATATCAGGACAGTTCTTACAAAATATGGTGAAAGGTCATAAATAAAGGAATTGGAGTGACTAAAGAATTGAGTAATTAGTTTGTGTTGATTTGATTTTTAAAAGGGAAGGTCTGTAATTAATGTCTGCAAATACAATAACTGAAAATATTTGGATAACAATGCATAATTCTTCCCATGCAGTTCTTACTAGTACTAGTTGTACAGTCCTTGATGTACTTCATTGAAAACAAGCATTAATCACTTTTTTCCTCTGTTAAGCAATAACTTCACAATTCAAGGATGTAGATCTCTATGTATGGACTTTTTAGTGGATGAAGTCAGAAATGACAGAAGTGCTGTTAAATGGCACTAGCAGGTAATGGGGTAACCTTTCACAAGGGAATGTGTGCCTTATGATGAATTAATTTCTGTTCTTCCTGTGCTTAGGCTGAGAGTGAAGTGGCTTCTCTGAACAGACGCATCCAGCTGGTTGAGGAAGAGTTGGATCGTGCTCAGGAGCGCTTGGCTACTGCCCTGCAGAAGCTGGAGGAGGCTGAGAAGGCTGCAGATGAGAGTGAAAGGTGGGTGAAGCCACACCTGAATGGATTGTTCCCCTTATGACAAAGATCATAATTGCCAGGGTGTGGGTTATGGAAAGAAATTAAACCACTCCCAGGTCTCTGAACATAATCTGCTCTTCCTTTCTGTACACAGACTTCAGTTACAGCTTGTCTATAGAAGTGTCCAAAATATCTGGGCTTGGATTCTTTTTCTGTTGTGAGGATGAGATTTAAGTGTGGTAGGTCTTTTGGTACCACATCCTGGGAAAACTGCTTGGCCCCACACAGACTTCTCTTATTAGATGACAACTCCTTGTGATACTCTTGTGCTATTGTGTGATTCTTGTTTTCCTTGTGGGTAGAAAATCTCACCTGTAGAATAGCAAAGTGCTGGAAGAGGCTTTGGTTCTGTTGGCAAGATTGGTACATGAAGGTGAGTTAAGGAAAGAGACTGATAATTCCTTCAGATTTTCACAAGTCCATAATGTAAGTTAGGAAGTCAAGATTTGTGACTTTGGAAGATATTCTCTCTTCTTCCAATTGTGTTTTATACTTCTGATAGAACCTTTTATTATGGAAGAAGCCCACACATTCTGCATGTGTATTTCTATGTTACTAAGGATGCAGTCTGTTGAAAAGAAATGTGCCAGAAACACAGAGTGTGTTTTGAAACATTTAAGGTAATTTTGGATCAGACATGTGCAATACAGTTTTTCTTGTTATGAAGAATTTAAATTTTGCTTTTAGAGAGCACAGAGAGCTTCTAGGGCTCTGACATGGCAAAACCCAGGGGAGTCTGGCCCATAGACATGATTCTTGTCAGTCCTGCAAGAGTCACAACATGCTGTTGTTGTGTGTAAAAGCAGAGATGTTTTCAGTCTTATTAGGGCTTTAGAAGCAACCCCCTTATTTACCTTTCTATAAGGTGAGTTTTTCCTGCAATTTAAAATGAGAGAATTCTACAGGTGAACTACAGTAAGAGCTAAATAAATCACACTTTTTATTCCTTCCTAAGACATGCTTTGTTCCTTGAACTTCTGAAATGTAAGTTCAGGGGACTAAACCTATGGTGTGAAGGCTCAGCTGTCTGATGTGCTTCATTCACCTGAATACAACTGTTTGAAAGTCATATACCACAAGCAGCAGAGCTGGAGATCAACTGGCAAGCCCTGAATGTTGCATTTCCTGTTTTTCACGTTTTTCAGAGGAATGAAGGTCATTGAAAACAGAGCCCAGAAGGATGAGGAGAAGATGGAAATCCAGGAGATCCAGCTGAAAGAGGCTAAGCACATTGCTGAAGAGGCTGACCGCAAGTATGAAGAGGTCAGTCCTTGAGTGCAGGTCATCTCTTTCTAAAGCCCATTAGGCTGTGCCTGTAATTTTTGTTTTTCTCTTTGGCCTTTTAAGTTCAAAAGATCACAAACACCACTCTTCAAAGGTGTGAGAGGAAAATTAGACACTCAGATACCTCAAGGGACAAGGTGACAGGAGATTTGTGCTCAGATCTTTCATTAAAATGTTTGAGGGTATTCCCTAAGCTCTTAGGGATAGAAGTATTTTTCAGTTGCCTTTTGGTGAATGAGAGGAATGTCTTGAAAAATGTGAGATAACTAAGTCTCAAATTAATAATGAGGATACCACATAATCAAAACTCATGTGTTGACCAAAAAATGAAGAGGCCTGGCCCCCTGCTTTGTAGGTTCTAGAAACAGGTGACGTGTAATGCAGCAACTAACACATCCCTGTGTTACATAATAACATCCCTGTTACAATAACATCCCTGATTGTCCCTTGTCCCTGTAGGTGGCTCGTAAGCTGGTGATCATTGAGAGTGACCTGGAGCGTGCTGAGGAGCGTGCTGAGCTCTCAGAAAGGTAAGTGTGGAGCTGCCCTGAGATGTGTGTGGTGCTAGAAGAGAGCTATAACTGCATGGAACGTTGGCAGCACGTTGTGTATTCAGCTCAGAGCTGTGTTTTGCTTGTTAACTGAAATTGTTGAAGTAAATGGTCATTGCCAAAGTAAATGTGTTCTTCTGTGTGTGTGTGTTTTGTCACTGCATGCTGTACCTGCACACTGATTTTGTGAATGGCTTTTGTGCATTTCATGTGTTCACTAACAGCCAAGTCCGACAGCTGGAAGAACAGTTAAGAATAATGGATCAAACCTTGAAAGCATTAATGGCTGCAGAGGATAAGGTACTGATACTAATGAACAGTTTTTAGATTTAACTGCAACCCAAGTGTTTCAGCTTCTGTAGACAGTTAGCTCACTCAGTAGTAACGAGTCCTTGCTATGCTCTTCACTCTCTTGGCATCTTGCTTTGGTGATTTTCTTTGGTCTCTTTTTTTGTTTATTCATTGATTTTTGTCTTCAAAACTGATCTCCTGTGCAGCCAAAAGAAGCTGAACTGTCTCACATGTGAAAGCTCTGTAAATGTTTCTGTGGAGCCAAGAGCTGTAGATAAATTTCTGTCTGGTCATTGTCTTAATGTGCACTTGAACTGGCATTCAGCATCACAAAGAGTTGCTTTCAATCTGTGATGGATCAGCTGCTTTTGAGGCTGTTCTTTTGCCCTGTAATTGTTTTCATTATTCTCTATCTTTTCCCCCTATTTTCTCCTGTTTCTTTTCCTTGACTGAATCTTCCATCCTCCTCTTTCCTGCCTTCCCTCCAAAATAACAGCAAATGTGCTGAGCTTGAAGAGGAATTGAAAACTGTGACCAACAACCTGAAGTCGCTGGAGGCTCAGGCTGAGAAGGTAGGCTAGAGACTTATGTGAGAATGTGCCCCTTGCATTGTCATCTGGCCAATGGGATTTCCTTGGTATGCTGCTCACTTTGCAGCCTTTCTTCAGGGCTGCTGTCAATAGAGGCATTTGGATTTACTCCTCAGTTCATATTTGGCTCCTATTGGAACACAACGTGTCTTGTAGTTCCAAATATATCAGTATTATTTGGCCACATGTTCTGCTGAGTACTCTGACAGGATTAAAGGTTCATTATAGAGTGTCCCTTAAAATGGCATTGTGTACTAACATTAAATTTCTCCAAAAGACATTCCTCTTTAAAACTGTAGTACTAATTTCTTCTCAGAGTTCCCACCATATTGCACTGGAATGTAACTCAAGGGAAGTTTGACTCTTGTAATAAACCACATTACCACAGCCTTCCAAGTGGAATTAATTTTGTTTTGCATATAACAATTTCTTGTGTATAGCTAATCTATTTACAAGACTTTTGAATGTGAGGGTTTTTTGGTATATTTAGAATACCCATCTAATACCACTGATCCTCTTTCTAATTACAGTACTCACAGAAAGAAGATAAGTATGAAGAGGAGATTAAAGTTCTGACTGACAAACTGAAGGAGGTAAAATTAGAGCTGTTCTTTGCAATGTATCTTCCAATGCACCTTTGATTCTTTTAGTATAAACACTACTTTGATGCTGTAAGGATGAACATAACGTTTTGGAAGCAGTTTAATGTTAAATATCTCCACTAGAAATTAGTTTATATTAGCCTTATTATTTGCCTCCACTCACTGTACTCTTTTCCTCATTTGAGTTATTTCTCCTCTGCTCCTAAGTACTATGTGTGCATGTTTCTTAAATAGTCTGTGTTTGTCCTGACTTCAGGCTGAGACCCGTGCTGAGTTTGCTGAGAGGTCAGTAACCAAGCTGGAGAAGAGTATTGATGACCTAGAAGGTATGAGTTGTTTTTCTATTTACTGTGGAAATGCATATCTCTTATTCTTCACTTGTCTGGGGATGTTTGTTGTTTTTTATATACCAAATTATGTCACACTTATGTAAATGGGTCTGCCTAAAGAACAGACAAAATATTTTCCAAATGAAATGTATTGACAACTTAAATGCTTCAGGTGAACAGTGTTTTGCTCTTGCCTGTTACTTTTTCTCTTATGTTCTTAAGTCTCCTTCCAGTTTTTTGCTTTATACTCTTCTATTTGGAAATGCAGAAATGTTACAGAGTAAATGATCAGATGATAAACTGATGAAGAGTTGCATTATATTTGCAGTAGTTAGGAATGTAGCAAGCTAACCTGATTTATTACTGTGATAAGTGTGGATCGGGACAGGCATTTTGTGGCATAGACCAGTTATAGGGTTTGGTAAAGGTAGTAGATTGTGTACATAATCAGGACAGCTTATTTAACTTCAGGGGGTTTGTTTGTAAAGTGCAGCAAAGTAGTAGAATGTGCTTCCTGCCTCTGGAGAAAAGAATTCAGTGGGACTTTGTAATTTGTAGCTATATGGAGTTTGCTATTTAGATGCATTACACTAAGTGTAGGATTTGAAGAAGCTAAATTGCATGGCTTGGCAAGCTGGATTCTACATGAAGGTGATGAAATGCCTAAGTAGCTGCTGAAAAATTATGATCCCTGACTCGGGAAGGAAGCAGAGAAGAAAGATAAGTGTTTAGAAGGAATAAAAATTGCTATATGCTGAGTTTGACATCATGCAAACAGAGTGGTTTAAAAAAAAAAAAAGGTGGTAAAAAATAGTAACATCCTCCTGGAGCCCTATTTTTGGATCTTTTCTCCCTAGCTCCTGTATCCCTTCCTAATTAAAACAAAAATCCATGGCAGTGAAACATGGATTATTGCTTCTTTTCTACTCTTTATTTTCTTAGTTTTCTGTATATCACAGGTTGACCCATTGGCAATGCAGTTAATGAACTTGTTGCATAGAACTGTTCACTGTTTTCTTTCTTTTATTCTTCTCTAATTTTGTTTCATTTTGTCTGTCATGACACTTCTTTCTGTGCACTCCTCCCCTTTCCTCTGGCTTCTGGATGGTATCCCCACGCCACCACCTTCACCTTCCATCCCACGGTCCTGTTCCGTTTCCTTGCACACCTCTGCCTTCCCTGGGGGAACATTAGATGAGCTCTATGCTCAGAAACTGAAGTACAAAGCCATCAGTGAGGAGCTGGACCACGCTCTCAATGATATGACTTCCATGTAAATGTCATCCCAGCTTGCCCTGCTGCTGCTTCCCTGCCCTCACTGATTGCGCAGTACCGGCCGTGTGGAATGGTGCTCCCTGTGCAGGGGGAGATGCTTTCCTTTAGAGACTGTAGGGCTACAAAATACCATGAACCATTGCTTTACCCTGGCAAAGTGTGGGTGAGTGTTGTGCCAAGCCTGGTAAATACTCATGGTGATTTTGTAAGCTTGTGGTTATTCTTTGGTTCTGTTTCTTGTGGTTGCCCTTTGTGTTTATCTTTCCAGTTCACCTCTGTTCAAACATTATCCAACAAGCCCATCATGTTCATTTTACCAGAGAAAATTGCTGTGGGACATGTTGCATTCAGAGTGTATTCCTTTGCCTACTCTCACAATTTTTGCTCTGGCAAAGTTCCTGCAGAAATGTCAGAGAAATTTAGATTTAATTGTATTCTCTATTAATGACAGTAGAAAGTGTTTATCTAAATTTCCATAACTTCTCTGAAAATTTCAGCTGTTACCACTAAATTGCATGTATGAAAATGGATTTAATGTACCTTGTCATTTAAACCCATAAAGGCAACAATTGAATTGTAGGTTGCTTCTGCCTATTTTCTGGATAGCAGTTATAATTTTATTTGCATACACCAAAATTTGGTAATACCAACTTTAGTCATAAGAAGAAAAATAAAGAGTGGCAGGAAAGTAGGAGAGTCAGCAGCTGTGAGGTGTGACTCTTGCTGCAGTGTTTGACACAAATTGACTCTTGTTCCATGGACTCTGAACAGAGGTCAGCTGTGCTGCCTCCATCTTCCTTCCCATGCATGAGCACTGCAGCTGACATGGGAGAGGGGAAGAGCTGTGCTTCTCAAGTGCTTAGGAGCTGCAGTGTTTAGTCCCAGCATTCCCCTTTGGAAGGCCAGGCATGCTTTCAACAAGACATAAGGTTTGCTTAGAGCTTGAAACATACTGTGTGTGCACTCATATTTTAAATGTTTTTTTTTTTCTTCATGTTCATTACTTTCCTCTTTCTCTCTACCAGCATTTTAGGAAAGGTTTAATGTTGCCTGCTTTGTATGCTTTGATTTTTTTTGTTTTTAAATTCCTTCCCAACATATGGTTTTGCTCAGTAGCTTATGAAGCTTTCCTCTGTATAGAGAGATTACAATATTTTTTCAATTTGGGATATTTTTAAGTGAAAAACAGACTTAAAATTGTACTCTACTGGTACATGAGGACATGACTGTCATTCCAGTCCCAGCATGGTGTGCTGTTTCTCTAGTGTGGTCATCTCAGCATGCTGGGCTTTGCTGTTCCATTGCTGCTTTTTTGGAAGTCTTTACTGCACCTTTTTTTCATTTTCTACTTTATTTCACTTTTTCTTTTCGTGCAGATAATTTTCTTTGCTTCAGTTCTCCAAAGACATCTTCATCGGGCTGGATAAACCATCTTTCCAAGCTTTGGATGTTTCATGGGTTCCTTGTCCTGTCTTCTAGCTTAGTTGACTCTTCCTCTATAACCTGTCTCAGAACATGCTCTGTTTGTGCTCTGCTGTACAGAAACTACATTTCTCAATGTAAAATAAATATCCCAGCTGTATCCCTTTTGCTATTCCTTTGCCTTTTACTTATTTGAATAACTATTTAAGTTATTAATAAAATTGGCTCTTTTATGCCATTAGGGATTTAATTTTTTAAATTAAATTTTTAATATTTTAACTGAGAACACTTTTGCTTGAGTGTTGACAATGCCAAGCCAGTGAGTGCAGTGTGTGGGATGGTGTGAAAGCTGACCAGTTATTATCTTGGTTTTTCTCAGATTCTACTGCAGATAAAATGACAAATAGCTATAATAGGAATTTTTCCAGTTGTTATTGTTAGGACAAAATTTGCAAGGATACTGCTTCCTTGGGGTCACTTGGTCATGGGAGCCTGGCTGTCAGAGCAGTTACATCCTTGATGTAACCAGATTTTTCACTTTAAAACCTGAAATCTTTTCCTAGCTTTATGCTGAAGATTTCTCTTTATTTAAGTGTGCTTGTTCATTAACTTATATATATGAGACAGATTTAAAGAGGCAATATCAAAAATTTTAAATTCTTTTTTTTTGTCCAGAAGTAATCCTTGAAACGTCTTGCAAAAAGTTTTTCTTCTTTCACACCTCAATTATTCAGCAAAGATGATGCTTGCTAACATTTTGGGGTTTAACAATGTATTTTTCTTGAATGGCATGGTAACACTGGAAGTTCATTTGGGAAGTTTCAGTAGCTTTGCACTTGTGCTCCGTTCACACTTGTGAGTTTGAATTGCAGGCTTATGAGAAATGTTTCAAAGCTGGAGAAGGAAAATTCTCATGATTATACTGTTAATGAAATGACTCTGCTCCAGAGTGGAACATCATGGGTTTCAGGTTTCAGCTGATTTGTCACTGTCTAATTAAGGAGGAGGCATTAAATACTGACATCTTCTGCTTTTTTAATATTGTTATTTATAGCTAGGGAGTTTATTGCCTTATTTTAACTTACATCACAGTTAAAGAAGTTACTTCCCAGTTCACATGAAGGTGAAAACCAGATTGATTTCTGATGATGCCATAACTATATATTGCTAAAGTTCCTAAGTCACCAAAGCAGAATAAATTCATTATACCATAGCTGAATTTAGTTTTTAACTTGTAGAATAATGTAAATGTCTATTTCTTGCTCAGCTTCAATATTATTCAGCAGTGCAGTCTAAACTAGATTTTCTCCCCTCCTCAAAATTTGTTTTCCAAATAAGACTTGCAAATGGATGCATTCCCTTCCTGGCCTGCTTTCCTTGGATAACTTTGGCATATCCCAGTTTTCTGCCTATGGCACATCCTAATGCTGCTGGCTGGGGAGAGAAGCCCAAATACAGGATATATATCAGCAATCACAGATAGTTCAAGTAACAAAGTTCAGTAACTTACCACTCCTCAACTGACATACAGTAAGTGGCTGTGTGTGAAGGGTTACCAAATAGAATGGGATATATGAAAGTTAACCAAATATAATGGGAGGAATATTTGTAAAATGATGACTTCACAAATGCAAGGGTTAGGGGGAATGTGGTCAACTGTAACTTGTCATCTGAGCCACAGTAAATTACACCACAGCAACTCCAACTTCATAATCTATTGTGTTTTGGTTCATTGTTTTAGCAGAGTCTTTAATCCAGTCAATTCCTTGCAATACTGATGTTTCTTAAGAAAAGTAATCAAAAAAACCCCAAAATTCATTGTGAGAACCTGTCAATTTTTACCATAGTGATTTTAAATATCAGTATTAAAATTCTGCCTTTTGTGTCAGTGATGACACATTGCTGCACAGAGTACTGGGAATGGGCAGTGCAGGTTCCCAGCAGCTGCATGCAGAATTCCTGGCTGCTGCTGCTGCTGCACTGCAGGGAGCTGGTGTGGTTCCCTGCTCTGGTGTGGTTCAGCACTCCTGTCAGCCTCAAGTTGTGGTGTTGTACCTGCCATGTCCGGCTGTTTCTGTGCCTTCTGTGCCTGAGGCTCCTTCCCAGGAGCACAGGGCTGGCTCTGGGCCAGTTTTGCTGGCTCTGTACAGAGCCAGAACTCCCTGCTTGGCTGCTGGGGCTCCTGCAGTGCCTCTGGAGCAGGTGGCCACACAAGCCATGGGGAATCACTGTACACTTTCCCTGCTTTACTGTGTGCTTTAGTTGTTTTAGAAGTCAAGAAGTACTCTAAATCTCTTCCTCAGTCAGAGAGGAGATTTCTGTGATGATAGTAAGCATAAGTTCACGTGATTAATTTTTAATTACAACAGCTTTGCCAGACAAAATGAAATTTTAGTTACTCTAAGGTTTTGATGGTTTTTTTACACATATATATGACATTATCATGATGAGAGGGACAAGATCCATTTGTTACTGGTGCAAGCTGTGAAGTCTGCCCTGGCTTTACTGAGCTGGCTGAGGGAGTTTGGGCTGGGGAGGAAGCTGGGAGGAGTTGCTCACCATACAAGCATGTCCTGCAGACCAGCTCACTGCACAGCTTTGCCTTTGCTGTGTCCAGTGCCTGCAGGGGAAGAGGATTCCTGTGGAAGCTGTTAGGCAGCTTGTGAAAAAGAATGAGAAACAGCCATTTCCTGTAGGGGAATAATCTGGGATCAAGAGTCAGGAGAGCAGTTAGGCTATTGAGAAGAATATGGACAATTTGAGAACACAAAATAGTCAAAAGCCATTGTGGAACATTTTTTTCAGTCTGCAAAGCAACTCTCACTAAATGTGCTGTCACAACATGGCTGTGGCTGTTCTGTTTCAATATGAATTGTCCTCTCTGTTTGCTGTTTTTGAGCAAGGTGATGAAGGTGCTCATCCTTCCTTTTCATTTTCACCAAATGTGAGTCTGTTTTCTTACAAAGTAAAACTTGGCAATTAAAGTGTGTTGATTCCAGTAACACAAATATATTTTCCTATCAAAATTAACACTCAGCCTATCACATTTCCTAGGAAAGCAGTATGGGCTGGGTCAGGCCTGGTGGTAGTTGCCTGCTTACATCTCTTCTGTTTCTTATGCTAGCTGTGGGGCAATTTCTTTCTCTCTACTGGCAGATGAGGTTCCACCACACCTTAAATAGTTTGCACAGAAAAGTGGCACTCATAAAACACTGTACAGAAGACTAAAACAAGACCTAGTACTTACAGGAATATAGCTGCAGTTCTTCCATTTCTATTCCAGTTTGTGTCTCACTGTTCCCCACAACAGGATTCTTAGCCAGTTCTTGATAAGTTACAATAGCTGTTCCTTGGAGTAGCTGTTTAATTACTAGAGCTCTAGAAACAGAGGTAAAATGTTTCTCTCTGTGTTACTGAACTGTCTGTCATGTGACCAGTTTCTTTATTAACTCTTATTTAACTGTTTTCTCTGTCTAATCTGTCTTCATTCTGCCTCTTTTTTCCCTTCTAACCTGCTTGCTGCCTGTACAGACCAACTCTACCAGCAACTTGAGCAAAACAGTCGCCTAACTAATGAACTAAAGCTGGCATTGAATGAGGATTAAACTTATATTGTTAACCTGGTTGAAACACCTTCTTCCAAATTTCCTTTAAGAATGAATCAGTAAATGTAGAAATAAGCAAGAAGCTTAGAAATTGATGTGTTTTTTTTAAGCTGTTGATTTTGTGGTAAATTAATGAAAGAAATTCTCAGTTTCTCTTGGGACAATATGGAAATGCTTCCTCTGGATGAGGCTTTTCATTATGTGTCTCCACACCTGTTTTGGAGGAGCACTTTTCTGCTGTACAGTAGTTTCTTTTCACTTAAGTGAAGAGTACAGCATTTCACTAACAATATCCAGAAAGGAACAGCCTGCCTTGCAGAAAGGCACTCAGTTTATCCAACAACATCAATTGGACCTTAGATTTTTACCACAGTGAGAGAAAAATACTGGCTAGAATTCATATTTCTGTATTTCAAAACCAACTTAAAGGATACTTACAGCTGTTTTTTCTGGAGACTTTGATGTGATAATTTTGCCTTACTATGAATTTGGCTTGTATTTAAAAAAAAAAAAAGGATGGGAGCTCCATCTGAAAATTCCAAATCAGTTCAAAGGTATGCTTACATAGTATGTAGTTACTATTACTGATCCCAGTAGGATGCACCACCAGAACATTATGCTCATTTACTGTATCACCTATGTGTGTTAAGTGATTGTCCTATGTGCATGCAACATAAGGCCACTAACTTCAAGTTTGTTTATTTTCTAGAAGAAATAAATTTCTTAAAGGTCACTGAAAACTTTAATAGTTTTCATTTTTTTGTTCTTAGTGTTTAATTCTATTAAACTTTTAATGATGTATATGCAAAGAACTTTTTTTCTTTATTGCCTACTTAAAAAACAAAAAAAAATAAAATAAAAACCACTTCTTATCTCACATACCTATAAGCAAAGAGCTTCCAGAACATTGTGTCTCTGTGGGCAGTGCATTTTCTTAACAAATGCAGCTGTAAACAGTTCTAAACTTGCATTACTTGCTGTTTGATTAATTTGGAATTCTCTCTAGTTGTGTTATCTGGAAACATTGGTATTTATGAGCATGCACGTTTCTTAACTTTCTAAACCTCTGAGAGAAGTGATGATTGCATGCCTTCATGTTCTGAGAATTGATGCCTCTGGAGAACTGCTATTCATGTTTTAATTTTCTAATCCCACAACAGAGAAAGTGGCACATGCCAAAGAAGAAAACCTTAATATGCATCAGATGCTGGATCAAACTTTACTGGAGTTAAACAACATGTGAAAACCTTCTTAGCAGCAACCACGCTCTTTGTTTTATTATTTTTACACCTGCTTGCCGTGAAGCCCCATAAACATGTCTTTATTTTAGTTTCACCACAGTCACAAGAACATCTGCTAAATTATCAAGCAGGGGTCAGGGAAACACCAAAATGGGCAAGCCATATGCGGGTTAAGCAACTTTACATTATGGTTTAAACGTGCCATTTCCCAACAAAAATGTGACCTACACTTTGTAGAGAGTTCAGCAATTCAGTCTTTGAAGAATCCTGGCTGTGGCAGTGTCCCACCTCAAGTGCCAACACAAGAAGAATGATTCTTGTTCAAGAGGGATCAGGTGGAAATGGTGCTATTTCGAACAAAAGGTTCTACTGGAAATCTTTTGTTTGGTATCAGACAAGTTAGGAGTTGTCCAGCACAGTAATTTATTTTTATCAGAACTTGACTGATCTGTGAGAATTTGGACTTTCTGTGCCTTCTAATTCAGTAAAACAAAGATATGTAAGCAATGGAGAAAAGTGAAGGCTTCTGAAGGTTTTAAATTGTATTCTTGCAACTCAATACAGAAGTGTAGGTCAACATTTCACCTTGAGTTTTCATTCGATTGTATTTTTCATGTTGAAATGAAAGATTCAATAAATTCAGGACAAAACATTAATTTGGAAGAGATTGTGTTAAAATGTATTTTATTTGTGGGGGTTTGGGGTAGGGGAGGAATTTTTGAACTGATATTTGCCTCACTTTTTTCACACTTTCTTTGAGCAGTCTTAAAAGTATATCTGTATGTAAACATTGTATAATGATATGAAATAAAATGCACATTTTAGGACATTTTTTAAATTTTGTCCTCCTGTGGTTTGTTTTTCATCACATCAGTTTCCTGTGCATCCCTGTGTGAACTCTGCTTGTGTGCAGTGTCTCTGGTTGTGTGAAGCACTGTGAACACGCTGGCTCTTGGTCTTTTCTGTGTTGTGAGGTGTTGTGGTTTGGACAAATGGAGCTGTTGCTGCTCCCTTTAGGGCCATATTGATTTGTATATCTTACCTGATAATATGTGCTAATTTACTTCAATGCAGGATAAACCTTTGAAAATCACGTGTCACGTTCATAAGAGATATTTTTGCTCAACTTTTCACTACTGGTTGCTATTTTCTGCATATGTAGGTGTGTTTACTTGAATTGTGAGGTCTGTCAATGGGCAGCTTTGGGACTTGAAAAATAATTTTTATTCCTTTGTTTTGTGTTGTATATTGCTGAAAGCTGATGCTGTCCACCCCTCTAGCAGCAAGGGGTACAGATAACCTTCCAGATCAGAGAATCTCCGTTAGTGCACCCTTAGCAAGCAACTGAAAACTGGTGACTTTATCAGCTGGTGTAAGCTGGTAAAGTAATACACAATAATTTCAGGTTAAGAGTCAGAGAGGGAAGATGTACTGGTTTTTTTTATTGTGTTTTAAAGAGAGGAACTTGGCAACATGACAAGCTTTTGTGTGATTTGTTGGCTGCTGCCAAGTGATCCTAAATGGAAAGGATGAAATCACTGGCTTCATGTTTCTTGTGTGGTTTTGGGGAGCAAAATACATGTTACAAGATTCCTGCAAGGCCTTAGCTTGTGCTGGAGACAGATAAAATTCCAGCCACATAGTGCAGAGGTAAGTTACTCTAATCTCTTGCTCCTTCCTTGCTTAGCACAAGGAAGAAGTGTCAGGTAGTTGAGCTCTTCAGAGTTCATTCAAGTCCCCTTGCAGATGTGGCTTGCTCTGTGCTGCTGGGGTCAGGAGGGCTTCCTGTAACAAAGTTCTGTGCTGGCAATTGTTTGTAGAGCAGGGCCCAAGGCCACCCAGAGAGTCAGAGGCTGTGCAGGAGTACAACAGAGGAGCACTTGGCACTGGGCTGCAAGTCTCACACAGCTGAATGTGCTGCCAGCTCCACTGGGTTGCTCTTATGGTCCCTTGGTATGGGCTTGAGTCCTAAACAATGTGTCTGAGTGAGGTCAGACCCTTTGTTTGCTGCTTAAAATTGCTTTTCAGGAGACCACAAACTGCTTTGTGGTTTTGGGAATCTGAGTTCAGCTCTCACTGTGTGGAAGGGCAGGGAAAGGCTGTGGTTTTCCTATCTCTTAGTGGTGTCATGTCACCACTATTAGGGCAGGCATGTGCAAGGAAGGAGATAAGAATTAATCTGAAAAAAACCTGTTTGCAGAGTAGACTTTCCCAAAGTGCACTGCTCAGATGAATCCATAAAGCTTCATAATCAGTAAATAAAAGCTTTCCAGTTTCAAGGAGAGCTGAGTGGAGCAGTGAACATGATGATGGATGAATCACATCAAGTGGCCCTTTACCTGACCAGCAACAGACACTTAAATACACATAAGGATGTATTTGCTGGAGCAGGAAAATTGTTTTTATAATATCTCATAAGCTACTACCCCTCATGGGTTCTTTAGATGCAGTGTCTAATCAGACAAAACTCAGTGAAGCTACAAAGCACTGGCTTGTAAAACAAGAAAGCTGAGCCCTGATTTAACCCCATTCTAGCAAATTTGCAGCTACTTTGCTATTTTAACTAAAAAGTTTGTTTAATCACAGAACCCCACATCATTCAGCATTCCTCAAGATGTATGTCCTAGTTTGGAGAGTTACTCACCCTTTCTTTTAATGCAAAAACACATTTGGCAGTTTGAAATATTTCCTAATTGTGCAGCCATGCTCTTTAATTTTCTGGTTTAGTTTTTGAGCTGACCTCTCTCAATGAAATGAGTAGTTCTCAGAGCACCAGAACTGGCAAAACCTGCCACCTTCCTGTCTCATAGTTGGCTGTAAACTTGGAATTAATTACTTTTACACATTGGTGTTGTCTGCTGCTCCCTCTTGGCATTTCTCTGATATTGAATAATACACAAGGCATGCTGCAGGTTGTGCTTTCTTCCATCACAACCCCCAGAGGCATGTTCTATCTTAATGGTTCTTTATGTTCACAAAACTTGCAAAAGTGTATTTATTAATTCTGTGTGGTCAATCAGTTCAATCAAGAGTTATTGAATGAGTGAGAGATAAGAAAGAAAAGGTGCTTTGATTAGGAAACAAGGCTAAAGCAGTAGGCTGTACCTCTAGAGCATTGCCATTCAGCTCTGGATCTGTAAGGTGTTATTTATGTGTATTAAATGTTAATGTATTAAATGTCAAAATCTGCATTGTCAAAGATCCCTATACTGCTAATATCATAGAAATATCTGTTACACTGGGCTGTTAGGTTTGTTAGTGGTAGCAAAAGAAGAAAGTAATTAGCCAACTAAATTTTAAAATTAGGAGAGGAAATGCTCTGCATGATTCAGCATATCGAAAAATAGAGAACTTTTTTCCTCAGGTATTCCTCTGGGTGGACTTCTTTTTATAATGGAACAGGAACATCAGTGAAAGATTAAGTGGGAATTGCAGCAAAAAGGCCAAAGTGGAGGAAACAAGGATAGTGCTTTTTATCTGCATGGAGGACTTTTTGAAAATGCACACAGGAATAGCTCTTTTAATAGAGGGAAGCTGTATCACTTACTGTCTTCAGTTGTGTTGTGTTCTTTCCAAGGTACAGAGAATCTGTACAAGTCTGCATCATCTTCTTGGCTTCAGTTGCAAACCCATTTAGTTTTCTGTAAGTCAGCACCTTGCCAATTTGTAATCTGCAGCTGAGAATTGCATAAATGCAGGATGTCCCTCAATGCCAGCATTTTAGTGAGCAGTCTAGTTAGTCCAGATGGAAACAATGGGAAACAGAAGCAGATAGAGGTCTTACAGACACAGAAAAACTCCTCACTCCTTTCCATTTATTTCCTCTCATAATGCACCAAAATAAAAGGACATTCCATAGTATTTTGGATTTGAGTATTGTGGACCTTAGGGATACCAAAGAACTGGCTTCTTCCTGACTGTTTGCTGGTTTGAGGAATAGCTGGATAAAGATTAAACCACCTTTTTCATTAAAAAAATAGAGCAAAGACACACAAAAACCCCAAGTCCTGCAGACCCAGCTGCAACTGCTGGTACCACATGTCATAACACAGACATGCAGAGTTGTGAGAACATTTCTCTGTTCTTCACAGTAAGACTGTATGGATCGTAAAGGCTTGAAGCCATGATCCAGCAAAGTATTTTGAATGCCTCCTATGATCTGCTTCTTGGGATTGCTCCTTTCTTTGGTGTAGTTTTCATTCTTTACCCTGAGACACAGAGAGAAATGTCAAGGAAGAATCCATGTGGTCTGTCACAGCCAAAGCTCATGGCAAACAGTGTTTCCTTGGCTAAAACCTGCAAAGTGCTACACCTAGTGATAGCTGGCTGTGACACTGAGGAAAATGATGCAGGTCTGGTGTTTCTACAGCACATTTTGTGAAAGAATCATCAGGGTGGTGTCACTGCAAAGCTCTGGTAAGTTGTTTTAACTTGGGACACATTGGTATTGGTATTAACAGGGAGATCTGTGTGAGTTTCCAGTTTAAAAATAGAGCATTTCTTTGCAGCTCAACTGATAGCTTATTATGCTTTTCTTGACAAGAATATTAGTTGAAGAAATCACCTGGGAAAATCCTTCAGAATCTTTCCTGGATTATGTATTTTTTTGCAGCCAGCAAGGATGAGCCTGCCAGACTTCTTTCTACTGAATCTGAACTGCTGTACTACTTCCTTATTTCTTATTGTACACATATAGACTGTGAAATAGGATAAAAGGGTGATGTAATTTCTGCAGGTTGTCCAGAAAAAAAAAAATCTGGAACTTGAATTAGGTGAGAAAATAGGAAGGGAAACAAGAAGATAGAATTGCACATGGGGGCTGAAGGCCAGTGGGGATGGTACAGAGAACATGAGGATGTTCTAAAGGGGGATGAATCCTCCCCTCTAAATGCTACTGTGTTGTTATGCTTTGTCCTGCTCCTGCAGCCTCCACATGACTGTGCAGCCACAGGGGAAGGTGGTTGGCAAAGTTTGGTATCAGGAATTCTTTGTCAACCTTATCTGAGTTTAAAGTATGCAGGAACTTTTTCTGTAAAAATCCTTTCTGTGGTTCTTGCCACACTGGCAGAATCTGGGTAAAATTTTCTCTATGCTAGGGCTTCATTATCAGTTCTCTTAATGAGGAAATTACAACACTTCAAAAAGCGAAAATGCAAACCCACCAATTTTTGCTGCTTGTCAGCAGGTAGCAAACATGTAGCACATGTGTGTGTGCTTTTATTACATTCACATGGTGCTGTATCTGAGTGCAAGGCATTTCCAGGAAATTAACAACTGCTGAGAAGGAATGTGGGCATGAGAGACAGCCCAATGACCCAAACTGGCTGTTAGTCCATGTGAGTACTCAGCACTGAGACTTACTGTCATAAACTGGAATGAAACACACACAAGCTCATGTGTCTGTGTGCAGGAGATACAGAATTATTGCCATTTTGAGCAATAAAGTTATTGACTCCTCCCTCTGCAGCTCCTTCAGTGAATGTGCTGCAGCAGCAGGAACACTACAGCTGGCAAAAGGACTGATAGCAAGGGTTTGCTCTAGACCCATTAGACTTGTGAATTGCAAGCAATTATCAGTTTGAATTTAATTAAAGAAAAATTATTAAATCCAAGTTTAAATTGAGTGCAGATTGTGTAGGGATTTGTGCCATTTCAGCTAAGTTGCTTTAAAGATCATTTTACCAAACCACCCAGGTGCATACAGAGCTCTGGCTTACACACATATGGAGTACATACAACTGAGGCCTGCCTGTTTGACTAAGCCTTAGTCAAACAAACAGTTCCATTAGAGCAAAGTCTCAGTGTTGCAGAATTGAGCTTTAATAGCCATTGCACAATGAAAAGTGCTCTCTTGTGTCAGAGCTGCTGGGAATTTAGCTGCTGTGACGTTTGGTATGTAGGTTTAAAAACCAAACAGCTGCCCACAGTGAGCAGTGCAATGTTGTATTTCAATTTCTAAAGAAAAAGCTGGTGTTCAGAGGTGCTGAGCAGTTCTTTTTGATCTGAGTAGGACACCTGCATACTCTGTTAAAGGTCTGAGATGGCAGAAATCCCTTTTCAAACTACTTTAAACCCAGAAAATCCTGAAATCTAATTTCCCGGTTCCTCTTTTGCCCATGTCTGTTTTGCCTGTGAATCAATAATGAAGACATTACTCTCTAACATCAGGGGTGTCACTTATCAGTTACAGATATATTTCTCAGACAACACAGGGATTTAGCTTTGCTTCTGCTTTATTTTCCTGGTTGAGAATTTACAAGAACACAACAGCCCACTTAAAAAAAGGGCTTTTTACTCACTCCTGTTGGTTAAACTTGCCAGGCACTAAGTCAAGTAGGAACTTGTTAGCTTTCATTATAGCACTTGGAAAAAATGTCATAATCCACTAAGTAGAGCATAGCCTCCCCTCCAGCACCAGCACAACTTGAGCTTGATTCTCCTCTTATGACTGTGTCCTTATCTTGCTTACCTTCACACTGCAGATTGCTTTTCTTGGTCATGAAAAATGAACCCAAGCTGAGTAACAGACATTGAGATGAGTGTGCAGGTAGTAAAACTATTCTACTGAGTAATGTTAATCACACTAAGGCATAACTATAAGTTAAGTGTGTGATGTACATTGCTGTAGTCCAAGAAGTACAAGTAGCATTTAAGACAAGGAAATGGTCCTGGTTTTGTTCAAGGTAAATGAAATAAATAGCAGTATTTCCAATTCAAGAAGTTGATGAGTTATTCCAAGTCACAATAGACATGAACTGTCTTACACTTAGGGCATATTAGAGAAGTCACTCATCCCAGGCAGTTCTCTTCTCTCAGTAGCAAAGTTTTTAAAATTTTTAAAATTTTCCCAGCTTGCTTGCAAAAGTACAAAAGAAATACCTACTTTAGTTTTTGCAAATATCCTATTGTGGTATAAACGTGTGCTAATGTCATTAATTTGATTTATCCTGTATGGAAAGGGAATAAAGTAAAATCCCTGCTTACTGATTTGTATAGCTTATAGTAACTAGACATCTTTAGAGGGGTTCTTTAGAAATATATCTGAGTTTGGGAAGAAAAATACAAAGCAAAGGAATGGAGTTTGTAGTATGCATGGACTCACTCCCACATGAATATGCAAGACCAGTGCCAAATGCCTCCACCCAAATACCTGAGACCTTACTAATGTGGTAAGAGTCCTTTTCCTGTTTTTTACTAGCCTGTGCTGTTTCTCAAGCTATCTGTGCTGTGTTCCCGTGAAGAGCGATTTCAGTGGCACAGAACATGTCTGCAAAGCAAAGTGAAGGTGCAGTTGCAGGGTGGGTAGGTGAAAGGACACGAGCATGGATGGTCAGAGCAGTAAATGTGTGGAAAATGGGCTGGCAACCCTCCTGCACATAGAGCTGGGTGAGTATTTGGCATAAACTGCAGAGAAGCCTTTTGCTTTTGGCAGTAGATATCAGTAAAAATACATGCTGGGGTAAACTGAGCAGAGCTGATGATAAACTGTTGATCTCACTGCCTGAGGACCCACTGCTTGTAATCCTCCTCTTTCTCTTGGTCCAGATATCTCACATGCTTAAAGATTTGTTCCTGACTAGTGTTTCTCAGCTGACCCATGACCTTTGTTTGGAAAAGACCCAAACCAACCCAAACAACTCGGGGAAGATTTTAATCTTAAACTCAGCTGTGAGTATGCCCTGATTTCTGTGCCTTCAGGGGGGTTGTGCCTGGATTTATGGCTGGGTCTGACTGTCTTAGCATGGAATGTTATAGGTGCTCATTGGTAGGGCAGCTCTCTTATTGCACACACTGAGATCATGCAGCTCTTACTTGATAAATAATAATACTCTAAGAACCATTATATAAAAAAAAATGTGTGTGAGGAGACTGTAATAACTGAATTCAGTAACTCTGTGACAAGCAAGGGAGCTCCCACAGTGGAGCCACTCCTTTTGCTAGCAACTGATTGAATGGGTGAGGGTTTTTACTGCCATCTACTGTACAAATGCTCCAAAAATTCTGTCTCTTGGTTCTCAAATAAATGAAATTGCTTATGAAAAGAGAGAGAAAGCAGAGCTTGATTTCTCTCTACATCTAATATTCCATTTTTATCTTCTTTTGTAATTCAGAAAGAATTTGGGCATTTTATTTCCTTCCTGCACTGAGAGCAGAAACGTCAGGTTTGATTAAGGTGATTGTTATCCCTTCAATCTTTGCATTTTCCATCATCATAAATTTTCCACATATCTATGTACACATAGATAATATTTTAATTGCTGTTTTCCTATTTTTCTTCCTTTTTTCTAGTACAAATATAAATTACAGTCTTTTTCGACAACTTTTGCTTTTGTCTGTTAAATAGATTCAACACTTTTAAATCCAGAAATCTTTACATAAGTTAGTCTTTAATTATTGGGATCCAGTTGGAATAATGGGAATCCATTGGATTAGTGGACCATTTCATTGTTTCACAATAAATCCAAAAAAGAAAATGAAGGAGCTTCCTTACACTACTACTTTCTTAATTTTTAAAAGCCCTTTCCTACACATTCATCCTACAAGCTTCAGTCTGGGTCTGTGGCAGTTACAAATGGTATTTAATAATATGAAAGAGCAGAGATGGCTCTTGATTTCGTGTCTGACCAGCCCTTTATCAGGGGAATACTAATACTAATCACTTGTTTTCTATCTTTCAAACCTTGCATGTTGTTTGTTAAAAACATTACCCATTTTTTCAATGGAAGGGTTACATTTAGGGGCATGTCACTGAAGAGTTTGTCAGTGAACTAGAAAAGCAAATGAGATCATCATAGCAAACAATAATGTGATCAAAGTCCAGACCTACAAGCAGGAACAACCATAAAAAACATCTGTTAAACATTGCTGAGACATCAGAATCCTCAAAAGCATTTGCAGAATTGGAGGAGGACTGACGGAAGTGATGAAGTTGTTTTCAAACTTCGATTTTTATTTTTTTATTTTTTTTGCCATGGAAGTTATATTTTAGGAAATGTTGATGAAGTCACTGAGTGACGTTGGAATGGACTGACAAGGAAGGTGTTGGGTCAGCAACCCTGGAGATGTCCAAGGAAAGACTGGACTTGGTACTATGGTTAGTTGATAAGGTAGCATTTGGTCACAGGCTTGAGAGGAATTTGTCTTTACAAACAAGCTGTAGATCTGCTGGTAGATAGGACTAGCACTGAGATAAAAGAAACAGTGGGATGGATTCCACTCATTGATGAATGGAGGAAGATATTTGCCTTTACAATCAAACTGTAGGTTTGCTGCTAAATGAAACTGGATATTGGAAGATGAAAGAAGCAATGGGGGAAAACTATGAATTGTATAAGAATTAAAAATTAAAAGGAAGGGTTATACATTAGAGGGGAATCTCAGGTATCAGGCGTTCTGGAAGTCTGTGCCTCTCAAGTACCTCAGCCCATGGGGAAAGAGAGGGAAAAGCGGCCGGGAAATCAGGATAAAAGGAGGCTGCGTCCTCCAAAAATTTGAGACATCCCAGGGCAATGCTCCATGGCCTCTCCCTTTATTCGAATAAAGTAAAAAGGACTCCTCTGTCTCCTTTTTAGACATAAACCTCTGGCGTTTGTGGATTAATTTTCCCGACAAAGGAAAGACTGGACCTTGCACTTGGTCCTATGGCCTAGCTGATAAGGTAGTGTTCGGTCACAGGCTGGACTCGCTGATCTCAGAGCTGTTTTCCAAGCTAATTGTTCCTGTGATTCTCTGTATGGTCGTGCCGAGGTCCGGGGAAGAATGCGGCACAGCTGCCCTGCCCTGCCCAGCCCTGCCCAGCCCTGCCCTGCCCGGCCGTGAGGCGGCACAGCTGCCCTGCCCTGCCCTGCCCAGCCCTGCCCTGCCCTGCCCAGCCCAGCCCAGCCCAGCCGTGAGGCGGCACAGCTGCCCTGCCCTGCCCTGCCCTGCCCAGCCCGGCCGTGAGGCGGCACAGCTGCCCTGCCCTGCCCTGCCCTGCCCAGCCCAGCCCAGCCCGGCCGTGAGGAGGCACAGCTGCCCTGCCCAGCCCTGCCCAGCCCGGCCGTGAGGCGGCACAGCTGCCCTGCCCAGCCCTGCCCAGCCGCCCAGCCCAGCCCAGCCGCCCTGCCCAGCCCAGCCCAGCCCAGCCCGGCCGTGAGGCGGCACAGCTGCCCTGCCCTGCCCTGCCCTGCCCTGCCCAGCCCAGCCCAGCCGTGAGGCGGCACAGCTGCCCTGCCCTGCCCTGCCCTGCCCTGCCCAGCCCCGCCGCAGCCCGGCCGTGAGGCGGCGGCGCTCGATGCGCTCGGGGCTCGGCCGTGAGGCGGTGCCTGTGACCCCGCGCTGCCATGGCCGCCCCGGCCGTGTCGGGCCTGGCGCGGGCCCTGCGGCGGGCGGCGGCTCCCGGGCGGCTCTGCAGGCCCCGCGGGGCCGGGCCGCGGCGCTGGGGCTGGGGGCTGGCGCTGGGGCTGGCGCTGGGCGTTCGAGCGGCGCCGGAGGGAGGCGAGGCTGAGAGCGGGCGGGAGGAGAAGCCGCCGCCGCCGCCGCCGCCGCGGGGCTTCGGTGCGGCCGTGGAGAGGAGCAGGGACCTGGTGCGGAGGATCAAGGTGCTGGAGGCTGTGGGTGCTGTGGTACAGGGGCCTGTGGAAGTGTACGGGGTATCTGAGAACGAGGGGTGCCTTAAAGGCTGTACGAAGGTGTGGCAAGAGCCATAGGAGGAGTGGCCGAGGGCTCTTTGTTCAGCCTGGAGGAGAGACCTCCCTGCGGGCTGCAGCTTTCTCATGAGGGGATGTGGAGGGACAGGCACTGATCTCTGCGTTCTGTGACTAGGGAATACCAGGAAATTAAGTCAGGAGAAGTTTAGGTGGATATTAGGAAAAGTTTTTTACTTAGAGCTTGGTCAGGCACTGAACAGGGAAGTGGTCAGGGCTCGCAAGCCTGGCAGAGCTCAGGAGCGTTTGGGCAGCGCTCTCAGGCACAGATGGGATTCTCGGAGTTCTGGGCAGGGCCAGGAGCTGGCCTCTAGGATCCCTTCCAACTCAGGATATTCTGTGATTCTGTTTAAAAAGTTACTTCGAAAACCCAAGTGAAGCTGCTTTGCAATCCTGCCTACCAGTAGGTGATGCAGTTTGCCGGTTGCATATTAACTCCGTCATGTTTTGTTTCTTTTGCCTAATTTAACTGAATTATTAAAGCAAAAATATTACCTTGTTAGGTATGTTTTTCCCAATAGCTGAGTTAAAATGTCAGCTTTGCAAAAGCAGGTTGTACCAGTCAACACAAACTTGTACTTAACAAAATTTCAACTAAAATTTGATAACAATGCACAGGTTTATTTGTAGGGATTTTATAGCTTTTTCAGTTCAAGTGTTTGGGAGGACGTATTTTTTAACTGTAAAGATCCTTCTAAATTTCTTCTGGTTTTTTTTTTTTTTTTTTTTTTTTTTTTTCTTTTTTTTTTTTTTCTTTTTTTTTTTTTTGCAGGATGAAGCAGGAATCCCAGGTATAATAGTTGGAGTTTCTGTAGATGGAAAGGAAGTCTGGTCAGAAGGTTAGTATGTGGGAGTAGTAGTTGTGCATACTGTCAAGAACTGATTAACTTTTTAAAAGCTATAATTTCAGACAAGCTAATCAAACTGGGATTTCATCTACTTGATGTCCCATCTCCAGACAATAGCCAGAAATGGGTGCTTAGGGAGTATCAAATGACACCTTCCTTGGTAAACTTCCGTCAGTTCCAGGAATTGATAACTTGTTAACTTCCTGAATATGCTAGTATGTCTCAAAAGTTAGATTGGAGAACCTTTCTTCCATTAATTTTTCAGATTCCCCATTGAATGTACTCAATGTACCTTGCTCAAACTGAAGACTAGCTCGGCAGCTCGATAATGCCTTTTTACTTCCAGTTCTTGCTACCAGACTTGTGGCTTGGTTACATAGGAAAACACTGTTACAGAGCCTGTTAAGCTGTATTTTAATTGAAGTCATGCTGTGTGACATAGAAACATAGTAACACCTCGGTTTTGTGAAACCTTACAGCTCAGGTAATTGGGATGGATTTGTGATTGATTTCCTCTCTCAGTTTTTGTACTGATAAAATGAAACCCTTTACTGTTTAAGCCATTAATTCAGAGCAATAAAATAAGTGTTTATGACTGTTGGTCAGTTATTTTACGGTCTAGATTTGGTATGTGTGGGTTTTCTGCATTGAATATCTGACCTCAGGTGTGTAAATTTTGGCTTAATCTTTGATCTCATTTACATTATATTTGTTGTAGCCCTAATCACCAGCTTGAGATGATGTTGTGTGATCCAACTGATTAACTGCTACTACTACAGTAATATGTTATTAAATGAATTGAAGCAGGGAGCTGGGATAGTCCAATGCTTCATATCCCAGTTTAGCTGGAGGAAAAATATTTTAAAGGGCCAGCAAATCTAACTCATTGCATATAATTAATTCAGCATGTCTCTGTGGAAAGGACTCAGCAGAGTGTTTTTATTTTCTGAAGGTTTGGGCTATGCTGACGTGGAGAACCGTGTGCTGTGTAAGCCAGAGACCGTCATGCGCATCGCCAGCATCAGCAAGTGCCTCACAATGATGGCTGTTGCTAAACTGTGGGAAGAGGGGAAACTGGATTTAGATGCTCCAGTGCAGAAATATGTCCCTGAATTTCCAGAAAAGGTCTACGAGGGTGAAAAGGTATGTAATTGCTTATTGGTAAGAGGTTTTTAAAATTTTTGTTCCTGTTGCTGCATAGCTGTCTGTGTACAGGTGCCTGATCTGGACCTATTCCTACAAAACACTCAAAATAATTTAGACAAGTACTGATGGTTCCTGCTAAAAAAATATGTTTGGATCTTTAATTTATATCAAGTGTGTACTGTTCTCATACAGATTTTTTTCTTTTAATATTGTGTTTAATGTGTGTTATTTATGAAGTCTTGCACCTTTGCCTGTTCTTTGTCATGGTGAATTTTACTTTTTTGCTGATTTACTATTGGTCTTTTATTGAAGAGAGCTCACATTATCCTCTCTACCTAGGTCACTATTACCACAAGACTGCTAGTTTCACACTTGAGTGGGATTCGTCACTATGAAAAAGATATTACAAAAGTAAAAGAAGAAAAGGAAAAGGTAAACAGAGCACTTAAGCTAACAAAATCCCATCAAGATAAAGAACAAAAAGAAGGTAAAGGGATTGAAAAAACTGATTGTGTCAAACAGAAGAAAGAACATGATAGTGAGACAAAGAGCCGAAATTCAAGGCCTGGCAGGATCAACAAAGAGTTTGAACAGGAAGAGTATTACTTGAAGGAAAAATTTGAAAGTGTGATTGAATCACTGAAGATATTTAAAAATGATCCTTTATTCTTTAAACCAGGTGAGTTTTTATTAATGTAGCCCAAAATTATGCTCTTTTGGTGAGAGTTTTGTTTCAAATAGTTTTACATGCAATGATGATACTAGAGTCCAGTGAAGAGTGTTTGTGTAGGGGTTTTGGTTTGTTCTGCTTCCCTCCCTTTTTTATCTTCATATGGCCCATTAAAAGCTCAACAGAGAAATATTTGGTCTGTTCTGCACAAACAATCTGGTCATGTAATATTTATGTATAAGTTTTCTCCCAGGAGCAGTAACTAATGCAGTAAATGCTCTGAAACATACCAGTTAGCAGATTTATAAATGCTGAAGCAGAATATAATTCTGGTAACAAACTTGTATCTACAAAGTAATTTGTAAGCAGATATTAACTTGCTGTAGTCAAGTTCTGGGCCTTCTACATAGGAGCCAAAAGCAAAAGAATTTACTGAGGCACTAAATAAAACCTAAAAAAGATCTACAGAAAAAACCACAGAATCACAGAATGACTGTAGTAATTTATTTTTGTGATTATTGAAATTAGGTCTAGAGAGGACTTTGAGGAGCTTCAGGTGTAAGTTTTAAACAAGTTGGGTTAAATTATTTGCATTGCTGATAAACAGTAAATAATATACATTTAAGGGGAGAGAGGCAGAAAGAGGGAGAAGTTAAACACTCACCATCTTGGTAAGAGATCTCTCTCAACTGTAGGCACTTTAGCAGTTGCTCAAGATGTAAATGTTTCATAGAAGGCATTAGCACAAGGATGAGATTTTAAAAAAATGAAACATTGTTTTATAAATAAATTCTATTGTTTAAATAATATGCATAGTTGTGTTCATATAATCTTTTGGGATATTCTAGGACTAGAAACTCTGTGTTAAAAGTGATGAATACCCTTGAAAAATGTGAGTACTGCTGTTGTTTTCCCTTGGGTATGGACACACAAACAAGTCACAGTAGCTGAGCATCTTTTAAGCAGTAATTTTATAACTTGTGGCAGCTTTCCAAATCCAGACATCCCTGTTAGACCTGATAAGGTAAATGTTGTGGAAAATGTCAGCTCTGACATCTTGGCATGAAATGTGACTGTGCAGAGAGATTCCCTGGAATATTTTAGTGCTGTTCTCATAGCAGGATCTGGATCCAGTACAGAATTTCATAGGCCTAGGATCAAAAATGGTTGATTATTAATTGCTATATATAGTTTTATTTGCACATATGATTCCATGTATGCAATTAATGGGAGGTTTTTTCTCTTTCTCACTGTGTTTCTTCAAGGTAGTCAGTTCTTGTACTCAACCTATGGCTTTACTCTCTTAAGTGCTGTTGTGGAGAGAGCTTCAGGACAAAAATTTACAGATTATATGCTGAAAATGTTTCGTGATTTGGATATGCTGTCAACTGTCCTAGATGACAATGAAGCAATGATATATAACAGAGCAAGGTAAACAGGGGTGGAACTCTAATTTTTCCACAACAAATGTTGCCCTTTCTATTTTAATTAAGACAGCTGAATTTAGAATATGTGATTTTTCTTTTCCCAGACATTTGAATGAGTTGGTGTATGTTACCTCAACATTACTCATGTAGCTGGTTCCACTGCCATGGTATAAGTTCTGTAATCAGCATGTTAAACTACAGAATAGGAAATAAGTATTTCTTGTTCTAAGTGTGAATATGGGAAGTGAGGGGAGTAAGAGGAGTGACTTCAAAGTTTAGATTTACTTTGGGTACAAGTAAGGACATAAATGCCAATAAAATAAGGAGTTAACTAGGAGATTATGTTGGAATATATAGTTACATTTTTGCTTAATATTATAGCATTTAAAGGTTTCCATGGAATTGTATTAGTCTCACAGTAACATAAGGTTTTCATAAATCAAATTTCAGTATGAATCTTGACCAGAATTAAAATTCTGTTTAACACAACCAATTTATTTTTAAAATTAATTTAACATAGGAAAAAAAACAAAAAATCACCCCACACTCCTACAAAAACAAAACAAAAGGCACCCACAAAACAGCAAGCTGAGAGAAATTTATGTAACTGGATAATCCATTCTGATATAGTGGATAGGGCTGGGGTTTCTTGTCTTATTTTATTGACTTTCCTGTTTGGGCTCAGAAATTGATTCTTGACTCCCCTATTAAATTTTGGTGTGGGACAAGAATTCTGTTGAATGACAAAGCAGGTTATAGTAACAGTCTCATGAAAATGAGACTCAGATTTTTTAAAAGTTTGACTTCTAAAATGCTTTCAAAGAACGATGAGCATGTTGAAGATGAGGTTTATAGTAAGGACAAGTGTATATTGAAAGTGTGTGTGTGTACAGCTTTACTAGTCTATCCTAAGATGTTTTGTGCTGGTGTTTGGTTTGCTTGCAAAGGTTCAGAGGCTTTCTGGCTATAGCTCATCTGGATAATAGTGATGTTCTCATAAATTATCAACCTTGTACAGTCAAGGTTTTTTAGAACAAGCATATGTTTATCTTCTTATCTTCTTATAAACTGAAATAAAGGAGGGAGCAAAGAATTGGGATGGATGCTGTTCTGGGAGTCTTTTTATAGGTACTTACTGTTATGCAAAACTGAGATGGTGATGGTTTGCTGCCACAAATTGATGCCTCAGAATGTATTATGCTTTGAGATTTGTGTAATGGTTTGGTTATACCAGATTTATCTAATAGGAAAATGCTAAAAAGTCCATGTTCTAGATCTTTTAGAGGTTTGAGTTGATGTATTTGTAACAGGGTGTTTTTGTGATCAAAAAACTCATTATGGGGACAGCAAGATCCTAAATCACTGTCAGAGTTGATGGTAATCTTGCATCCTGGACTGTTCATCATTCTTCCTTTATTTTGACCTCTGACTTTCAGTGTTATAAGTTACTCAGCAGTTTGCTGAAAAGCCTTCAATACAAGTGTGATCTAGGTAGGGCTTTTCATAACTCTCCAAGTGGTACATGGACCTTATTTGATATAAACACCATAGGTTGAAATTCCTTGGGTTATATATTTATTCAAGAAGTCATTTTCATATGTTGTATGAAATTAATCAAGTCATGATTGGACTGTTTCTTTCAAAAGTATAGTTTGTTCTGCACTTCTGTTATATTGTTCCTGATAGTTCATTCTGCAGCTCTGGTTGGCAGTTTCTAATTTGTGTTATTCAAGACTTTAATGTTCCTTGCTTTGTTGTAGAATATGGCAACCACAATGGGGCAGTGGGGGGAAACCAGCCATAAATGGAAACTACTGTCTGAGAGCAGTCACCTAAGCATCAGTTGTAGAATTCCTTGTTCTTTAAAACACTCCATATCTAGTACAGGGATTTAAGGAAAAAAAAATCTGTGTTGGCTCATCTATTTATTTCTGTCACATCTGTTACATATTCTTAGTATATCCTAAAATTAAGCAGAAGGATTAGTACATTTATTGAAGTTAAGCTTCTATCTTAAGAAGTCACCTTAATTTTTGTTTTTCTGCTGTAAATGTATTTTAAAAACCCTCTAAATGATTGCAAGAACAAGCTAATACATGCTCAGTTTGCTCTTTTAGGTCAGGGCAGCTTAAAATCATTGTGCATAGTATGTGAGAATAAGAAGTTGAATTTTCTTGAATTTCAGATGTTACATTTACAACAAAAAGGGACGGCTGGTAAATGCACCGTACGTGGACAACTCCTACAAGTGGGCTGGTGGTGGCTTTCTATCATCAGTAGGTGACCTCCTGAAATTTGGAAATGCCTTGTTGTACAGTTATCAAGCTGGACAATTTAAAAACAGGAATGCCAAACTTCTTCCAGGATACCTCAAGCCAGGCACAGTTGCAATGATGTGGACTCCAGTGCCAAAAACAGAAGTGTCGTGGGACAGGGACGGTAAATATGCGATGGCTTGGGCTGTGGTGGAGAAAAACCAGCAGTGTGGCTGCTGCAGGCAGCAGAGGCACTATGCATCCCACACTGGGGGGGCTGTGGGGGCCAGCAGTGTTCTCCTCATCCTGCCTGAAGAGCTGCAC
Organism: Oenanthe melanoleuca; assembly: GCF_029582105.1. Taxonomy (NCBI): domain Eukaryota; kingdom Metazoa; phylum Chordata; class Aves; order Passeriformes; family Muscicapidae; genus Oenanthe; species Oenanthe melanoleuca. Next base: position 1,848,878 of record NC_079344.1, on the reverse strand, counting down.
CCTGAAGCTCTGGGTGCTTGGCCAGTGGCACCCCCCAGAGGAGTGATTGTCACCATTATATGTAACATGCAATCGGTTTCACTCAACAGCACTGCCTTAAAGATTGCACGGGAATTCGAGAAAGAAAAACGGGCACAGTGTGTGGACTGAAAGAGATGTGTGTGAGTGAGCTCACTGTACTGAAAAACAAAGGGAGAAGGGTGGAATTGGACTTTGAGTTCACTGAGAATATGGGAAGAAAAAGCATAAACAATTCACTTAACTGCTACTGGTGCTAAACTTACATCTTAACTAGAATTCATCTCTCAGGGAAATTCCTAACTTACAGAAAATGAGAATGTAACAGTCAGTGGTGGCTTTCTGTAGTACCTGTGTAAATTATCATTATATTAGCAGGTTATTTTTGCCAACTAGTGAAACACTTGACTAAGATAAGAAAATAGCTTTTTTTTTTTTTTTCTTTTTCACTAAGAAGTACAAATTATCTACCTTGAATGTTAAACTTTTGATAAATTTCACATCTTGATTTGAGCACACAAATATGTTGTTTGTTATTCTCATAGTTCCAGTCTGCCAAAACTATTCAGTATTACTTTCTAAAGAAAAACTATGTCACTGTTGCTTTTTGTTTTCACATACCACTTCCCTTGTTTTCTTAAAAAAACAACACAACCCAAACCTTGAAGCTGCCTCCAGAATGCAAATTTATACTAGAAGCAAGCTTTTATCAGAGCTGTGGATTAAGAACTAGAAAAGAATGAATCTAGAGCAATGTCAGTAAAAATCTTTTTGTTATTTAGATGTTCTCTCATCCGTTTTTTTGGACACGGAGAATGCGTGAAATTATTTTACTGTGCAATAATAGAATTATTTTAGAGTCAAATCCACCCAAACACCACAATGTGGCAAGCTAACTGTCCCAGTGTCCTGTGCTAACTAGGTAGAAATGGCACTGTATTCTGTAGCATTTCCCTTGGAAACAGGAATTAGGAACTCAGCTCAATACAACTTAAAGCCCATTCTTGAAGTCATTTTGCATACTTGAGAGAAAAGTTTCACTTGCTGCCTGTTGTGTGTGGATGTAGACAAAGATTGAGAATGTAGAAGGTGTAGGTTTACTGTTATGCTTGTTTGTGTATGACTAAACAAATGTAAATATCTGAAGTATGTATGTAAATGAAAAAGGGTAAAAACTAAGGCATTGCTAATACCATGATATTAATGACAGTATCTCACTCCCCATATAGAATGTTTCACTGCCACTTTTTACTTGCACACCATGTTCTTTGTACTTAATTTACAGGAGATTGAGGCTTTTTAAAAGCCTCTGATGCTACCTGTGCAGTACTGGAGATGCTCTCATGTCTACATTTCATCTTCTAGTACCTGGAACAAATCAGTCCCTGACAGTCTCTGCTTAGGTATTAAATTAATCATGAGTTCTTATCATTTGGGGTAGAGAAGGCAGAGATATGAAAGACTAGGAACCAATCTGGCCTTAGCATATGTATTTAGGTCACAATTAATATTGCTACTTTGATCTTTGTTCTAAAACCAGTCATTTGATGGGCTGGTATTGTATGTGGGATACTGGTCAATCAAGAGCAGCTTTCTTGATAAACTTATTGTGAGTGAACCATTGTTGAGTGGCACTGACATAGACCCCTCCTTTTCTTAAAAAGCACATGTATTCCATTGCTACACCTGTTTCTGGATCAAACTCCTCTTCCTACACATGGTAATATTGCTGTTTGAAATAACAGAAATAAAACTTACCTTGCAAATGCAACAAACTGAAGTATCAAGTTTTTGGTTTATTTTATTGACTAGACATGTATGACTTTTCAAAGTCAGAGAAAGAATACTATGATTAATTAGAAAATCCCAACAATAATTAGTTCACCAGGACACCTGATTCTTTTAAAGAGATGTTGATACATAACCTGAGATATTATTTAGTAAAATAAGATATATGTAAGATTTTAGTTTAGTATTTTCTCATGGTTAAAAACCAAATCCATTTTTACCAGCACTTTAGAAAGGCATGGCTTTCAAAAACCAATTAAAACCCTTTTCCTTATTGCAAGAAGGCAATTATTTAATGCCAGTATTTAATACTAACCATATGGATGGGTTTGCTGTACTAGATACCATTCTGTTTTGGTTTGAAAGTCAGGTGTGTGCTAGGGAAGAGCAGGGCCTTCCCTCGAAATGGAGCCAATCAATTAGTATGATTTTGGAATTAAGGGGTTCTCAGGCAAAGATTGGGGATAGGAGTAGCAGTTCTTTACTCCTGTGGCTGTGGCGCCCTTTCCCTGCGGTGCAGTTCCCGTGCCCCCAGCAGGGAGCGCCAGCCGCGATCCCGCGGAGTGCTGGGGGCGCTGCTGCCTGTGTCCCCACGGGAAAGGGTGGAGGAGGCTCTGCTCATGGATCCCTGGGGCACTGTCGGTCCCCAAGGAGATGACAGGCTCAGGCAGGAGAGCACCCGTGGCCCTTGCAGCAGGAACAGCCCCGCCCCGCGGGCTCAGCCGCACCTCCCTCCTCTCCCCGCCCCGGAAGTTTCCGTTCAAACGCCGGCTCACACACGCACACCCCACACAGTTTCTCTTTTCCAACAGTGTTTATTAGGGACAGAGCCCGGGCACAGCCCCCGCAGGGAGCCGGGGCAGCACGGCCCCGGTTATGCCTCAGCCTTGGCCTTGGCTGCGGGCTTGGCTGCCTTGGCTGTCTTGGCCTTCTTGGCAGCAGGCTCTGCTTTGGGAGCAGCTGGAGCCTTGGCTGCCAGCTTGGCCTGGGCCTTGGCTTTCTTCTCTTCCTTGAGTTTGTGCTGAAACAGAGAGAGAGAGATCATCAATCCTTATCTGTATGCGAGGCAGGAGCCCCGGCCCGGCCCGGCCCCACTCACGTTCTGCGCGTGCCGCAGGATGGTGTTGCGCCGCATGGTTTTGGCGTACGGGTTCAACTTGATCATGATTCTCAGGTTCTTCAGCGGGTTCTTCTTCAGGACCCTGCGCTGAATCTTCTTCCTGAAAAGCACAGCCATGTTCGCATTATCATCTTTTTTTTTTTTTTTTTTTTTTTTTGCAATGCCAGTTCTACTAAATTATCTTTGAAATCTGGACAACTGCAATTCCTTGTGTTTATACCCAGAAATCAAAAAAACCCAGCTTGAAACCCATTTCAAGCCTCCCTGCAAAGCTTTTGTTCATTAAATAAAATCACTTACTTTGGAGCACGCAGGGCCTTCTGGATTTCCTGGCTTCTCATGATTCTTCCAATATCTGTATTGGTCATCTTGTGCATTGGCAGGCTGCGAAATCAATGTTTGGTGTGTGAGTAGGTGATAAAACCATGGCAAATTCACCATACCCAGGCATTTAGGAGCAAGTCCCAGTATCCCTTTTCCTGGGAAAGAGGGGGGACCATGGCTGCACTCACTTGTAGTCGCTCTTGAGCGTGGCAGCCTTGCGCCAGGTGCCGTACAGATCGTCCAGCTTGCGGAAGGCGCTCTCTGTCCAGATGCAGAAACGCCCCACATGGCCCCCGGGAGCCAGGCGCAGCAGGTTCAGCTTGTTCACGTTCAGCAGAGTGATTCCTGCAGGAAACCAGGCAAAGCAAACCCTTCAGTTTGGAATTCAAATGGAGGAGGGTGAGGATAAGCAATAGGCAAGACGCAAAAAGAAGACTGGGGGTTTTTGGCTTTGACACTAAAGAGCTACACACACCTCTGCATGAAAATCTATTGAATTTTTAAATTAATAATCATCAGCCTTTTTCCAGTGGCAAACTCAGCAGCTTCATTTGTGCCCCAAACACAGTTCAGAGTTTGGAACTGCTGCAACATTTGTCAAACACCCTGAACATCACCCCAAAAGGTTCTTACAAAGAATGTATGAACAACTGCAGCAAGTCAGAACTTCCACACAATCATGTGTTTCAGAAACACGGACCAATGAAGTGGAATCTCATCATTCCAGGCAGCCTCCCAGCAGAAGAGTGAGTGTGTGCCAGGCTCATTACCTGGGATGTTCCGGAAGGCTCTGATGATGCCGTTGTTCTCGTTGTAGATGATGCAGGGTCCCCTGCGCTGGATGCGGCGCCGATTCCTCATCTTGCCCTTCCCGGCCCTCATGCGCTGGGAGGCGTAAACCTGGCAAAAGGAGAGCCTGAATATCCCCACAGCCCCCAGCCCAGCTGGGAAAAACAGAACCTGAATAACCCCACATCCCTCAGCCCAACTGGGAAAAGCAGAGCCTGAATATCCCCACAGCCCCCAGCCCACCAGGCAGACTCAACACCCTGCTGCAGTCAGAACTTCACCATCATCACTGCAGATCTGCAACACGGACCAGTGAGAAGTTCATCATTCTCCAGAGTCAGAACACAGAACTATTTGGAATTCCTATTCTGGTAACTGCAGAGTTGAATCACTTGTGTTTTGCCATTCAGATCACACCTTCCCAGCTCACCTTTTTGATGTCATTCCAAGCTTTAAGCTTCTTCAGGAGGAGAACAGCTTCCTTGGTTTTCTTGTAGCCCTCAACCTTGTCCTCAACAACCAGAGGAAGTTCTGGAATCTCCTCAATGCGGTGGCCTAGAGAGGATTTCACAAGACACTCAGTGTTACCCACTGACCGTGGCTGGACTCATTCCTCAAGGTTATTGCTTTGTATATTCATAAATGATACATGATAAATTAAATTAATGATAGAAATTAATGAAATAAAGTCATGAACAGTAACCAGAGCAGTGAAGTTCCAGTGGTGTCTTACAGGCCTGTCTCTCACAGGATTTTCTGGAGTGTTGAGTAAATCTCTTGCCTCCATGAACAGAAATCAAACCGCACCGCAAGACTCCATTTAAGTCAGCACAAAGTACCCAATGCTGGCTCAGACAAACAGTTCCAGAGGCAGAACTCTCACCTTTAGACATGACCAGAGCTGGGAGGGCAGAGGCAGCCAGGGCAGAGCAGATGGCGTAACGCTTCTGCATGATGTTCACTCTGCGGTGCCAGCGCCGCCAGGTCTTGGTCGGGGCGAACATGCGGCCGCCACGACACATCTGGGAGCTGCAGTTAAGAACAACTTTGTGGAGCTTTCTTATCCCAAAGTGACTTTTTATTGCTTGCTCAGCATTAAAGGGTCGTCAACCACCTGTGCCAGGACTCTGACAGCAGGCAACTGTCCCTGGGCACAGGGTAAGGCGCAAATTACGACATCATGGCAAGACAGAACAGTCATGGTGGTTGGAGAGTGGGAATCACATTGAGTCTGAGCTGCATTACCTCAAGAGAAAGATTCCATCTCACATTCAGATATTAGAAGCTTTTCTGCTGGCTGAGTTTCTGAAGGCAGCACTGCCATGGAAGGATACATTGCCAAAGGCACCCTGGCCAGAGCGGTGAGTGCCACCGCCCCGCACTCGCGGGATTCGAGCGACGGCTCTGCCGGTACCCCATGATTCAGCACTGGTCTGGTGACCTGCCAGAGAGAGGGGCATGCACAGAGTGACACCACTGCAGAGAGTGACAACAGAGGCATGCTCAACTCAGGGCACCAATCAGAACTTCCACACAATCATGTGTTTCAGAAACACGGACCAATGAAGTGGAATCTCATCATTTTGGCATTAAGGATCTCCATCAGGAAAACTTAATCCTAGTATAAAAATGTTCTTGATTCTCACTTAAGATCTTTAAGACACTTATTTTAACTTGATGCTCAGTCTGGAGGTCTGACTTGGCACTGCTATACCTAGCATGTTTGTTTGTTAAAATGTTATTGCTATATTGCTATAAGATATATTGCTATATTTTAAGCCTTTAAATTTTAAATTTTTCACCAGGTGATATTACACTTTTTTCAAACTAGATACTTGTGATCTATTCTTTTATATTGCTACATTTAAAGATTTTACATTTTAAATTTTTCACTATTATACACTTTTACTTAAACTAGATACTCGTCATTTTTTTATACTACTATATTGTAAGACTTAAAATTTTAAGTTTTTCACCATACGATATTATACACTTTTACCTAAAGCAAATACTTGTGATCTTAGCTGTATTACTTAATTTTGGAACTTTTTTTTTTATGGCTCCAGGTCAAGCAGCGCTTTCCTGGGGGTCAGTGCCTGCTAGCACAGGAAGTTCAGAACTCCCAGTTTTAAGGTTCCAACAGTTAACAGTTGCCTTCTACGAACCGATAAGCACTCCTAGCCCAACTCCAGCTCCATTTGCATCTGCATCGCCTGCGGGCAGGTACCTGCGAGCTCGCTGACGGCGTAGGGCTGCCGGTTGTTCTTGCGCAGGTTGGTGTGCACGAAGTTCACCACGTCGGGCCGGATGGGCGCCTTGAACACCGCGGGCAGCGTCACGTTCTTGCCCGACGCCTCCCCCTTCTCGGAGTACACGGAGATCAGCGGCCGAGCGCAAGCCTGGGGAGCACAGAGCCTTGAGTAGCGAGGGGACTTTCTGCCGAGTCAATTTCTGGTGTTTTAAATTCATCAAATACTGCTCAGAACGAAGGAGTCGTCAGCTCAGCAGCGCCAGCACGCTGACAGCAGGCAACTGTCGCTGAGCACTGGATAAGACGCAAATTACGTCATCACAGCAATATTTTATCAAAGTTGTGCTCTACACTTCTCACCCAGACATTTCCAAAACAATTCAGCCCCCGGGCTCTGTAATAAACCCCTTCAAAACTACTTCTCATCTACTATTAAAAAACCCCACCTGTGTTAAGCAAGCAATTTGAATTTGGAAATGCTGCAACCAACTTCTCTACTGCAGCTCATCAGTGCCAGAGGGAAGTCTGGACCCCCTGAACAATCTTTGGTGCTTTAAAATTTGTGCAGTGAAAAGCTGCTCTCAGCACCAGCTGAAAGGATGCCCAAAAATATCCAGAGGATGAACATTTTAAAAACAATATTTAAGCATTATACTGTATTGGCTGTTAATTAATCTTGTAGTAACAGTGCAGGCAAAGCATATTCATTCCCCTTCTCGTCTGCAGCTTATTTCAGAGTTATTAAAATACTCTAGAACGCCAAACTGACCAGCTAATAGCAATGGAAGGGCCATCGCCAAATATAACACGGGCACGAGCGAGGCTCTGGCCCCTGGTGCTAATCCAGAGACCCCAACACAAACTTGATCAGGGTGAAGGCATCACAGCACAATCTGAGCTTATCGGCGAGAAAAGTTATTCATTTGCAACCGGATTCTTGACCAAGGCCTCTTAAAGCCTGTCTAGCAATAAAAATAGGTTAAAAAAAATGTATATATAAAAGCCGTTCTTCCCACTCTATATGGGCGCAAACGCTCCCGCTGGGCCTGTTTAGCTTTAAATGCACATAGAAACTACAAAGCGCTGCCAGATGCGATAAAAACCTATCCCACCGCTTCCCACGCCCATAGAAAAGAGGACTTTAGGCACACCACGCCGAGCTCCCGCCCGCGGCCCCCCCCGGCCCGGCCCGGCCGCTCACGGGCTCCACGCGGCCGCCGAGCGCTGACGGGCCCAAAATGGCGGCCGCGCGCTCCACGCCGCCAGCGCGGCCCCCGAGCTGCCCGCGGCTCGGCCGTGCCCGCTGGGCCCGGCTCCCCCAGCCCGGCTCCGCTGCCCGCCCCGCTCCCCCCGGCCGCCGCTGCCCCGGGCCCGGCCCGGCGCTCCCCTCACCATGGCGGCGGAGCAGCTCGTGGGGCCGCCGCCTGCGCCGCGCCCCGACCGGAAAAGGAAGGACTCGTCACCCTCCCGTCGCTACGTGGATGTGCCTCCGCCTCCTGACCACAGCATCTGCCGCGCCGGGCGGTCAGCACCCAACTCCAGCCCGAGTTCGGGACCGAGCTCCAACCCCGGTTCCAGTCCCCATCCAAGGCTCTTCGGTCTCGCCGCGTCCATCCCGAGCCCTCCGGGCTCCTATTTCGCCCTCAGTTCCCCGTCAAAGCAGGAAACTCTTTTCTGGCGGAGGGATCCAGCGTGACGCGGCCCCTCCCCTCACGGGACTCGCTGGCGCCGGCGGGCGGGAGGTTCGATTGTGGCGGGCGGCGATGGCGGCGGAGCGGCGGCGCCGGGCGGGCGGCGGCCTGGGCGAGCTTCTCCTCCGGTGAGGATCGGGGCTGTTCCCGGGGCTGTCCGGTCTCCTGTTCCTGTGGGGATCGGGGCTGTTGCCGGGGCTGTCCGGGCTCCTGTTCCTGTGGGGATCGGGGCTGTTCCCGGGGCTGTCCGGGCTCCTGTTCCTGTGGGGATCGGGGCTGTTCTCGGGGCTGTTCCCGGGGCTGTCCGGTCTCCTGTTCCTGTGGGGATCGGGGCTGTTCCCGGGGCTCTCCGGGCTCCTGTTCCTGTGGGGATCGGGGCTGTTCTCGGGGCTGTTCCCGGGGCTGTCCGGTCTCCTGTTCCTGTGGGGATCGGGGCTGTTCCCGGGGCTCTCTGGGCTCCTGTTCCTGTGGGGATCGGGGCTGTTCCCGGGGCTGTCCGGGCTCCTGCTCTGGTGCTGATGGGGTCGCTGCCTGGGGTTCTCCGCTGCTCTGCTGAGGGAGGTCTGGCCCCGCTTGTGGGGAGGCTGATGAGGCTCCGGTTGTAGCCTTGGAGTGTTTAATGTATACGGATAATGTTGCTGTTTAATGAGGAATGCTGAGGGGAAAGGTCGTGTATCTCAACCTTTTCTTTTCTTTCAGGATACGTAAAGAAGGAAAGGACAATATCCCTGAACATCCCTATCTCTACGAGGTAAAATCATAGACTGGTTTGGCTTGGAAGGGAACTTGGCAGGGACACCTTCCACTGTCCCAGGCTGCTCCAAGCCCTGTCCAACCCAGCCTTGGGCGCTTCCAGGGATCCAGGGGCAGCCACAGCTTCTCCGGGCACCTGTGCCAGGGCCTGCCCACCCTCACAATCTAATTTCCAATCTAAACCTACTCTGTCAGTGTGAAGCCATTCCACCCTATTCTGTCACTCCATCCTCTTCATTGGTCTCTCTCCACCTTTCCTGTCGGCTCCCTTCAGGTACTTCAGGAAGGCTGCAAGTGGGTCACCAATGGATACAACAGAATTGGAAAACAGTCTGTGGAATTATTTAGTTTTGCTGTTTCTGGTATTAAAAAGAATACTGAAATGCAGCATCTCTTTGCAACGTATTAAAAAATTCTGATTTTTTTTTTTTGCAGACCGATGTAGAGATCTCATTGGTTGGTGGCAGTTATAAAAGCCCTGTTGAAAAGTTTTGGAATGGAAGCAGTGCAATGTATATTTTACAGAAAGCTGTAAGTGTGCATGGTAGATGTTAAATGGAACCCAGACTTTTGAATTCCCATCAGATTTTTTTCATGCACCTTGCAGTTTTTGACTTACGTGCACATTTCTCTTAAAGACACACAATAAAGAAAGTGACTCCATGGAGGAATCAAGAACAGATGATGATGTTTATGCATCTGAGGTTTTGCCAAAGGAGACTCCTGGAGCCCTGGCTCTTTCTGTTGGAAGAGCAAAGTGAGTGGGAATGCTTTCCCTCCCCTTTTGAGGGAGTTTTCTTTTGTAATTTTCTGTCTTTTTCTAATATTCTGAACCTGTATTTTCAATCCCCTGAATAAAATTATTAATTAGTTTATAAGGAGTTGTGACTGTTTTCCATCCTGCAAAAGGGCCTCCCTACTTTTAATGGCTGAAAATGTTTAAAAAAGTAGCTCAAATCCAGGTATTGGAAAAGCACCTGTGAGCTGGGCTGTTTGGTTAATGGGATTCACTGGCTGTAGATGAGCAAAAAAAGCTCACTTAGACTACAGTGCTTGTTTTATTTGGTAAAGTTTCTGCTAAAAAAAGCCCTAAGAATCTGATTTGCATCTTTGGTGTTATTAAAATACCAAAGATGGTACCAATGCATAGTATCAAATGTGGTTTACCTAACCAATATATTCTTTTAATTAGCTTAAAATGCAATATTCATTTATAATTTTAGAATATTCAGTCTACATTAATATATTGTGTTATTTGCTGGCACCTGACTTTCTCCCTGTTCCTATTTCCAGGCAGTTGATTTCCTTGTACACCATGGTGCAAAACCCAAACATGAGCAACGTGGGGATGAGTGACCTGGTTGTGCTCCCTCCCCTCTGGGCCAGATGTGATGGTTGTGACCCTCAGCACACCTGCTGGATTGGAGCTGAGCCTCTCAAGGCTGGAAACAAAGTCACAGGGCTCAATATTTACACAGTTTCATGTGATGGTAAGGTGATCATGGTGCACAGAAAATAAAATGAGAAAGGCTAAAAAATGTGGGAATGCTGGTGTCACAATGCTGTCTTTGTTCTTTGCGATACTGGCTTGGAAATGCTCTTTATTCCTGGTTTTAATGAACAAGAAGGGGTTAAAATAAAAGATGTTTTAACCAATGATGTGTGGGGGAAATTGCTTTTTAATCTACTTGATGCACCTGTAGCTGTGCAGGCCTACTTCAACTCAGGTGCAACAACAGGAAATTTAAACTGCTGCCATTCAGCATCTTACACAACCTCTGACTCATTCTAAACATTTATTTGTGTTCATACCAGTTTTTATAATCAGTAGCAGAAATGCAGGGAGAACTTCAGCTTTCTAAAGAACAGCATGAATTGTGCTTTACCAAATGGAGTATTTGGAAATGAATTTGAAGTGCTAAATTTCCATTGTGTCAAATGGGTTTTTTTGATTTTCACTTTTTTTCTTTTCCTAGGTCCTACAGCTGATAAAACTCGTTTTGCAAACCTGGAAGAGCTCAAAATGGAACATAAAATAAGACATCATTCATCTGTTGTAGGTTTTTATGCTCTATTATGGCTTCAGTTGAAGTTGAAAAACTTTATTTTGGATTTATGATGCTGGTTTGGGGAAGCTTTTTAGTTCCTCTATGGAAACTCACCTTAGTATGATCCTGTAGTATAACAGTCTGATTTCAGGTCATGTTTATAATGCATTTGTCTGGTATTAACTCTTTTTAGCATGTTTGTGAAATGCTTTTAAAATTACTTTACCTATGCTAGTTTTGTTGTTTTTATTTTTGAAATGTGTTCATTTTAGGTGACAACAAAAGGATTTGCTCAGTATGAGCTGATTACAGCTGCTGCAATAGAGGACACCATTGTAGAATCTGGGAGCAACATCTGTGTGGATATCACATGGAATGGTGTGGAAAAGATTCTGGAGACTCCCCCACTGATCTCTGCTGCCACCCTGGTAAGTCAGGATGGGAAAAGCAAAGAAACCCCAGCTCTTGGCACAATTCACATCATGAGTAGTGTAAAAGATGGGAGATAAAAGCAATGTAATTGTTCATAAGCTGAATTATAAGTTGTGCTGACATGTTTCTCACTGATGAAAGTTTTAGGATACTTTAGAAATCAAGTTTGAAACTGAGATAAACTTGTGGAACTTTCAGAATATTGCCCTGGAGTCAGGGGACCCCAGAAGTCCTGTGTTCCAGCTGTACAGAGAGCTGCAGTTCCTCTTGGTGAGTGCAGGGGAGAAATTCCAATTTCACTTTGGCGTGGAATGGGGATTTTTGGGCTAAAAATTTGCTTTATTGAAAACTTCATCAGGTGTTTCAAAGACAACTTCAAGGGTTTATTTTAGCTGCAATTTTGGGTTCAATTTTAGAAATCTTGAATACAAAGAGGACAAATCATCCAGGAAATTCTGAAAATTTGTAACTCCTGGTTAGCTGTGCAGAGATTTGTGATTCTTGGTGAAGTTATCTGTGAAAGATGGCACATGCAGGACTCCCAAGAAGATCTGATTTCTGTTGTGATTTTCCTGCTGCCTTTAGGCTTTGGCTGAAGGTGTGAGGACGGGTGTGACTGAGTGGCCTGAGCCATCAGAGTCTGAATCAGCTCTTAAACTGGTCCAGGAATTTCTGACTGGTAAATGCTGCTTGATCCATGGGGAGGGAGGGGTGTGGCACTTCACAGGAGTAACAGGGAATTCCACATACAACTTCTAAAGCATCAGAAGTGGAAATGTTCATTTCTGTGCTGTAACCACTTCCCAGAGTAGTTAAATAAGTTAATACTTATTTGTCAGTTTTCTTTGTCCTAGTATTATGGATCAAAGTCATAATAATAAAAAACATTTTTAAAGTATTTTCACACTATATCCTTACCCAATAAAACCATTTTTAAATGAATCAGTTCTATTATTCAGGGTATTTGTTAGTTATGATGTGCCTGGGGATTAATAATTGATTTGATGACACTTTTCATAGTGGTAAAACTTATTTTCTTAACTCTACTAGATTTAAAGAAGAAGCTGGATGGAGATTATATATTTGGAAACAAGGATGAAACAGAGGTGTGTGCAATTTCCTAACAGCTGTTTTGTCATTCTGCTTCCCTTTTAACTGCAGTTATTTCAAATTTTGACTAAATTTTGTATATTGTTTGTATGTGTAAATACAGTGATGTAAAGGAACGTGGATCTCTTGCTTCCTGTCTCAGCTGTGTAAAAATAATGAGAGAAGGTCTGATTTCTTCCAGGAACTCTGACCTTTGTGCCATTGCATTCTAGGATTAATTTGCTTTTTTGCCTAATTTAGTGAACAGCTGAATATGTGTCCTCTTTATCTAGAGGTTATGATATTGTAAAGCAATGGGCAAATTCAAATTATAAAAAATGTGTTTAGTTATATTAAGATGTTTTCTTCTCTCAGCCTACAAGGAAAGGTGTAGGTCTATTTTCAATTAAGAGAGAAGCAGAATTTTGTGGGTAATCTACGACTATAATGATTTCTGTGTCAACAGAACTATTCTGTATCAGGATTACAGGGAAGTAGTTCTCTGCTCTGAGAATTTATGTGTCTGGGTTTTGGCCTCCCAGGACACTCCTGGGCACACAGATAACACCTGGCTGGGATCTGAAATCTCTCTGACAGTGGCTTTTGTTTCTGGTCCAAGGATAGCAGTTATCCAGTGTGGTAATTCTGCAAAGAATCAGACTCACTTTTAAATAAAATTACTGTGTGGTAGTTTCCCTGGAAAAGGGTCAAAATCAGTGATGCAGCCAGCTTTGATCTCTGGAGAAATTCAAATGTGGAAGGTTTTTGATTCTCAGGCACCATTTTTCATTAAAACAAACACATTCTTCCAGAAAATCAAGTGTGATACAGCTGCTGTGGACAGTTGCATAAAATCAATCTTTGGTGAGCGAGGAGACCTGGATTTTACTGAGCAATTATGGTGCAAAATGAAAAGTGAGTGTATTGTGCCCCATCTCTTTTCCTTTCATTTTCCTCTTTGTCTGCTAGGCAGTATTCTCTTTTCAGGGAAATTCCTGTCCATTTCTCTGTTTTAAGGACTCCTCAGCTCTTCAGAAAATTGGTATCAGCAATCTCTTCCTAAAAGAGCTCATTTTAGGGATATAGGATAGTGTGTTTTCTTACAATATTCCAATGGCAGACCAGCATCTAACAGGAGATAATTTACTTTGACTGCAAAAGGTACTAAACCATGGGTAGTTGCTCTGAACCTAAAACCCATCTGCTCTAAAACTGAAAACTTTATAATTCCTTTTTCTCTAGATCTGAAGGACAATCTTCAGTGTATATATAGTTCAGTGGTCTCTGTTGATCATTGTTTTTTTAGAGTTTTCAGCCCTCATTCTTTAATTGAGGGGTTTTGTTCATGGAAGGGTGTGTTGGCCTGTTGTTATTGACTTAACAGCCAGAGAAGGAGCCTGGATTGATAATTAAAATATTGTGTTTTTCTTTCCAGGTGTCAGTTCCTATCAGGAGTTAATAGACTGTTTCACACTGGTCATAAAATCCCTGGAACATGGTGAGATACAGCCATGGGTATGTATTTGTATTTCACAATAGATGTCAAAATTTGGGATAGTTTCAAGTAAAATACAGTTCTTGTCTCTTCCCTACCCCTCGTTTGTGGTGTTTTAAAATTATGTGTTTCCTTGGTGTTGAACTTCTGAACAATGCTGATGATGTTTCAAGCACAGTTCCATCACAAAAAGACTTGTTTATTTTTAGATTCATCAAGGGAGTAGCAGTTTCTTAAGTCAATTGATCCAACAGTCCTACCATGGAAAGATGGAGGATGTTTCCCTCAGTGACATCACTCCCATTCAGATGCTCCTGGAGATTGGCTTGGAGAAGATGAAGAAGGATTATGTCAGTTTTTTCATAGGTGAGCCTGGCACTTGGTAACAGCATAGGAATTCAAGAGAAAAGGTGTTCCATGCAGGAAATAACGAACTTTTTGGGTGACCTCCATCTCTCTTCCTTCCCATCTGCTGAAGTGCAGTTTCCAGCTTCCTTAATAATGGAACTTTTCAGCTTTTAAATGTCAAACTTTTAAAAACTTATTTGTTTCAAAAGAAGCATAGCTCTGTGTTTTACCACTGTTGTTACCCCTTCATTTCCTTTTGGCATCTGCCATCCTGCTTTCATTCTTTGTTTATTTGCTTTATTATTTTCCCTACTTTTGTAAACTCGTATGTCCTGAGGGGGGTGGTTGTCTCCAAGTACATGGTGGGTTTCTTCATTGTGCAGCCTTGGTGGTAAATAAAACCATTCCTTGACAATACCACTTTAGAGAGGTTTTCTTGTTTGGAATGAATAATCATGTCAATAAATAACATTACACTCCTGCTGACTTTGTACTTTAGTAGAATTTCCTGTTTGATGACCTGTTTGAATATTGCTTGTGTTTCCTCTCATACCATGTATTAAATGTTTTCCTACGGTTCCTTTTACAGGCCAGGAACTTGCAACAGTGACCTACTTGGTGAGATGCTTTATTTTTATTTCATAAAGCAGAGCATGCTTAGCTGATGGTGGGATGCAAATCATATAAGCTGAGAAACTGAACTGCAGATAATAAGGCTGGAACAGCACACTGCAGAAATGCCTTTGTTTTGTTTCCTTATTCCCAGATAATTCCTTTGATGTCTGATCTGGGTCACTGTCAGGCAGTGAACCTTTGTCACACTTTGATGGGGCTTTGTTCTGAGTTTGCTGGGCCATTCTAAAAATTTTGGCTTCTCCAAAGAAGCAGGAAGATGATTTTATTTACTGAGGGTGTGATGTGTGTGTAGCAATGGAGTGCTCAGGTGAGAACAGAAGCTCTTTGCTCTTCCAGGATTACTTCATTTCCATTTCAGTGGATCTGCAGGAACAAGTGCAGCGTGTTCAGAAGCTTCACCATATGCTGGAAATAATGGTCAGCTGTACAGGCTTACTGCAGTTCAGACATGAGAACCTCTTCCCTTTGACACAGTAATTATTTCATTTTTACTTCTACTCTTTAAATAGCAATCACAAGTAGAGTTTGTTGGACAGTTTTAATGAAACACCTTAGTGTTGGAGATAGTGAGACTGCAGAAGCAGCAGTTGGATCTTCCTGCCAAGTTTTGCTTTGGGACTAAAACTGAAGAGTAAGGGAAGTAATAAAATGTGAGAGTATAGTTCATTTTGCACAAGGTTTATGCTCTGTTGTACAAGCATTTCTTTAAAGAAAGTAACCTGATATCTCTTGTAGGATTTGCATGAAGTATTACAAGGAGAACCCTCTGAATGAGAAGCATGTGTTTCAGCTGCCCATCACACCAGCTCTGGTGAAGAAATTCTATCAAAAGTAAGAGAAACTTCAGTGTTTGCAGCATAAAATTCAGATGTGACTGAATACCTGACTCAATTTTGATGTTTTTTGATTATTCTCTCAGTGATAACCCTGAAGTCTGGAAGGTGGAGATAAGTAGTGGACATGGACAGAAGGAGGTTAAAACAACATGGCAAGTCAGTACCTATGCTCCAGTTGAACATGGGACAGCAAACAGTTCAGGTGGGGAATGTTGGTGTGAAATGAAATAATCAAAAAATAATCACAAACTTCAAACAAATTCAGTTTTTATCCTGAGTTCAGTGGGTCTGAGCTTTACTTTTCAGCAAAAGCAAAATGATATTTTGCCTTCTACTAAAAGAGTGAGGTGGTATTTATAGAATTAAGGATATTCAGAAAGTGGTGCCTTTTTGCCTTCTCACCTTGGCTGAGTTATGTTTTTAGAGTTAAAATGACAGAATAGTTCCAAATATGAGATGATTGATATCCAAAAAATCGTGCACCTTGTTTCTAAAATGCGTGCCAATGAATCTGAGAAGAGTTTAGAAGAGAAATGTCCCTGTTGTTAATGCTGGTCTCAAGTCAGAAGGTGCAAAGGGGAGAAGATCTGCCTCGCTGCAAGCAAGTGTAGGACAAGTGGAAAAGCATCAGAATGGAGAAGAATTAAGCAGAGAGACTGGTACAGAAATGATTTGCCTTTTTGGGAAGAGGTTTGAAGTGATTTGGTGAATCTTTCCTGTCATTATTGATTTTTGTCATGAAGTACTTCAGTAACACAGTTCTGGAAGCTGCTCCTAATCTCAACTTTTCTCTTTGTCCTTGCAGGTTTCTTTTCTGACTCCACAGTAAATGGAAGCAGTGAAGAAAGGCTGTATTTTATTACCCTGACTCAGTGCAGTCAGGTGCAGTTCACTTAAGTTGATGTTACTGAGCAGACAGGACTGGAAAGGTACAAAAAGGGGGAAAATATAGTGTTTTCTGTCCCAACAGAACTTTTAGAAACACATACTTTAGGCTTCAAACAGTTCATTTTCACTGATTTATTTACTTTATTACACCTAAGTGGGACCTTCACAACACAATTCACCTGTAGCACCTCATTTGTTAAAAATGCAGTGCAATTATGACTGTTCAGTGTAAATATTTTGTAAATATGGTGGATATTTTTCATATATTAAAATGTATTCAACAAAGTTGTGCACTTTGGGGTTTCATACTTTATTTTTTGATCATTAAAAATTCAATCAGACACCATTCAAAGGGTGAGTTATCTTAACCAACAAACCAAACAATATTGTCATGTTCTTCTGGGATCAAGTGATGCTTCATCATCCTGAAGTCCAGGGCCTTGGGATCTTCAGCTGCTATGGGTTTCTTTGTCCCTGTATTTATATTTTGGAGTATTCTTGGAAATACTTCTCTCTCCTCTTCAAATTATTTTATTCCTTCAATGTGAAGTGAGTTATTTTAACAGTGTTGTATTGTATGTTTTGCGTAATTTTTTGAAAAACAAAAGCAGTATAATTGGCTGGACATAATCATTAAATATATTTTGGCAGTTGCATGTGTTATGTTCAGGTAACATTTTGGTGGTCTAATTTAAACAATTCCATAGTTTTGTACATGCTGACTAAATAATCTGAGACAAATTTTTTGCATTAAAAACTTAACTATGGATATGTAAGAATAAGGAAAACCCCCAATTCCATGCTTTTAGAAACTATAAATTATTATTATAGTTTTATACATTTTTGTAACTTCTGGTTTGAAGCACAGGAAGTTGTATTTTAAGTATAGCCAGATGAATTGAGGAACCAAGTTTTTATACTACTTGTTTCTACCTGCAGGAGAAGGGAATTTAAGGTGGAATATTAATTTTGGAAGTGCTTGGATTACTTAAAATCCACGTTTTTGTTTGCAATATATTATAAAGTTGTATAAGGTGAGTATAGTTTCTGTAAACCTGTAAACTGCAGAGATGTGGTTTAAATCTGATTCAGAAGTTGTCATGTCAAATTACTCACTTCAAACAACGTTTCTCCACACCTAAATAGCAAGGTATATATTATCCTAACTTTTAGACCTGAATTTATTTATATTTAAGCAGTGCTCTTGGAATATCTAAGTCCTTTTATGTTTTAAAATCATGTATCTATCTTCAAATAGCAATTACATGGTAATCAAAATGCTGTTGATGAACAGACTGAAATCAGAATTTGCAAGCAGCTTTTAATCACTTGAAATTTGTACTGGCAAGATTTGAATCACTTTACTCTTAAGTATTTTTCTGGTGAGGAAAATGTGTAATAGTTTCCAAAATAATAAGGATTGTAAAAACTTCTGCTTAGAATCAGTGGAAAGAGAATGTATTTTGGTAAAAACAAAAAGATGTTTTGGGAATTGAATTGAAACACTATAGAAGCTCTAGGTGGATTGATAAATAATATTTCATTACAGGGGTATAAAAAGAGGCATCTGTGGTAAATTTTAACCACTCAAATAAAACAGTTGCAGCTTAGTCCTTTTGGCAAATGAAGATGTGTGCAAACATCAATTTTAGCTGTGGTTTCGAAGGTAGAATATGAGGAGGACAATACTGATGAGAATGCAGAGTGTGAAAACTGTAGGAAGAACAATCTCTGTCACCATTTCCATGTGAGTAATCAGGGAATCTAAAATTTGAGAAATGAGGAATATGTAAGAGATGTAATCCTCTGGAGTACAGTAATACCTACCTTAGAGTTAACATAAAGATTTTTTTGAACATAAAAATGTTGACATTGGCTTAAAGAGCAAAGCAAGCAAACAGAACTTCCTAAGTCTGCCAAAGCTGGAGCAAATCCATGATAATTTTCCCTATCCTTTTCTTTTTAAGTTAAATTTCTGAAGACATGCCAGTGCTCAAAGGGCTGCAGAAATTGTCCTTGCTATGAATTAGCTGCAGTGCATTAACAATATTTTACTGGTACTTTGATTTTTTTTATTCCCCTCACACCAAGGTGAAAGAAAATTGTCAGAGAGAAATCTTTAGGAAGCTTTGGCCTTTTTATGATTGTTCTGTATCTGTTTGAAAAATTAAATGGGTTTTATTTTATAGGGCTCTATTCCATAGAGAAGCCTGGAAGAGTTCAGTAAACTCAGTTCATCCACACTGAACATGAAGTGGAGGCTGAGCAGGATTAATTTAGGCTGACTGCTGGGATGTTTCCTACCATGTGGAATTTAGCTCATCCTCTTGTCTTTGATCTTTCTTTTAAAATTTCTACTTCAGGAATTCTGAAAGGTTCTGAATTGCACCGGGAGGTTTTTTAGGTGTTCTGGATCAGTTGTGTTGGAGTTTGTTACCAGAAGCATCAGAGCCCAAATTTAATCTTAGGCCAGTCCTTAGCCCTTTTATTTATTTTTATAGTTCCACTTAATGTAAAATTCAAACATTTAGACATTTTCTGTGTGGTTGTCTTGATTTGTCTGGGTTTGGTTTGTGTTTGAAAAAGCACTCAGGAGTTTTATTTTAATGAGAATGCTGTCATCCCCAACCTCAATTTGAAGTAGTAGCTCTTCCAGTTCCTGTATTTCAGTAGCATCCACAGCTGATCCATTTTACTACAGTGGTTTTAGTTGGAGACAGTAAATAAAGACATTTTTCTTTAGAGGCTTGCAGTGCTTTTGGGGAGAGAACAGCTTTTAGCAGAATTCAGAGATCAATTTAATATGTGAACTTTACAGAACCTGCTTTTCTAGAAGAAAAAGAGAGCCATCATTACCTGCAGCAAGGTGTTGGTGTGTGGCAGAGCAGGTGTCCATGGCCTTTCTGTGCCAGTTTTCCACCTGGGAAAGGGTGAGAGCTCTGTGAGACTGCAGCAGCTCCTCCCTGCCCTCCACACTTGGCCCTACAATTAACCTGAAACTACTTTATTCTACCAACACATCCTTTTCTGGAAGTTTCTTTGTGGGTTTTATTTATTTCTCCAAGTTAATTGTTTAATAAATTTTTTAACAGCACATAATACATTCCAGGATATTTTCCAGGAGGGTAGTACATATGTGGAGTTTTCTGCCTAGAAATCTGACAGCACTGCTAAGTAACTTCTGATGGAGAATTTTTGATTGCAGTAAGTCCAGTTGGGACTTGGTGGAATGCTTTAGGAGCAGTAATTGAGGATGTTCCTACTTTCAGTGTCTGAATATCTCTATTAAACAGATCCCTAATTTATACAACCAAAGTGCCCCTTCTTTACCATATTCATACAAGTTATTTCCTGAAATTCAATGTGATATTTGCACATAAATCAGAGAAAAAAGAAAAAAAAAAGATCAAAATTAGCAGCTGACATTACCTCTCTTGGATTTGGGAATCCATTTGCACTGATGATCTTTTTGTAGTAGTCAACAGATGCCTTTGGGTACCTTGGTTTGTTCTTGTTTTTGAAGTCAATGTGGTAAAGCCCAAATCTTTCAGAGAAGCCTTTGTTCCATTCAAATTTATCCAGCAGTGACCAGGCAGTGTAACCTTTGACATTTACACCGTCATTCAGAGCTGGAAACAGAACACAAATCACTGGTAGAGGTGGGTTTTTTCCTTAAAATGTAATTCTGCAAATGTTTTGGTTTATGGCAGGAAGAGATGGGGAGGAGCACAGAAAAATGAAGTACAAATTAATTTAATTTAGGTTCTTTGAAATTGTTTTTAGCTTAAAGATACTAGAGCTTTATGGGCATAGCAATTTCTTCTTTCTGAAAGTAGAAACTGCTGATTTATTGCAGTATTAAATCTCAGGTAGGTTATTGTACTTCTTAACAATAATATGGTTACTTAGGTTGACATTTTGGTGAAAATTTGAGAGTGGCTTGCTGTCCATTTTGACTTGTGAATAGTTATTTCTCTGTGATAGAAATGACAAAGTAAAAAATAAGCAGAAGGTGAAAACACTCCAAAAGTCAAATCCTATAGAGGTGTTTTTAAGTGACCTTTGAGTATCTCGTTGATGTATCCCTTCAGGTACTGAATCCTCCACTCATCACACAGCTGGGGGCACTGCAGTGTTTCAGACACTCCATTCTCTGTCACATAAATCAGGGGGTTCCCATACTGGGTCTGCAAACAGAAATCTTTCAATTGGCTCACATAAAATCATTTTACTTTGATAGAATATGTGAATTAAAAGCAAATTTCTATGTTTACTTACCTAAGAAAAATGTGAAGTAGAAATTTAAGTTAATTATGGGGTTTATTTTTAAATGACTGAATTCTGTAGTTGTCTGAGCTGAAATTAGAGAGTTTTTGAGAAAGAAAATTCCCACTAAGACAAGACTGGAACTGTTGAAAATCTAAATCAGGCATTTTGTTTGCTTCCTTTATAATTAAATACCTACTCTACTCACCTTAATGAAGTTGAGTAACCTTCTGAAGCCCCAGGGCACAGAGTAGAGCCACTTAGGGCCTGGAGCTGGCCAGCTGGGGTCCACCAGTTCAGCCAGGTCATGGTCAGTGTGGTAACTGGAGACTTGGAGGAAGGGAAAGTTCTTCTGCAGAACATAACGGGTGGTGAAGTGACCAATTCCCAGGAAATCCGAGGTGCCTTTAATGTAGGTTTTCTCTTGCACTGAGAAGCTTGGTAATCTGGATGTCCCCAGGCCCTGCTGGGCACTCTTCCTGCCTAGCAAAATAATGACAGGAAACAACTCCTGAGGAGCATGGAAATTGGTTTTCTTTATCTTATCAACAATAAATTATAGAATCATAAAATCCTGGGTGGTTTGGGTTGGAAGGGAACTTGATCATCCCATTCCACCCCCTGCCATGGGCAGGGACACATTCCACTGTGCCAGGCTGCAGTGTCCAACCTGGCCTTGGACACTTCAAGGATCCAGGAGCAGCCACAGCTTCTCTGGAAACCTGTGCTGGGGCCAAAAATGGTTTTCCTGAATTTAGTGTTCATGTCAAGGACACCTGAGCTTAAATAGTGTTTTAAGATGAGCTAATCTTCCATCCTTTAGGTTTGGAGAATTAAATTTAGAGAATTAATACATGGAGAAACAGCAATTTGAAGTGTCCTGGTGTGTCCCCAAACTGCTTTAGCAGCTGTGTCCACCCCGGGGGCCTTTGGGTGCTTTGTTGTGTCTCACCTGTGTCCTCACTTGACTAAAGCACACACTGGCCTGGAGTTACTTCCTTGTGAAGTGCTGGAAGTGTAGATCTATTCATCTCATGGTTACTGGGACTTACCTACATAATTCTTCATGACTTCTGGGTAGTCCCCTCTGTAAATGGGGTTTGCAAACCATCCCAGGTGGAACTGGATGTACCTCTCAGCAGCATCTCTGTCTGTTTGGCTGTGTGGATCAACAGGTTCCCCCCAGCCACTCGTTAGGGAAATTCCAACCATCCCTTAAAACAAAGGGACAATTCTGCAGTTCTTTAAGCCCTTACTAGAATCAGCAGCACAATCACAGAATGAATCCTGCTTACCTCTCTGCTCCCTGCGCCAGGTGTTGTTGTAGGAGTGCCAAACCTTGGCGTGAGTCTGTAAAAATGATGTAAAAATAGAATAAATCATGTGCACATTTGTAGTGCACACCACAATATTTTCATCTCTTATGTCATGGAACGCTGATGAGCACTTTTTGCACTGAGGTCTGTCTGAAAATATCACAGAATTTCTTTTGTGTTTATTAGAGAAACTTCCATTTTGTGTAAGTCATCACAAAAGCCTTTCTGCAAGATTCCTTCCCTAAATTCCAGGACATCCACATGGAGCTGACACACAGCCCTCAGGCCAGGTTCTGTCCCATGGCTCTGCTCTTTGGATTCAGGCTGACGAAAGTTAATTTTTACCAGAGACTTCCTGAAGTCACTTGCAACATACAGGTTCATTTCAACAGGCCAAGATGTTACTGCTTGTTTCTAAACTAACCTGGATGTTTTCTTTTTCAACCAGCTTGAAACAAACCATAAGAGACATTTATAATATAAGGAAAATTCAAATTGTTGCAAGTGTTAAATCAAGCTCCAAACATTGGTAGTGCCTTGGAGCATTAAAGCCAGATGATAATTTCAGTGTCCTACTTGGAAATTACACGGCTGTGAAACTATATTTCTGTTTAAAGAGTGAAATCTGATAAAAATCCTCAATTGACCCACAATTTCAAGCACAATTAGGGGAAGATTTTTACTTTAATGATGTGATGAGCAGCCTTGTAGGCGCCGCAGCCGCCAAGCTTCAGTCCTGGTGCATGTTCTCCTGTTTCATAGCCCTTCTCAGCCACTGCCTGCAAACACACACAGTCAGTCCTTCTCTGGGCTCCAGAGCAGGGATGTGCTCCATCCTCTGCTCCCTGTGCTCTCTGCCCTCTCCAATCCCCTTTTCCCTCCCTGGCTCCCGCCTGGCTGGAACCGAGCTGTGGCTCCTTGGGGGCAGCGTGTTGGTGAGCTGAGGAGCAGGGAAGGGTAAATAACAGCTGCCTTTCAATCCCTGGTGTCTCTCCAGCTGAGGAGTTTTCAACATTTTCCTGGAATTTCATGTCTTAAAACTGCCCTTGTGCACAATCTGCCTGCTGAGATTTTTGGCCACAAAGATGAATGGTTTAAATGTTTCCTCTTCCTTCTCTCTCTCAGTTTTTTTCACCCATTCTCTAGTGTCACTTCCAGAGAATTTTGGGAGCAGAGCTGTGCAGTGGGAGTGTGTGGAAGGAAAACATTGAGGACTTACCCACGGATTGCTGAACGTAATCCAGTGTTTCACACGATCACCAAACTTCTCAAAACACAGATTTGCATAATCATTAAAATAATTAATCATGCTTATGTTCTGCCAGCCACCATACTTTTCTTGGAGAACCTTTGGAAATAAGAATCTCAAGAGTCACTGATTGTTCTTGGAGGTCATCTGTTGCTTAAAAAAGACTTTTATTTCTATTTCATTCTATTTCTACTTCTAGCTCAGAGGTTTTTCAAGACTTCAATGCTTATAAAATGCAAATTAATAGGAAATATTCACAAATTCTTAAAATCATGCAGGCTTCTCTTGGTTCTTAACCTTAGGAAATAATTTCTATCAGAAGGCTTTATTTGAGGTGTTTCACTAATTTAAATATTGTCTGACCTGTGGCAGATCCCAGTGGTAGAGGCTCACAATAGGGGTGATGTTGTTTTCCAGAAGACTGTTAATTGTATCATTGTAGAACTGTATTCCCTTCTCATTCAGTTGCTCAGCTGATGAAAAGCACAGACAAGGAATTACCTGCATTGGTTCCCAAATAACTGGAAGAACAGATATCTAGAAATATTAACTAAGGAACATTACATTATAGTGTTGGGAATTCTGTAATGGTTAAATGCAGCCAAACACAAATTTGATTAACAGGAATGTGAATAACCTCTGGGTAATCAGGAGTACAATTCCTTACAGGTAAGAATACTGGGAAGAATTGTGGTGAAATTGTGCTTACCTTTGATGCCTGTGGGCATAATCCTTGGCCATGAGATAGACAAGAGGTAATGATTCACCTTCAGCTCCTTCAGTAACTGAATGTCATCCTGTGAGAAGAAAAACCAGTTAACACATCCTGAGGCCAAGCAGAATAACTTCAGTTCTTCATCTGTCTTTAATAATTCTGAATGCAGAAAATCTATGGAAGATTTGCACAAAAGAGGGTTCCACCTGTTATTTTCTGATCTTTGAGGTGATGGCTCATTCTACTTGAAGCCTTACTCTTTGACCACTTTTTTTTTTTTTTTTTTTTTTTTGACAGTCCAAAGAACTGTAATATTTTGTGTAACTGTGGAGACTGAATGTTTGCATTCAACTGAGCTGAGGTTTTGCAACACAATTATATTTATGTCAGAATTTGTTACAGAAAATAATAGAAGCCTGTAAAACTTGACCTCAAACATTTCAGCTCAGGCTCAAAAGCAATTACTTGGACTTTCCTTTACAGTCTTATACTGGAATGAGAAAACGTCCTAAATCCCATATAAATATATTTTCTTTTGCTAAGAAATTGCACTTCTTTAGTGTTAAATGGAATTAGAAATTCGTGGTATTTGTGCTAATGCAAAGAGAAATCTGATGATGAAAGCAGATAGAAAGAGGATCAGGTAACTGGACAAATACAAGCAAGTTTTAGAAAGTATTTCTAAACACAAATCCAAATCGTGTCTGTCTCAATCTCTTCTGGTGCCACAGCCCTGTGAGGCTCAGAGGCCCAGCTTCTCTAAGATGCTTTTTAAGCTGTTCTTTCACTTCTGCTGGTTTGAGAGCTCAAATGAAACTTCTCCTGATTTTCCCATTTCAGGAGAGTAAGGTATAATTAGTTTCTTTTCTCTTAGTTCTTGCTGAAACCTCTGGTTCTCCCTTGGACTTCATGTATGCAGAGAAACCTCAGTGGAATATAACTTTTATTAAATTAGTTGCAATTCCAGTTATATAACCCTGGCTTCTCACAGTCATTGGGATTCCTCTTGCTGTGTATTTGTCTTTCCTCCAGCACAGTAATTTGACAATTGATTTTGATGGTATTAGGCTTGGAAACATGTGAACAGATCTGCATTGATTATTTGTTTGTTATCCTTTCAAAAAATGGGGAACATCCAGACTGAATTTTAATGCCTCTTAAACATACATAGAAAACTTCATACATGCACACACACACAAAAAGTTAATTTTATTTAAAGCTCAAAAGTGTTTATTGTATTTCTAATTAAGCACTTGGACTTCTACACCAACTAGAGTATGTTTTCACACAAAAATCCTGAAAAGCTGAGATGTATTTGGGAAACACTTGGGATTATTGGTTCTATGAGTTTATAAGGAAAGAAGATTTTACTGTACAGATTAAAAACATCAGCCCTTGGATTCCTAAGTTAAATAAGCCTTTAGAGCAGCTAAAGCTGGTCCTTCAAAATGGGAAACCAGGATCAAAGAATGGCCCCAGAACATTTGCAGAGTAATTAATTCCTCTTGAGCAATACCTTGACTTTGTAGTAGCCATCACAGGCAGAATCTCCCGTCTCATTCCTGACCACTTTCCCTTTCCTGTGGGTGAAAACATCCCAGATGCTTGGTCCTTTCCCATCCTTGTCCCAGGCCCCCTCAGTCTGGTAGGCAGAGCTTCCAACACCCCACAGGAACCCTGAAGGTAAAAACAGGGCAGTTACTGAAAGTCTTGGTGCTAAATGTTCATGGGAGAAAGGAGCTGACAGTGAAAGTAAACACTGCTGGAGAGGTTTTCTACATTCAAAATGTGTCTGTGCCTGAATAGGTCTGAAAATGGGTAATAAACTGAAGGTGTCCTGTTCTGATTCACTGAGAAAGGAATCTAATCCTTTCATTTATTAAACCTGTAAAATCTGTATTTTACAGTGATGAGGTAAGGCATTGATAGCATGGCAGAAATGTCTTACTGAAAAAAAACAAATTAGGTTTCCACATCATTTCTCCCTGCTGGTGTCCATGGTAGCTTTAGCAATTACAAGTTTAGATGTTATGTAAAATATACAGAAATATTCTGGATTATTTTCCTGTTGTTACACAAAATGCCATATCATAAATGACTTAAGAATTTAAGCATGAAAACCAATCAGTGGCTTTATCATTCTAGTTTTGATTTTGCTTATGAAATGTGTTTAAATATGTGTTGAAGAAAGGATAAGGTTCATAAATCCTTGCTGAAGAGTGGATTGGATAATACTGATCAGTTTGGAACAAACACAGTGCAGTTATTTCATTAAATTCTCAAATTAGCTGCATAAGAAAGAGTATTTTAGTTTATTCCATTCATTGTAGGTAATTTATATAAAAGAAGAGTTCTCAGGTGTGACTTGCTACTCTGCATTTTAATCAGGGAGCTGTGGGTATGAGCTGTTGATGTGTGAGCCTTCCCTCTATTTCCTGTTGAAGTGGCTCTGTGGCATGCAGGGCCATGTGGATCCCAAAGTGCTCCTGCATTCTGCAGCCACCTCCATTTCTGCTCCTGCCATTCCCTGGAAGGACAAGGAAAACCTCTGGGCCACTTCCTTGTGCAAACACAGGAGCAGAGCCAGAACATTCCACCCCAAGCCCAGGGTGGGAGGTACCAGCTGGGAAGGTGCCGTAGTAGAAGGAGCCTGGGTTGTTCTTGGTCCAGGGGAAGTCCTCGGCCAGCACTGCCACCAGCACTGCCACCAGCACAGCCCAGCAGCTCAGGATGTGCCTCCTCATCCCCAGAAGTGCTCTCTGCCAGGGAAAAAAGAGCTCTGTCAGGCCTTGCTGCTCCTCAAATGGCCTTGGGGGTCAAAAGGCAAAAGCTGATTTTTTCTGCTGGATGGAACTATAAATGAAGGCTGAGTGGAAAGAGCAGTCAAACTTCTGGCAGGGTGGGAAAAAGGACGGAAGATTGAGGTGAAAAATTAGAATTAGAAGCCACATGTTTTCTATAATGTTACATATCTTTATCCTAAAGGTCTCTTTGTTGGTACTTATTTTGTTCTGAATTTCAAACTGTCCCACAAATTAGTAAGTAAAACCCTCTAAATATGACAAGAAAAGTGATTATGCTGCTTGCATCTTCCCACCTGTCATGGCAATAAGCCCTGTGGAATTGAAAAGGAAAAGTAATACTTGCAATTATTGCAGTTTTAATTAATTGCAGCTTTTATCCAGTCCTAGCATCAATTTAAAACTGTGACATCAAGTTAAGCTATTAGAAAGACACATTTTAGCTGAGTTAAATAAAGTTTCAGAAGAGCTTTTTAGAAAAGCAGTTTTCCCCAAATTGATTCAGTCCCTAAAGGATGTTTTACATTCCTGAGCATCTGTTGGTGAATCTGAAGATGGGGTTGGACCATGAGGAAAAGCAGAACAAATATTTAAAATAATCATGTTTTGCATTAGAGTACCTGAGCTGCTTTGCAGGTTGGCTCCTCGCCAAAATGAACTCCCCAATTTGGAAAAAACAAAAGGCAAAGGACTGACCCTCTTTTCAGAACATGTAAAAAATGTACAGCCTCAGAGACCTCTTGTTCCTCTGTTTATTAATGATTATCCCATATCTCCTAATTAACACAGGAACTACACAGCTGGGAAAATGCAACTAGTTCAGCATTAGAGACTTCAGTCCTGGATTAAAAATATCTCCACCTTGGCTTTCCAAATGGGAGCATTTAGATGTAGCAGACTACAAACATTTCAAATCAGGTCTAAATACTCTAGAATTGCTTTTATTTTGAATATAAAAGGTTGCAAATACATGTGAGTTTGACTTAGACATTTCCAGTAGTTCTCTGGATTAGTCAGTAAATTTAAATTTAGCATTGCCCTTCATCTTCTTGTTATCAATGACCAACAGTCCCTGGAAAAGGAGGAAATGTTCCATGGGGTCTGTCACCTTTGGTTTGATTATTCTTAGTAGTAGAATTAGAAATAATTTCAGTCCCTCAAGAACTGCTCAAGCACAATATAACACTTTAGGATTTTACAGCACCCTCTATTGAATAAAACAATCTCATGCACAGCTTGTTGTGGAATATTCAACCAAACATTTTCAAATTCATATATATGCATTTTGGAGCTCTTCATTGCCCTGGTTTTCTGGCATGTCCCTCTACAAACACAGCAGAAGAACCAGCTTTTCAAACAGTGCAGAAAGGTTTAATAAGTTCAGACTGTGAGGATGGTCCTGTAAAACCCTTTTCACCCCCTTGTCTGGCAGCTGTGATCCCTTCTGCTCTGCCTGTAGCTGGAGTTATTTTAATTTCCCCCCATTCCTGCCTTACCTGCTGTTCTTCACAACAGATGTGTCCTATCTGGGAGATTCCTCTGAACTGCCACAAACCTACCAGGGCATTCAGAATAAATTTACTTTCCCAGAATAATTGCATGGAATTAATCCAGGCTATCACTAAACCTCGGGAGAAACATCTAGTTGCAAACAGCATTTTGTTCACTTACAGTCAAAACAAAAAAGAACAATCCTTTTGTATCCACAGTCAATGCTGCAGGACAAGCTTTAGCTTAACCACAGGACTCTGTTAGCAATGAGGGTTTCCCTTTGTAAGCAAAATTAGCTTTGCACTCATCTATACATTCATACAGGACTGGCTCTTGAGCAGGGTATTTTTCATCAGGAATTGCAGTGATGGGCCAAGGATGGGTTCAAACTGAAAAGGGACATTTAGGTGAGATATATGGGAGAAATTGTTCCCTGTGAGGGTGGGGAGCCCTGGCACAGGGGCCCAGAGCAGCTGTAGCTGCCCCTGGATCCCTGGAGGTGCCCAAGGCCAGGTTGGATATTGGGTTTGGAGCAGCCTGGGACAATGGGAAGTGTCCCTACCCAATGCAGGGATGGACTCAGGTAAACTTTAATGTCCCTTCCAACTCAAACATTCTGGGACTCTTAATTCTGGGATTTTCTCTTGGTACAAATGTCTGTCCTGGATTGTGTTTGCCAGGGAGAACTCAGTGACAGATTTGGTGAGGCCAAGCACTTTGTTTTTACATGGCATCATTTAAAATCAGATAATTACAGTGCAGGCTCATTTTTCTGCTTTTTCTTTTCTTTCCAAAGGAATTCCTTATAGTGATATCTTTGTGGAAAGAGCAACTCACCCAGTCTGGATGTTCAGCTCAACCTACAACTCTTCCTTTGAAAAGGCACTTAACAAGGTAACCACTGCTGGGCTGAAAATGTGATTTCAGGCATCTCTGCTCACCTGGCTCTCAGGTGAGAAAACGTTCCTGTGCTGAGGGAGAGGGGGAGCAGCCTGGAGGTCACAG
Organism: Oenanthe melanoleuca; assembly: GCF_029582105.1. NCBI lineage: Eukaryota > Metazoa > Chordata > Aves > Passeriformes > Muscicapidae > Oenanthe > Oenanthe melanoleuca. Next base: position 1,819,529 of record NC_079344.1, on the reverse strand, counting down.
CTGCCCCTGTGCCAGAGCCAGGGCACAGGGAGGCTCTGGGCACTGAATGCAACAAAGGTGTGGGAGCTTTTCCTGGGCATCTCTGGGCGAGGGGAGCCTGGCAGGGGCAGCAGGAGCAGCTCAGCTCCCTTGGCTTTTGATGGGTGGGGGATTTCCTCTTATCTTTTTTACCTTTTTTTTTTTTTTTTTTTTTTTTTTTTTTTTTTAATTCCTGAGCAGTGCTGGTGCCCTCGCGTGGCCAATTTCATAACTGAGAATGTTGCCTGGTAGCATAAAACAAATATCAACATTGCAGTTCTTACAGAGCCTCTCAGAAGAGAGATCTCAGAGACCTTACAGAGATCTCAGAAGTAAAAAGTACACTGAAATGAGAGCAGGAATATCTCCATCCCTGCAGGTGTCTCTGTACACTTGCCTGCCCTCCTGCAACAATGGAGGGACCATTTTCAGGGACAGAGGGATGGTCCTTGAAAATCCAGCAGCTTCTGGGCACACAGAGGGCACTGCTGTTCACACAGCTCCTGCTGCAGGGGACTTGGGTGCTGAAGGCACGTTTTTCTCACTTCTTTTGCCATTTGGAACATTTTATGTCCTGCAGAACCAGGTAGGGCAGTGAAGCAGAGTCACCACAGTGCTGACCAGTGCCAGAGCTGTGATGATTAAGGGTTGGCATTACTCATTCCTTGTTAAATCATAATTCCACCTAAAAACACCCCAAGAAGAAAGGCTTTGGTGTGCCAGGAGAGGCTGGGAGTGCTCAGAGAGCTGGCAGGGGGAGCAGACTGTCAGATCCCCCCTCTCTCCATGTGAGAGGCTGTGTGGATCTCACCCAGGGAGCTTGGACCAGGCCAGGCCTGAGCTCAGAGCTCTGCTCTGGCTGCCTGGTGCCATGTTCATAAGCCAGGCTGCTGCTTTAGGGCATCACTGAAGTCACTTGGTGATTGTCACTGACTCAGTGGTCAGGAGGAGCCAGCCCTTGGTGTGCATGAAAACACAATTCCTTCCAAGTGCATTGAACATGGGCTGCCAGGAACATGACACTGTTCTAAGCTGTGCTTGCATAGGTTTTCTTCTCTTAACATAATCTTTGCCTGTGATGTTGTTTCCCAGTTTCCTGCATAAAACCCCAAATTAAAAAAAATAAAAAAATAAATTAAAAGATCATATTTACATTGTGACAGCTTGGTCATTTTTTCCTCTTGGAAAAGTTTTATTAGCAGCAGTTTTTAAACCTTGCCAGAAACACATCAAGGCTATAAAATCTTTTATTGTGTTTTATTGGTAAAAAGAATGTTTTTTAAAAAATCTACTCATTGGAATCCATCCAAAATTGCCCAATGAAGTAAAATGCAGTAAAACAACCTGGAAAGCAGCTTCTGCAGTGGCCTCACTCCATGAGAGTGAAGTCAGGGACTGACTCTGTGAGTGCTTTATGTGCTGTTCACTTGTCTGGAGTGGATCTTCACCCATAAATGCTGGAGATATTTATGGCTTCTCCTGCTGCAGGATTCTGTGTGAGCACATCACAAAACCATTGTGCTTATCCTCCCACTTTGTTTTCTATCTGTGCCACTTTGTGTTGCAAAACTTCTTATCTCCATCTAGACACCAGGGATGGAGCCACCCCTAACAGCAAACACCCTAAACCTGCTATTTATTGGATTTTTGCTTTTAGCCCTTATGTTTTGCTGAAAAAGGAGAAGCTGCCTTTCCTAATTCCCTGGCAGCTGTTCAGACAACGAGACCACATCACCCTCACACAATTCTGACCTATCTCCTCAGCTTCCTGATTCCTCATTCTTCCAAGCTACACTCCCTTTCCAACCTTGAATAGGCCTTTTCTGTCTCAGAGAGAAAAATCCTTTCTTATTATACAGCCACCAGAAAACCACGTAATTTTTCCAGTGTGTGGTCTGCTGCAACTACTCTGAGATATTGGAGTTTTTTCCAAATCAAAACAAAACCCGCTTACAATTGTTCTTGGAACAAGAACACTTGTATAACTGTGCTTGTATTTTTCTGTGTTACAAAATGACTTTCCTTGCATTATATTTGCTGCTTTTGGAAACTTTTTGTCTAAAGCTCAACTGGGTTTATGACCTGGTTTTGCTTTTCAGAGAAAAACATTGGAATTGTGGAAGAACATTGGAAGGAAGAGAAATGAGGATGCTTTGCTTTACTGTGGGGAACACCAGTCTGGTATCCTGGGAAATCTGTGGGCAGCTTCTGGGACAGTCTCCACTGCAAAAAACCTCCAGAGTCTGGGAGATCTTGTGTTTGAACTGGGATTCCTGAGAGAAGATGGAGATGTGACTGAAGCACACACTAAATTTCCTTAGCAGCTCCTGCACTATGATGAAAGACACTGCTCTCATATTTTTGCTCATTGGGCTCATTGAGTAGCTGCTATCACTAACCACTGGTTTTATTTGGGTCATTATTTAAAAAAAATAAACTGAGAACCTGCCACCTCTGTTTTGCAAAGAAAGATTGTAAAGATTGCCAAGGACAGGATAAATCTGCAGAATCTATTCTGGTTGTACTAAAAGCTCCAATTTTAAAGGTGTGAGTTTCAAATGAGTTCCTAAATTGGATATTTTTAATGTTTCTTGGTGTGTGCAGAGAGGTGCAGACACTTCTTCCTTTTGTGGAACTCCCAGATGGTCCAAACTGCTGAGACTTTGCACTGACACAGTCAAAGGTACGCACTGGATTTGGAATGCCCAAGCTCAGTGGTTGGTTAAAAATCCCAGCCATGATATATAATAAATGACAGATGTTATAGATACTCCTGGGTGCAATGAGGGAGGTCACAGAAATTTGCTTCTAAAAATCAATTTTAATTTCTCTTTTCCTGCTGACAGCTCCATGCTAAGGGTGGGCCTCCATTTGATGTGAGCACTGCAAGCTGCTGCAGGCTACCAGTGATTGGAATTTACTTGGATCAGTCTAATTGCTGCCTCTGCCATCATCTGTTTGCAATCACAAGGAGGAAGCTTCTGAAGCTTGGGAATGAGAGAAAATGAAGTGTCCTGACAACCACAAAACAGCAAGAAAGCTTTTGGAGGTTTTCCCATCACTGTTGGTGAGTAGGAACAAAAAGAAGCAGTTTTATTTTCTTTCCATGTCCATCTTTACCCTGCACACATGACATGAATACATCCAAAGAATAGTGGCAATTAGTGCAGGTCCCCAAGCACTGTTGGTTGATAATGAGTGAGAGTTCATGAATTGTTTTGGAAGGGGTTGAATTAGTTCATTATTGAATTAGTTGAATTAGATCATTACTGAAAACATACAATTGTTCTTTCTATGGATATTCAGCTTAGATTATGAAACATCCACATTCAGGGCTTTAAATTCAGTTTTAAAACACATTTTATCTGTGGTTTTGCCCCAGAAGGGCCCTTTCTCCTGCACCAGACAGGCACAAATTGTCAGAGAGTGGACAGATAAAACACTTAATAACTAAAGACATTCAGACTAATTTTGCTTCTGCCCAGGGCTGGAGGTTTAGGCTGGAGAGGAGAGTTTGGAGCCCTGCAGAGCACAGAGCTGTGCTCCAGGGAGAGTCAGCCCTGGGAGCCTGGGGGCAGCCTGGGCACTGCCAGCCTGGTGCCCTGGCTTCCTCAGCCCTTCTGCTGGGAGCAGGTTTGAAAAATGCCAGTGAAAGGTTCTGCACAGGGCACCAGGGAGCTGGAAACTCTCATTTCTGGCTGAACACTCAGGGATCTCTGTCTGCCTGGCCAGGGCAGGTGGGGAAGGGCAGCAAAGGGAGCAGAAGGTTCTGTGCAGCCTCAGGGCTGCCAGGGACAGGAGGGCTTTGCTCACAGCCTGAGAAAACTCCTTTTTAAACTGCCACGCTCCTTATTTCCTAAATAAAATTTAAAATTTTCATGGAGAAACTAAATATGAACTGGGATAATCTAAATTCTTTCACAACTCTCACAGTGACAGTTCTTTGATGCCATGGCCTGACCTTCTTGTAGTTTCTTTATCAAATCAAACAAACAAAACCAGTGAAAAAAAAAAATAAATATTTTGCTTTTGCTTTTTCAGGGATAAATTCAGACACAAGGCCTCATTAATGTTCCTTAGCAACTTCAGCTGAAGCCCTAAACCAAGAGATGCCACTGGAAATTGAATATGTTCTTGAAATTAAATATCTGCCCCAGTGCTTTGCTCCATCACAGCCTCCTGGTTGTTTTGGGCACTGAGTTGAAGGTAAATCAGTTAAAATTAGCAAATTACAGCCTGGCTTAGTGAGTTCTGAGAGCCTCTCTCACTTTGCCATGGGAAGGGTTAAATGCAGCCTAAACACAATAATAATAGCAGTATTTTTAATAGCAGTGTTTAAGATGCTGCTAAGCGGTACTTGAGACTATATTTGTGAACTTTCATTTTGCTACAAATCAAGAAAGAATCTTAGTCTTAGTTTTAGTCTTTCAGTCATCTCTGAAATACTTCAATTTGATATGATCCAAACTGATTTAGCATGTTTTTAAAAAGCTAAGCTACATTCTTTAGGATGTATGTCAAAAATACAAATTCCAAAACATATTTGTAATAAAAATAATAATAACAATGCTCCAGACATGCCAGGTTTCCAGTCTAGTGGATATAAACTGTTGGCATTGTGCATTTTTCTTTCAGCTGGCCTCTGAAGACAGCATCAGTGAGGAGCAGTGGGAGATCAGCAACACAGACCAGAAGAAGGAAAAAGGATCCTAAGGGCTGTCAGAACAGTGAGTAAATGTTTTAAAAATGTTTCTAACAAGCATTTTTCCCTTGTAAAACAAGCAGCATGACAGGGGATCATGGATTGATTTCCCTGACAGGATGTGCAGGTGGAACTCCAGGCTTGTATAAACTTGAAAATTGTACTTATCAAATGGTTTCATCCCTGTGCAAGAACCTGAAGCACTATTTTTTCCTACAATGTCTCAGAAGAAAAGTTACTTGATTTGTAACCCAGATCCACATTAAAAGGATAAATGTGAATTGTCTGTGAGAGGAATGGTTGTGTAGTGCCTGAACTGAAGGCTGTTAAACCTCTGCTGATGGTTGATTAACTGCTGAAAAAGAACATTAGCACTGTTGTGTGCTACACATTCAAAGATGTTTCAGGTGTTTTTGCAATCAGATATGACAACTGTTTTGTGTTCAGGTGTATTACATCACCACATGCATGTACAGAGGCCTGCAGACACAGGTAGGAATAATTATTTTGCCCTTTAAATTGCAGATTTCAGTGTGACTCGTCCAGAACCAAGTGAGCCAGGAATAATTTCACTCCAGCTTTACTTTACTGTGTTACTTTGCTTTAGATTAGACCTTGCTTGTTTGCCCCATGGTCTTAGAAGGAGGTGCTTTAAACCACAGAGAACAAGGTTTGCAATTGCTGTGGCCACTGCTGAGAGGAAACAGATGCTTTCCCAAAGCCAGAACTCAGGGCACTGCATGTTTTGGAGCTCTGTCCCAGAGAAATGGGTTTTTGTTACCCTTGGTTTGCTAAACCCAAGAATATATTATACACTGTATTACATTCAGATGATCTCATCCTAAGCAAAACAAGCTTGTGGGACCTCTGATTCTGATTAAGCATTTGGGCTCAAGGGACTGTGCTACCATCCTACCTCACTGGCAGGGGTTTTGTCATGAGACATTTGTTATGTTTCTGAAGCAAATATTTCTGTGATAAATGTTATATTAAAACCCACAAGGATGTGAATAATCGTGTTTTCAATGAAGAGTTTAAATGGCATGCTATAAATAAAGTCAAGGCCACACATTGACTCAAAAAGGTAAAAAAAAAACCCAACCAGAAATACTGAACAGCTCTGTTCATGCTGCCCACTAAGTGGGGTGAGGCCATGAGGAAAAATAACTTTTGATGGTATCACACAGGAGATGTGAATTAGGAGTGCACATGGCAGCCTGAACTCTGGTGTTTCCAGCCCTTGAACACTTGACTTTTCAACCTTGACTTAGGTGGATGGAGAGGTTCTTACTAATTTTGTCACATGCAGCTCAATTCCCCTTGAAAACATTGGTGATTTCAAATTTATTCTGTTCATCCTTTTCATTTACTCAGTCTCAACTGCTTGGTTTTTAAACTGGGCTAGGAATGACAAATTCTCCCTTAAAAGGATGATTTGCCAGGTTGTGAAGTGAGAATTTCAGCTGCCATCTCCACTTCTCTCTTCTCATAACCCTCCAGCAGGAGGCAAAGCTCAGGAGGCTCCTGCAAGGACAGGAAAGCTGAGCAGCCTCCAAAGTGACTGAGCTGCAGTGACATCAGCACTCAGACATTTCCAGTTGGCTTGTCCAGCACATCCAGGCACTGAGGGGCTCTGGAGCCAGCACACACTGACTCTTTATGGCTCCCCCACTGGAAGTGCTGGGTCCAAAACACAAGCAGGCTCCTTCTGTGGTCAGGGATTTGCCTTCCAAGCCTGGGCAGTGACTGTGTCCTTCAGCCAGAGCTTGTGTGGGGAGCACAGCTGAAATTCAGCCTTGTGATCCTGGCCTGAGCTCTCTGGCTGCTGGGCATCAGCCTCACTCACCTTTCTGCCACCTGAAATCCCTCCTGGCATTGCTGCTGGCCCTTCTGAGAGGCTGAAAAGTTCCTTGCTCTGTTGTGTTCCATTTCCCAGTGTGGGTTGTTGTGGGTGGTGATAGTGCTGTGAGGGCTGGAGATTAAAACTGACTCTTGATTAGGGAATATTTTAGCTCTTAAGTATCACTGGTGATTCTCTAGCATCATTTATTCCTCTAACACCACCTGAAGGAATTCCAGCACTCTGATCCCTACTTTACACATGGGAAGTAGATGCACTGGGCAGGGTAAGAACTGGTTTTGTGCTTTCTTAGTGTAGCAGAAGTGGAAGAGAGAAATACATTGATGTTCTTGAGGCAGATTGTTTTACCTTTCCTCAACTGGTCTCTTTTTTTGGAACAAAGCAATTTCCTCTGCTTTCCCCCATCTCCTTACTAGTGCCTTTCCATGTAGAAATAATATTTGGGATCAGAGATTGTGCTTTTTGAAGTGGTTTCCATCTTGCTGTCCTCCTAAGAGAACTTTAACCTTTATTGAATGATCATGTTCAGCTACATAGAATTACAAATCCATAAAAAACCAAGTCCCCTTGTATCTGTATACACTGCAGCAAAATGTACCTTTAAGGAGAAAACATTGCTTCAGTGTGACTGTCTGAATTTATTGGCTATTAGAAGCCTTACAGTGTATGGCTCACATTTTAGAACTCTTGATTTCAAGCTTAATGTGGTCAGGAAATATAAAAATACATTTATTTATGTCATCTACTAAAAATCTCAACCTATGTTACTGCAAGTTGAGCCCAATCAGTGTTTATGTTGGAGATGAATGATTGGTTTGTAGCTGCCTGTGTTTCTAGCCAGGCTCAATGGAATGATTCTGCAGCACAACTCTGGGTGTATTTCTTTTTTGTAAACTTCTTTTTATTTACTGCATGTGGCAGCAATTTCCTTCCTCCCAGAACCCACTGCCCAGTTCTCAAGGGCAGTGCAGCTGCCTGATAATAATAATAATTATTACTATTATCAGGCTGTGCACTTGGAGTACTAGGATTTACTGAATTGTTCAAGGTTGTCAAAATCCAGGCAAATATTTCATTATTACTGATACCTGTTCACTGTTGCAAGCTTGGATTTGCTTTGCTTTGCAAGACTTTGCAGCTGATATTTGCACAAGTTCTCCTTGTTATTAAACTGCAGGAATTGTAGGATCAAACTCTCAGTTTCAAATATGTTGAAAGTAAAATTTCTTTTCCCTCTGAAAGGGAGGGTCAATAACCAACTCAATAAAAAACGTCTAAAGAATAGAGAGCAGAAAAAGCCTTGAATATTCAGAGTAAAAATTCAGGGAAAGGAAAAAAAAAAGCATTAAAAGTCTTGCTTGGGACTCCAGAAGTTTGTCAGAAAATTAGAAGCTGAGGTTGGTGGAAATGATTGTGTGATAAAAGCAGGAGGAGAATTGAGGAAAAGCTAAATCACTGTGCCTGGAACTTTCATATCTTCCATATCATACTCCAAAATGAGGTTTGGATCACTCATCCACCTTCCCAGATACTGGGGAATTCACCTTGGGGTTATTCACCCACGGAGGAAATAATGCTTTAAGTATCTTTGGGTTTCCATGTCTTCTCTACATTGTTCCTCCCTTCATACATAAAGACTCTTAAAACAGCATTAATGTGTGTTACAGAACTGAAAATAATATAAGTGTAGGGTAATTCTTTCACAGGGCTATTTTAAAATTCATATTAGCCCTAATTTAGTTTAAAAAGTCACACCTGCATCTGTCAGTATCAGAACTCTGCTCATCCTGCAGGTTTGGTATTTGTTGTACCTTTTTTTTTATTGAAAGATACTCTAAAATTATGGGAGAGCATTGATCATTCCAATATATATTTTTTAATTAAGATGTTCTCATGAGTGTCATCACCCAGCAAACAATCCCAGTGCTCTAGTGGGACAATAAATATGTGTAGGGTTCCCAGCCCTTGCAATCTGGTTTGAAGAGTTGGGTGATTTTAAAGGAGCTGCTTTGTTTGCTCTAGGAATTCATCCATCTCTGGGGCAGAACTTCCAGTTGTTTTAACAGTGTGTGTCAGGATTAGCAGCCAAGTCCTGAATATTCTCAGCTCCTCAGGCCAACCCCTAAACGCATATTGTGAAGGAAAAAAAAAAAAAAATAAAAGAGGAAAAAACCCCACAAAACACCAGTTTGGGGAGGCCTTTTTATGGGTGTGCTTGAAAGAAAATCAGCAAGAAATAATGTCCATCAAGCAATTCCATGTAGGAAAATGGGTCAGTTCTGTGAAACAAGGCTTGAACCCCAGCAGCAATTGAGAGTCTCTTGTCCTGCATGGGCTGTCTCTGGGTATCCCCCTTAGGAAGGTTTTTGACTTCTAGAAGGATTTCTGTACAGATTTGCCATAACGTAGCCAAGGTCTCCTGGGCTCCTGGGCCTTGTCCTGCCACAGACATCTCATCTAACAGCCCTGCTTTGGGAAAGGAGCCATGAGGAGAAAAAAAAAAAAAGAACAGGCTCCTTTTGTAGCTAATAACTTCCTTTAATTGGTAATTAAGCTGCCTGCTACTTATAAATGTCAATAAAGGTCAAAATATTTAGAAGCAGAATCATTTTAGTGGCTTCCCATTTCTCATTGCATGAGCTGCCTGCTCAGACCACACACAGGCACATTTGAAGATGGTTTGGATTTCAGAGCCTTCGTCTTCCCACCAAATTCTTCTCTCAAGCAGCCCAGAAGGGACAGAGCAGCTTTAGTCAATAGGAGGGAGGATGTGAACAGAGTCTTCTGGGTGAGCATTCCTCACATTTTGGAATTGCACCGCAGGCGCTGGGCTGCAGCAGGCAGGGCCTGGCCAGATGCTGCTCTCATTTATTCTGCATGCAGGGAGAGGGGCTGCAGCCCATCCATGTGCAAAAGCACTCAAGGAAAAGCTGCCTGCTAACAAATTATACACCAACTGCAGCTTGGAAATGAGAATTAGTGTAAATTCTGTTGTTTCTGTTGAGCAGAGAGAAATACTGAGGGTTTTCTGGCAGAGTTAACAAACACTTCTCCTCCCTGCATGGATCTGCTGATTTTGTGAGAGCTCTTCCCACTGAAATTAATCAGTTTACAAGGGGGCAAGTGAGGGGACATTTGGCTTTGAAGAGTGCAGAGAATGTATTCCCAGAGGGATCTTTGATCTTTTTATGGTGTTTTGTTTCTGCAGTGTGTGTGTGTGTCCTGCAGGGACTTGGCATTTTAGAAATCAGAGCCATGGGGACTAGACTTTGATATTGCACTGAATATAGCTGCAATATTAGAATCTGAACATGGCCTCCCTTTTAAGGCTTTCCCAAAGGATCCTCAAGAAACTCAGAGCCTAATTTACAATTCCATGAGCTCCTCACGTAGTACAATGTGGGGTTTTATGGGAGGACAATGCTGTGGTGCTTTGCTGAATCTGGAGGTGGAGATGAGCTGACCTGGATGTCAGGTGGAGCTGGGAACGGGAAATCTTTTCTTCCCAGACTAAACTGGGGATGTTGGTGAGGGTGCCACATGCCCCCTGCTCAAGTTTGGTCTTGGCAGCATCAGTCTGGATAAGACCTGAAAATATCCTGGAAGGGGCAAGGTCCTCTTGGCACATCCATCCAGCCTGGGAAGTTCCCACTGGAGCCCCCCAGCCCAGCCAGGCCCAGCTGTCCCTGGAGGCCAAGATTCCATGGGCTCCTGGGTGTAAATGATCATCCAGCCACGTGGAATCTCCAGGTTTCCTGGGCAGATTTGCTCACCGGCTGCATGGTGTGCTCCCTGTTACTGGGTACCTGATAAAACATTGCTGCTTTCACAAATAAAAGTGCTTTATTTGTACCTTTATCAACCCAGGGAAGCACCAGGCACTCTTGTGATGTGACTCCTGCTGCCTTGTTTGCTCCCTGTGTCAGCCCCAGATGTTTTCTGCAAAGATTTGAAGGAAGTGGCTGTGAAGAGCAGCTTTATAGATCCAAGTGGTAGCTTTCAAAAGCCAAAAATGCTCTCTAAAGTCAGGAGATTTTGTTAAAGACCATAAGCTTAAAGCAGATAAGTATGCCTTCAAAATTAATTGTTTCCTGGGTGGTTTTGAGTCATTGGAATATTTGTATCTATTTTCCTCCAAACTTTTATTCTGTAATTATGATGGAGAGAAGTTTCTTATTGAAAACTCTGAAAACAGAGCACTCTGAAAATCACTTTTATGATTTCAGAAGCTGCTCGTTTGCTAATAATACAATTTTCCCAGAAGAGCAATAGAATTGTTTGGCAATCATGCCAGATAAAGAATGTATATTTTGATATTAAAGAGACAAACATTAATTAAATAGCATTTTGAGACTTTTGAGATGAAGTTTGTATTGCTTCATCTTTCATAAATCCTCTCATCATTTGGCTGGGGAGAGTAATGTCCATGTGTCCATCTTAAGAGCCAAAAATGGACAAATGGAGATAAACACTTAAGGAATTTAAACTTTCACTTTCATCTCACAGTTTCTGATTAAGGTTTGTTCTGATCCTTCTGCTAAAACTCTTCCCCAGTATCAGCACAGCCCTGCACCAGGCAGGATTTGTGTCTGTGCCTCCCTCTCTGCCCTGATCCATCCCTGTCCCACATCCTCCAGCTGATGGAATTTGCAGATTATTGGAGGAGGAACAGAGGAATGGGAAGGGTGACTTATTTCTTACATCTTGATTCTGTGCATCTTCAGTGGGACTGAAGGAAAAATCAAAAAGAGGGAAAGAAAATGAGTGAAAGATTAAAAACCAAAATATAGTAAAAAACAGAGGAAGAAAGAAAATAATTCCAAAGTTTAATTCCAGTGGCTGATTATTATGCTGAAACAAATCTATATATTCTTCTGGGATATGGGTAAGAGGCAGTGAAGGAGTGGGGAGGAAGGTGAGAAGAGTTGGGCTTTTCCTTCTCCCAAACCCATCTCCTCATTTCCCTGAAGTTTTTGTGTAGCTTGAGCAGTGTGGAACTGCTTGTGATCACTCCTTAGGAATTCTTTCCTGTGTTCCTTTCTCTCCTCATTCACACAAACAGTAAATCCCTGCTGTCAGCCCTGTACCCCTGTGCTCACAGAACTCTGAGCACTGACAGCTCCAGCCACCAACAAATGGTGCTGCACATTTTCCTTATGGTTTCCCAGCACCGAGTGTATGATTTAGATCCTTCAGCCTCCAAAGTGCTCCACTGGGTGTCCTTTAATATTGCATTATATTACTCATGATGCATAGTCGATTCCACTGCTTCCATTTACTTTAGCAATGATAAATGGCACTAACTGCACGAGAAGTTTATAAATTTTAAGTGCTTTGTAGGCAACTGTTACCCAGAGAAATTTTCATACTGTTTGTTACTTTGGGTCATGGAAAAATTGCTTTCAGAAGCTTGGTTAATGTGTTTCAAAACAGGGTAAAATGCATGAATTCTTTATGACTGAGATGCATATTAGTGTCAGGATTTTCCCTTCTGTAGGAATCGTCAATTCTGCACAGTTAATATTTAAAAACAGTTACAAAAATATAGCAGAAAAACTCAAGGAATTGCAACTTAGCTTTTCTCAGTGTAATGGCTTCCTGAAAATGGTGTTCAGCTGCAGGGGCAGGGCTGGAGCATCGTGGCCCAGATGATCCCTGTATGGAAAGCTGAGGCAGCTGGAGTGACCCATGCCCTGGTCAGTGTGGTTAACACGAGCCTGTGTCACCCCTCTCCTTGTGCTTGGAGTATCCCAGTGTGGAAGAGCTGCAGTTTGTGCCTTGTGGTCTGGCAGTGCTGCCTTCCCCTTCCCCGGGGGTGATCCGGGGAATACAGTCTGTGTATTCCTGGTCCCTCTGGCCGTTTGCTGGCCATGGATGAGCCACGCTGCAGGATGGAAATTGTCCTGGCCAGCTGTCTCTGCTGCTGGAAGTGGTAAACAACAGCCAGCAAAGCAGGACAAAGGAAATTGGGAAGGAGTTGAGGAGCATTTACAGGATACAGCTCTGCCCATTTCCCACAAACTGCGAGGCAGAGCACTCAGTGAGAGGAAGATGGGATGATGGCTTTTCTGCACAGAAGTGCTGAACCTTTGGGCACGGAACACACCCAGAAATGTTCATTCCTATTTAACCCTCGCAGGCGGGGCCACTGTGTCCTGCCTGGCTCTGAGAGCTCACGGTCCCCAAAATTGTCCTGAGGAAATCGGGTCTGCCCAAGCCCCAGCAGTGCTTGACAGAGGGGATCATGGCTTTAAAGTGCCAGAGGGCAGGGTCGGATGGGATATTGGGAAAGAATTCCCGGCTGTAAGGGTGAGGCCATGGCACAGGGTGCCCAGAGAAGCTGTGGCTGCCCCTGGATCCCTGGAAATGTCCAAAGCCAGGATGGATGGGGCTTGGAGCACCCTGGATAGGGAAATGTCCGTGCCCGTGCGGTGGAACGGGATGATCTCTAATGTCCAACCCAAACCATTCCGTAATTGCGGCTCGGACGAGCCAGCGGTGCGAGGAGCCGGCAGCGACCGCACGATGGCAGCGTGGCCACGGGAACCGGCAGGGAGAGTCCCGAGGGGACCGGGAACCCCCGGGATGGGGATTCGGGAACATCCCATGGGGACCGGGAACCCCCGGGATGGGAATTCGGGAACATCCCATGGGGACCGGGAACCCCCGGGATGGGAATTCGGGAACATCCCATGGGGACCGGGAACCCCCGGGATGGGAATTCGGGAGCATCCCATGGGGACCGGGAACCCCCGGGATGAGGATTCGGGAGCATCCCATGGGGACCGGGAACCCCCGGGATGGGAATTCGGGAACATCCCATGGGGACCGGGAACCCCCGGGATGGGGATTCGGGACCGACCAGGGATTCTCCAGGATCGGGGAGACCCAGGACCATCCCGAGGGAGCCGGGACCATCCCGGGCGGCCGGAGGGAGAGGCTGCAGCAGCAGCACAGCACAAAACGCCACTGGGCAAGGTAATCTTTAGCCTTGTGTTCTCCCACTGTAAGCAACCGCTGCAGCAGGTCAGGGTTATTTGAAATTAGACTTTGACATTTTGCTTTCCTGTGTTTTGTGGTTTCCCTTCCCCCCAGCCCAGCCTTTGTGGGGGCGGTGGAAGAGGTGGAAGCCCGGGCGGTAAAATGGGAGCTCGCAGGAATATCGCAGTTTGCAGAAGCTCCTTTACTGCACAGCAGCCCCAGAGCTGGGCAGGCTGGCAGGATCCTTCCAGCTCCGAAAAAATCCTCAGTATGAGCCCAGCCTTCAAAGTCGTGACTGTGAAAGCACATGGGTGATAGGCACTGGGGAGGATTTGAAAGTCTCTACAAAAATAAGGCAGAACTGCTCATATCAGATCCATCTGGTAGAGCTGCACAAAAGCATCCAGCCAGGCTTTCCTCTGTTCCTCACAAACTGTGCTTACATTATATACATTGTCCCTATTGTGCATTGTAGGGGATGGTCTCTCTCAAATGCCAGCGTCTTCTGGCTTTCATTTGTTCCCAGACCTCCCACCAAGTGGCTGCTGATTGAAAACCTTTTTACTCTCCTGCCAGGTTTAGCAAAAAGGGCTTGGTGTACTCAGGGCCTTTGATCTATCTGGGATGAACATTTTCATTGAAAGAGGTGGATGACTCACTCTGTATTTGACACGGAGCTATCTTGGAATACCTCTGGATTTGCCTTTTCAAGCTCTTTTGTATTTTTTTTTTTTTCTGCATGTGGCTATAAATATTTTTCTCTGCGAGAAGCATGAAGCTCTTTTTTGGAAATGAAAGAGCCCTATTCCAAATAGGAAAAACACACTTAGCTAAGGTTTGTGCAGTGCATATTTAGTGGTAGAAGGTGCTGTGTTGGCCCTGCCTTGCTTTTCAATACAATATCCTGCAGTGTGAAATGAATGGCTGTATTTAGAGGTATCTGGAAGTGATGACTGATGTTTGGAGAAGTTACAAGGCTTTTCCTTTTCCACATGAACTCTCCAACCTGGCATTTCCACAGCAGTGAAATACTTCTGGGGCTGAGATCATCTGATTATTATTTCCTGTGTCATGTGCAGAATTTATTATTTTGTAGAATATTACAAATATATTCTTAAGTTGCCTCAGTTTGGGGTTCTTCTGGTATAACAGGGATACTGGACTGGCAAAAATAACTTTTTCTCCTTGGTTATTATTTTGCTGTGATTAGTGAATGAAAGTCACAAATGAAAGAGGAGGAAGGGAGAGTAAAATTCCCTAAAAATTGCTATGGAGACATTCTGGAAAAATGAAAATACATATTTTTGTACTAATAACTGCTAAAAGCTGGAAATTTGGACTTTCTATTTACTTCTGTGTCCAACTATTTTTTCTTCTCTTCTTTGAGAAAAGTGAACATCTTTTTGCTAATGCAGAATTATTCCTGGCCACAACAGAATCAGTGATGCTACTGGGAATTGCAGAGGGCAATGGGTTCATTGCCTCAAATATTTTAATGAAGATTTTTTATCTATTTTATACCTCTACAAACTGAAACAGAAGAGACTAAAATCTTAAATTGCCCAGAGAAGCTGTGGCTGCTCCAAGTGGGATAGTGGGAGGTGTCCCTGCCATGGCAGGGATGGAATGGGATGGGCTTTAACCCCCCAACTCAGGGCATTCTGTGATTCTATAAAATCCAGTAAAAGCTCTTCAAATAAATTGTGACATTAAAATGTCAATTTAAATTGCAATGTGTGCAGTCCTTGCAAGCATTAAATCAGGATATCAGAAATAGTGAGAGCTATCTCCCATCTCAATGTTGTTGTTTTAAACTGGGCTCAGTTCTCTAAAAACTGACTCAAATGCCACGTAGGTCTTCTGAGCTGCCTTGTGTGTTGCTCAGAGCAAGGTCTTTTTGGGCTCTTTTGCTTACAAATGGAGTGGGAGAGTAAATAATTTGAGAAAGAAATAAATATTGGCATCTGGATTCTTGCAATTTGTGTATTTTTAACACCACCCATATTTCTTCCTCCCTTGTTTTGGAATATTGCATGGTATGTGGGTCTTCATTAAGGGATATTTTGTCCTTTGGCTTTTTCTACACATGATTACACAGTAGCCATCCGTTCCCAACATCTGTGTTTATGAAAACCTTTCCAATAAATCTGTGCAGAAGGGAACTGTCCACGTTTCCTCTGAGCCCTGCAAAAGATGCTGTTTTTCTTTGTGATGAGCTGGTTAAAGATTACCCAGCTGAGATATTTAGTTTTTAGGTGAATCTTCAACATAACTCCAGAAGTGGATTAGAAATGGACGTTGGATGGGCAGGCAGTGCCTCCAGGGCTGTCCAGGACACTGAGTGCAGCCCTTAAATCCTCACCCTGCATGGCAAAGCCAGCTCAGGGTGTCCCCAGGAGAACATCTGAGCAATGACTCAGGGAATCGGCTGATTCACCCTCAGAGCTGCCTGCTCTGCTCCTGGGGTGGCTGCAGTTCCCACACTCCCCACTGGATCAGAACCCTCTTGGCACAGACCACCAGCATGGGATTTTGGCCAGGATCGAGAGCTCTGTAAGGTGGGGCCGTTCCCAGGCAGATTTTTGGCTGCCTGATTCCAGTCACATGAGAGCGAATGGCTCCAGTTGTGGTGGTGGAACAAAAGCCACCAAGTGTCCCCATGCTTGGGAGGGACCTTGTGAGAAGCTCAGCAGGCACACGGAGCTGTGAGCTCTGGGCTGGGCACTCCAGGGGCAGGTGGGACTCAGACCCTCCCAGGTGATGCCAATGTGGGCAGAGTCGTTTTCACTCTGTGGGTACCACCTGAAAACAGGTACAGAGCTGATGAGCTTTGTCACAGGGCAGATGTAGCTTGGAAACCTTTGTGTGGGTGTTAAATTTTGGGTAGCTCACCCTGTTCTGGATGTCTCTAAGGCTCAGGAATTAGCAAGACAACCTGGATAAGTGTGTGGATTTTGAAAAGCTTCACCACTCAGCTTTTGATCAGTCAGGTAATGCTGCCTTTAACTCTTGGGGTGCTCGTGCTCTATGGTCTGTGGCACATTTATTGCAGACTAAATTCTCAGCTATCATCAGAACTATTTGTTTGCTCTGCAAAACTTGCAGAAACAGAGGCTGGTGCCCTCCAAACTTCTAGATTCAGGACTTGCCTACTGTTTTTCTTTGAATAACTTTTGTTAACATTGGCAACCAGGCCTGTGTTAATTTATCTTGGGACTGAGAGTGTTGAACAGGTGTGGGGATGGGGTGTCTGAGGTGGTTTTTTTTTCTTTCTGTGTCTGTGCTCAGTGTCTTGGCCAGACTCAAGGATGGTGCAGAGGGACTGGGTTTGGGGTTGGCTAACTCAACCTGAAGAGCTGCACAAAGATTTATGAATCAGGGACTGGACACTGTTGGATTAAGCTCAGTCAGATGCTATTAGAGCATAAATCCTGACTCTTTGGGGCTGGGAGCACCTTCAGTTTTTCTGGGTCATACTCACCAAGACACAAAACCTGAACTACAGACCTGCTCATGTTCCTGTGTGCTGTCCACACAGCCATGACATGGCACAGCTCTGTCCCTGTGTAACCTTAAAACATGTGTAATAAATTCTTATTGATACTCACTGTCTGTTTTTGGACAAAGGATTTGTTCTCTGGCAGCCACTTGCCCATCAATAAATCTGCAGTATTTTGTTTATAATCCCAGGGAGAGCCAGTTTTCATGAAATTAAGGAAATGTCTTGCTTTTCTCTGATGTGAAAAATCAGACTTTCCAGGGCTGTATATCATCTCCAAATTCCTAGAGCTCCCTTTTCCTGGTATAAGTAGTCCTGAATTGAAAGTTTCCTGAGTATTAAGAAACAAACATTTTGCTCAGTTTCTCCTCCAAAGTCTCAGGGATTCGGTGGGAAAAAGGCTCAGCCCTGCTTTGTGGTGGTGTCGTTATCTGTCAGCTCTCTTTAAACTCCTTTGAGGGATTTTTATAACATTGCTTTTCCTTTCTTCTCATTTGTGTTTTACATACAAGTCCTGGTATTTTGGTTTTGCCCACAAACAACATGAAGCCTTAATTTTTCCTGCCTACTGCAAACCAGACTTTTCCCCAGCATCAATTATCCGGAAGGAACTGCGCATGTGAAACCACACCAAGAAGTTTTGAAGCCTGTACAGAAGTTTGGAGTTAGTGGAGTTTCTTGTAAAACCCCTGTTCCTCAGTGTGTGTTGTCTTTGGGCCACCTTGTTTTTCCCCATGGCTGATGACTGTGCTGCCCATTTTACCATCTTCTTCCTCATGGTGGTTTCTCTGGCAAACAGGAGATTTTTGTTGTTGCTGAGGAGAAAAGAGTTCACCACAGCTTTCTAGAATTTCTCATCTTTATTTATGCTGTGGAAACCCAGCCTAGAACTGAGATTGTGACAAATTGTGTGCAACTCTCCCTTCCAGTGATCAGTGCACTAAAGTTTGGTTTCTAGGAAGAAATGTTTTCAGGACTGGGCTTTGTTTTTTGGAGGGATTTTGTGTGCTCTTTGTGGGCAGATTTAGCAGAGATGGCTGAAGGGACCCTGTGCAAAGCATTCCTTAATCACCTCAGTGTGCAGCCCAGAGTTTTCACCTGAAGTGCCACTGGTTTCAGTTTATCTGGAATAGGGTGGGTACAGCTCACCTCTCCCAGGGTCTGGAGCTGCCTCAGGTGATGGGATCTGCAAGGATGAGGTAACACTTGACAGGACAAACTTCCCCTGGCTTGCCACAGCTCCCTCACAAAGAATGCACAGAGACAGCAACAATAAATGGCATTTAGATCTCTCTGTTCTGCACCACAGCCATAATTGCCATTTTATTTCTTATTGTTTGTTTCTTACTAAGCTGCAGGGAGCAGGGAAAATACAGTCAGGACAAAGTTCAGTCCACAATGCTCTGATATTTGCATTTTCTCCCCCAAAGTGTTTGCTACTGGGAGTCACTGGAGACAGGATGCTGTTCTATATGGACTTCTGATCTGATGCAGGTTGATTGTTTTCCTGCTTTTAAATCCTTTAGGCCTGGATTTTGGCCAGATCTCCTGGGGCCTATATGAAGATAACAAATCAAAATGTCTTCCCCAAGGAGCAAACAATTTAAGCACAAGACAAGAAAGACACAGGAACAGAGACAGTCTGGGGAGTATTAAGAACAAGTTTAAAATTTCCAGCTATTAATGAGAAAAGGTCTTTCATTTTTCATCCAGCTCTGGGGAGGACATCTGAAGAGTTTGGATTTCAGATGCACGGTCTGGGAAGCCGTGCTGGCAGCATTGTTGTTTATCTCTCCTGAGAAACAGCATGTTTCAAGTTGATTCTCTATCGAATAAAGGTTTAAGAAAAATATTTTGTTTGCTGCTTTCTCAGCTGTGCACAGCATTTGTCTTCATCCTTTGCTGGTATAATATTATAATAGTTTCTTGTAAGTGCTGAAGCCTTTACTGCTGACAGCTGCTGAGAAATGATGCTGTCATGAATCATGCTTGCAAACACAGTTCTGTGATGTGACCAGTTCTCAGCCCCCATAATTAACAGCCAATTACTTCCTCTCTGAGAAGCCAAAACTCCAACAGATGAAAGAAATAGTGTTGTGGGAGCAGATGTGTTGTATCAGTTCCTGTGTCCTTTGCAAACACACAAACACTGGCTTACATAGAGTGCAGCAGTGGAAGTCCCTAAAACCACGCCTGGGTTTGGCCATCTGGGCTCAGAGTGCACGAGGAGACTGAAAGGGAGGGGAGGAGAGGAGGAAAGGTCCATCCCAGCTCGGCTGCAATAACAGCAGGTCACCCCTTTGGAGTTTTCTGCCTGTCCCTGGAGGGCACAGCCCATATTTATTAATGGGGCTGTGCACACGCCAGAGCAGGGGAGGAAAGAGCTGCACGTTGCTGGTGCCAAATTCCCCAGCTGGAATGGTGCCAGTCCCTGGCTGCAGCTTTTGTTTAGCCAGGACACCCAAAGCTGAGCCTTTTCCAGCTGGAATCTGTGTGGCACAAACCAATGTGGTTTAGGAGACAGAGCTGGGCAATGGGAGCCAGGAGCTCCTGAGCAGAGCCTGCAGGCAGTGATTTACTGACTTTCTCTCCTCTTTATAGACTGCTTTTTACCAGAATTTCATTTTTCTTGGTTCACTTGTGTCATCTGATTTCCTGGGAGCAGATTTGAGCTTGTAAGATATTCCTAAACTTTTTGCTTTCTCTTTCTTCCATCATTTTGTATGTGCAGTACATGAGTGAGCAACTAAATTGTCAAGTGATGATTCTGCATCCTGAAAAACTGCCTGGGAATTTATAAGTAGAAAAGTTAAATCAGGATTTCAAAAGGGGCTTTTGCTCTGGATGTTTCATTGTCAATCCTCCACATTGTCCTTGTTTTTTTCAACATAACATCTGTCAATATTCATTAATATAATGAAATGTATGCAGAGATAATAAGGAGCTAAAATTAACTAAAGGGTTTCTTTTATTTGCTTTATCATAGCTGGTGTAAAGGTGGTGGTGCCAGCAATCCTCATAAATACATGATGGAATTTTAATTAATGATCCCCAAACTGTAAGAATGAAAGTGAGGGTGAATGCTGTTGTAGTAAATCTGTGTGTGCCATGAAATGAGCATTCCTAAATATTTTGCAGCATTTTTGAGCTCTGGATCTCCTCAAAACTGCTACTGACTGTCTGGCTTTGGAGAAAGTTACTTTCCTGCCTCTGCTGCTCCTATAAAATGTGTTTAGAACATTTACGGGGAGGCTGGAGGAGTTAGTATTTCTGTAATTCTCTAAACATTTGAAAATGTAAAATATTTGCAGATGCAGTGCCATATGCAACTCCATAACAAATTTTTATTCTTTGTATACTAAATTTCTGGATAGCAAGAGTGTCTTGGCTGGCTGTTTCTCAGCTGTGAGACTTTTCAAGATGCTTTTTGGGGAATGAGTCATGCAGGCTGTGCTCCCAGGCCAGGCTTTACCACCTCCCACCCTGGTTTGTTGTTGCTCTGACATCAAGAGCAGTGCAAAGCGAGAGGCTGCTCCTGTCTTTGAGCATCCTGTGCTCAGCTGGCTCTGTGATTCAACTCTGGGACCAGCCCCACTTCAGAATGGATCAAGGAACAGGCTCTCTTGCCTTGTAACCTTCTGTAATTTGTACCAAGGCTTTCCTCTGCAGTTGCAAAATCTGCATGTGTGAAAGCTTTGCTCACTACCAAACCCTGTCAGCCTGACCAAAGCCGAGTTTCATAATGTGTTATTTGGATTATGAGAGTCTCCTTCTCTCCCCACCACCCCTCCTCCATGGGATTCAAGTTTTATGGAGTTTAATGCAGCCTCTCCCCCTTTGGAGCTGCATGATGCTAACGAGAGAATTCTCAGTTCATCAGGGTTATCTGGCTGGATTTATGGAGCACATGGCATTCAAATTCAGGCTTTCTGTCAGCAGAAATCCCCCACATCCAGTGACTAAATAGAGTGCTCTTCCAAGAGAGCAATGCTTTGGATGAATGTGAGAGCCTGAGAAAAACCCCAAAATTGTTTTTTCTGGTTAATGTGCCTGTAAGGAACATAATCACCTCAATTTCCACAGGCTCCAGCAGGACCCGTGGCCAGGCTTGTGCTCCTGGGCCACTTCCAAGTGCCATCCCAAACCACTTCCTCTCTGTTTAATGTGTTGCTAGCACACTTCCTTCCCATTTATCTTCATCTCCCTGCCACTGGCAGCCCAGGAGAGAGCACAGCTCATGGAGACAGGGATGTGCTGGGTGGCAGAGCTGTCTCTGACCTGGAGCATGGGGAAGTGATCCAGACTGGGCATTCCTCCCCATTGCCAGCGTTCCTGCTGCAGGGCAAGAGGGACTTTGCAGCCCTTGGTGTCCCTGTCAGCCTCCCAGCTGGGTTGATCCCACAGGAGGACAAACCTGGAAATGCAGTTCTGATTTTGGAGATGGCTTTCTGTTGAGTCTCAGTTTATAGGAAGAGCTTTGTCAGTCTTTGGTGAGAACTGGACTTCTAAAACCCATTTCTGGGAATGTTGTACCTGCAAAAATCCCAGAGATTGCCCTGGGGGCTTCACTCACAGAAGGGCTCATAATGCAGAATTGCTGCTTTAAACTTTCTATATCCCATGTCTCTTAAAATCATTGTAATCAGTTTATTTTAGGACAAGCTGTCCAATGACATCCTGGTCATTAAAAAAAAATCAACAGGAAATTCTGCATGTGAGTCATGCCTTTGTCTTAGTGTTTTTCAAGGATTTTTGGAATTTATTAAAAAAAGAAAAAAATAGAAATCCTTGATGTTGACAGAAACAACCTCAAAGTCCAAGTATGGAGAAGTCCCTTCACAAGGAAAGAATGTCTGTAAACTCCATTATTTACTTGATATTGAGTCTTTCTGATTAACCCAAACCCCACAACTCTCCCAGACCCCACAACTTCCAGGCTCATCCTTGGGTTTTGGGGACACAGCCAGTGTCCTGGCTATTTCTCTTCCACCTGGGAAAGATGAGTTTCTTGTTTTGGTGGTAGGAAAGACCTGCACTGTGGGACACTGTGGAAATCCCAGATGTTCCTGAATATCAGATGCTTTAGGAACATGCAGGAATTAATCCTGTGCTCCCATCTGGGGTTTACAGACTCCTGATAAATGCAGGGATGTAGCTGCCAGCTTGCTGCATTCCCAGGGCAGAAGCAAATGCTGTGGAGCAAAATGTGGAGAAAATGGCAGCACATTGGGAGGGACTGAGACTCTGCAGAGGCTGGAGCACTCAAACCACCCCCTGTCACAGGTCTTTTAATAATTTAAGGCAGGGAATTATTCTCAATCACATGGAAAAAGCTTGTATCAAAGTAATATTGAAAATTTACTGTAGTGAATTGTACAATTTCCCTTGTTCTCCTCATGTCTCTCATGAGGAAGCAACAGGAATTATACAGAGGGATGGAGATGAAACCATGCATCCTCTGGTTGTCCTGAAGTCCTGTAGCAGGAGTTTTTAGGGTAGTTCTTGTTCTCAAGGGTGGCATAATCTATTTTTTTGTGTGAGGTTAGGCTGCTAACTATTCATCCTCAAGTGATGGGCTTTAGCTGATGGAATAAATTCCAAATGAAGGTGAAGCTGCACTCAGACAGGTGAATCACCAATGCAGAAACACTTTCATCAACCCCAGCCACCCTGAAAAACCATGTCAGGCTCTGACATTGCAGCACTGTGGTAAGAATAACAAAAAGCCTGAAGGGAAGATAGCAAGATGAGCAGCTGTAGTGGGGTAAGGGAGCTCCATCCTCCTTGGCAGAGGAGCCTCAGGTGGAGGTGCTGCCCGTGTGTCCATGGCCAAGGTACCAGCAGATGGAGCTCAACAACACGGAATGTTGTGTCACAGCTTCGGGGCTGCTGGCCCAGCCCTGTCACTCAGCAGCTCTGTCACCCCGGGCGCTGCAGGGCCGGGCTTGGTGTTGTTCTGCATCCAGGCTTCAATGGGACAAGAGTGGCGTGGGCTGAGACAGGACAGTGCCCAGCACAGTGACAGGAGCTGGGTGTTGGGGGACCCCCTTCTCCTGGTGGGGACTGCACCAGAGCCTTTCCTTGTGCTCCTGACACACCCCAGCTCCCTTCCCTTCTGCATCACTCCTGCCACTTCATTCCTGTTCAAATCACTGCTCTGGGACCAGGAGCCTGCTCAATGTACAGCAGCAAAATCCCTTTGCTCAGGGCTTGCTGCTGTTGCTTTGCCATGGGTTTGTTTTTTCTTTCAACCCCTACTGTACACTTGGAAAAGGGATCCTGTGCCCCGAGTCAAGTGAATTAATGTTTTGTAAAAGGAGGGTGTAATCATTTATTAGCATTGTGCTGGACAAAGTCCTTTGTCTTTGGAGATTTGGCCGAGTGCCCAGACTCAGGCAGCCTCTGACTTTTGCTTTAGTCTCGAGATAAACTCTCAATGAAACAAGGCTGGAGCTGCCCCAGCTGACACAGATCCAGGCAGCAAACCCTGTCAGGAGGAAGGGCTCGGAGCAGTGCCAAGCCCAGCAGAGATGGCAGAACCTGTTACAGATGTTTGGGGTGGTGTGGGATGTGGGCTGAGGGATCTGCTCACAGCGTGAGCCCGGGTTCTGGCCAGCTTTACTCCACTGAAGCTCATCTGCTCATCCCTGTGACCAGATCTGATCAGGAGGGTCAGTTTTCTCTCATCTTTTTTTTTTTTTTTTTTTTTTCCTATGGAGTATTGAATTTACCACTGCCCAAATATCAAAACTTCCCTGGCTCATTTTCAGCACTTGCCTGTGGGTTCTGTTTCCTCTGGACACTCACTCCACGCCTGCCTTGGGCTTTGTTTGAAACACACCGGCAGCTTCAAGGGCAGAGCCTTGAGCCTGAGCGCCCTTAATTCACTCTGAATGTCACTTTGAGCCTTTCCCAGCCTAATCTCTGCAAAGGTTAATCATAAAGTGAAGGAATGTGCTCTGGCTCCTGACACAATGCCTGACAAATATTTTCAGCAGGCCACCGCTAAAGAAACACAGGTGTGGTCTGGCTCTTAATGTCTCTGCGAGAGTGTTGTATCTTTGGAGAAACAAAGATAAATTGAGAGCTTAACCCATTGGCTTCTTGGCATTTAAAAAAAAATTAAACTTCCACTCGTTCTGGTTTTGCTCATCCATAATTCCCCAGGGGAGATTGTGTTTCAGAGGGATGAAATACACTTGATGTCTTTATGAAAAATGCAAACAATGTGTTATTTCTAATGATGCCGAAGTTTTTCTGTGCTGTTGGATTCAGCAGGATGCTCAGAAGCCCAGTATTTACACAGTGAGCTTTCAACTGTGTTGGACTTGGAAACAAACAGTTTAAGGAGTTTAAATAATCTAACTGAAATATATTAATGATTTCTGGGATGATTCCTTATTTTTTAAATTAAGTTCTATCTATCAGTATTCTTGCTTGAAAATAAATTGAAGAAAAAGGAGTAATTCTAAAATTGTTTTGGTTTTGCTTCAGTATCAAAGGAGAGACACAAATCTGCTTTTAGTAATTGGGGACATCTTGATTTTTCTTTTAAGTGCCACCCTGTTTTTTCTTAATATAACTTGTCATTTCCTTCTTTAGTCTTAGAACCTAGAATTAATAGATTTTGTTTTGTTGTGTTTGTTTCCTGAGATAGGATTGTATAGAGGGAAGTGGGATGTTTTATGGAAACATAGGAAATCTTTCCAGCTCGTGTCCTGGTCATAAGCACAGCTTTTACTGAATTATGTAATGTTTACTGTCCTTGCATCCTCAGAGTAGCTGCTGTGGGTGGGAGTTGCACTGAACCCTGGTACTTGCAGGGTCCTTGGAGAGATGAAAGCAAGCCCAGTGCAAGGTGTGAAGGGGTCTCTCTCACAGCAGCTGCTTTCCTTGTGCAATTTCTGGTTTATCCTTTTAATTATCACTTGAGGTTGCTCTCAACCCAAGCACGTTCCTGCCCTTTCCCTGAAGCCTCCACCTGCAGAGGGACAGAAGGCAGCAAGGACTTGCTCCTTCCTCCCACCAGAGTCCTCTTGGTGTGGCTCTGAGGGAGAAGACTTCAAACCCTTTTCTCTTCCTCATGTTTTACCTCTGGGGAGATTGCTGTTTGCATTTATGAATCAAAATACTGCTTAAAACCCCTCAGTTTGTTGAATTTTGGTCCCTCCACTGCATTTCTCAGGAAATGCTGTGTGCAGAAGGTGATGGTGTTCTAAACCTTTGGGAATAACACTTTTATCAAAGACTTAACTTTTCTCAGCTCTTTGGTTTTTATCCTTTCTGTGCCTCTGTGAGGTGATCCTGTTACTCCCTTATCACACATGTGAAAGAAAACCCAAAAAAAGAGAGAGAATTGCTCCCTATTCCATAGAAAGTCTGTGGCATTGCAAGAAATGAAATTCAGGTTGCTAAAACCCTGAGTTAGAGCCTGACCTCTCATCTTCCTTCCCCTGGCTGTGTGGGGAGGTCCCTGCTCACAGAGCACTCACACCAAACCCACCCAGGAATGCAGATTTTAATGCATCCTTTAGGCCATGGACTTTCACCGAGGAATTCCTTCCCCGAGACACGCAGTCTGGGCTTGACATGAAAAACTGATTAAAGTAGCTGAAAAAATAGAACAGCACTTTCCATTTTCCTCAAGTATCAGTTCCATTTTCCAGTGTCTGAAATCTGGACAAATTAGAATTTTGGTTTTTGGAAGTCTGAGGGGGGAAAGCGCCCCCCTACTGATAGATACTCACTCATTCAAGGTGTGCTGCAAAGTGACCATTATGATATTTCATTTGTCAGCATGTGCTGTGCTCACTTGTTCTGCATCCCTTGGGCAGGCTGCCTTCAAATCAACATTAATTATGGACCACTAGACAGTAGCTAATCTGAAAGAAAGAACAGGTTTCATTTAACAGCTGACTGATGGTTACTTTCTTCCCTGTGAGTGTGGGGTTTGGTTTAGTTCTGGTTCCTTTTTCCCCCCCGCTTTTGAGACATCTCTATCACAATATTGGAGCATTGTGTTTTGCTTCATCTAGTAATTTTTTTTTTAAAGTATCACCTTGTTTTCCATAAATCTAACAAGGAATTCAGAATATCCAGCATCCTCCTAGCTGAGATTCTGTAAGATCCATCAGCAGAGCTCAGCCCCAGCTCCAATGCCTTCAGAGAGCTCACCCCTGGGTAACATTTTCATTCCTTCTGGCAACTGTCCAGTGAACAACAGAGGAACCTGACAAAAGTGGCTTTGAAATGTGTGTTTATTGCATTGTCATGATGCCAGAACGAGCCATTTGTCTGGAATTTGTAAAACTGCTCCTCATACTCCTGTCTGAGATTCTGGAGAGTGATCTGTGCTGGGCTGGCTGGGGCTGACAGCTGATTTCTGACAGGGTTAGATGTGTGTCCTGCTCCTTCTTCACTGTGAGTGTCAGCTCAGAGAGACCTGGATTTTAGAAGATTTATTAGCAAGTGTGGTGGTAATCAGCAGATTTGGATATAAATTTGTTATTGTAAAATTAGCTAGGAATACCAATCAAATTAATCACAGAATCATTAAGGTTGGAAAAGACCTTTAAGATCATTGAGTCTGTCACCTAGCACCACATCCACCATTAAACCAGCCCTCAAGTGCCACATCCACCACTTCCCTGGGCAGTTTGTCCCAGTGCTTTACAGCAGCTGGTGATGTGAAAGTGCCCAGGAACTGGAAGAGAAGGTTGGGAAGTTCCTCAGAAGATCTCTCAGCCCCTTGCCATGATCACCTACACCAACATCACTCTTGACAGCTGTTTGTCATTCTCAAACCTCCTGTGGTTACAGCTCAAGGATTCCCCAGCCCCCAGGGTCCTGAGGGCTCCAGCAGCTTCCTGGCAGCCAGCAGATTTTTTTTTTATTTTTTTTTTTTTGTGTGTTTTGTTTTGTTTTGTTTCTATTTTAGCCCTGAGACTGTGGGATCAAACCCACAGAAGCCTAACTAGTGCTTCTGCCAATGGGTTTGAGAGAAAAAAATATGGAACAATGAGCAATTTCCATCTTGCTTCTGGTCAGTGCCTCAAATCCAGCACGTGCCCAGCAGCTTGTGCAGTTGGAACTGCTGATATTTAGAATTTTTCTACCATGAGTTGCTCCTTTGCAAAGAACAAAGTGTTACTTGATCTGGCCAGAGTGTCACTGCTACCCCATGTTACTGCAGCTCTGGTTGCCTCTCAGTCCTGCCCTTCTGCTCTTCCAGCTGTGGATTTTGGGCCTCCTTTTTGGTGATTCCAATATCTATTAATCAACATTCTTGGGTCTTCCTTCATCACCATAACTCACTCAAGCCCAAGCAAGAAGAAAACTCTGTCAACTCTCCCTGTAAAGTGAGCCACCAGTGCCCTGAATAGTGCTGGAATTTTATTTATTAAGCAAAGACTCTTGGATTTCTGGCTTTTGCTTTGGAATGGCAGCAGGGAAACTCTACCCTGCCCTGCATGTCCCTGGGGAGCAGAGCCTGGATAGAGCAGGGGCAGGGGTCAATCTCATGGTAGAGGTGGCCCAACCACAGCTGCTCTTTGACAGCTTTTAAAGGAAGGAGAGTCTTCATGGAGCTTAGCACAGAGTCCTCCATGCCAGGGAGGGAACATCTGCTGAAGGAATCATAAGGGAGAGACAATCCCTATTGCTCTCCTCTTTATTCCACAGTGCAGCTTTGCTTCTCTTACCTTTAAATCCTAAAGATAAACCTTAAAAAAATCATTTCAATCTGAGGTGAAGGTATGACAGAAATTAATTTTTGGGGTTCTATTTTTTAGGCAGCAAACTGTAAATACTTTGAAAATCATGACACTCAGGATTGTACCCTCAGCACAGTTGGTTTGGGGGTTTTATGTGGAATATCCTGAGCTGAAAGGGACTCTCAAGGATTATCAGATGCTTGGTGCTGCACAGACACCCCAGGAATCATTTCCTTGCTTGTTTTGCCATCCATGTCCATGAGAACCAGGGTTCTCCCTGCCATTATCATATAGATTTCTTTGAAAATTGGGGGGAAATGAAACAATGCAGCAAACAGTGTGAACACTGAGAAATGCTTATCTTTCCATTCTCAGTGCTTTAGGAAATATCCTTGGGGAAGCTGTGGGAGGGAGACTCTAAATTCCCCAGACATTTAGATTAAGGGATGTAAGAATTTAGGGAAGTCTGAATTTAAAAAAAAAAAAAATTAAATGGGCATCACATGCTTCCCATAATCAAGCATGATTGCAAGTTACTCATTAGGGTATATCAAAAAACCCTTTAAAACTAATCTTTGTTATCATTCTGTGGTCCATTTTCTCATATCTTATGGTGCTTAGTTGAAAACACACACAATTGGGAGCATAAGTGACTTCCCTTTTTAAAATGGCTGTTGTAAAAATAAAAGTTTTGTGCTTCCACTTGTAGGAGCACAGAAATAAGTACAATTGAAACATAAAAGCAATAAACAAACATTCACAGCTTGGACTTCTCTTTTATTTTTGTTAAAAAAAGTTTAAAACAAACTAGGCAACACTCCAGGAAATGGTTCTTGGTGTTTTAAATATATTGTTTTAAATTTAGGTGATCCTTCACTTTATTAAGCGGGTGGGGGATTAAGAAACATTGTTGTAGGTTACCTGTTTATAAACTCTGCCTCCAGAAATAACTGAGGGGCACAATTCACATCAGCACTATCAGAAAGCAGATCATCTAAATCAAAGCTTAAAGCTGAAATTCTTGTTTACCATTTTAACTTCACCTCATTTACTGCTTCTATTCAGATGAAGATGTAAATAAGATACAAAATAGAAATTGTTGTAGGCCGGATGTGAGCTGAGATGCTCAGACCTTTTGCAGGGCTTTGTGTCCTGCTTTTGACCTTTGCTTGTGCCTGGATTTGCAGACACAGTCCCTCAAACCTCCCTTGTTGAGTTATGCTCAATTTTTCTTGATTCTTCATGGTTGTTGGATATCAGAGAGCTGTGGCTGCCCCATCCCTGGAAGTATCCAAGACCAGGTTGGAGGGGCTTGGAGCACCCTGGGATGGTGCAAGATGTCCCTGCCCATGGCAGGGGGAGCAGTGACATGGTCTGTAAGGTCCCTGCCAGCCCAAAGCAGTCTGTAACTCTGGGATATGATCAGGATGGCTGAAGCTGAGCCACCTTCTCAGGATGGTGCTCTGGGCTGATCCCAGAGGTCTCTGGCTCAGCTCCTGTTGGCTTGTGGACCATTTTGGCTGGGGTTTATAAAGTTGAGTTGCCAATATTGCCCATCCTCCTGAGCTGGAAGCACTCCCTTGCCTTCTCCTGCCTGTTTGTATCCATCTCTCTTCCTGTTCCAAACAGCCTTTGGAGCCAGAGCTGTCATTTGGAAAGCACAGTCTCAGTGCCTGGTTTATGACCAGCAGTGCTGTGCACCATCCAGCTGAGTCCCAAACCTCCCAGCTTTGAATATGTTGGAGAATCTGGGTCTGGGAGAGCCCAAGGAGTGAGACATTATAGTCACTGAGGGAGTCAGTAACATAAAAGTACAAACAGCTCTTGGGTTTCCACACGTTCTTGCACACCCAGTTGGGGCTGTCCACTCCTCGAGCCATGGATCTACAGACTTTGCTGGATATTTGCATTCTTTGCATGTTAAAACTCTGGCTTCTTCCTTGAATTCTTCCATTAGCAAAGCATTTTACATTCCTCTGCCATCTGCAGTTTAATATATATTTTATATAAATCTGGATTTATGGGAAATGTCTTTACTTATTTTTCAACTTCTTTTGGGACATTTATTGGAGAAGATGCATTTGGCCTGGGAGGTAAGGCTGGGATGCAGGACAACTGGGGTTTGCTTTCAGGAGAGGAGATCTCTCTGGAGAAGCAGGATTGTCTCCACTGAAGATTTACTGTCTGGCACAGCCCAGTTCAAGCCTCCAAACCCTCCAAAATGGAGCCATGGTGAGACTCTAAGACACAGGGCCACAATTTTCTCCCTTTCTGGGAGAATTTTAATCTGGGCCAGCACTTCATTTTGGGGTTTGGCTCGGCAGTGGAAGTGGAGCTGCTCTCTAATTTCTGGATGTTAGATGTGAGCTGGTTATTGAATGTTTGCTGTGTGGACATGTTGCTGTAGTTTAATAGGAGGCTGCCAGGGAAAACAAGCAGAAAGGAGACAAAGTTCCTGGGTCAGCCACCCAAATTCCTGGTGCTCTTTGGGACGATGGCAGGACTGGTGACTTGGAGGAGTCTGGCTCAGCCTCAGACTGTATTTGCAGAGCTGCTGTGGGTGAGCAGGAATTCAAAGAACAAAGCAAGTCTGGCCAGATTATAAAGGACTCCCTTTCTCCAGAAATTTGGCACTGTGTGAGAGCCAGGTTAATGCAGGTGTCATTTTGAATGTTTTGAAGAAACCAATACTGCTGGAACCCTTTAGCCTGTTTCAGAGAATGCAAGGTAAATGCAATTATTTATTGGCTGTGGAATGCTGCTGGATTTTTGGGTTTACAAATTAATTCCCCCTGGTTCCAAACTGCCTGCAGGACTGAGACACTTGATATAAGCTGATGTGAGAGAGGAATCACCTTGTCCATATCCAGCCCACCTCCAGGTATCATTTTCCCTCACAGGACACCACCATCTAAAGTGTGAGTTAAAAATAGGTGCTGCAGAGCCTGTTCCAGCCAAGGAACCTTCAGGGAGCCCAGAGGATCTGAGTGCCATGGGAAAGGGAAAGACATTGATGTGTGGTTTTCCTAAACACTGCCCAACTGAGCCCAAGGCTTGGTCCAGTGCCCTTTGGCAGCTGCTGAGGTGGGAGCATGATTTACCCCCTTGCAGTGATACTAAAGCTGTAACCTATATCTACAAATTAAAGTCAAGGATTTATGAAGTTTGGAATATTTTACCCAAGCCTCTGAACTGCCAAGTGGAACTATTCTGGGCTGTAACCCAAAACATAGTTTACTGAAATTCCACTGCTTTAATGATGACTTTTTTTTTTCCCCCTATAGAAAACAATATGAAACATTCTGCCATCCAAACATAATTACATTCTGCATCTGGAATTTGTTGATGTTTCCTTTTGCTGCTCATACACATTCAATTCAATGAAATGGTTGGTGAATGCTGTCGTATCCTAAGTCGTGTTTGCTGTCGTGGTTACAGCTCATGCATTACAAAAGAGAACTGCTGGATGGTGAATTCCAGTGGCTACTGTGTGGAAGGAGCCCTGCTCTGTCCTTTTTCTCAGAGGATTTGAAGAAGTAGGTCAGTCAGGCTGCAACATGTCTTGTGAATGAAGGTGAAACCAGTTGGGTGTACATCACTTGACGTGGTCTGTGCCCTGTGTGCCAGCCAAGGCTCTTGCAGCTCTCACTCAGCAGGGATGCTGGAATCAGAGTGGAAAAGGCACCTGGATCTGCACTTGACAGAGGCAGGAGTGAGAATCTCTTACAAAATGTTTGGTGGTTGCTGTGGCTACCAGGAGAGCGGGGAGATGCCACAGCCCCCAGCTTGCCAGTGCCTTGAGGAGAGCCCTGCTGGACTTGGGGAGGTGTGTGTTTTATTTCTTTGTTGTTAGCCACATCTCCAGAGCATCTCCAGGACAAGTGTCCCATGATGAGGATGGTGTGAAGCAGGAAATGGAAGATCTTTAGACAGCCAGAGTTATAACAAACCTGATGAGTGAATCTCTCTTGTGCTTAGACAGGAGAAAAAATGGGAGAGCAAAACTGATTTGATGGAATTCCATGGATATTGCTGGCATGGATTTCAGCAAACCTAAGCTTCCTCCAGCTCTAAAGGGCTCTTCAGCCCTTTAGCTACAGTGGAAATCAGGCTGGCCTTGGGTAGGACTGTGTGTGAGGGGCATTTTCTCTGGAATGCTTTAATCCGATGTGGCCGTCAGCTGAACAGCAGCAGGTCCATCAGAGTCAGAAAACCCAGGCTGCTTTCTGCCTTCTCCTCGTGCTCTTCAGTGCTTTCAGGGCTTTCCACGTGTGTCTGTGTCTTTCAGCATTTGACAATGAAGATCCCTTTCAACCAGGGCTTTTCTGAAGTAATTTGGCAAAGTTCAGCTCCGTGCTCCTCGCCTGCGAGCTCTGTCCTGCGTGCGCTGCTCGCTCTGTCTGTCAGCAGCAGCCACTCTAACCTGGGCTGAGCATCCACCCTCTGCCATCCCCCCGGGCTGCATCTGTTAAAGCAAGATGGTGACAGCTGAGGGAGGCACATTGCAATGCCTGGAATGAAACCCAGGGGAGTTAATGGACCTTAAACTTCCTCTGCTTTTATAAATCCTACAGAGTCAGCTCCATAATTACCTGCTCAGTGTGTGCTGGTGTGCTGCCCTTCACTTCCAGACACTGAAATTTAATCAGAGGGGCCTGTCCAGGAGCAACCTCTTCAAGGAAGCACAGCAGGACTCACAGAAGCAATTGCAGAAAATATTTCAGGAGGGCAGTGCAGTGATGTTATCACCAGCCTGTTACCCCAGCAAACTGCCCCTGTTCTGGCACCCCTGCACTGGGTGAGGGCCATCACACTTCCTGCTCCCATTTGTCCCACTGGTATCAACCAGGGCATCTGTAATCTTGTAAATGAGTCTGGTGAGGCTGGAGAGAAGGGCAGAGGCCTCAATGAGCAGCCTAATGGACACAGGAATCTCCTGACCTGCACCAGCAATGCCCACAGCAAACCATCAGCCCAGGATAAGTACATCTAGCTCTGCACTTGTATTCCCTCTGAGAATACTCCCACATCATCTTTTTGGTGACACCCTTGAAGCTCACAAGCATTAATCAAATGCCAGGATGTCACCCTGGCTGGAAAGGAGGGGAATTTAGGAGAACATGAAGCACAAATCCAAGCTAAGAACTGAGAAAATTCAGTCCCTGTAGTCATGGGTCACTACAGCCTCTCATCTTCTCTGTGAATTTATAAACAACCATTTTAAACCACAGTAACATTTTTTGTGTGGTTTCTCCCATCCTGTTGGAAGGCTGTGCCAGAATCTTTCTGCACCTTTTTCTCATTTCTAGCAGAAATTTATTAAGGGCTGGCTTGTAGCCATTGCTTGTTGTGCAAATGTTTTCCTTCAGATTGGATGAGTTCTTCCTGCTGATTGCCCTTCTGATTTATCTGCAGAGAGCCCTGGGTGCCTCCTCCCAGCCTCACTTCTGGTGCATCCTAAAGGTGCAACTTTGCAGTGCCTGGGGGAGTGGTGCAGACGATTCCAAGCTACTGGTTCCAGGTGATGGGAATGTGCTTTGCAGCCAGGTCCAAAAATCTGTCCGTGCTTCATAGCTTGGGTTTGTGTCCAGGGAAATTCCAGGTGTGTTCCCATTCAGCTCAGACACAGCAGCTGGAGTGAAGATGAAAATGTTGGGATTGTATCCTGAATGTCCTCCTGTCTCATCACCTTGGATTTGTCAGGGTGTCTCAGAGCTTTGAAGGAGCCCCCACTGCCTTCCCTGTGTGTGATCAGCTGGAAAGGTTCATCCAGCCCTCAGACTCCAGCAAACCACCACCAGCTTGGTGGGATGTAAAACATGGAAGTTATTACAGTGCAATCACATCTCTTCCCATCCTGAAATTTGCTAAGCAGACAGGAAGTTTGCAGGACTAATTCCCAGCTCAGGGTGGTGCTTGCCAGGCAGGCTCTGCTCAGAGATCTGTGGGACAGAGCAGCAGTCACCTTGTCTGTCACTGAGAGATTTTCCCTGGGTCCTTTACAAGCACTTGACACAGGAACACTCTGCTCACAGCCCAATTGCATGGTAATGCAGGTTAATAGGAGTTCATGTGGCTGAGGCTTGAAACACTTAGCTCTCCTTTTCTGTCTGCCTGACAGCTTTATTGCTGTGAGTACACCGAGGAGCCAGCTCAATAAGCTGAGCACTATCAAAAGATTTTTCTTTATGGTCTTAAGAGGGCTTATCTGTAATTCCTGGCTGCACAGTCTTTGAAAACTATAATGTTACAGACAGTGATGTTTTTTTCCTTTTCTTTCTTTGGTCTTTTTTTTAACATGTGGTTTGTTTTGAAATAAAGCCTTTCAGGGTCGTTGTTAACTCTTTTTCTCCCTCAGGTCTTTCAAGGAAACTGCAGATTTGACACAGTTGCTTTGTTTTATCAGCGTGTGGCAATTTCATTGAATTACTCAATTTGAAAAATTGCCTCAACAGTGCAGAGAGTTGAAATACTTCATAGTGAACTGAAGAAGTTTTGCTGTCATTCCCTTCACTGAGCACAGTTCCTGCCTGGCCAGGGCTGCACTATCTGAGATTGCTCAGTCACCTTTTATTGTTACTGTAGTGATGTGCTTGTTGTCACTGAGGATTTGCAGCCACAGTTTGCATCAGGAAATACTTTATTTTAATTTCTGATCCAACCTGCTCCCATCACGCTCCCCTCTGGAGCTGGAAATGAGTGGCACACATGGGACAGGAGGGAGCATCTGTGCCAGGGATGGGATTCTGCCATGGAAAACACTGCCTGGCAGCCAAGGAATGATCCCTGCCCAAAGACCTTCCCTCCTCTTAATCCTCCACTTAGCAAAGGCACAAAGGCACCTGATCATATCCCTCCCATGGGACATGGTGATGTGCCCACACAGCCCAGCACTCCAAGGGAACACATCCCCAGCTGCTGTTTTGAGACACTCACGGGATTCCTGATGCAGCATCGAGCTGCAAACAATGATTCAGGCTGAGTGTGAGCAATGAAACACCTTCCCTGGAGCAGGGAATTCCCAGTGGCCAGGAGGAGCTGCAGGAGGCCTGGCACACCAGACCTGCTGCCTTTGATCCAGCAAGGGCCAGACCTGAGTGCTGTTTGTCTGACACTTTTGCCTTCATCTGCAAAGCTTGAAACCTGGTTTTGAAAATGGTGCTTCATTGTATCATGGGTTACAAAGGAGATTCCTTTGAAACCAGTGCCACAAATCTCAACATCACTTTGTTATGCTTTTACCACTCAAATTTCATCTCTAGGAGAAGAGCAAGGATTGCATGTCATGTGTAACTGCAAAAATATCTTAGTAGTATGGGAAAAACCATTGAATTGATTCCTGACATAACTGGGATGGATGAAGCAGCCATAGCTGTAAATGTATTTATAGGTAACCAACTTCTTCAACAGACACTGGAAATGTTTGATGATCACTGTGGGCTCTGTGGTTCTGGGCTAGAGAAAGGCGACTTGGAAGTTCTGTGCTCTCACCACCTGAACATTTTAAAATTCTTCAAGGTATCCAAGCTGAGCACTTGGTAACTGGAACATTTGATATCAAGCAGTTTGTGTAAAAATGTAGGGTTTGGTTTTACTAAATGGCAGTGCAGGTGTCAGAGTGGCTGCTCCAAAGCAAGGGACAAGCAGGAGAAAGGAAAGGTTGCAAACCTGGCTGTACATTTTTCTGCTTCATCTTGTTTGAAGGAATATTTCAGATATTAGTTAGTGGGGAAGATGCATTTCTGCTTTACACAAAGTCCAGCTCTGAGGAGACAGCCTGAGCCAGGGGTTGTGGGGGAATTTGTTCTTTCTGTTTACACACAGTGAAACCTCTGCAAGGCAGCAGCTCCCACTGGGAGCAGCTCTCTCTGCTGAGAGGGAGATGAGGGGCAGGACAGACTGTTCTGCTCCTGCTTTCTTTCTGGACACCAGGGAAGTGCAGCATGACCTTAATTATATGAAGTGGGCAGTTTTGACATCTTTTTCAAATTACAGAAGTGAATCTCTCAAATCCTTGGTGTATTCATCTCTTTTTAGATCTGGTGAACTGAGTGAGGAGCTCTTCACAGAGAGATGCTCCTTCCACATCCTGGGTCTGCATGGGGCTCAACCATGTTCCAAATCCATTAGAGACTTGGAATACACTTCAAAATAACACTCTGAACTTTTTATTTTCTTTCCCTTCCAAAAGCAGAGCCATCAGTGCTTACTGAGAACAGGGCTGTAGCCAAATAAATATGGTCTTTCTATACAGTGAGCAAGCCACACTCTTGAGATATGATGTTCCCAGAAATGGTAGCAGGCTTTTCAAAATTGAAAACCTCTGGACATTTTCTTTTTATTTATGCTCCTCTGTTAACAAATGCCTCGTTTGATTGCTTTTAAATGTTGTGTTTCTGGAATGAAAATAGAATAATGGCATTTAATTCTGTATGTGTTATTATTTCAGCTCAGGAGAAGGCAGGGAGATGTTTTTTTAAAATGACTGGATTGTTTTAAGATCATTTTAAAGCCAAATGTTTAAATACTGACTGTTTTAACTTACTTCCAATACTCTGCAGTAATTGGTAGAAAGCCTGAATCTTTTTTCTGTGACTTCTTAAAAAAGTTCCTAGTTGATTGAAAAGTTTTTTATCAAAGTCTTGGCTAACTTGGTTTACAAGACCCTGGTGAAAATCTCTTGCAATCTGGGGTTTCTCTGATTTGTGGTGCTGCCTTTTAGCTGGACAGACTTTTCTGATAGTGAAAAATAAACCTATAGGCAATTTGATTGCCGTGAAGCCATGCAGAAATAGAGTTTGGGTGCATTTTGGTCTAGGTGTCTGATACAAAGGTTAGGAAAGAAGGGAATAGATGTCAAGCACTAGAATAGAATGCTCTGAAAAGTATCTTAGGTCTGAATATGTCTCTGATTTTTGGTAAAATGTTAATCTCCACCTGATATGGAGCAGGTTCTGTCCATGCTTTGCATGTGAATAATTGTTGGTTAGCCAGGACCTTTATCTGGCACCCAAATTTTTGCTCTTCTGTGGATCTGGACTTCTCTGAAAGGATCTTTCAACTATCCCAAAGGCCAGGTCTAACAGTTTTTTCATTTACCTTTTTTAGAATGTACTGAGAAGTAAAATTAGGTTCTCTATCAAGTGAAATGTCATTATTACTCTGTGCTGCATTCTGCCTTTGCATATCTGCAAATACTCCTGAGGTGGAGATTTTTTTCTGGGATAAGATTTGCATGGTCAGTTGCAGGAAAAACAAAGGTATTTACATTCCTATTCCACTTCCAGAACTTCAACTTGTCCTAAAAATTAAGGGATTTTTTGGTTTGGTTTTTAATAAGTATATTTATAGTTACCTGAAAAGCCTGAAATGAGGAATGAGTTGCAAACATCCATCCAATTTTTTATGTGTGCTGGAAAGAGTTAAAAACCTTTGAAAATACTTTGTGCAAAGCTTTTAATTGGCTTTTAAAACGTTTATTGCTACTTTAGTCATAATTAGTGTCTAAATTTGTCAGCTCATATGGCATAGCTGCAGCTTCTTAGATCAGAAATACTTTCTGTTTTCTATCCAGCTGGTTTCCTGCAAAGGGCTGAATTATTCTAGCTTTTATGGGTCATTGTTAAACATGGCAGGAAGGGTCATTGTTAAAAATGTTTTCAGAACTTTGATAACCAGTTTATCAACTGATTCACATGTTTAATCAGTTAATAGGTTTTCCTTTTCAGTGCATGGGAATTTCTTTGTTTATCTTAACTGAGTAACTGTTTCTACAGTGGAAAGAACTGTAGTTGACTGATAATCTTTTCAAATATGTGCAGTTTGCTCTTGTGACACAACTTGCATGAACAGACCCTGCACTGTTACTCCTAAGTCTGTGTTTATAGGGAAAGGTCCATCAGAACAAGGGTTTGCATGTGCTTGGAAGCCCCAGATGCTCTGGTGTTCTGGGGATACAGGGCATGGAGCAAAAGTCATCAGGTGTTTTATGATAAGGCTTTTGAAGGTGGTTGTTGATTAAAAAAAGAGCCACAGATGCTTTTGGGAAGTGCCAAACATCCAAGGCTCCCCCAAAACCTCGTCAAGAAGATTTTTTTGCAACATATTTTATCAAAAGTGTCAAAGGGCACGTGTTTAGCATGAAATATCTCCAAGAATCACTATCCTGTGGCTCTCTGGGCACCTGTCTGGGGGCTGCACCAGCTTTCTGCTGAAAAACTTTCTTGCTGATCTCTGATCTGAGCCTGCCAAGGGGCAGTTTTTGATGTTGCCCCTTGTTCCAGCATCTGTCTCAAACAAGTAGTTTGGCTCTGTCATCACTGTAATATCTCTCCAAGTGAGGGAGTTGTATCTATCATTTCTCAGATAACCTGTTATTAAATCACCATCTCTTCTTCAGGCCCAAGAGGCCAAGGCCACACTCAGATGAGGCCCTCACTTGCTGAGAGCACTTTTGGCTCATGCTCAGCTTGAAGAAGGATTTTTTTCTGCCATCCCCATTGTAAAAAGGCCAGTCAGCTCCTATGTTTATAAACAAACTCTAGGCCAGGCAGAACTGTAAACTTTATTTTGCTTTTTTCAGAAAATAAATGCAATAATGTTTGCTTTCTACGTAAAGCGTGACTTGGCATGGAAAAATACACAGCAATAAAGTTGGAAAATTTAAGTTTACATTACATTTATCTGCCTTGAAATTGCAGATATTTGGAAAACCCTGCAACCCTCAGCTGGGTTCACAGGATAATGGTGTTCATGGAGTCACAGCAGCTCCTGGGAGTTGGAATTTGTGAGAAAGAATCAGCAGCTTTTTCTGTCTATCTGGGAGTTTTAGATTTATTCATTCCTGTTGCTACATGAAGGAAATGTGTTGAGATGAGCACAAGCCCAAGTAAATCCCAAGTTACACTGGAAACCCAGACATGGGGGTTTTATTGGGATGGCCCAGGCTGAGGACACACCTTGTGGCTGACATCTTGACTATGAGTTCCTCCCATAAACAGCAGAGAGGTGAAATTCTTAGTTTAGACATAAGAGAGGAGTTTTACACCGGGGTGGTAAAACACTGGCCCAGGTTGCCCAGAGGGGTGTGGATGACCCCTCCCTGGAAGTGTCCAGGACCTTGTTGGATGGGAATTCATGGAAGGTACTCCTGCTCATGGCCTTTAGAGGGTGCCTTGCAACTCAAACTATTCCATGATTCTATGAAATGAACTCTATTCTGTCCTGTTGAGAGAGTGCTGGGAATTCTGATGGAGAGCCTTGGCTGGGAAACACAGCTGGACCAGGATATGTCCCAGGAGAAAGGCCTCTCCTGGAGCCTGCCAGTCCTGGGCTGTGTGAAACCATCCAAAGTGACTGCTCTGTCACTGGTGTGAGAGAGAATGAGCAGGGAGGAGGCTGCAGGGATTTGTTCTTTCCTGTGGCCACCAAAAAGCAGGAGGTGATGGGAGGGAAGCAATGGAATCTTGTGGATGTGGGTGAGAAGAAAGCAGAAGGTTGGGTGAAGGCAGCTGTAAAACTTGTGTTGATTCAGCCACTGTTTCGTATGGAACATTAATTCAGTGTTTTATTTGATAAAGCAAAGCTTCCTGAGCCTTGAGCAGGATATTTAATTGTGGATACTGAAAACCAGGGATACCAATCCTGCTCACGCAGTTTGAGTTAGACAAACCTGCTAGAAAAAATATTTTATCAAAAAAGATGCTTATTTTAAAAACACTGCTGTGAAATGTGGGGAAGATAAATGAAGTGTTACATTTGAAACCTTTTTTTTGTAATTTATTGTCATTTTTCTGTTCTCTTCTACTAAAAAACTCCTCTGTGGTGGAGAGCCAGAAGCAAATATGACCGTCCAATTTGTTGCTGGAGCTTTCTGAAATTTAAACCCAATTCATTAGGTACAACGTAGGTGTAGAGCGTGGGCAGTCATTAGGATTTCAACAGCAAATAATGCAGCCCATGAAACATCAGACTTATTTCCTTCTCATGTAAAACACAGTAATGCGTTTCGCCCTGGCTAAATGTGCTCTTGAGCTTTTATGTCAGAGTGAATCATGATCTAACGCTCACCAGATTAAATCTAAACGTTGCAGTATTTCCTTTCTAATTCTGGCTCTTCCCACTAGGATAATATTATTTGTCTCGTCAGTTATGTGCAAGTGTGAGTGAGGAGCTGTAGTTTTCACATGTGTGCAAACACCCATGGAAGCGCGGCCCGAGGGGAGCAGAGCCCGCTGGATAATTGGGCAAAACGCATCATAAGATCCATGTCCACGGGGCCAGCGTGGCCCGAGAGACTTTTATTTGTGTGAGTGGCTGGTACAGAGGGGAAGGAGCTCCAGGAGAGCTGAGGGCCCCGGGCCCCGGCGCAGCCGAGCGGGCCCTGAGCGGCCGCGACAGCGCGGCCACCTGCGCCCGGCCTGGCCAGGCCCCGCCAGAGCCGGCCCGGCGTCCTGCACAGCCACCAATTAGCAGCCCTGGGAGCCCCTCTGCAGCCAGCCATCACTAACACTCCAGATCAGACCTGACATCTTCCCCCCGCTCCCCCTGCCCCAAACCCCGCTTAATTGAAGCGCTTTTGCCGAGGGCCCGTGGCTCGGCTGAAAAGGCAGAGGGCTTTGCTCGGGTAATCAGCTTAAATACCGGCCCGTTTCCTGCCCTCGCTGCTCCAAACTTCCCATTTGGGAGACATAAATACTGGTTTTATTTTAAATTCTTTTTTATCTCCAATTTCCTCCAGTTTTGCTGATGGGCCTCGTACACGACTCCATTTCAAAGGGCAGGATGGTGCAGCCAGTAAAGTTGATGTAGACAGGAACTCTTAAGTTCAATGTTGGTTGCCTTTAGTGGAAGGAGGAGTTAATGAGGGATTTCACATGGAAAAGGTACATCTTCTCTGACAGTCACAAACTGGTGATAATTAGGAAGAAATCCACAGTTTCATTTATTTTTATACTTTTTAAACACTCCTGCCTAAACAAGCATTTTGCATCTGCTGCAATAGCAGAGCAATGATTTTTTTAAGGTTAAAAAGAGGTTACAGCTCACTGTGTACATTTTTATAAATATATTTACTTGAAGGCAAGTCTGGGTCAGCTGTAAGATAAGCTGTGAAATGCTAATAGTTTGTAAAGACAAAACTTATTAAAGAAGCATCTGTAATTCAGTATAATACATAGTTCAGTTTCTGCCAGGGTTGGATTCTTCACTTTTCATTACTCAAGGGACTTGCCATGGAGTGGATGAGCATTGTGGGGTCAGGGTCTTTGCTCAGGTGGAAGACTTAAGTGTGTTTAATTTTAGGAGGGTAAACTGTGGAAACATTTCTTTGCTTCAAATTATGTGTGCACACCATTTTATTCCTGTATTCACCATGAATTTTTTTGTCCATCAGACATAAACTGATGGGGAAATTCTGTTTTTTAGGAGAAGAATCAGGGATCAGTTTGGGATCACTGCTTTTAAGTGTGTTTGTTTCTTTTAAATGGCCAATATTTCTCTGACTTAACATTCTCTCATTTTCTTTACAGGCAGCAGCAGTTGGCCTAGAGGACAAACTGCCCTGCAGCCACAATCCCATCCTGAGGCTGATCCAGAGCCTTGGGAATCAGGCACATGGTGACCTCCAGAGAGGGCAGCCAGCAGCAAACCCACAGCACCTGCAGTGGCACAGCACAACAAAAACCAGAGTATCACCCTCCTGTCAGCAGCTCTCAGAAATTCCCTCCCACCCTTTTAGGGATCTGCTCAAACTGTCCTGTGTTACTACACCAGAGGCTGTAAAGTGACACAGGAGTCAGAAGATCATTCATGGATCCACACAGATTTCTGGAGGTAGGTACATGTCACCTCTTAGGGGAGTTCATCCTCTCTTTAAAGCCAAGTCAGGACCCATGTGGCTGTTCTGGGATTTGCATGGATTGTCAGGAACACAGTGTGAGATCTCCTGAGGGGTGCTCAAAAGCTCCTTCAAAGTCAAGGAGAAGTGATCTTTCCTTTCCAAGAAAGAAAATCAAGCTTTTCCATGCCACCTTTTTATTTCAAAAGGAAGGGGCTGGCTGGTGTTGATGTTAATCATATTATTTGTCTGGAAATAGCTTTGGGTTCCACATCCAGAGTTTCTCATCCAACAACTGGACCCAGCTCAGCTCCTGCAAGGGCACTAAAATAAATTGACAGACTTGCAGAAGAACTTCCAAACTCAAACTTAGGAAGCTGATAATAGTCAAGCTTTCCTAAGCATGACCATGTTAACAGCAATGGTTGAAAAGTGGTTTTTTTCTGAGGGGAAGGTGTCATGTTCTTCACCTCATGGCAGAAAAGCCAGGATCCCCTTCCATCTATCCCAACCAAAATTGGATAATACCTTTTCCTGACTGGGTTTTAGGGGAAAAGCATGATCTGTTCCCAGGTGTTTGAGAATTGAAGAATTACCCTTTTCTAATGTATTTTATTGATGTCAGTTTATACATTTATTACCCTTTTTTAATGTTAGCCCTGTGTGTTGCTATTTCTCCAGTGCCAGTTTTCTAGCACTGCTTAATGATGAATCATGAACATTAACTTTATATATGTGTAATGCTTTATATATATACACATGTATATTTATATAAAAATCTGGGTGGTGGCAGGGAGAGACGAATTCTGTCTGCTCCATCTTTTGTTTGGATCTAGTTGCCATGGAAACACTAGGATCAATTTTGACAGACTAAAATGCTACAAATTACACTGTGGGATGACCTCATTGCACAGGGCTGGCACGTTGGATTGCAACATTGCTGAAAGGAAAAGCGTGAAGGCTGCAGGAATTTCTGCTCCATGGAAAAATGTTATTTTTGGATTCTTCAGGAAGGCGTGCACATAAAACCAGCGGTTCCCTGGTGAGTGACTGGTCCCTGAGACCAGCACAACTTTCATCTTAATTTTTGGTTGTGGTAGGTGATGTCATATTTGGCCATACGTTTCCTTAAGCTGCAACTGGCATCTCACTGAGAAAAACCTTCATGTTTTCCTGTTAAAACACTGAGGCAACTGATTTCTTACAGGAAGACTGACAGAATGAGTCTTTTTTTCTTCCTTTTTTGGTGTCATCTGCTACCTGTGTGCCTTGGTATTGATGCAGATGACATTGGTTTTGTGGTTTTTTACCTTCCTGATCAATTAAGGAGCGTTGAATTATGCCTTGTGTCTCAAAACTGGTTCATGCTGGAAACAAATGCCCCTTTAATTCCTAAGCAGCGTTTTTTGGGATGGATTCTCAGTTGCAATATGAGGTCCCTGCTGGATGGGGACAGCTGTGACATCTCAGGTTGCTCTGGGTTTTCCTTCCATCCTGTTCCCGTGCTGATATGTACCTTGCAGTTTGACTCAGGGAAATGTCTCGTGCAACTTTATTGCATTGAAGTAAAAGACACATTTAGTACTGGGTTTTATTTAGACCCATTTATATGTTAGCATTATTTGTACACAGGGAGACAATGTGTGTGAGTTGGCAAACAGTTCAGCCATTCTGGTTTCCTTCTAGTCAAGAATATTACTCTTGCTCTATCTAATCTAGAGTTGTAAATTGCAGCAGAGGTACAAATCCAAAACAAACATTCTGAAGAATTTGAATGGAGTAGAGCCCCAATTTCCATTGCAGCTCTCTCTCTGTTGTCCAATTTGTTAAACACAAGTGGTCCCATGTGCGAGTAGCATGACTGCCAGAAGCACTCTGCAGCCATCTGCTTTTCTGGTGAGCCTTTGATTATTTCTCTGTCCAGTTTTCTATCCAAAATTAGAACTGGCAACTCAATTGGTTGATTAATATTGTATTTTTTATCATTTAACATTTCCAGCTTATGGCTAGGAAATGTCAGCAAGGTCATAAAAAGCACGAGAGATGAACTTTCCTTCTCAAGACCAGCTTTACTGTGGTAGAACTTTTTTACCACGTTGTTTCAGCCCTTCAAGAGCAGCAAGAGAATTGAATAGAAAAAGTTTTATTGTTTGTGGGTAACACCAAAGTGGAAGGAAAAAAAACCAGCCTGGACTAAGCTGATGAGCTGTCTTGGGCATGTGAAGAACTGCCAGGCACTGATAGAGGCATTCACAGCAGAACTTAAAGCCAGCACTGCACATAAACTCAAACTAGGGGACTAGAAGGAACCACTGGATCTTTTAGATTAGATGTGGTTTATTTGGGCTGAACTGTGTGGTTTAACACATTGGAAGTGAAGGGGGAGCTGGCTCTGAGGCACCCCAGAGCACTCCTGAGTCCTGTGCATGTTGTGGGCAGCTTCAAGGCTGACAGAAACTGAAAGGTTTTAGATGCTTAAAGCAGAAATTCTG
Organism: Oenanthe melanoleuca; assembly: GCF_029582105.1. Classification (NCBI taxonomy): domain Eukaryota; kingdom Metazoa; phylum Chordata; class Aves; order Passeriformes; family Muscicapidae; genus Oenanthe; species Oenanthe melanoleuca. Next base: position 1,775,427 of record NC_079344.1, on the reverse strand, counting down.
CTGGAAACGCTGTGAGACAGGCAGAGGGTGAGTGAGAACTCTGGGTCATTGCCCTTGTATTTGCTGCATAAGCTCCCTGTGCATGACAGGATGCTTTGGGATCGGAGCGTGCCGGGCGTGTCCGGGGTGGGAGCCAGAGGAGCAGAAATGGATGAGCCCTGTAGCACACACTTGGCCACTGAGATTGCATGAGAAGGAGTAACTTAGTATTCATTTGTTTGGGTTTTTTCCCTTTAGAAATAAATTGCATCAGAATTTTGGTCTGATCCAGCTGCATCTTGGGAAGTGCAGCAGGTTTGCAGGACAATGGTTGAAATCTCTTGTGCCACATGCAGAGTTTTGGTATTTCCAGCACCAGCTCAAACTGCAGAGGGGATGGCTGAGGAAGGGAAGGGCTCTTGGGTGCAAGTTCACCTTGTGAAATGTGAAATGTTCTGATGTTATTGATGGGGAGGGTGGCTGGTCCCTAACACACCCTCAGTCCATACATTCGTCCTTGGCATTTTCCTTACTGTGTTAACAACGTTAAAATGTTTCTTTCAAACCTAAAGATCTCTGGAAACTGAATTCCTTTTTCCTTTTCAGGATTGCCCTCTGCCTAGGTGGGAGATATTGTATTTTGTGGCAGTATTATGCAGAAAATCAGAAGTTGACCAGACTCTGGTGGTTTCAGGTGGGCAGCTCTGGCTGGGCTGCAGCTCTCCATGCCCAGGCAGCTGATGGCCACAGTGCTCAGGGCAGTCAGAGTGACAGGAAAGGCAGCCACTGTCCAGATACACAAAGACTCAACACATTGAAAATATCTTTGTTTTAAATTATAATGAGGAGGGGAATAATTTAGCAAGTGGGGTTGTGATGGGAGCCAGCCAGGCTGGGCTTTGCTAATATCTGAATTAGGCTGTTGAAAAATGTTCTAAATCCACCAGAAGATCCTGAAAGTTCAGCTCTCCCCAGTTTAAGTTCATGGTGACAGGATTGGGCCCTCTATTATTTTTTTATGTGGTGTTAAAAATTACTTTCCCATATTTCCAAAGCCATTACTGAATCTTTTCAGAGCACGTTGTGAAATCATTGTGTGCATTACTCAAACTGTTTGTCCATATGTATAGGAGGGTAATACAATATTTGGGCTTTCCCCTTTTATTTGGCTTCTGAAAAAAAAAAAAAAAAAAAAAAAAAGGCAAACTAAAACTCTTTCCTCCTCTCCCCATTTTGATTTTTTCCAGGTAAAATGATGGCAGACATGCTCAGCTCAGCTCCATATAACATACTGCTTACTGGAATAACCAATTTAGATCTCTGCCCTTTTACTGTAAACTTGGGTTTGCTTTTTATGTATTTGTGATTTCCTTTAAACCATTTATAAACAGGTTAGAAATACCATTTCATGACTCTATTAATAACCTATTAATAATGGGTTTTTTAAGAACCTTTCTGTCTAGTAGGAACAAACTATGATAAACAAAGACCTCCAAACTCTTCCTGCTGCACAAATATTCACTGCATTGTTTTGGTATTCCTTAGAGCATTCTGCCTTTGGTCAAAATGTTGTAGTCAGGGATTTAACTGGTAATTGTTATTTCCAGGAAGATTTCTTTGTATTGTTGTTTTAGAGTACAAAAAGAAGTAGTTTTTGCAACAGCATTCATGTTGCATGAAAAAAACAACTTGAAATCTTTTTTGTCAATTGTGAGAGTTGGGATTTTGGTGCTAGATGCAGAAGGTTGCAGGATGGTTTGTCCTGGACTTGGTGACCTCCTGAGGTCCCTTTACACCTAAATTATTTCATGGTCCTGGAAGGTTCCCTGTGCTGCTCTGGCACTTGGGCTCCTGTCTGAGCAGATTCATCTCATTGCACCTGCAGAAAACGAGGAAGAAAACCTGAGGATTTGTGCAGTTAGCAGTGAAGGGCTGGTAGAAGTTCAAACTGGTGGAAAGGAGCAGCAGAATTGGGTCATGGGAAGTCCTGATGGAAAAAAAAAGGAGAGAAGGTTGTGGAACAGACTTTTCAGCAGCATCAGCTGCCAGACCAGCTCAGCTCTGGCCCTGTGCTGACCCAAAATGGGTTTGGTTGTGTCAAAGCTCACCTGTCCCTGTGCAGGATGTAGGGATATGATCCTTGAGCTGTGATGCTGAGAACAGAGTGTCTTCTGAATTCTGGCTTTGCCCTGTGAGAGGTTCAGGTGTATTGACCTTGTATCTTCTACTTCACCTGTGCTCAACTCAGAGCATTTCCTTGGACAGAAGGATGGAAACAGTGCTGGAACATCTGAGTGCTTTGTGACAGCACTGCAGAGAAGGGTGATGTCACCCTTATTATCTCCCAGAGCAGCAGCAATGAACATTTTCTTACTGCTTTCTTCCCTCTAAATGTAAAATTCAGACAGCAGCTTCTCAGCTGTGATAACCTTTTCATGAACTGTCCTGGCTCTTACACTTTCACCTGTTAAAATAAATGACATTTATTAAAAAACCCCAGTCACAATAATACCAAACCTCTTATTTTTTAGGGCATAAATCTACCACTTCAATTGCAGGAACCTGTCAGTGAATTTCTGACACCAAGTTATGTTATTTAATGAGTGCTATTAGGTAGTTCTGTCACTTAATAGGATTGAGGGTTGGAAATGCCATGTAATATCACTTCACTGGAGAAAAAATCAACAAACAGCCCTCACTGAAAACCTCTTGTTTCCTTTGAAGTCGGTCAGAGCTGCTGTCACTTCAGAGGGAACCCGCAGGGCTGTTTTCACTCCCATTTTAGGGGAGGCAACAGTTATTCTTGGCAATTTACAGTAGGGGCACTCAGAAAAATCTCCCACCATCTGACTGGGAGTGAGCAAACAGAACAGTTATAGCACAAAAGGGCCTTTGCAGGCTGCTGTCCATAATTATCATCTCCTTCAAGGAAACGGGAACCTGGGCTGTGCCCCGGAGAAGTGCTAATGGCCATTATTGTCATTTGCACTCAGGTGCCACCTAAAATCCCTGGGTGAGGTCTGGGCTGCCTTATGGCCCGTGGAATTAGTGGGAGCTGGTTTTATCTGGACAGCTTGGTGGTCGTGGAGTCCCCTGTGTCCCTCTGGTCACCCTCTGGGTGAGCTCAGGCTGCATCTTTATGGAAGGAGGTGCCCAAGAAAGTGATAATAGGCAGAGAAAGCAAGAAGGAGACTTGGCAGCTGAAATTCTGTTTCAGGTATTTGCACACCAGGGCAGCTGAAATCTATCAGATTTTTATCTCCTGGTGTTTTCCCCTGTAAGGGAAAAAGGCTTTTTTCTCCAGAGAAGATTCCCCACCTCACTGGGAGAACAAACACCAGCTACAGGTACTGCTGAGGAGAGCAGAGGGAGGAAATGTTCTCCCCTTAGAGCCTGGCTGAGCTTGGTTGGTGGAACTCTTTTCATCCAGAAAGTCAGATTGTCCCTTTGATGCTGGTGAGCAAAGTGTAGCCAAGGAACTAAAATTCTTCTGCAGCAGCTGAGCAACTGAAGTGGGTTAAAACCAGAAAGATTAGATTCCCTGGGAAAGTTTAATGGAAAAAGGTGTTTTGCCTTTCCTATTAGTTTCATTTTGAAGTCCCTGTGAGGGTTCTGGGGTTAAACATGCTGTCAGTACCTTTGTGAGGAGTCCCACATGTCTCCACATCTTTCCTTAACTGGGCTTCCTGTGTTTGCAGGTTGTGAGCTGGTGACTGGTGCAGGGTTCCTTAAATTCTGAATTTCCCAATGCTACAGGCCCATGTTCACACACATGGGATGCAATCTGTGTGCAATAGCAAATAAAATCCAGAATCATTTGGAATATGGGGAGCTACAACATTATATCCAAACCAGTTGTTACTGGTTTGCTTCTGTAAATCTACCAGACTAGGGGGTGAAATGAGAAATTCTGGATAAATGGTGAAATATGTGTAATAAAATAGTAATTAAAGACATCAAAACTTTTAAAAGCCATGGCTGTGGAGGGCCCAGCCCGTGTGAGCCCATGGAAGGACCCTGTGCATGTACCTGGAGACAAGGAACATTCCAGCAGTGAAATACAACTTCCCTGACATCCCTGACACAAGTCTCTCTCACCTCAGGGCACTCAGGATTCCATCACAAATCCCACTGAGCCCATTTCAGCCTCCACAGGCTCTGTGCAGTGGAAGTGAAAAAGTCCTGTACAATGGATTCAGTGTTTCCAAAGGGATCTGGAAGCTGGGAAGTCGATGTTCTTTGGTCCCAAGCTGTACTTCAGGGCTTGAGATACACTCAACTTCTTCCTGTAACAAATCAGATTTGTCATGACTTGAAGAAGTGCTGATAGAGACCTAGGGAGAAGTTAAATCCTCTACAAAACTTCATGAAAAAATACCAGTGGCAATGTTTAAAAAGTGAATTAGGCTGCAATATCCTTATTTCTTCCCTAATTTCAACCATTTTCCTGAGTGTGGCAGGTTTTGGCAATGAAGCTGGATCTAGGGATTGAGGGTCTTTCAAAAACAGGACTTTTACATTTCGTTTTAGATGCTTCAGTTTCACAGATCTTCAGTTTTTCAAATTTCTCTAGGGCTGTTAATTAGTAGGTGTCCAGTTCAAAGTGTTTCAAGTGGGATTGAGGAGAAAATGGGTTTGGCAAAAAAAATGGATTTGTCAGGAGTGTTAAGTTTGTGCTGTATTGCAGCTGAAGACAGGCTGCATAAAACTTGTGCTGTGGATCAAAATGAGTGTGTGTGGAGAGAAGTGAAATCCCAGGGTTTGAATCCTCAGCATAAAGAAGGTTTAAGTGCAGATCGTTTTTTGGACCTCGACACTGAGATCTAAATAGAAAGTGCCCAGCTAAGCTCACTGAAGTCCTGATGGGCTAGGTCATTTTTGGAATAATCCAAACATGACTTGGGCCAGCTCTTTCTGTTCAGGAAGCTGCCCAGGTCTCTGGTTTAGACCAGACCCATTTTGGGGGGATTTTCTGTGTAAAGAATTGCCATGTGCACCTTGGTATGAAATCATTGCACAAATAGCTCCACTGTAGGGATATCCAGATTGAGCATACATCCATTCCCTCTGATTAATTTATTTTTGCATTCGTGGACCCCTGAAATCTTGAGGGCAAACAGTTTCCCATTGGGAGATGTTTATGCAAAGAGTGAGATGGGAAATGAGTGAAAGGTGATGTTTGTGTTGCCTCAAGGGCAGCTGCTCAGCTGGACTGGCAGATTTAACACTCAGCACATCACCCAAGAGCCAGCACAAGCCTTCTCCCTCCTTAGACAGTGGCCATTAATATTTTGACACATATTTTGGTTCTTTCATCTCAGAAAGCAATTACTGTGTCCAGTAAATCAAAAGCACAACCGTGTGAGGCCTCACCCTGCCGGGACACCTCGCTAAAACCACATTTAATGTGATTCTAACTATGAAACATGTGTTGATAAGGAGCTGAGATTTCAGTGTCCTCTGTGAAATGTCATCCTTGCACATCAGAGACCCTGAACACGTGTCCAGTGTGTCCCTGGGGTGTGGGAATCACCTCCTGTTGGGAGAGGCAGGGGGAGCCGTCCAGCAGCGAGTGGCAGCGTCTCTGAGCTGGGTCTGAGTGCTGCCAAGGCTTTGTTCCCTGCTTCATCCTGAAAAACCACTCATGAGCTTTAAATGGGACTTCTAATGTGCAGCATGAGCTGATGTAGCACAGTGAACCAATGGGAATCTGGGAGAAAGGAATACAGGAGTATTTGTAAAACACTCCTGAGCACCAACATCTTCTTTTAAATCCTCAAATTTCTTCAATCTGTGAATCTATTTCTCTTTTGGAATATTCTCTTTCTTAAAAAGATGTATTGCTTTGGAGTAATGCCCAGAGTGCTGTTTGTGGTGGTATGTCCAGAAGATATTCCCAAAAGCAAGTGAGGCTGCTGTGAGGTGTCACTTCATCCTGAAATAATTATCTGCTGTTGGCACAACAGAAATCCCATCCCACTCCGTTCATCTTCCACATGTTTGTTGCTGCTGCTTCCATTGCTCCAGCAGCAGGCTTCAGGGCAATGACCTGGACCACAAGACTGATCCAGTTAGGACCTAGCCAGACTATAAATAAATAAATAAAGAAGTCCCCAAGCTGGCCTTAGGCCAGGCTGAAGCCTCTGCAACTTGCAGCAGCACAGAACCTTTAAAATTTGCCCACGAAGATCCAGGTGGGAGCCATGCTAAGGAATGGATCACTGGAAATTTGGCTCCTTTCCCAAAGGAGCTGCTCCCTGCACTGGTCCCCTGGCCAAGGTTCCTCCAGGTGGGAGCTGCCCTGCATTAGCATTTTCCATGGGTTCCTTCCCCTTCTCCTGGATGTGCATGAGAGCAGCCTTCAGGAAGAGCTTGAGTCACCCCAGGCTGCACAAGCAGCAGCTCTCCTGAAGGCTCTGGCTGCTGCCCCAGCTCTCAGGAGTCTCAGCTCTTGGGATGTCCCTGAGCAGAGGCTGGGGGTGATTTATAGCTCATGTGTTGGGAAACAGCACTTGTGTAAATGGGTTTTCCTAGATAATCAGGAAATTTTGGAGCCTTTTGGGACTCCTGGGTGAAAGACTTGAGATTATTTATTTATTTATTTTTCCATTTGAAGCAACAGGGCAATGCTCCTCCTACTTGTATCCTTAATAGGAAGTGTTTATGTTTTGGAAGACTTTTTTTCATATATTCTGTATGAAAGAAACACAAAGGAGAATTTGATCCTTCTCCCAGACATACCTGGCCAACAGTACATCCATATTAATGAACTGGTTTGGATTTTAGAAAATACATGACTGATTTTTTCAGTTGTATTATAAGAGGAAGGTTCTGGCTGCTCCAAATCCAGTGCTGCTTCCAGCTGCTGACGTGGGGTGGGGATGGCTGGTGGTGAGACCCTGAGCAGAGCTTTTCCTAAGCCCAGAGCCATTAGGCTGAGCCTGCTGGGTCCCTTCCAGCCAGCCTGTGTGATATTTCCTCTGCAGTTTCAATTGGATTAGATATTCATCTTCTCTTCCTGTTCCAAACTGTTGTTTAGTGCTGATGTGTCCTCTTAACCCACTGCCAAGTTCCAGCACAGTGGTGGTGAAGCCAGTCCTAGTCTGTGCTGGGGTTTAACCCTTTGTTTCCATTGAAATCAGGGGGATGTTTGCACCTAAATCTCTTAATGGCTCTGGGGATTCCAGCACTGCAGCCACTGAAAGGCCAAGTTTGAGCCCAAGGCGGCTCCAGACCCTCTTCCCTCTGCAAGGTGCAGAGAGATTATTTAGAATCTCTTTGGGAATGTCTGCAGTGATAAGGGTTAATTTTTTTCTCTGGCAATTCAATTGGCAAAAATGTTTCATAAATGGCTATTGTTTTCCAAAAGGAGCAGATTCCTTGGGCTGTTGGGTTTTTAAATCCTTGGAGATACAATATATACATACACCACACTTGGTTATCCACATAGACTTCGTTTATTTGTGTTTGCTTGCTTAGTGCAAACTCATTACTCTCCAGGAAAGTCCTTTGTTGACACAAAAAGGCACTGGGGAAATATAATTATTTTTTTTTTTTACAATAAAGTCTTGTATTCATATAAAGTGTTTCTCATTGGTAAAACAAAATAAAGAACCCAGAAGCACTGGCATGCAGAAGTTCACAGTTTTTAATACAGTACATGTGTCATAGCACAGTGTGGCCATCTAATGAGGAGCCTAATACATTTTAAAAGTCTAATAACAGGACAGCTCAATGACTTTGAAAAACCTTAAAAACTCATTGTCTGGGATCGTGAGGATGAATAACTAATAAGCTGAAATGTATTTACCTTTAGAACAATATGTTTTGTTCCTCTAAGGGCAAGCCTTTGATCCATTGAAAGGGCTCTGCTCATTTCTAAGGCAGAGTCAAACTGGAATTCAAACTTTAAACTGGTAAAGGAACTGTAAATACAAAGCATTTTGCAATAAAAGGCTGAAAATGCAGCAACCTGCTGCACCATTTGGGAAATGTCCCCCTAAGAGAGAGTTTAGATTCTGGGAGCAAACACAAACACTTTTCAGTGTGCACTGTAGATCCCAGAGTGGTTTGAGTTGGAAGAGACCTTAAAGCTCCTCTCATCCCACCCCTGCCATGGGCAGGGGACACTTCCCACTGCCCAGGCTCCAGCCTGGCCCTGGGCTCTCCCAGGGGTGGGGAGGTCACAGTGAGGTGTCCCAGCTCAGCTGGGGGTGTTGAGGAGGGTGTGCTGCCCAAGGTCACAGCCCTGGCCTGGCTTTGACACAGAGCACTGGTTTGGGGGATCCATGTGCAGCATAGTGCACACACTGTTCTGCAGCTCCTTGTGCTACTGGCTGCTAAATTTACAGAGAAGAAACACCCTGCGTGCCAGAATTACATAAATTCCACTGGTTTCCTATAGACTAAACCTCACATTCAGGAGGTGTGATTACCTCATGCTCACCTCTGCACCTGGGGAGCACTGGAGGCCAGCAGAGAGCCAGAGCCAGCAGAGCTGCTGCTCCAGTGTGTGCAGGGCACGAGTTCAGGGCGGGGGCACCTCGGTGCTCACAGCTCTGCTTGGGGTTTGTGCAGGTCAGGCTGCCCAGCACTGCCCAGACACAATCCCAAGCAGATCAGGCCAGCTTTGTTAGTCACAAGTCACAAGAAGGGCCTTTGTGTTAAAATTGATTGATTTTAAGCCAGACTAATTTTTCCAGAAAAACAAGAATGCATTTGCCTTTCATTAAGTAAAACTTAATTTCTCCACTATACTGAGCAATGAAAGGCAAAGCCATGACTAGTCTCCCTATGGAGCAGAAAGCTGAGGTGTGATAAGGAGCATTCTTCATTCTTATCTGTTCCATTTTTGCAAGGCACTTTGAGCTGGGTGATATGAGTCTGTGAGACTTGTTGGATTTAGAGGAAGTGCTGCAGGGTCTTCACTAAAAGCAACAAAACACCCTGAGTGTCTCCCCAGAGCCCTAAATCCAGCTGTGTTTCTGGTGTCTCCAGAGCCTTGCAGCTTTCTCAGCCATTCCAGAGTGACTGGAGGATGCAGAGTCCCTTCACTCTCCCCACACCTGTTCTCTGATGCTCTGTGTGTTTGGGAGCTGGTTCTCCAAGGAAAAGTTGTTTTGTTTGTGTGTCTACAGACAGACGCAGCTGAAGCTGTAGGAATTTAACTCTCCCCACGTTCTGTGATACAGAGAAGCTGCCTGGCAAGGGAGATGCTGTGAATATTTTGGCTTTGACAAGATCTCACATCTTGCTAAACATGCCAGAATCCACACAGGACTGAGGCATCACCGTGTCTCCACCACAGGCTGTGTCACAAACCAAACTCCACCCAGCTTTCCCTAATTCCTGTGCTCCCAAATTGCTGCCTTCACTTTCACCCATCTGCCTTCTTGATTGGTGCTCCTCAAGTTTTGGGGCATCCTCCTTCTCTCTGTTTTTTTCCACTGTTCCTCAAGTCGTGCCTACCCAGGCAAGCCAGAATATTTTTACATAATTGACTTAATTAGCCCAATCAAAGGAGTGATGGTGCAATGAACTGAATATTCAAGCTTTCTTCTAGAAGAATGAAGCTGTGCATGTTCACTTGGGTTACAGCTTTCCTTTAGTCTCCTGCCAAGCACTTGACTTGGTTTGTATTGTGACTTGATAAAGAAATGACATCATTAATACAATAATAACAAATCATTTCTATGTAAATCATGGGACCTTCTACCTGGATCATTTTAATGATTGCCCTCCAGCTCACTTTTTTTTTTTTTTTTTTTCCAAACAGCATCTTTGCATCCCGTAATAGTTATTTGTTCATTTAATTCGGATTATCTTGGACTTGATGAAGGAAGCAAATAGGGCAGAACCCTTCAGAAGTTACAGAATCTAAAGGAATCAGGTGTTGTGTTGCCTTTTTTCAGGTTCTTGCAGTTCTGATTCAAGTTTTAATTTCTGGATTTTTCCCTGAGTTTTTGAGATTTGGAATCCAAAGTATTCCTTTATCATTGTTACCATTCTGCAATACCCGGATTATTTTGTGCTTTCTATAGGAAAGCAACTTTTCTCACAGTTCAAGTTATCTCTTCAATAAAATATGAGATTTGTGGTGTGATCTGAAGTCAGGTGAAATTTGTCTTGGTCAAGAACATCTTTCCTGTCAGCTGGGACTGGAACTGAATCTTCCTACCTCTTTTCCTGCCTCTGCCTCTAAGTCATTGTCTGGATCTTGTGATTTAATTAACTTTTTAGCATTTGCCTGCAAAACAGGAATGATTATTTTATCCTCACAAAGGAGTGTTAAGAAACTTAATTAAACTCTGCCTTTAAAGTACATCCCTTCATACACTACAAAAGATCAGTGAGCTAACATATATCACATGCATTACATATAAATAGCTTTATTCCAGGAGCATTAAGGAAAAGTGTACTTTGGAAAAGGCTTTGTGTGCATCTCCACTCGTGGCAGGATTTTATGTCAACTCACAGAAAATTAAACATAGTAATTAATTTTTTTTTGTGCCTGAAAGACAAAGCTCCACAATTAGCAATGTGCAGGTGCTAATTAATCTGAGCTACCTGGTCATGGCTGATATTTTAGGGACAGGCAGTGAGGAGCTAAAATTGATTTTTAAAAAAGATGATTTAGTCCTGCAGGAATGCAGTCATCTGAAAAGTACCTCTGATAGAAGGGGAAAAAATGCTTCATTCTTCCATAACGAGGTCTCTGCAATGGTTCCCTATGATCCACATAACACATGTCAAAAACTGAGTTGACGTGGCCCAAGGCTTGGCAGGTTTCAGTGCCAAAGCCATGCAGAGCTCTGAGGAGCTGGCAAGGTGCTGGGGCTGAGGCAGCCCACACTTAGGTGATAATTTATGGCTACCTGTAACCTCCTCGAAATAGAAACCATTCATATTCTCTCCAGGGAAGGCAGAAGTGACCAGACAACGTGAGTTCAGCCAAACCAAGACTTCATATAAGTTTACAGAAGAGAAACGCTCTCTGGTACTGACATTAACAATGCTGTGGGCTCTCAGAAAGGGTTTGCCTGTAGGTTTTATTTATTTTAGTATTGTTTGCTTGTGTTATTTCAGAAACTGGCAGTTTATAAGAGTTGAAGTCGAGTTTTAACTCTTGGACTTTGATTCTGTTTATTTAAAGCATAAAAAGGCCTCAAGAGCAGCTCAAGCCAGTGCAGGGCTGGGGTTTGTGCTCTCCCAAGGGGTGACTTGCTGATAATTCCAAGTGATGCTGACATCCTGAGTCCCTGATGCTGCAGAATTCCTGCAGGCATTCTCCTCGCCCCACCCTGTGGTTTGGCAGGGCTCTGCCCTTCCCTGGAGTGCTCCTGCTCCTCTCTGGGAGGTTTGTGGGTGTTGGCAGAGCAGGCAGGGACCACAGCCCATGGGCTGGGGCTGCTGCTCCCTCTGCTCAGCACAGGGCACGGCCAGCTGGGGCTGGGAGCCTTGGGGACAGCTTGTGCTTTGGGAAAAAATCAGTGAGCAAGAGCAGGGCTTGATCTGAGTCCTTGTGCCCCCTCCCAGGTGTGAAGTGCTCCAGGAGCACTCTGAGGCTTTCTGGGAGATCAGATGAGCTGCTGGGAAGGAAGAAGGGAGAGTTCTTCCTCCCTCATTCCATTTCTGATTCCCATAGCTGGTGGTGTAAAGGACTGGGATGTTATCCCTGCCCAGAGTCACACACTGGGGTTAGCAGATCCAGGCTGGGAATCTCAATTTGGATCTGCCTTTTCCTCCATCCTGATTTATGTGCTGACATCAAGGATTGCACATCAAATTCTCTTAGTTCTCTGGGTGCTGATGTTAGTTTTGATCTGAGCTATTCTTTGCTCTGCTGTTGGTTTCAGTGTGGTGTTTATCTTTGCACATCTGCATATTTGTACATTATTATTTATGGAAGTTCCTCCTCATCCTCCTGAAGAGGGTGAAATACTGGAAGGGGAGAGGGACTGTTTATTCCTTATACAAAGTAATGCAATGCAGCTTTTAGGTATCCCTGAAACTCAGATCATTACTTCCACTGTGTTTAACCAGTGAGGAAAACTTTATTGTTTTACAGTTCTTTGTGGTTTATTAACTTCTCTTTTGTGGACCAGCAGGTTCAAGTCTTCTCTCCCTCTTTTTTCTGTTTGTTTTTTTTAAGTTTTCTTTTTTTGTAACTGTTAAGCAATTCCACCTGGAGATGTGAAAACTTCACAGGCTGTAAAGCTTATATCCTGCAAATCTCCCTATCCAATATTAAAACATCTAAAGGAGGGGAGGCACCATTGAAATATTTTGAGTTATGTTTAGGAATGAACAGGGATTGGATTTATTCAACAAAATAGCCTTTGTGGTTTTAGGAACAGCCCAGTGAATGAATCTGGTTGCAATGGAAATATGGAAAATATCTTTTACCAGGTAGTGGGATGAAAGAACTTCTTTAAAACTGGGTAGAGTTAAAGCCAAATGGAAAAGATCTTAAAAGCAGAAGGGACAGTGGCCAGAACTGCCACTGCCTTGTGTAAATCCTGGAAGTCCTCTCCCACTGATGACCTTTGAAAAGATGCTTTTCCTTGCAGAGGGGAAACATCTGTTTCTCATGCAAGTTAATACTTAACCTAAGATACACAGTAGAAATATCTTATCAAAAATAGGATGGAGGCAAAGACTGCAGGGATTGCTTTATCCATGTGGAATCAAGCTGATGCTTTCACTTCAAGGAGGAGAACGTGGATTTTAGTTCCAAATTTGGATTTTAGGTCCAAAACTATCTTGTAATAAGCATGAAATAGTTGGTGTGTATATTCATGCCTGCATATGTGATTAGTAATGCTTCTCACAGGTTATGGTTTTGGAAACACTGACCTTTGTGATATTACTCTTATCCTCAGATTTATTTAATATGCTTGGGAGGATCTCTGTTTCTTGCTAACTTGCAGGAAAATATTTCAGTCCCACTCCAAACCCTCCTGCAAACTCCACCTGCCACCACACCCCAGTGCCTGCAGTGCTCCTGGGCTTCTCCTTGGAGGTAAAGAGGGAATGCAAAATGACACTGAAGGGATCTAGAGATTCCTAATCCCTACAGCAGGCTTATAGAGGTGCTTGTGGAGCAAGGAAAACCAAAGTCTGCTGTCACAGGACTGAAAGAGAGCATGTGAGTGCACAGTTGTGTTATTGAAGTCTCACCATGGCTCTGCTGAAGTGTAGGCTGCAGTATGTGGAGTTTTGTGGATCTTTTTGCCTTAAAGGAAAACCTTAGAACTTGTTTTCTTCCGTGTTGCCATAACACTTTGTATCTTAGCAATAAAATTTGGGTAAATTTAGTGTTATCACAAGAAATTTGTGCTCCAGAGATTTACTGTTCCACTCCCACAGTGCCTTTAAACCCCATGTCAGGAGCAGGACAGCAATTCCTGGCCTGTGTTAGGACCAATTTACCTCATTTCCTCTGCTTCAGCAAAGTGAGATTGAAGAGGTTAGAAAAATAACAAACATAAAATGAGGAGGAAAGCGATTTGCCAGTCTGTGTGAGTGACTGTGCCCAAGTCACCCTGCAGGACAAGCCCAGAGGTGCTATGGGGAAATCATCCAGCAGGACCCTGCTGGAACCCAGCTTGTCCCTGTTGTCACATCTCATCTGGGTGTCTTTAACATGGAATAAAATATTGCTGTGTTAAGGACCAAAAAACCAAGTGGAAAATGCACTCATCTGGGTCCCTCACTCGTGCCAAAGAATTTTTCATTCCCACCTCAGCTCTAATTTGAAATGTGTTAAATAAAAATCTCCAGGAGAGTATCCAGAATAGATAGGCATGTTTGGGTCAGCCTACAACTTAGCATTGCCTTGGGCCTCATCTCTAATTACTAAAGAAATAGTGAGTTAGTGAGTTAAAATACCCAGTGACTGTGATCTAAATCATTTCCACTCTGGATACTGGCCTGAAATAAAAAGGGCTTTTCATTAGCGTGGCACAGATTTAGTGTCGTGGGACACAGTTTGTGCTTGCAGGAAGTGCGGTCAATGGCCCATTAAGTTCTGAAACAGGAGGCAAGGCATCCTCTAATGCTGCTGACAATAAATATTGGGGGATGGCTTAATATGGATTCATGGCAGCCATGCCAAAGTCACTCAAGTGAGCTCAGATTTGTGGTGCCGTGAATGCGCACGCACGGCCGCCGCAGAACGGAGGCATCGTTTGCAGGTCCCCAGGGAAATCTTTCCTTTCAGCCCTGCAAGATGAGAAACCCACTGGGAACTCTAACCCAGGGCAGAGATTGAATGGCAATTACTCGTGTTGTGGGATTTGCTTTTCCCCCGTGGAAAATAAAAATGTTCCAATTAGAAAACAGTCGCTGGATTTTGGCGGGTTCCCGTTTAAAAACAAGTAAACAAACGAAGCTTCAAAGGAAGATTTGCACCTTCTGGGGGTGCAGGGAAGGCTCCAAAGCTGGGGAGAGCAGCACAGGGATCCCTGGAAGAGGCAGGGATGGGAAGAGTTTCTGGGCTGTCATCTGAAGTGGTTCACAGGCATCCTGTGCTTATCTGTGAGCTCAGGGCAGGATCATCCCACCTGTGTGTCCAGGGGAAGCCACCCCACATGGGACAGAGCTGCTCATTTAATCAGCTGTGTGTTTCCAGGATATTAATTCTCCCTCTTTATCCTCCACATGGGCAAGGCTGTCCTTGCAGCAAGCTGTGGAAACCCCAGTCTGGAGATGGAATGATTCATTTCTCATGTCTTGCAGGGTTTTCACCAGTTTTTCACCTGAGTGCTTCACTAAGATGAGTGGCTTTTTCCAATCTTTCCAATCAAGAAAAATGAGTTTTTACCATCATTTAGAGGTAGCTCAGGATTGTTTCATAGAATAAATACATGTAAAAATAAACCAAGCCAGTAAGGGTGCCTAGTCTGAAACAGCTAGAATCCAAATTTCTGGAATTTGTGTCATCAGACTCTTTAATGCAGTGTTTAACTTTATATTCCTTCCCAGAACAATTGGGGTTTAAATGACTGTGAGCAATTCAGCTAGAAACAGACACTTGCTTGGAAGATCACAACCCAAATGTTAAAAGTAATCAAAGAATAATTAGTAGGAAATAGTATTTTACAAGCCAAGCAATGCTAGTAGCAGGCTTTGGGGATGGCTACAAGTGAATGCTACAATTTCTCTGACATGGAGGAACTAAAATCACTTTTGATGGGCAGTTCATCCAGCCTGCACCTTGCAGAAGTCCCAGCTTGTGTCCAGGGCTGGATCCTCACCGAGCCCATCCCTCTCACACACGGTCAGAGTGGCACTGCTGGATCTGCTCTGGGGTTTCAAGATGTTCCCCCAGCTCTGCTGCCCCTCACTCTGTGAGCAGAAACAGCTTGAGATAAACACATCTGTATAGGCAGAGCCACATGGGGCATGGGGGTGAATATATGGGCATGAAAATGAAAAAGAAAGCTACAGCTCCATCACTTCAGGATTATTTCTACTGGTTATTTAACTCTCAAAGAATGCAAAAGTGTGGCTCTTAAATGACATTAAAGTCTGGGTTTTTTCAGGCCTGGCTTGGCCTGGCAGCTGTTCCTGCTGCCCAGGGGAGGGATGTGCTCACATCTGGGAGAGGTGGCTGGATGCTGAAACTTAGGGGTTACTTAAAACCCTCTGAAGTGATATTCTCAGACAAACTGAAGTACCGTGGGCAGAGAGAGTCCTGGATCCAGGGTGAGCTTAGCTGTGGTCCAGTGGGCTCACAGATCCCTTGGGAATAGCCCAGGCAGGGGCTTGGCTCCAGCTCAGACTGTGCATCCCTCCAGCCTGAGAGTTCTGTGCCCAGAGCAGATGAAGGCAGTGAATATCTTTTATCTGGACTGGCTCTGCAATGCCATGGCCTGGGGCAGCTTGGCCCACCTGGCCTGGGGGTGTTTGCTGCTCCAGTCCCTGCCTCAGGATTTGGGGCTCAGAGCTGCTCCCTCTCCAGGGCAGCACAGGGGCTTGAGGCCAAAGTTTACCAGATGCTGGGTGAACAAAAGTTACCTTAGAAATCAAGTTCTGCAGTATTGAAAGAATTCTTTTATGGGGCTGGAGAAATACCATGGCTGCCTCAGCACAGCCCTGGCAGGAGCTGCTATTTCTAGCCAAGAAGTCAAGCTGAAGGCAGAGGAGAGTCCCTGCCATGCCAACCAGTACCAGAGAGGGGAATGAGGACTCAACAAAGCCCCACCTGCCTCCCAACCATTGAACTGTGCCCAGCTAAGTGGCAAAAAGCAGCTGCTGGAATTGTGCACCCCTTTGGTGCTGTCCCAGCCTGCAGCAGGGGTGGCTCCCAGCACCTTGGCTACAGCCCCTGCCTTCTTCAGAGTATGTCAAAGTGGTTTTTATGTATGTGAGCTCCTCAGATTGTGCCACACTGTTGAAAACATTTGGAAATGGAGCTGTAATGCATGAGCTGTGCAGCTGCAGCTGTTCTAACAAAGTCTCCTGGACTTTGCCCATATTGAAAAGTTTTTATTCAGGAAAACAGCGATGCTAATGGGAATTAAAAATCTGAAGGCAGGAGAATTTGTCTAAGTAAGGGCTAAGCTGGAGGGAAGAGCCAAAATTTGCAAGGAAACATTTTGCTTGGCTCCAGCAGCATGTAATAGCATCAGGTGGGGATGTGGCACCTGGAATCCTGTTCTAGAGAAAAATACAGGACAGAGGCTCTCCCAGCCAGGCCTGCAGAATTCCTGGGGTCCTGGAAGGCACAACACAGCCCTCAGTGTGGGAGAGCTGCTGCACAGTCCCAGTCTGAGTTCTGGAAGAGGATTCACCTCCAGAACATTCCCATACTCAGGAGTTGATCCAAGGATTTTGGTTTGGTACTGGCTTAAAAGATGAGGTGAATGTTTTTAAGGCAGCTGTGGAACTGAAAAACAAGGGAAGGACAAAAATTGCTCTTCAAAAATTAAGATTGTTGGCTGTTCACAGCTTCTCATGAGCACCAGGGCCACTTTTATCTGCCTGGCAGGAGGGTGAGCACTGCCTGGTGTCCTTGTTCCCAGAGCTGGAGCCTGGAGAAAGGCTAAAGCCTCTTCTGCATGTCCCCCTTGCCAGGGTGGCCATACCTGGCACAGGTCCTGGGAAAAGATGAACTTGGGGAACATCCTTGGCAGAACTGGTCAAGGGAAAAACTTACAGTGGCTGTGAGAGCTGCCTGGGGGCTGCCTGCTGATCCTTTGGATTTGGAATAACAAATTCACCTTCAAAATTTAAAAACTGAGAGCGTGTTTCAACCCAGGGTGTTTCAGTGCTTGTATGGAAAACAATTTTCTGCTCACTGTATTGATATGTTTGGAGCTCTGTGCAAAGAGTTAAGTTATTGTATATTTTAGTTTTTTAATTGACTCCATATCTGCTGGCAGCAGAATAGACATTGATCTGGTTCTTTCCTTCACTTTATTTAGGAAAATACAGCACAGAGTGTTTACTCTGCCTCCATACAGCATTGCTTTGTAGGGTGAAAGTGAGGGCGAGACCACAGTGAAGAATTCCCTCATTGTCAATTTTAAAGGCTTCATAATAAATGGTAGGCTTTTTTGGATGGGAATCAGAAATGTTTTCATGACAGTGTTTTGCTTAACTTTTTGTATTCAGATGGGATTTTCTAAACTCTTTTGAATTTGCTGGTTTGATCATTTAAACATCTCCTTCTGGCCACCAACTACTTGATCAAATTACTGCAGTGACACTTTACCTGACAGCTGCTCAACAGGGATTTGAAAAGCTCAAAGTTGTGAGTGTAAATTAGAATTCAGTTGTAACAGGCATCATTTCCCTGGAGATGGCATCCAGCCTGCCTGTCAGGGCAGAGGATGAGGAGCTGGACCTGTAATTCAGCATGGAGAGAGGCAGAGCTGTCTCCACACTGGGTTTTGACTGAGAAAGGACTGGAGGAAGGGAGTGTAAAGAATGGATGCCCAGTATTGATCCAGTCCATACATTCCAGCTGAACTATCTCCTGAATTTGATTTGCATTAGGCCAGGCCAAAAGCATTAATTAGTGGCACTTGGCTGCTCATGACTTTCCATTTCAACCCAATTTGTGTGGCTGTGGAGCCATGTCCTTCCAGGGCCCTTAGCAAGAGCTCTGTGCAGGACTGATGGTTTGTGCTGCATCACTGGGATTATATTGAAATGTTCAATATTCCCCTGGCTTAAGGCAATGTTGGTTTACTGATCCCTTCACAGTGGTCATGCAGCCTTTCAAGGGTTACTTTGCTTTCCTCTGAAAACTCTCCAGGCCCTTTGTTTGTTTTTCCTCTGCTTTTTTTTTTTTTTTTTTTTTTTTTTTTTTTTTTTTTTTTTTTTTTTAAATTTTTTTTTTTTTTTTTTTCTGGAGTGCTTTGTTGCTGGAGGTCCCCATGCCCGTTGCAGCCTCTCCTTGCTGCATTCAGACAATTTGTGCAGTTTTGCTCTGGAAATGTTCCTTGGCACGGGTCTGGCTCCTCACAGCCCCACTGCTGGAGAGCATGGGAGGGAAGGAGCCCTCTGGAAGGAGTCTGCATTTTCCCCAAGAGCAACAGCACAAAGCAAACTGTGATCCTTGTGATGGATGAGCAGCTGAGCTATTGATGCCTTTTTCCATGCAGTCAGTCCCGAGTTCATGCATCTCCTGGAATGACCAAGGCTTGTAATGCCTGTTTCTTTCACTTCTTTAAACAGCAAAACGTCCTTTGAAAAAGAAACCTTGTAACCCTAAATGCAATGCAAGCCACCCACGGAGCCCTGCAGCCATCCAGCATTGCTGGGGTCCCCGTGTTTATTTTCCCCAGGATCACTAACAGCCCCAGCACGATTTTGCTTGTGCTGCTGAAAGATGTCCTGGAGATCTGTTTTATCATCTTAGCACCACAAACTGCTCTCATTCTCTCAGGCCTCTTGCAGAACAGCATGTGAGTGGCAGGACGTGTCCTGCACAGGGGAATTCTTATGAGGCAGAACTGCACTTGGGAGGTTTCATTTACTCCCAGTGGTAGTGAGTGAGTAACTCTGTGGTGCACTGAGCTCATCACCCGTTTATTGATTTCATCATTGGAATACATTGGTTTTTTCACGTTGGTGAAGACCATTTTCCTGGTGGTGTAAAAATTCTGCTTGTTTGAACTGTGTGGGCTGGTGCAGGAAAAAAAGTTCATAACAAACAAACCAAACATCTTCGTAATAAGCATTAAAAAAAATTATCTTTGTAACAAACAAGTTCCATTCAAGGAACTGCCCTATCAGTGTGTTGTCAACCTGCTGACCATCATCTCCAAATTCCCATGGTTTTGGGGCAGAAGAATCCCATGGGGTTATCCAGTTACTTCAGAACGTGAATTAGAGCTTTAATACTGTAAATGTTAATACTCTCTTCTCTCCCTCCCCCTTCCTGATGGCTGTAGGCTTGGAGTTTCCTTTCCTTCCCAAAAAGCTTTGGGGAAGAGAATGGTCAGTAGTGATGCAAGTCCCTCATGTTTGTGTTGTTCAGCTGGGATTCTTTGTTTTGTATCTTTTCCTCACCCCATGAGATCTGTTTTTCTCCTCTCAGTGTATGTTTTCCCTTCCCTGGCATAGAAATAATATACTGAAACATGCTTCAGTACAGGAAATCCTATATCCAGCATGGGGAGGAAAGGCCTTAATCAGTACAAATTCCTTTGTGTTTATATCAATCCTGACCCTCGGTGTCATTGGGACAAAGCTTTTAGTCTGGGCCCCAGGCACTGGTTGGTGCTGCTGGTTCACAGCTGCATCCCTGCCAGCCCATACTTGCCAGATTTCTGCTCCTGAAGTTATTTTTTATGGAGATTGCCTGGCCTTTCCATGGGAGGGGCTGAGATATGGGGCAAGCATGCAGGGAGCTCCCCTTAATTGCAAGCTTTTCCCTTCTTTGGAGGGTAGGTTAATCCCCCAGCATTTCCTGAGTATGAAGGGCTTTCATAAGAGAAAAGAGGATAATTCAAGAGAATTTGTGATCTGTTTCACAATCCTTATCCCTCTTTTCTAGGCCAAGCTGGCTGCATCATGACCATGGTCTAGAGGGAAGGAGCCCAGTGAGATCCTGGTCCCCTCTGGGGTCTCAAAGGTCCATGGTGTGAGTGTTTACATCAGCAGGAACCTTTCCAAGCAGCCTGGCCCTTAGTGGAGGCTTTAAACAGAGGATTGACTCTCCATAAAAAGAGCCCTGCACAAACAAACATTCCAGCAGCACCCTTCCTTCAGCTTTCAATATGTTTTTTATCAGGCCTTGAATTAAACCACTGTCCAATCATTTGAAGGCATGATTTTCAGGAGTCATCCAAAACACAATTAATGACAATGCAATGCATTCCCTGGGAGGGGAAGGAGGGAGTCTCCCTGCTCTGCCTTAAAGGGGCAGCTGAGTGGGGCTGTCCCACGGGCGGCCAGCCTGGGAGGGGCCTGGATCCCTTGTCTGCCCCTCTGGCTCTCTGCAAGGTGGGAAAGGTGACCAAGGGCCACGACTGAGGCACAGGATGAGTGCTGGCTGCACCCTGTCTGCAGCCTGGAGCTGGGAGTGGGGCTGGAGCAGCTCCCTGAGGTGTCTGTGGGCAGTGAGCAGAGACCTCTGCCTTATTTTCCCTTCCTTTCTCTCCTGCTCTTTCTTCAGAGCAGCAGCTCCCTGGGGCTCCTTCCTGGCTGCAGGCAGAGCAGGATCAGCCTGGCACAGTGCTGCTCTTCTGTGTCCCCTGCCCCTCCATCCCTGTCCTTCCCTGTCCCTGACCCCACTGTGGCTCTGGCTGAATTATTTTCTCCAAGCTCCATATATTGCTGCATTTTTTTTAATTTTTTTTTTTTTTTGAGCAAAGTCTGTGGTGGTCTCATTGGGCTTGTCCCATGGCTCACCCCAGGAGCTGCCAGCAGCTTTTCTTTGGGACAAGCCATGCTTCTTTTCCTGCCCATTCAAGGCATTCCCACATGTGGCATCTGAGGACACTCTTTAATATTTTCATCTTGTGGGTAACAAAGGAAAATAAGTCATTTTACCAGCCCTCTTCTGAGTGTTTAATTAAAGCTGTGCATTTATGACAGGAAATGGGAGCCAATATTCGACCTCTGAAGTGTTTATACAATTGATAGATCACTTTTTCTTACCTCATCCCCTGTTTGTGTACAAGATACTCTGTCAGGACGTTCCCAACACAATGCAGCACTTCGTTATACAATAGACATTTAAATAACAAACGATTTTTTTAATAGTCAGGGGTGTCTGCTGTAATACTTGGCCTGGGAAATGGGCTGGCCAGAATCTTTAGATGCAGATGGCATCAGTTCAGGTACTAGTATTATTGTGATTTTTTGCCAAATAACCAAATTAACATTGAGTAGTTTGGCTTGATGCTGAAGAATTCTCTTTTGGAAGGGAATTTTTTTTTGCCTTCCAAGTCCTGGCACATGTTGCAAGGACCTTAACATTGGAAGAAATAGATTTGGATGCTCTTCAAAGAACTCTGGTGTGGTTCTGCCGTTTTTAACTTTTTACCTTGCTGTTCTTTCTCCCCACCTCTTCCCAGGGGAACTGGAGGTAAATGATTGATACTCTGTCTCTCCTGCTCACTTTCTTTTTTTAAATCTCTTTTGGCTAGACTTCTCCAATGCAGAAATATTTACCAAAAGGAAAATCGCAAGGGCGGGGGAATGGAGAGAAAAGAAAAAGGAGTTGAGAAATAAAATATAAACATTCAGCAGTCCAGGATGGTGACTTTGTTGGGGAAAGAGGCTGAATTGTTTGTAGAACCTAATGAGATTTAGGATTAGGTTTCCTGTATCAGTGGGCAGCCACTGGGGAAAAGTAAATTCCCAGCACTGAAAACACTTTGCAGGAGAGGCATTTATCTTGTGGTGTTTGCAGATGTACCTGAGGGCTCCCAGCCTCGGGAGGTGCCTGCCCCCAAAACATTCCAGCCTGCAACAGTCAGAGAGGAAAAAGGCAGGGAATGGACATAGGAGCACAGAGAAATGGCACAGGGCAAAGGTAGCTAAAGGTGTTTGCTGAAGATCTCTGGGTAGGGTGAGATTGGTCTGTTTACAGCTGGAGTGGTCCAGCTTTATGTGCCAGAGTCTGAATCTCATGGGAATTTTTCAGTGACTTTGGTACACAGTTCAATTTTACATTATTACTTTTTTTACCTGACAGATGCTCGTTTTTTAGCTCAGATAAAATATTCCAGTTTTAGAGTTGTTCTCCTACAGCTTTCTTGTAAGGACTGGAGCATTCCAATCCAGGAACTCCCCTGGTGCAGTTTCCACTTCAATTGTCTTGTGCCACATCCTGACTGTGCAAACTGAGTCCCCAAGGAAGGATGGAAGTGGCTCTGTGGGACCATGTCCATCCCAGGCAGGGGACACAGCAGAGATCCCCACCAGCTTCAGCCTCAGGCCAGGGCAGGTTTTCCAAATTCCCTGCAAGGCTGAGCAAGAACAGCACCCCACAGAATCACAGAATCACTAAGTCACAGCATAAACTAAGTTGGAAAAGAGCTTTGAGATCATCAGGTCCAGCCTATTATCTATCATTACCTTATCAGCTAAACCATGACACTAGGATGAAGCTCTGAATTTGAATCCTTTGAGATTAGATTTTTGCCACCCAGGCAGGGAACTTTGGAGGTTTACCTGAGGCAGCCTGAGCACTGCAGTAGAAACCAGGTACTTGGGAATTCTGCTTGAAAGACCATAGACACCTCATGAGTCACCCTGACTTGTTTTTCTGTAGTTGTACCAAGAGATGTATTTTTTCCTCTCCTCTCCTCTCCTCTCCTCTCCTTAGCCACAGATCACACTCTTTCTTGTGCCTTGGCGTCATTGGAAGTTCTGCTTTTCACATCAGCCTATGAAAAAGTCTTGCCAGATCAACTCTGGCAGCTGTCAGCAGCCTAAGGTGCAGGAAATTCTCCCTTTTGAGAGACCTGGCTCAGTGAAATGTCATCTCTGACGTTAAGGTAAATGCAGGAGATCCACTAGAAGTGGGACAGAACTTTGAAGCCTGTGGCTGCTCCTTGCCAGCTGGAGGTGGGACCTCTTGCTGAGTGCATTCCTGAGGTTTAGACCTCTGGCTTGGGAGGGAGGATGGGAGAGGGAGGATGTTTGATTTCTAGGGTGAAGCTCCCTCCTCTCTGCCTCTGTCAAAGCAAATTCCCAGGCTTTCCTTTGGAAGGGTCAGTGGAGCCACAACACTTTTCCCAACACCACAACTGCAGTCAGCTGCTTTGGAGGAGGATCTGTGTTCATCATCCATGGGCTAAAGAGGCAGAGATCCACCCCTCAGCCCTGGGCAGCTCTGAGACACCTGAGCTGCAGCTTCTGGGCTGAAGGGTGACACCCCACACTTAGCACAAGCCTTGCTAAGAACATCATTTGTCATTTTTAAATCCTTGTACCAGCCCATTGTGATTCCACTGCACTAAAAATGTCCTCGATGTCTCATTTGTTTTTTTAAGCCAACCTCTGTTTCCCTTTGTGATACAGATCCCTTTTCCAACAATCCTCCCCCCGCCAAAATAAAATTCTTCCTGAGACTTAGTAACATTTTTTAATATATACACATAAAACAAATTTCCTTCCCCAACCATTCGTGTGGTTTTTCAAATCATTAAGGGAGTTTCCTCATTCTGTGATGTCAAGAGTCACCCAGATCAAAGCCTTTACTGATATTACAATTAAGCACTCTGCACCATTAAATTCACTTTCCACACTGTAATTTTTATAATAGGTCGGGAAGGAGCTTCATGGTTTGATTTCAGTCCAGCCATGGCGCCAGATTCTGATTTCTCATTAGTTCCTACACCGAGGTTTGTGAAATACTGGAGTTAACAAGGAGCCTGGATGAATATTGGACTGGCACCTGGCCAGCTCAGTGGTGTTCAGTGGACTTGGTGCATATGGGATGTCAGGGAAATGACACAGACAAGAGAAAGGAGCAGCTTCAAGACAAGGATGAGGTAATCCCTCTTCCTTCTCCCAAAATCCATCCCTGGGTGAACCGAGGTTGTGCAGAGCAGATCCAAGCACTTGCTTCAGTTCTGCATCCTTGCAGTAGAAAAATAGGGCAGAGAAAATAAACTCAGCTTGACAGGGTAAAAGGATCAGGCTGAAAATGGATCTTGCAGCAAAGGCAGAGAGGGAAAGATGAAGAAAGAAAAGAAATATTCCTCTTTTTTTCCTTGAGGGAACGTGGAATGGCTCCCATTGCCTTCTTTGCAGGTGCCTGGAGGGAGTGCTAAGTGCTCTCAAAATGGAAAAGGTCATTGGGCTGCCTTAGATTAAAAAAATAATGTAGGTGTTGGCTTAAGAAGCACCCTGTGCTCAGCATTCCCAGCCCTGGGAATTGCATGAGGGCAAGCAGCTCATTCTGGGGTCATTGGAGCTGTGGAAATGCAGGGATGGGGAGTTCTGCTGGAAGCTGGGACAAACCTGACTGAGAATCAGCAAAGGAGAAATCATGGAGAGCTCCTGATCCGGAGTGCAGGCAGCAGGGCTCCCTGCACAGCACAACAGCTCACTCTGGGTGGGTGTTTCTGGAAAACTCCTCCAGCAAATGTCAGAAAAACGGATCCAAAGCGAGCGTTCTCATGCAAATATTTGGAGATACACAAGCTCCACTCTTGCCCCGAGCCACAGCCCTGCATCCTGCCCACTAATGTGGAACAGATGACCTTTATTACCTGGGCTCTGTGCAGACTCAGACCTGGGAGCAAAGGGGGGAAATATTTGACAAGTTGGGAGCCAGGGGTAAGTTTATACAGACTGGTCCTAAACCTGCAGCAAACACCACCACTTAATCTAAGAGGTTCTGCTGAGCCAGAACAGGGACTTGGTTCTACACCAACAAGATTTACAGCCTGAGTGTGCTGGGTTTAGCTGCAAACTTTGCTCTGGGTCCTGGATTTGGGAGAAAAAAAAAAAGAAGAAAAAAAAAAAAAAAAAAAAAAAAAAGAAAAAGTGTTTTCTAATGCGTTTTTCCAGGAAGTTCCCTCCGTGAGCATCCCCATTCCAGATGCAATTTCACACTGCAGCCAGACAGTTTTAAGGGCTGCTACTGAGTTGGGGTGGTGACAGATGATACCTGTGACAGCATCTCTGCAGTGCATGTCCCCTCCCTCCCCCTGCAGTAAAATAAAAGGGCAGTGCAGGGGTGCAGGTGTGGCTGCAGTGGTTGGGACTCCTCCCTCTGATGGCTGCTTTGAGTTGTCACCAACGGGACAGAGCTGTTATCTATCAGTTTTACACATTTTTGGGACTAGGATTTGGACTTGGGAACCTTCTTAATGAAAACACAGTTACAACCCCAGAGACTTGGGGGAACCATCCATCTCCCCTGAAGAGGCAGTTCTGAGCTGAGATTCATTTCCATGGTGGGCAGAACTGCTTTGGCACTGGAAATCTAAGCCCTGCTTGCAGGGAGTTTGAAACCATCTCTGCTATCAGGAGCTTCAGGGACTCCAGCTCATGATACTGCAAATTGAATCAGGGTTTCATTGCACACCCTGAATTCATAAACCAAAAAAGGAGATACAGCCATACCTTAGCTCAGCTACCTTTGGCAGACATAATGTGGGTAATAGTGTTCATTCAGTTTGGGTGATACTCCTGGAGACTTAATAATCCCAGCCTAATTCAGTGTGAGCAGCTACTGAGCACAAGCCAGAGCTTGTTGGTGGATCCAGGTCGTGCTGACCTGCAGTGGATGTGAGTAAGAGCTCCCACTGTGCCCCAGGAGCAGCAGGGAGGCACAGCAGCTTCCAGGTGGGAGGCAGGGGCACCAGAACACATCTCATGTGGCACACACAGGCCTGGACATGTGGCCACATTTACTGCTCTCCTTTCCAGCCCTCTCTTTCTGCCAGGAAACCTCTGAGAGAAGGGAAAATGTCAGGAGCTGTTTGACATTGTGGTCTCCACACTTAGTTCAACACTCAGGATTTCTGCCTCCTGTCATTTATCTTGTCCCTTTTAGTGTGCTTTTTTGTGTGGGGCTCCTCTGCTGGGGCTCTGCTCTCTTTCTGAGCCAAGGGCAAAGCTTTAGTTCAAAAGCCCAACAATAAATTTTCCATCTTATGTTCAAATTTCTGTTTGGCCAGAGGCCAAATGCCAAGGTGTGGCTTTGCTGGTTTTGCTGTTCAGCAGCAGCACATTTTCCTCCAGTGCTACTGAGAAATCTCAGCAGGTTCATGATCATACCCAAGATGACTTTCCTGTGGCAGAAAGCACAAGTGCTGCTCCTGGAACTCTCTAGAAAGATGTTTTTGCTGGAATTCTCTGTGTCAGGCTTCACTGCTGCTCTTTGCTTTTGCTTGTGGCTTCTTTGGCATCTGATTTAAATCAGAGACATCTCAGGGCCTGGTTTGACACAGATGTGGATGCACAGGACAGAGGCTGAGCCACCTCTGTGCTGCCACTCCTGTTGGCTCCAGGCCCTGGGATCAGTCCTGAGCTGCTCTGGGAGCTGGGGGGATTCAGGGAATTTGTCCCTGCTGCAGGTGAAAGACTGAGAGCTTTGGAGAGGGAGCTGTGCCTCAGGAATGAGCTCAGCAAGATAAACCAGGAGTGGTTCAGGCTGTTCCATTCATGGTAGCTCTGAGGACCTGTAAGACATCACAGGCTCAATAACCTCACACTTGCACTTCAAACAAAAAGCCTATTTTTCCTATCTTTTAACAGAAATCCCCTGGAAACTGCAGAACTGCCTTTTTTTTTTTTTTTTTTTTTTTTTTTTTTTTTTTTTTTTGTTACACATTCCTGCAAAAAGTAGGATGAAACTCTCTCTGTTTTAGGCGAAATATTTTGCAATTTTCCAATGACCTTGCCAATAAGAAAATGATTCCCCATATATCATGGGAAATGCCTGCTTTCTCACAGGGCTGCAATGTTCAGCTATCACCAGTGAAGGATTCTGCTGGCTGCAAGCTTGGCAGGAACACCAAGATCTTCTGGTATGGTACATTACATGAACTATTGACTGGAGAATGCCAAAAGCTTCACCCCATTTTAAATGAGCTCCATTTTTTAAACTAAATCAGCATATGAATCAAATGTGTTTCTTCCAGAAAATGAGAGTCTCAGCCTCTGTCCCGAGTTTACATCATTGCCCTTTTTATCCGAGGAATCAATCTCCAGTTAACGGTTGAATTGCTTCATCATCTCATCAAACACTTGGGCTGAATCCTGCTCTCCCAGGGACGGTCCAGTGACCATTTTGCTGCTAAGTGTTAATATTCTCCTGACTAGACATGTCCCTTTCCCTGGCTGGGTGCTGGGATGTGCATGCCAGGAGCTATTCATTATGGATGAAGAATGGTTTGTGGTTAAAGTCCTGGACTGTGTTGTGGGAGATCTGAGCTCAGTCCCAGATTCTTCTTCCATTTCCCTGTGTGACTGTGCTATGAGCGAGTTGTTTAATCTTTCAGTGCCTCAATTCTCCTTTGGTAAAAAGGGAATAATCCTATTTCCTTTCTTCCACCCTTCCCTTTTACAGTGTTTGTTTTCACTGTTGCTTGTTTATCACATCTGTGGGACACAGCATACACTAACAGGAGTGTTAAAACATTACAAAACCATGAATAATAATTTAGCTTTTCACTTAATTTTTCATATCCCACTTTTAAATTGAGAAAGATAAGGAAAGCTTGATGGCAGTGCTGTCTGTTTATGTGCTATGACCTACTTGTCCCAGAAAGCAGCATGGCCAAGAAATTGAAACAAGATCTTGTGAAGTGCCATTGCAAATAAATCTGCTCCACTTCCCTTCTGTCAAGGCATCTCACGCTAGGGAAGACCACTGGGAGTCATTAATTGTATAATGGATATACTGGATTCTTTAAAAGGGCTGTTTTCCCAAAGATTAAAGCAATTATGAGCAAAGTGGTTTGAAAATAAAAAAAAAAAAACAACCCACCCTAAAGCAAACAATGTGGATGATAATGGGGAATGGTTGAAGAAAACTTCAGCAGATGCTGTAGAAGTCACAGTTCTGCAGTTGTGGAAGAGGATTTTGTCAATGAGAACCAAACAACCCCTTCCCCTCCCTCAGCCCAGCAGAGAAGGGAAATGGAAGCTGCTGTGTGAACATGCATATGAAAACAGGCATTGCATATATATGAGTGCAGGAATGGAAATAAAGGGAAATATGAGACTGATAATGAGGCTGGAATATATCAGCACTTATGAGATAAAGATGGCTGATGAAGAAAAATAAGGAAAATCATTAAAGTTGTTGATGGGGTGGTAGAACTGGTTACAGCAACACAAAATAGAGAAGAAAATGTGGAAAAACAGCAACAAAAATCCCTGGTGACCTTTCTCTGAACACTGTTCCCCATCCATGGAATTAAGGAAGGAGTTTGCCCTTCCCCAGGTGCAAGCTCCCTCCTGCAGCTCAGATTGGGGTCACCATCAAAACATGCTGGCATTGTGATGTGGACACCTTCCCCTGATTTCAAGTATTTCAAGGTGGGAACTCAACTTTTAACAAAGGAAATACCAGAGAATAAGGGAATTGTAACTTGTGAGCTTCCACAGACTCCTTGCAGGTGTACTTGGCATTTTCATGAGGGTGGTGACACATGAAAGATGCCATTAATCACTCTAAAACTAAAGCTTGGCAGGCAGCACAGTGCCACAAGGAGTACCAGCTAAGCTTCAGTTAATACTAAAGCAGAAAATGACCTCAAAGCAAATCAACATCATCATCTCAGTTCAAAGGAAAAAAATCATTTTGGAAGCACAGTTTGTGTTCACTTCCATTTTTCACCTCATTGTTCAACCTGATAGGTTGCTTTCTATAAATAATTTCTGTTCATTTAAATCCTTCAAAAAGGTAGTGGCTTCTGACTCCCATATCTGTGACTAGCAAGCCTGGGTTCCTGCCTGAAATTCCTGCCATGAACAAGTGGATACTCCCTTTAGAAGAGCATGAAATGCACTTTCTTGAAAGCAAGATCCAGTCCCCTGATAGTGCAGGGATATAAAGCAACCCTTAACCTGGAGAACCTGTGCCTCTGCACGTGATCTTGTTGGTGCTTTTCTGAAAGACAGCACAGGAGTAATAATTAGCTCCTGCAAAATGTTTTGAAGGAGCAAAGTCTTTCATCCTGTCTGGATGCCTTTGGAGCCACGGCAGTGAAACTGCAGGGCTTGGGATGGACCTGCAAAATGCAAGAGTACATTTATACAGGAATTCATTGCACAGCTTGGAGTGATCCAACAACTCTGAAAACCTGTTTCTAGGGTTCCTTTATTCTGGCAGTGGAGCAGGGTGGCTCCATCCTCCTGCCTGCTGTTCCTCCTCGTCCCAGCTCCTCTCCTGTGCTGACACCACCTTTCTGTGGGGTTGTTGTTCAGCTGGGTCAGTTCCCTGCTCTGGGTCACAGCCCAGCCCAGGGCTGCAGTGCTGGCACAGGGCAGGCAGCAGAGCCAGCAGGGATGGGGAGGATGCAGTGCCAGCAGTGACTTGATGCTGGAATTAATGACCCTGGTGTTTTCTACAGCTTTTCTCCACCCCTTTGTAAAAGTTGAAAATAGGATGGAAGGCAGAGAACAAGAAGGTTGTGTACAGTTTGGTGTGGGTACTGTATTTAGCAGCCTCAGTGATAGATGTTGGATGCAGAGATAAATATTTGTGTGTCCAGCTGAGGGCCAGGGCAGCCCAAATCACACTTGAATCTCTTCCATTCCTGTTGAATTTGAAAAAGCAATAATCTACAGGCAATTTTTATGTTGAGGTCTTGTTCTCCTAACCCTACAAATCCCCACTACAAGCAGCCTTTCAGAGCTGCAGGAGTGCCTGTCTCACAGAGCTGCTTTCACCTTTCTGTGGGGCAATAATTCCATTCCAGGGCTCCCAGAGAGGAGTGCAGTCACAGTTTACACCTTTGTGCAGAAGCCATCAAAAAGGAAAATCATTTAAGGCTTAAATTACACATCAATTGATAACACAGCAACTTCTCCTTTTTAACTTTCTTCACTCCAAAGTGTCCACATCTCAGAGATTCTCTGTGCTCATGTGTGCACAGGTTTTGTCTTTTCATTTTGGTAGATGTCATTTATTCTTGTATCCATTTCAGCTGGGTGTGAATGTGTGCAAACAAATGCTCAGCACCCAGAGATGTGCTTCTTTTCTCTTACATCCCAACCTGAGCTGCCTTAAGAGGTTATTTTTTCTGCAAAGTCAAGTGCTTGACCATTCAGAACTGTCACAGTTCACCTTCAGCTGACCCCCTGGCACATGTATTGTGTTATCTGTCTTTAATGACAGGTTACCAGGGGTTTTGTTCCTTTGTTTTAACCCTTTTCCTCTGAAGTTGCTGAACCATTTGGTTAGGAAATAAAACAAAACAAAACAACCAGTACTTAGCAGGGAAAGCTTCAGCAGGAATAGTTAGTTTGGCAGGGTGACAGGAAATTGTAAAAGGGTTTCTTTTTGGCAAACTTGGGAAATGTTGATAAAAAGAAGGGTTGCAACCTGCATGTGAGCTAATAGCTCCTGCACAGTCTTTCATTCCCAAATAAAAGCAAGGCAGAGGCCACTATTTATTCAATAAACAGGATGCATTTGATTAACCATAGAAACAATTTGGCAGAACCATGATTTATGTAAAAAGTTATTGAAAGCACATCTAAATTTAATTTAAAAAGAACACATCATCACCACGGTTAATATTTTTCTGTAGCCTAGTTTTGAAAACCATTAGTAGTAATAAACTTCCCTCCCATAAAATTTCTGCCATTTTAATTTCCAATTAGAACTTGCAAAAGATATATACGTGGCAGTAAAAGTAAAGAAATTAAGTCTCAGCCCATGCTGCAGCCTGACACAATGATGCCCCATTGCTCATAAATCAGTTTCTGTTTGTTGTGAACCTCTTAAATCCACACTGGTAAGAGGTGTAGAGGTATTTGTCTCCCATGAAAACATTCTCCCACACCCTTTGTAATTAAAAGTAATCTTAAATTTCATCTAGTTCCATGAGAAAGAGCTTTCATACAGTAATTTGAGTTGGACTCCAGAACGATGGAATGTGAGTTGAAAGTTTAATGAATTTACTCTATAAATCTTATTCTCTGTTTTTCTTGTCAGTTGTATCAGGGCATTACACATATTTTTCCTTGCATTGCTAGCTGGGGAATTTTTTTAAGAGAACCTCAGCTCGTGTTTTTGTGCAGAGCCCTGTCTGCTGATGTTGAGTTTATTAATCCTGTAGCATGATTGCTGCTTTTGGGGATCAGAGCTGGATGCCATTCTTCCCATGAAACAAGACTGGGAAAGCTCCTCTTGGTTAAGTGATTTCATGAGTGTTGTTTTAGTTTATTGGCTCTGTAGCCTGATAGCACAGCAGAGCGTTGGTTGTGCTTTCAGCTGAGTTATTTATCCAGTGGGATTTGCTGAGAGCAGGTCTTGAGCTCTTCCAGCTTCTACAAAATGCTTGAGAATGGAAACCTGCTAAGAAGGAGGTGCTGGATATTCCTATTTTTTTTGCAGTGCAACTGCTCCTGGAAGTCAGGAGGTGAGCTCAGTTTGCTGACAGGTGAGGAATGGTCCCTGCTGAGGACAAAACACACCCAGAGCTGCAAGCAGGGCTCTGTTATAGGGGATGGAGGGACAGCACACAGGGAATGGCTCCCACTGCCAGAGGGCAGGGAAGGATGGGAGATTGGGCAGGAATTCCTGCCTGTGAGGGTGGCAGGACTGGCACAGGTGCCCAGAGAAGCTGTGGCTGCCCCTGGATCCCTGGCAGTGCCCAAGGCCACGCTGGACAGGGCTGGGAACAACCTGGGACAGTGGAAGGTGGAACTAGATGAGATTTAAAGTCTCTTCCAACACAAACCACTCTGAGATTCTGGGATTCTTTACTGCTCAGACTTGCCATGTGCTTTTCTTTAAGGACTTCATGTTTGCTCTCGAAGTTGTCCTCACGTGTGTTTCCCTCCAGGTGCACTGGAATTGGTATTAAATGAATAAAGGAACAAGGGGAATGATGACAGGATGGAGTGGGGAAGGGGAACAGAGGGGTGAGGACAAGGAGAAGGTGGGAAAGATTGCCAAAGGAGTTTGGCAATTAGGCCTTTGGAGTGACCTCACCATTCTCCCACGCAGAACAATTTTCTGAAACAAGACAGATTTATAAGGATTATGGGAAAGTTTATTTTGCACTACCTACTGCATTTTGTTCTATGTATGTATATAAACAGAGCTGAGAGTTCCTTAAACATCTTTACAGAACATAATTCAGCAGTGGCCAGAAAGATTAAAAGTACACAGGAGGACTTTGTGTAAATAAAAGAAAACGTTAAATGGAAAGGAGATGAGCAGGGAAAAGCCAGAGGGGGAAGGAAAGAATGCTGCTCCCTGTTACCCCATGTGTTACAGGGAATACAGATGAGTTAAAATCCTCTCTGTGAGAGAACTTTAAAGTGGATGAAGGAGAGATGTGAGATTTTTTGCTACCAGAAGCTGTCCCTTTTCTGGTGGTATCTGCAGGAGTGTGGAGTGAGGGTAAAATCCACCTTCCTGCTCTGGCAGCAGCACAAACAATTTGTACCAGCACAGGTACTTCATAATAGTTACAGAGAGAAGTTAAAGTTGAGCTTTCCATCACCTCAGCTGCTTCTTGAGTTCTTCAGGATCAAAATATGAAAAATTAATTAATAATACATTGAATTCCCACATGCTGCTGGCTAAAGCAAAAAGAAGTGGCTCTCCTATATTGACAGCTTACAGGAGGAACTCTGAGCTATGCATTTTTTAATAATAAAAGTGATCAAAAAGAACATGTCAAAACACACAATCATAAAGGGCAATTGTGTGGTTAAACAGAGGGAGTCCCTGTTTTGTGCTGGCCTTTTGTGGGAGTGCTCTTGCTCCTGCAGCTCCTGCTCCGAAGGAGGCACAGCCTGGATCGACAGCTTGATTTTCTTCCTTCATCTTTCAGTTTGCACGACCACAGTCTGCCACCTGTCAACAGGGTCTTTATTATATTGGAGAAGCCAGGAGGAAAAAAACATGCCTTGAGGTGTTTCCATATCAGCAGACGTCGCAGTGTGGTCTTTGTAGCCAAAAAATATGTTGAAATATCACAGGTTTTTCTTACTGCTGCTTTCCCTGTTCCATCTCCAGCAAGCTGCCTTCAGATGG
Source organism: Oenanthe melanoleuca (assembly GCF_029582105.1). Taxonomy (NCBI): domain Eukaryota; kingdom Metazoa; phylum Chordata; class Aves; order Passeriformes; family Muscicapidae; genus Oenanthe; species Oenanthe melanoleuca. The sequence continues at coordinate 1,742,297 of NC_079344.1, read as the reverse complement.
AAGCAGGCTCTGCCTGGGGTGATCTCCCTGTGCCCCAGATCCCAGCTGGGGTCACAGGCTCAGTGCAGGACTTGTGACAGTCCCCACCCCTGGCAGTGTTCACAAACCCAGCAGATGTGGCCTTTTGGGATAAGCTGGAGTGGGAAAGCAGATATTAGTCAAAAATTTAATGATCTTGGAGATCTTTTCCAGCCTTAATGATTCTATAACTCCTCAGGTTTAGGTTTCTGCAGAGTTTCCCCCACAAATAGAACGAGGAAAGTGCTGGAAGGTGGGAATTCACCTGCCCTGGCACAAAGTTCTTCCAGCTGTTTCTGCCACATCCAGTCCATCAGTGCAGCTGAATCTGGCAGTGTCCTAGCCCAGAATGCTGTCACTAGAAAAAAATGGGATCTATTTTGGCAGGAACTTTATCAACTAACTGATTTTCTGTACCCCAAATGTATAAAAGTGGATTTGGGAAGTGCAGCCATGGAGATCAGCAGCCAGGAGAGCTGCTTCTCCATGCAAAACTGACTGTCACAAATGCTCTGTTGCTTTTTCCCAGGTGTTTTGCTCTGACAAGCTAAATTCTCCTCCTTTTCCATCCAAAAAAATGGGTGGAAAAGTGCAGTAAGGTCCTGGTGAGACTGGCCAACCAACTCACATATCAAAGTCAACCCAGATGTCCAGCAGTTCCCTCTGTGCCATAAACAGCTTCAGCAGCACTCAGTCCAAACCCACTATTTAGGTTTCTTTTAAGGAAAAAAAAAAAAAAAAAAAAAAGAAGAAAAAGCAGCAAATTGTGATGATTAATGTGGAGGTCCCAGGGAAAGCAATGGGTATAAAGGCCTCTTCATTTTTGACAGGTGCATTGTGCATTCTGGGCTCCCAGCCAAGACACATTGTCATCAAATGTTAATCAAATCTGCAAATAATATACAAAGTATTAAATTGTGCTTATTCTTAGAGTAATTCGAGACATAAATTTATCAAGCTGTGCTATATGTTAAGGTCCCTTAAAATGAAGAAAATCAGGGCTATGAGGCAGATAAAGAGATTGTGACAACAAAGGGCTTTCAGTGAGCCCTGCCTGGTTCAGGGGAATGAAAACCTCTCAGTATGTTCATGCAGAAAATGTTCTGATGAAAACAAGTAAACCCACAAGTAAAGAGAAGCAGGCTGGGATGAGAACATGTGAAATCTCTCTACAGCTGCACACTTAAAATAGTAATTTCAGTTTTCTGCAGGTGGCTGTGCCCTTCCTCACCAGGGCTGTGGCTGCAGGTCCCACCCCCAGCAGTTATTCTGCACCTGAGAAAAACACGTGCATTAGAATAAGAAACTCAGTTTTCAGGCTGGAGGACTTTCTGCAGCTGTGTTTTCTGTGCTTTTGGCTGCTCACCCTGCTTCCTGCCAGATCCTGGTGCACTTCTTTGGGATGCTCTTACCTTCCCCTTTGGAACTCAGATCCCTGGTGTCCCCAGTGTTTGTGTCTGAGCAGCAGCATTCAGAAAGTCACTGAATCTTCTGACTTTGCAAGGTCTTTAATAAGTTAATTATTGTTTAAATTAAGTGTTCTTTACTATGAAATTAAGAAACTGCCAAAATTAAATATAATGGGCAAGTGAAATGCAGAGTGTGAAGATGCTCTAGATCAGCCTGCAGCCACAGGAGGCCTTTCTTACTGACCCAAGGTCTGTGCTGCTCTTCCCAAGCCTCCCAGCACAGGGATTTTCAACTGTATTTCATTTCCCTGGCAGAATCCTTCCCATTTTTTTGCTCTAAGCCTACCCAGAAGGGATTTTCCTGGAGCAAGCTTCTTCCCCACTGGTGAAGTGGGATGGATGGATAAGAGTGTAACTGTGTACATGCAGGTGAGACCCAAACCCTCCCACAGAAGCTCTGCAGCGAGGCCATCAGCTCTCTAACGAGTCATTTCTTTTCTCTGGGGGGTTTTGCAGAGTGGAGTTGTCCTGTTTATATCCAGCAGGGAAATAAAGAGGGGCTGGCAAAGCCCTGAGCCCTGACCCTGCCTGTGTCCCTGCCCTCCCTGCCACGTTCAGCACAGGGCAGCCCTCCCAGCCTCTCTGCACTCAAGAATGTAATTGCTTCACTGCCTATCCCCTTAGCAAAGCAGAAATACAGCAACCCAAACTCTTCCTCCTCAAGAATGTGCCTTGCCAATGGCCTTTGTCAGGGCCAGGTTGTTATCAGGGCAATGCCTGGTGTTTACTTTTCAGTGCCAGTAAATAAATCTCAGTCCTGCTTGACCCTTCGCTCTCTGGCCTCCCCCGAGCTGAAAACAAAAATGCTGTTCTGGATACAATCAACCAGTTTGCTTCAAGTCCTGCTTTTCAGGATCTGAGTCTGAAACTGGTGGTCTCTGAGTCTCTTAATGCCATTAAAGCTCAGATTTCAAAGATGTGTGCCTTGGAGCTTTTGGGTTTGATTTAAAGATAAGCCACTCAAGCTATGTTGATCAAGGGAGTGTCTTTATGTGAATTTTCCTTTTCAAATAAATCCAGGCCAAGATTTATCGGATCCTTCTAAAGGCATTTGTTACTGGAAAACATTCCTGCCTGCATCCAGCTCGTCTTTTTTCTTCCTTTAAGGAAGGATCCTGAGCTGGCCCTTTCCTTTCTCACAGCACTGGATTTTAGGCAGTCCATAAAACAATGACATGTTCTCATATGCTGAGGCTCTGTGTGATTTGTGAAGCCTCCGTGACCATTCCTCACTTTCTTATTCCTCTTTTTAAAAAATTTCATTACAATTTATGAGAGTCTTTCCACATCCAGCAAAGCAGTGGAAACAGCCAAGAAAGTGAGACCTGGTGGGAATTAAAGGCTTCTCATCCACGAGCACAATGGGAATCAAGTGGAGCTGTGTCACCAAAATGCCACAAGTGATGCTTGTCCCCCACTTAGAGATATGAAAGTGTCACCTCTGATCACCTGCAAATCAGCTCTGCCTGAGCTGGTCTGAGCAGTGCCAGGGTTGAAAATTTCTGCAGGAATGACCTGAGTGTGTGAAACATCTCAGACATTTATTTTCACTTTTTTATAACATGTACTGTGTACATTTTCCAGTTACTATCCAGAGCGTACGAGACCAATTTTAGATTACAAACAGAAGAGCAAAAGCTGCAGCATCTGTCAGGAACAAACCAAACCATCAGGGCCTCTTTGCTCTACAAACACCTCCAGAAGTCCAAACCCAAGCCCCATTCCCTCCCTGTTCCATGAAGTTTTCAGATCTCAACTCTGTTGATTAAAACGTCCCCATTTTGGTTTTTATCCCTCCCTGCTTTTTGTGCTCACTTTGGATTTGCTCTGTCCCTACAGAAGTCCTGCTTATAGGAATCCCACCCAAAATCTTTCCATTTGCAGGGCTGGTATAAAACCCTAATTTAGCAGCTGGAATATTTGGAAGGAGCAGAGCAGCCTAAGGCCAGCTGGATGTGGGGAGGGGAGAAGCAGCAGATCCATGTGGGAGGGAAGAGCAGGAGGAGGGATCTGGGGAGGGTGAGGGTCTGTGGGAGCAGCCTGGAGAGATCCTGGAACCTGAGCCTGAATATTTCAGAGCTCAGTTCAGCAGCTCTTTGGGGAACCACAGCCAGGAGAGCAGCACGGGCCACGGGTGTACCCAGGGGGGCCAACTGCCCCATCCCAGAGCTGCTCCCTGCTGGACCACACAGCCCTGAAAGGGTTAACAGGAACAACGTGCTCCTGAGCAGCAGGGATGCTTTCACCTCCCCCAGCTTTGAATCCTTCCCCTACAGGTATATAGCGGAATATATACATTGTACACATATAATATGTGTAATTATAACATGTATATATTATATATTATATATTATATATTATATATTATATATTATATGCTATATAGCATATAGTATATATGCAAATATTTCTATTATATATAATATATATTTATATACATATTATTTATAAAATATATAGTATAATAGGAATAGAATAGAAGAATAGAATAGAATAGAATAGAATAGAATAGAATAGAATAGAATAGAATAGAATAGAATAGAATAGAATAGAATAGAATAGAATATATATACATAATATATACATTAGTATGTGAGTTAGCAAACCAGAGCCCTTGCTGATCCCTCAGGTCTGTGTGGCATGTGCCAATAGGTGACAGTGACATGGGCCAGAGCCCCTGTCCCCCTCAGTGTGTGCCATGTGTTCCCTGCCCCTGGCAGGTTTTGTTCCCATTCCTCCTCTCTCCCTTTCCTGAGGGCCACAGGCTGAGCTCAGGTGGTCACCAGCATCCTGTTCTCCAAAAAGAGCAAGAAGAATTTTGCTCTTAACCAGGTCTCTGACCAAATGGGAGGAAAGATGGAAATACCAGGATGAAACTCCATGATTTGTGACCTTTCAGTGGAAAATATTTTCAAAGTAAGCCATAAACACTTCATTTCTCCAGCAGTGGATTTGGTTTCAGGCTAAGATGGTTTCTGCAGAAGAGATTTTGGTTACAACCAGGCAATAAGGGGCACTCCAGTTAGACATTCCCAGAAGGAATCTCTTCTCCCTGGACCCGCTGTCAGAGGAAAAGCTGCTCTGTGCCTGTTGTGGGGATGGGGCTGCAGAGCCACGTGGGCAGTCTGCTCCTCCTGGGGCCAGGGAAGGAGTGATCCCCGGGGTGATGGAGACATTCCCAGCCCTAAACCCAGATAAACATCCAGCCTGATCTCATCCCCTTCCCTTCCCTTGTTCCAGCCCCTAGACCTTCACCCAGCCCCAAAGGAGATGCTGTTTCTAGCATGATATCTGATTTTGGGGTAAGATTTCTGAGCAATAGTGCAGCTACCTTTCATGAGGAGCTGTTCCAGTATGTCATTACCCTCACAGCTACGAGATTACATCTTAATCCAAGGTCGAATATGTCTAGTTGCAAGTTCCAGTCATTAGATCTCATTAAGCAAGGTTGAAAAGTCCCCCACTATCAGATCCCTTTTTGAAGTTTCCTCTGTGTATTAATAAAATTGTCTCTTAATTTTTGGGAGACAGTCTTTGGAAAGAGGCCTAAACATAGCACTGAGCATAATAAAATGAAGTTTAAATTGGCAGAGAAACCAAAAAAAAAAAAAAAAAAGAAAAAAGCCAACAAACCACCAACGACCCAAACCCAACCCTGAAGCCCATCCCTTCCCTTCCCTCCAAGAACTTTAAGGAACTGAATTAAAAATGAAAGCTGGGAAATTTCAGGTTTGTGGTTGCACCCACCCACCTGGGCTGTCTGTGCTGCAGCTGCAGAGATACTGAGAGGTGGCCTGAGAAGTGGGGTTTAAATTTCCCAAATAAAGCTGCAGCTCTCTTATCTCACATGCCATGTGCCCTGAGTTATGGTGGGGAGAACGTTGCCTTGGTTTGTGGGTTTTAGCTACGTGGCTAATGTTAATTTAAAATAGATCTCTGTGGTTTCATACTTCTCCATTTGTGGTGTGGTTATCTGAAAAACACCATTCTGTCTCTCCAGGAAGACAGAGGATGGGAAAACAAAGACTGAAAATGCTGGGCAGAAAGAGCTGCTGCATTCAGACACCTCAGAGAGCTGGAGGCTGGTTCACCATGGGTTTAATGCTCCCCTCATCCCTCCCAGCCAGAGCAGGGGTCTGTTCCTCCAGTTCCCCAGCTGGATTCCAGTTTGGATAATTACCCTCAGCCCACTGAAGTTTCTTCCTGCAGTTTCAACTGAATGTTATTTTTTGTTTCCTCCTTTGAAAAGAAACCCATTGTTAGCATAATTGGCACTGAGGTGGCAGCAGTGGTGGGGAGAGGGATCTGGTTATCTACAAGAAGGTGTTATTTAATATAATTAACTGGAGCATGGATCTGCTGCCTCCCTCCCTGGGTTCAGCTCCCAGCTCAGACCCAGGCTCTGCTCCTCATTTTAAAGCTGGTTCTTCAGGAACTGGAGCAGTTTTCCACCATACAGGTCTGATCCTGTACTGTGCTAGGCAGCCTCAACTCTGACTGAAGGCAATGAGAGCAGAGGTAACTCAGCATCTCCCAGAAGGAGGGATTTGAATGTCAGATGAGTTGAGGGTATGGTTTTGGGATCAACATTTGGTTCATGACTCTGGGGTTAAGGGCTTAAAATAATTCTGCTATGAGCAGGTTTAAAGTTTAGCTACCTCAGAGCTCAATGTTGGAAACATGCCTTAGAGCAGGGATCCACCTTCATCAGTCTGTCTGAGGGCAGACCACAAGTGGAATAACCAATGTCTGCAATAACCCCTCAATAACAGACCAGCAGCAGCATTCTCTGCTTCCCTCCTCATCTCTCTGATTCCCAGAATAAACCCCAAGTGGCTCATTCATCATTTTGGGTTTCATTTCTCTTTCCATTCTGTGCCACCAGGGCTGTGTATCACCTGCAGGATTTCACCAGCAGCAGAGTGACCAGAGCAAGAGAATCCTGCCAGTATTTATACAAACTGTGCTAAATCTTCAAAAAGACCATTTCACTTTCCATCATTTCCTTTAAATAACTTCCTCTTTAAGTGTCTTTTTTCAAGCCCCTGATTTATGTCAGAGGGTGAGTGGCTGTTTGTAATTGATTTCTCCACCTGGAGTGACATTATTGCTACACCAGTGGAATGTCCCTCCTGATGGCCAGGCTCACCTAAGAGTCAGGACAGTGATGTGAGCAACAGCAATAACCTCCTGTGAGCTAAAAACTAGTATTTATAGGGTATTTTCATAAATACATTTTACTTCTGCTGAAGCCTGGTATTGCTAGCAGGGTGTGCAGAGAAGGATCCTCAGGAGATGCCACCCACAGATCTGCAAGGGGTGAGCAAACCCCAGAGGGGGAGGAGGTTCTGTTTTGATATCCAGCCAAGAGCTGCTCTAGAAACAAGGCTAATAACAGTTTGCTGGGGATGGGCTTTTACTTGTGATGTCTTTGGCTCTCCCTGGCACTTCGTGCAGAACCAGGAAATGGAGAAAGGTGCATCCAACATCAAACAGCTTTCAAGCAGGCATTTTTGCCTAATATCCTAAGGAAATGAGTCTTGTGTGATCATGCTGCCTCTGGGCTGTATGTGTGTGTCTAAAAGCTTTTGAATTCACTGGCCAACTCCAGCCAGATTTAGCAAAAGGGTGAAGATCACACAGGGATCTGTTCCTGCAAGCTGGGGGACAACAGGTGGCAGGGGAATAGATGGGAGACCCCCTGTTAGCTCCTCACTGAGAGAGGAGACCAAGCTCACTCCATTAAACATCAGGGATCCACACAGGGAAAGGAGGTGAAAGATTGGGAGTCAGACAGTGGAAAAGAAGCCTGTGTCAGTTTTGCCCATCATGGATGTGCTCTGTGAAATCCCAGAACTGATCTGTTGTATTTGGAGCTGAATCACAGGACTCCCTTTTGGCCAACACCTCCCTGGGAAGATGCTGAGTGGGACAAAAATCTTGTGGGGATCCTATAAATGCCCAAACCCTAAGCTGGTTAGAAATGGATTCCATGTGAGATTCCCCAATTCACAGCAAAGCTGGTTATCCAAGGCTTTAAATAAAATGATCAATTTTTAGTCCTTGCTTTGCTGCCTCCAGGGAAAGGCAGTCCTTAATCATAGGAGAACATATGGCATTTTAAAGGCCCCAAAGGCTTTTTGAATTATGTTTATAGAGACCAAAGTCTTTGAGCACAAATGTTTGATTCTAATAATCTGTCTGGCAGTGTTGCTAATAAAGATTTATATGCAGAGTTTATCAGGGATGCCTAAGCTAACACTCTTCCCATAGGGAAAATCCTCTGGAGCAGAAATCTGCTAGACTAAAATTGAGAATTACTTGCTGCTGGGATTTGCCATCCAACAGAAAAAGGTCCTAGGAACTCTTTCTTACATCCTGGGTGAGCAGCTTTTGCAGTTGGTTTTGTCAATGGAGCCCAGATTCAGGCATGTCCAAGGAAGGAAGGAAGGCTTGGAGGGTGTATTTGAAATGTCAAGGAATGGGTAGGAAATACTCAGATATTTCTTGGACTTACTCAGATATTTCCTGGTTGCCTCTCCACCCTCTTGGAGCAGAGTTCCTTCACACAGGCTCAGCATGAAATAAATATTTGATAAAATATGTCCATTGCCAGGCTGTTTGGTTGTGTTGGGAAGAACAGTTCCAGTCAGTGGGGCAGTGGTTCAGCACTTTGGGCACCAAAGTGTAAAGCCCTGGGTTAAAGATGTAAGTGTTGGCAAAGTGAGTGGCAAATGGAGTTTGCAATTTTCTGGCTTAACTCATCCAGCTGCTCTCCTGAGAACTGCTTTAATGAGCTTCCCTGACTCACTGCCACAATGGGCAGATTTCAGAGCCTGCCACTTCCTTAGAGGGAAAATATTTGCTGCAGAGTATTAGATTGGCCCATTCTGATTCAACTTTCAGCAAGTCCTGAGCTGAAATCGCAGACGTGCTTCAGCTGGAGAGTTCACTTCCTTGTGGTCCTGCAGGTACACACAGGGACACATTGGGCTCCATTCATTGCTGTGGCAGCCACTTCTTTCTTTTTTATTTTTTTTTTTTTCAAAAATGAGAAGTTAAATACCGAAAATGATGGTTGTGACATAGTGGGTGGGATTCCCACAGGGAAAATGTAGCAGGCAGGTTGGATTTCTCCTCAGAGCCCTAACAGATCTGGCATTCACACTTGTTAGAGTTGGGAAATTAGTACTGAGTAATGTCCATGGGCTGCACAACCCACTGTCAGTTTGGTGGCCACATGTGAGTGAGGAAGGAGTTTTGCAAAGCTGTAGTCCCCAAACTTGAACTGCAGAGCAGTTTGGCCTTGCTATCCAAAACACTTGGATGCATAATTAATGCTAATTTTCTTTAAATGGTCACATTTCTATCAAGAGAGTGTAAGTGTCCAGTGCAATTCTTGCTGGGATTAAGCCCTGGAGCTGGTGCCTCATTTCCTTTGGTAACTCATGTTGTCAGACTCCTCACATTTTATAATTACTGAGCCTTGGCAGAGTTAATTCACAGCAGTGGGGTAAAGTCCTGGGTCTGTTCAGGTCAAAATCCAGGATTCAATCTATGAATGAGCAACCTGGTCTAGTGGAAGGTGCCCTGCCTTGGACAGGGGGGTGGAATGAGATGAAATTTAAGGTCCCTCTCAATACAAACCATTCTGTGATTTTAAGATTTTCCTCCACCCTAAACAAAGATAACCTGGGGAATAGCCAGGGGATGCTTTTCACAAGAATACTGCAAAGGCCTCAAAGGAAAAAATGCAAAATTGTCTCAGTTCTGCTCCCCACATTTGTAAAAAAGTGACAAAACTGTTTTCAGTTGAATGTATTGAACACCTATGGATGGGCAGTTTCCATCTATTGGCCTCTTTTATATTTCCAACATTTAAGTAACTCTAATAAGGCAGATGAATGCAAAAAAGAAAAAGAGGAAAAAAAAAAAAAAAAGAAAAGAAGTCATAGGAAGATAGGAAGTGATGAAGTTGGAGTTAGGTGTAATAGAACAATGTCAGTTTTATTAAATGCCTTTCCAATAAGAAATCTTCTTTTTGGGGTGTTTCAGTATCTGTACTAGGCCAGAGTAATCCCTCACCCTACAGACTCATTTGAAAAACATTCCTACCTCTGTATAAAACAGTTTATTCCCGCTCCTGCAGGAAACAAGGGTGGAGCCTGCAGAAAAGGAACATCTATAAATCATGTCTGTGATGCCAGATGAATGAGATGTGAGCTATGAATCATGTGGAAGGATGAGCAGGCTCTGCCTTCCATTATCACAACTGACCAACAGCTTTGTTTGCATCAACTGCTCTCATTCCATCAACACATTTTAAATCAAAAAGCCTGAAAATATCACACTTTCAGGTTCCTTTGAAATACCTGAGGAGGAACCCACAGGCTGAGCATTTTGTGTTCAGGCATTGATGTTAGGAGGAGGTTTAGTCTGTTGGGCTCTGGAGTATCCCTCAGTGGGAATGAGTGGTTGAGGGAAGGGTAAAGTAAGTAAATACTTCATCTCTTTCATTTTTCATAGAGGCATGCTTGGAATCCTCCCTCATCAATAGAGGTTTTGCTGGATGCTGGCAGTGCCCTCAGGCAATGCACAAGATTAATAGGACTCCCTATCTAATTACAGGTTTACTGACGGATATTACTGAGGCCCCAGCAATGCAAGTTCCCTGCACTGCACTTTTCCCCCTGTCTAGAGCTCACAGAAAGAAAAAGAGGCAGAAAACCAAGTGTACTGAGGAAAGAAGGCAGGACTCAAATCCTGTACCTGCTGCAGGAGTGAGCATTTTGCTCCCAAAGCAGTGCAAGTTTACAGGCAACTTGTTTTTAAACAACCATCCAGGTTTGTGGGAGAACTGGATGGTTTGTAGGCTGAGATAATAATGAAGAGGAACAAAAGGAGTTTTCTTTGGCAGTTTGTGCATAGTGGCAAATAACTCTTACCAGATAATGCCCCATCAGGGATGTCCATAGGCAGAATTTCACCTCTTGCTTTAGCTGGTGCTTTTCTTACTTTCCTTAAGAGTTGGGTCAAGACTTCAGGATTTAAACACAAAACCAAACATCCTCTTAACTTACCCCCAAACAAAACAAAACAGCCCCTTCTCCTTTTCAGATATCCAAATTGGGGGTAGGAAAATGCCATCTCTGTTCAGATTTGCAGCCAAGGCAGATCCTGCTGATTGAAGCGTGAGATTTATTGGGATTCTGAGTCCTGAACCCAAAGGTAGAAATAGAAAAGAGAAAAATAGCAATAGAGATAGAAAATAGAATGCAGAGGTTTATGATGCTCTGACATTTCCATCCCTGAAGAGTTGTGATCTCACAGGTTTATTATCTCCTTACTGCACAGGCAGTTTTGGGATGGCCATTGTTGTGGGGGATGTATTTCCCTTCTTGGTACACACTGGAAATTTAAATCCTTCCAGCCTACTATCAAGTCTCTGTAGGTGGTTTTCTTTCTAGGAAGCAGCTTTTTTCTGACAACATGACAAGAAACAATGACTCAAGACTCCTTCCCACATTAAAAGGGTCCTAGAGGAACTTCTAATTGTTGTGGAAATGCCCATTTAAGGTTCCAGGATAATTTTCGTGGACTAGTTTAATGGAATTAATTTTCATTTTACATATTTTCTTGCCTAATTAATTGGGTTGAGGCAATTAGTGGAATTTGCTGCTGGGAGGCTGTGACAGGGACCCTGCCCAGGACCCTTCCAGCTCAGGGCTGTGCGTGGCTGTGCTGCCCAAGGAGAGCTGGGAGGGAGCAAAGCCTCGCTCCACTGGACTTCTCACTTACTCTTTTCCTCCCCTTTCCGTGTGTTGTCTTCTCATAATCCCTTCTCTCTGAATCCATGGCCTGCAGCGCAGACATTAGATAAATAAAGCTGACATGGGCCCTGAGCCAGCCAGGATTGCATAAATACCCCGAGCTCTGCAGCACAGAGCCTGAGCCTGCTGAGACAGTGCCAGGCTGCCTGGTGTGCTGTGGGGCTTCCTGACAACTGGGGAGACTGGGATGAGCAGGCAGGAGGAGAGAGGGGGTGATGGACACTCTGGGGTGCTCCTGTTTGACTCCAGGTCAGCCTTTCCAGCAGCTAAAATTCCCTCTTCCCCACTTACATCTGTGCCACTCTGAGGGGGATGCAGAGTGGCACCAATTTCCAGTTTCTAAAAAATAGAAGTGTCAGGAAGTAACTCACAGCCCTAAAGCTCCATCCTCTCCTTCCCTGGGGTGCTCAGGCCACGGCTTTCAGAGGCACATCAGCAGCTGTGGCATTTAAACAGGACAGGGATAAAAGGGGAGGGAAGAATTGCCCTGCCTGGCACCACAGCCTGGAGCTGGCTGGGCTGAGATGGGAAACCAGTTTGTCCAGCTTTGGATCCACGAGAAGGTTCAGAGATGCCTTTTCTTGTAGCAAAACCACCCACACCACGGGTCCCCAGGCACCACCTGGGGCTGAGGGAGAGTGCTGGTGCTCCATGTGCATTCCCCCCTCTCCCTCCTGCCAAGCACTGCAGGTGAATTCTCTTCCCAGTTTATTCCAGTCACTTCACCACTGGTGCAGGATTGCTCCAGGTTCTCCTGGGCTTTCCCTGAGCTAGCACCATGAAATTTCTTCCATTTCAGAGGTCTGCCAGCACTGAAGTGCTCTCAGATGTTTTACATTAATACATCATCCATGCTCCAGGGCTTTAGATGATCATGCTGGGATGGGATTTGGTGGGGCTGGCTTTACTGGGCCAGGTTTGCTGGGCCAGGGCTGTTCTGGAGCTCTCTTGTCACCCTGTAACTCCCAGCTGGAACACACCGCAAGGAACTCAGGCCTGACCAGGCTCACTTGTCTCAAGGCTCCTTTCCAGCCTGTTTTCTGTTTGGAAACAGTTATTTGGAAACACTTGAATTGTGCTGTAAGTGTCTCCCCAAAAGGATGTTGAGGACCTGGCACCTTCATAAAGAGCTTTGTGCAGTGTTATTCCTCTCTCTGCTGAGTGTGACAAGGCTCTGGTGCCAGTGGACCGTGGTTCTGTGAAACATTTTGAAATGCCAATAAATCAGAAGCACAGTTTGGAAGCTGCCAGCTGGAATTTGCTACTTGAGCTTAAACAAGTTGGGCATATCTGCTTACTCCTGTTTTATTTGCCTAGGTGTAGTGAGAGCAGTGCAGCGAGCGTGACTGGGAGTTTTATTGGAAAAGTTTGGGAAAGGGGAATCCAGAAGGAGCCATGCTAAGTTTGTCTCCTCATCCTTGCTGCTAAAACACTCAGGTCATTTTATGTCATGTTGTAGGGAGCTTGTAGGCAAGCCTAATGACACTTCCATGGTGCTGGCTGGAAATACCATCCCTCAGATTCTTACAAAAGTGGCTGTTTCACTTTTTGGTTGTTTATTGGCTTCCAGCTGAAACCCAAACCCGAGTTGTGAGCTCTGGAGGGCATTAAGGATCTCCAACAGCTTTTTGCAAATGTAAGGGTATTAAACCCAAAGGCTTGGCTGAATTCCAAATGAGCAAATCTTATTCTGAAACCTTTAGGTTTCCCCTCTACTTAAGGGAATTTAAGATGTTTTGCACTTCTTAGATCTCACATGATTGTAAGCGACTTGCCCAGGTCACACAGGAAATCTGCTGGGGAAAAGAGCTATATCTCAGTTTTCCTGACTTCCCAGAGAGCTCCTGGCCAGATGAAGGGATGTGCTGTGTGAGGAAGGGCTGGGGTTCATAAGAGATTCCCAGAGCACCCCTGAACTTTGGGATCCTCAGGAAAGCACCTGAGAATCTCCAGCAGTAGGAGAGCTGTGAGCACACACTCAACCTCCCTCTCTCCCAAAGGAGAAACAAAACCCCCTGTCTCCTTTACCTGGCAGCCTGTTTGCATGGAACTTGAAGAATTTAATCTGTGAGGCTGCTGGGTTTGGCCATTTCAGAGTGTGAGCCTGGGAATGCACCCAGCTTAAATAGGAAGCTGTGCAGCAGTGTCAGGGCAGTGCCAGGGGTGATTGGGTGATTCCCAGCACCAAGCCAGTCCCACAGAGCACACACAGGCTGAGAGTCCCTTCCTGGGACAATGTCACCCACTGGCAGGTGCTGGGACACGCTGTGGCACCTCTGCCAAGGTCCTGATGCTGCGTGGGAAGAGTCTCTGGTTACTGTTCTGTGCTGTGCCCTGGATTTCCACACTGGCTTCTGGCTTGTCAAAAAATGCCTGGTTTGGCTAAACCCAGATCCTCAGAGGCCTAAAATCAGGCAGAGCTGCCTTTGACACTTTGAGCAGATCCAAGTCTTGCTGCTGCTGCTGCATTTGCCTCTGCAGGCTTTAAGAGGCAGGTGCCAGGAGCTTGTCTTGGCCAGGAGCAGGGAAGCAGATCCCTCTGGGAAAGGAAGCTCCCTGGGCAGTGGGAGTTTGTGCAGTCTGGGAGCATCCCTGGGCACTGTGCTACCTGCTGGGCTTTGTTAGCAGCCCTGCTAATTGCTTTGATTTGTAAAGTGAGGGGCTCAGCAAAGCAGGAGGAACACAGATGAAAACCAGACCTTGATGAAGTGTCTCATTAGCTAAAAAGGCAGAAATTTCGGGTATTACCCACCCCCCAGCCACGAAAAAGGCTGGTTATAACGTCTTGGCCAAGAGGGAATAAACAGATGGTCAGAGCTCACCTTGGAGCAGAGGCAGCTTTGTGCTGCTGGTGATTTTTTGGGGTGTAATTCCACAGGTACGGAGCTGCCACAGTGCAGAAGGGGATCCAGGCTCTTCTCCCTGCCTCTCTCAGCCCTCTGCCTTTCCTTCCCATGTGCTGAGCTCATAGTGAAGAAAATAAAAAGAGGATCAACCTGAACCAGAGTAAAAATTCTCTTTCCAAGGGTAGCAGAGCTTAGGGAGGCAGAATGGGTCATCCTGCAGGCAATGAGCATTGCCACATTTCTCTTTGCTTCCCTTCAGTCATTCCAAAGAGCAAATTCAACCTGAGCAAAATGGACCTGGTGGAGTTTGGGTGGCTGGAGCTGACACCTAATGAAAGGCACCAGGATTCTCTTTGTTTTTTGCTAACAGAAAGGAAAACAGAACAGCTACATACCATCCATCTGAAAAAAAAAAGGCTGTAATTACCACTCCCAGAAATTATTTCTTATTTAATGAAATGTCTCTTTAGGCTGAACAAAGGAATTTTCAGAGAGGAGAGCACTGAAGGGCGGGACAGAGAACCCAGGCAAGAGCACAGTTCAATTACAGGGAATAAAATCCTCTTGACATTCTGACACAGTTTGTGGGAGATCTCATTAGTATCCTTGCCAGGCAAGAGCCAAAGCTGCTTTTTCATACAGATCTCCTGTATCTATTTATACTGACCCAGCACTGGGAGCCACCATCCAGCTCCTTCCTGCAGGCACAGCTTGAGAGGGCTCTGCTTGCTTTTCCTCCAGCAAAATGCCTGATCAGCTCTCAAAGCAGGGATGCTGCCAAGCCTAGGAACACCCTCTCCCCTTTTTTCTCTTTTCTTTTAAATTTATTTATTGTTTTTACTTGAGGTCCTTTTGTCTCTTTTATTGCTTGGATTAATTGATTACTGTGCACTGTAACTTACAGTAAAGTCAGGTTGGGTAGGAAACAACAGAGGATTTAACCTGTAGCACTGCTATAAAAGCAAGTCTGAGGTAAATAATGCAGCTGTGGAAATCACCTTTCTCCAGTTTATGCTGGGGGAAAAAAATTAAAAACTCCTGTATTTAAGTAAGATATTTAAGTAAGACCCTAAACCTTTGGTGTTAAGAGTCACAGGCAGGTTCAGGGATGGAACGTGGGATCATTCTAAAAAAGAGACTTATGATCCAAAACCATGGAGATTCTAAACCACCCCTGCCCTCAGGCTGGCTTGAGAAGCTCTTTGCTCTGAGGATTGTTGCATGCTGGCAATCACCCCAACATAATTAAGCAGTTTATTCTGTCATGTTTTGATAAATTCCAACCTTCACCCACTGGCTTACCTTGGGAAGGCTTGGTCCATGTGCTGCCTAATGTTTGTGGTACACAGGGATTTGTTATGCTCTTCATTAATTCTTTCACATTAAATGGACTTGGGAAGGAAAAATATTGATGGAGGAAGAAAGAGCAACTTTCTCACCGAGGGCAGCAACGTGTTCTGCCTGGAAGACTAAGCCAAGTTTTTCCAGTCTCATGAAACCACAGATTTTCCTGCTACAAATTGATAAAACATACCTGTTTGCATTTAAAAAGTGATATCCAGGTGCAGCACATTGCTGTGAAAAAAGCAGAACATGACCTCAGCAGGATTCAGCTTTGGTTTTGGTAATGCCTCTTTGGCGTTTGTTAGCCAAGGCAAATGCAAATCACATGCTGCAATGATTAAAGGATTCAGCCCTTGCCTTAGCTCATGTTTTGACTCTGCAAAGTAGGTATAACTTGCACTTGATCCTCAGTTGAAAACAGTTTCCAGCAGCAATTCTGTCTAGAAGGATGCCAAAAATGAGTGGGAACTGAATATCCCATTGCTTACAGGCTGCTGGTTGGAGCCAAGCTTGGGGTGCCATGCTGGGGGTGACCATGGGGGATATTTACTCAACTGTAATTAACTTAATCAGCCACTGGGTATCAGTATTGTCTCACATCCATATATAAAAAAGGGGATTTTTATGGAGCTGAACATCTCTGTTTGGAGTCCTTGCTGAGGGCTGACCCTGCCTTGAGGGGTCTGAGGGGGAAAAAATCCCCTCCAGCTTTGAGATACACCTGACCCCAAAGCAGCACTCAGAGCCATGGAACTGGAGGAGAGGGGAGCAGCAGCACAGGGATGGGGTGCAGGGTATTCCCAGGAATTTCATCCCCAGGGAACTGCTCTGCTCCTGCTCCTGCCCTGCCCCTGCTCCTGCTCCTGCTCCTGCCCCTGTCCCTGCCCCTGCCCCTGCCCCTGCCCCTGCCCCTGCCCCTGCCCCTGCCCCTGCTCCTGCCCCTGCTCCTGCCCCTGCCCTGTTCCTGCCCCGCCCCTGCCCCTGCCCCTGCCCCTGCCCCTGCCCCTGCCCCTGCCCCTGCCCCTGCCCCTGCCCTGTTCCTGCCCCTGCCCCTGCCCCTGCCCCTGCCCCTGCCCCTGCCCCTGCCCCTGCCCTGCCTGACCACAGACTGGGAGGCTGCAGGCTGGGATGAGCTCTGCTCTCAGGAAAGAGCTGGGCAGTGTTTGTGTGCACGGCCTCTGGCATGACTGGCTGTCAGGTGGGGTTTGGGGATGTCAGTCCCAGGCATGAGCAGTGCCTGTGACACAGTGGGGAGGTGCTGAGTGACCCCAGTGCTGCCTCCTGGCCCCAGCACTCAGAAGAAGGAATGGCAGGAGATTTAAGGTCCCTCCCAACCCAAACCATCCTGGGATTCTTTGATTCCATGGGACCATTTTCCAGCTGGGTTCCTGGTGTGTGGTGTCACTCTCCCTCCCTGCTGCAGGCAGTGGTGTTTGTGTTCAATGGGTTAAATCTCCAACCAGCAGCACAAAGGCAAAGGTGGTGCCCAGATGCTCCACGAACACACCTGGGACCACCCAATTTGCAGGTTTAGCCCTCAGCCCACTCTGGGGTGGGTTTGGAGGCCTCCTGCTCTCTGGGTGATGGATCCAGGGGGGAAGAGCTGCTGGGAAAAGCCCACCTGAGTGAGGTGTGTCCCACTGCCAGGGTTTCATCAGCAGGGAAAGCTGCAAGGGCTTGGGCAGGTTTTTCTCTTAGGCCCCTCACCTTCTTCCCCAGGGATACAACTCCAGCTCTGGTGGGATTTCTGCCTGAGTTTCCATTCAGTTTTGGCTCCAGGTAACAGTTGCTTCCCTCACTGCTGCCTTCCAGGCTCACTTCCCTTGCCAAAATGCTAATTTAGCCCTTCAGCTATGTTTAAAAATAAAAGATCCTCCACTTCTCAGGGTATTAAAAGGCCAAAAGGAATATAAAAAGTTCACCAGACTGGTCAGTTCACTCCCTGCTGTGTCTTCCTGGGGCGTTGCAGCAAAAACACAGGCACAAAATCCAAAGCAAACAGCTCCTCCTCCTCCTCAGCCTCCCCTGGAGCCTCTGGCTCCAGCTCTGTGCCCATCTCCCTCCAGCCCCTGCCTCTCCACTCTGCCCTGGCCATCTTCCCAGCCTCTGGTGGCATCTTCTGAACCACTTCAGCCACACTTGGAGGCTGCTTTTCCAACACCTGACTCATTCCTATCCTTGTATTCTCCTGGACCAAAAATTTCCCACCAGCTTCAGGGGCACAAACAGCTCAGGCACAAACCCAGCAACAAGGATTTTCCCCCTTCTGGAGTAAGATAACATATCCAAATCTTCCCTGCTGTTCCTGCCATTCCCAGGCACCCCACAAAGACAACCCACTGAAATCCTCTGCTTGACTTTAGTTCTTGGAAGCTGCAGAGGGGATCTGTTTAAAAACCCAAACAGGGTTGTGGCTGTGCATTGGGTTTCATAGAAGCTCTGCAAGGTTGGTAAAACCTGGAGGGTCACAAGATTCATATTTTTTTCTACTTGGTTAAATGCTCATGTTATGGTACAGGGAACTTGGAGAACTAGGGCAGACAAAAGGTCATTTAATGGTTGGAAGTTTTAGTGTTTTCCTGACTTTAATGCTGGTTGTGACTCAAATACAGGGATGTTCTGCTTTATAAAGTGCTGTGGGTTGGGATTGGAGTCCCTGAACGAGATCCTTTTGTTCCTCAGGTTTTCATTCCTCACAAATTGAGAAGTGCAGCTCTCTCCCTCCTACAAAGGTAAAGGGTTGACACTTTGAAGGAGCCATGGAGAAGGAGAGGTCTTGTTTGGATTATTAAAGTTTGGGGCAGTGCCTGTTTCAGTTTAGAGCTGCTCACTGTATGGAGAGAGAGCTCGTTCGTGTTCTTCCTAATGAGCTGTCACTTCCCAGAGCTGATTAATCACCACGAGACACCAGCCCTGGTATCAATGCACAGCTTCAAAAGCTGAGTCAGCCAAACATGGCACGCCATCCCCTCCCAGGTTAACCACACACTGCTGCTCCTTGCTGCCAGCCCACCCCAGCCTGCAGGAATTCAGCAAAATCCATTCTATTGGCTGGGACCAGGAAGGATCAAACACTGCACAGGGATCAAACAGTGCCCAGCTGTGCCCACAACGTGATGGGAAGGAAAACTGGGATAGGATCAAGTGTAGAGACATGGAAATAAGAAAGGGGAAATGTGGTTCCAACTCCTGAGCAGCTAAGTAAAATCCCAACACAACAAGCCCAGTGACCATTGTTCTGCAAAGATATTTTTAATGTAACATTGAGTATTTGAGTTCAACCAGTTTGCACTCCAACACATGGCTTTTCTCCATTAATCCTTATCCTGTTCTCATCAGTTTTGCTTTTCTTTTCTTTTCCATCAAATATCTTTCTTTCCTCAACAAGAAAGACCCTAATCATTTCAGGGTGCTTGCCACCTACTATCAGTGGTTATTTTGGGGATAGCTCAGCAAAGCTTTAAAATGTCTGAACTGCATTAAAATAAATTGTTGGCATTCCAGCCCAAACCTCAGGAGGCAGGAATCTGCCATGAGAGCATGGAGGGAAGCACTGTTATAATAAAGGATACATGTAATGAGGTTTGAAGTGCTTGAAATTCAGAGTCTGGTCCATATTACGAAACATTCACTGGTTTAACAAAATCAGTTTCAAATTGATCTAATTAAACTCCTAGACAGCTTTAGTGTAGACAGCTTCATATTGGTTTTACCCTTTCCTAAACCAGTTTAGCTGGGATGGGTTAGGGACAAAATGCTCAGGAACTCCTCAGACGGGAGTTGGTTGTCATTAACAGATCTAAGTTCAGTTTTCAGGTTTGTTCTCTGTATCTTGCTTCTTTAGCTTCTTGTAAATCTCATGTTTGTGCTTCTTTAATTCTGGACTCTTGGTGACTTTGGGCACCATTGCCTGGCCTTGGATTGGAGCACACAGCTCCAGGAAAGAGGAGGAAGAGGAGGAAGAGGAGGAGGATGAGGAGGAGGATGGTGGCCATCACAATCATGCAGTCAGGAGCAAACCAGGAGTGTAAGAGGCTCCTGTGAAACCCATGTAAATTCTGATCTCTTTTTATAAACTGGGGCTTGAAATGGCTCAAGGCTGAACATTCAGTGTCCTGAGTTCAGGCTCATGGTTCTGGTGGAGTTTCCAGGCTGGAATCACAACCCAGCTGGGTCCATGGCAGATTCACAGCTGCAGATCCACGAGCAGCACAGGCTGGTAAAACCTTCACTCAGAACTTGTCTGACTGTCCCACCTAGAAAGACTTTGTGCTCCCAAGTGGGAATTCCCAGACCCAGGAGCTGCTGGACAGGCAGCATTCCCACTTGGCACAGCTCAGCAGCCTCAAGCTGCCACGAGCTGCAGGGTGGGACCGAGGGATGGGACTGAAATAATCCCTTCTAGAGGGAGAGAGCAGCTCAGTGATTCCCTTCTGGTGGGACAGAGAGGCTCAGTGTTGAGCTTGCTTGGTTTTCTTTGCAGGAGCAGGATGGATGATGCCAATTCTGAACTCACCCATGGATTTTGCAGAGGTTAATGCACCCCCCGAGAGTGTGGAACAAAACTGTCTGTCAAACAAAACTGGCTCTTGGGGCAGGGAGGTGGGGTGCATAAAAGTACATTTTATTCTGTTGACTATTAATTGTATAAATAAACCAGCACTAAGAATGTTTTTATATGCCACTCTGTTTTCTTATAAAATAGAGGGGTTCCTGAAGCTGTGTAGAAATTCCATAGTAAACAGAAAATCTGGCAAGTTATACCCATCCCGTGGAATACTGACAGAGATTTGCAACTCTGTGCATCCCAGGAGCAGGAGAGGCTGCAGGTTTTCCACAAAAGGCAGGGACAGAGCAGCAGAACAGAATCCTCCTGCAGCTCTGACCCCAAATGCCCTTTCTGGGAAAGGAGCTCTCATTCCCAGGGGTGAGGGAATCCCTGCTCCCTCCGAGGGCACAGGTGATGCTTTATGAGGATTAGCAATTTGAACACCATGTTCTGGTGTTGAAACCTTTCCAGAGGGCAGGAGAGGTTGTTCTGTGTGGAGACATCAGTGCCCAGCAGCTCAGAGACATGGATGTGTTCTTTGGAAAACTTTTAGGGCACTTCTGAGTGATTCTGACAGCGGCTGCCTGCCTGTGGCTAATGAAAGGTTTTCACATTCCTTTCCATATGCTTTGAAATGCCAGAGGAAATGTCCCAGTGACTCAAATTATAGGTGTTACTTGGGAGTAACTGCTGCATTATTGTTGAACACCTGGAATTGGCAGCAGGCAGGCTGTGTGCTGGAAAAAAAGGAATTGGATACTTCTGCCTCCAGCATCCCTGGCTTTGTTCATCTGCAGCAGGATCATCCAGATGAACCTTGTCCCATTGCCACCCTCTGCTCTGACTCTGCCCCTCAAATATTCCTGTTCCCTGCTGAAACACCAGAGAATCTAGTTCAGTGTCAAAGCATTCATTCCACAAAGATAAGCCATGGCTGGATCTGGGTGGGAATCTGCAGATATTAGGGATGTTCCCAGAGGATAAAGTGCATCTTTCTTCCACAGAGAAAGGCAGCTGCAGTCACCTGTTATTTATTTCATTTATTTAACATCTTGACAGTAAAACCCTTGGAACTGGGATTGCCAAAGGTATTTCTTTTCCTTCCAACTTATCCTGTCCTCTCAACCTGACTAAGGAAAGAATTCTTGGCATGGCAGGGGCAGCTCTTCGTCCCACTGCCCTGCCTGGGAACTTGTGTTCCCCAGCACATCTAAAAATCATGGATATTTAACTGGTTTGACTGGTGTCCTGCTGCTCTGTGGGTGCTTGCAGGGAGAGGGATTGAGGATTTTTTCCCCATTGGGTGCTGCAGAAAGGGTCAATTCTGTCTAAGGGCCTTACAATGTGCAAGGTCACATCTACTGCTTGGAAACTATAACAGATCTGGTTAGGCTGGTTCAGACCTGTGTTTTAGATAAGGCTTAAAATTCCCAATATTCAGTCACTGCAATCACAACCCCTCTCTGTATTTGGTCTAAGGCACATTTTGGTGAGGTTGTTTCCAGGCAAGGGGCTGAAATACTAATGAGATCAAATAACATCCTTTTTCTTAGTTCATTCTCCTGATTTATGACAAGGATTTCTATGGGCTTCCATGGTTTGATCCAGAAAAGTGGGAATTAGTGTGCAAATGATGTGTAGCTATGCTTTGCTCCATTCTTGACTGGAATTATCAAAGTTTTACTTCAGCTTTGTTTTGGAAGTGTTGCCTTTACTGCCCACTGCAGCAAAGCAATATTAACAGGCTGTGAATCCTTGGTGTCTTACAGCTACCACTGAAAATTTATCTTTATGGTAAAGTCTCTGGAGGTTTCTAGGATTTTTTGGTCTTGATGCTTTTTATTGTTTCCAGCTTGAGTAGGAGCTTCCAAAGACTAACCTAGTAGTAACTTCATTAAGGTGCATCTGCCATGTGAGATGTACAAGTTTATTTCATGTAAAGACACTTTGTGAGTCAGCTGAAATATTATATCTAAAACCAGATCTTGTTCTGGTTTTTAGGGAGCACTTGGTACAAGTGATGAGTGGAAAGTGCTTCAGATGGAGAGCCAGTCTTGGAGGAACAAGCACACAGGGCTGTGCCATGCACACTGAGCTTGTAATTCATACAAGTTTACCCAAAAAAAAGGGGAAAACTTGTCAGAGGTAGCTGCTTGGGTTTGCCAGCTGTGGAAATGGAGCTAAGATCCAGGGATCTGGGAGGTGGGATGTGTGGATGCTGTGTCAGCCAGGGTCCCTGAGCCTGGCTGCTGATCTCCTTCCAGGCAGGATTTGTCACCACTCCTGAGAGCAGGGAACCCAGGAGATTCTGCAGTGTCCTCCTTGTCCCTGCCCCATCCTCTGGGAGCTGGTAACCCCCTCTGGCTGCTGAGCTGCTCCCTTCTCTGGCACAGGGCTCTGTTCCTGGGCTGCTGGAGCCCCATGGCAGCATCTGCTCTCTCAGGGGAGGGGATGGCTCTGGACGAGCAGCAGCAGCTCCAGCTCCCAGTTCTTCCATGCCTTGTTGTCCCCTTTGGAGCTGTGCTCCCAGGAAATCAGAGATCCAAGCTGGAGAGAAGCTGGGCTGCCCTGGGTGGTGGTGTGAGAGAGCTGGAGGGAGAGCACAGACACAGCAGTGAGAGATGGAACACCCAGCTGGGATCAGTGCTGCCTCGGGTCTGTTGTGAACTCCCAAACCAAAATCAAAAATCTGGCCTTGGGAAGAGGTGTCTGGGTGACATTTTGGATTGTGTTTATGAACTAGTGGGGGTAGCAAATCTGCTAAAGACCTGAGAGGCTTTAATAGCTTGGATGATGATTTACAGCTGTTTTATTCTGTGATTTATAGACTGCTCCTTATCGCAGAGGCAGGATACAAATACTGAATTTAATAAAGAAACACAATTCTCATTTCTTTCTCAGCAACATATAGACAGAAAGGTCATTCCACAGTAGACAGCAGCCTCTTCCCCTCTCTGACCACCCCCTGACACAGAGCAGCCCAGTCTGCACTGGTTTGGGTGTTTAACCCCATCAGCATCAGCACCATCTGCTCACAGCAAAAAAATTGCATTTCCACGTGGTACCTCTCTGCTGGGAGGCCAAAACCAGTGTGTAAACAGGAATTAACTGGATCACCCCAGTGCAATGAGTCATTTTCATTAACCCTGCTTTCAGACCAACACACTTTGCTTCAGAGATCTTAGATGACTTCTCCAAACAAAACCAGGAGAGGGCCAGCAGGAGTCCCTCAGGATCCTGGTGCTCCCATCCCTGCTGGAAGGTGTCACTGCCCTGGCCCCTGCTCCTGCTCTGCTGGGGCAGCCAGGAGGGGGGAAAGCTCTGCCTGTGCTAAATATCATTGTTAGTGTCTCCCTAGTGCTCTAACCTCTCCAACTATATTGTGATTCTCTGATTTCTCCTCCTGTCCTCAGTAATTGGGGTTTTTTTTGCAAGTAGAAATAGCCTGAGGCTGAACTGGAAAGCAAACAGGATCACAGTGAATAAATCCATCTTCACAGGTCTTCTCTTTGTGTATGCCTTTATATCAATTAGGTTCAAAGAAAGTATCTCCTTACTCTGCCTGCACTGTTTAGCATTTTTTATTAACAAAGTCCTCTTTTAGGCTGTAGTCCATTGAGGTTCATTAATCAACAATTGCCATGAAGTGAAAAATTCTCAAACTTCCAAAAATCTTTTTCTTGGAGTGAGTTAATACTAACAATGAAGTTTTCCTTGGCTAAGTGTCCCCTGCTTTGATGTGTCTGGGTGAGAAACTAAAAGCCACAAAGGTGTTATAAACTAGGCACCAATCACAGATTTAGACAGGCTGGTATGTGCTTTTAACCAATAAATATATATAGTATCACAAGAATTAGTGTTGGGTTTGTGTGAGAGAGAATTTTTGGCATTTGAATGATTTTCTTATCGGTTTTTCATTAGCTGAGCTATTATTTTATTTTTTTTTTTTAAAGAACAGCAAATTCCCCTCAGTGTCCTGAAAATGGCACTGAACGTGGTCACCCCAGCCCCATTCCTAGAGGAACATTGGTTTACGTTATTTCTGGCAGCAGCCATAATACAGCTCTTCTTAATTTTGGGAGCAGGCTGTTATTCAAACATGTGCCTGTGCAGCTTGGAAAGCTCTGCAGTGCCTCTGGAAGCCCTGGCACGGGGAGTGTGCTGGCAGCAGGAGCTGTGACCCCGCTCAAAGGTCCATTCCTGGGCAGCCACAGCCCTTCAGATGCCACAGGAGCTGCTGTCAGGGCTTTGGCCACTGGTGCTGCCCAGAGAATCCCTTCTTTATAACATCACAGCCAGGGAAAGGCTGGGGGATCGCTCTGGAGAGTGTGAAGTCCCTGAACCTGCCTTCCCAAACAAAGGCTGGCTGCTGAGGGCAGCACAATAAATAGGAAGACTCCCCCAGCTTTCCAAGGGCCAGGGAAGGGGTCGGAGGAGCAGCAGCTCCCGGGAGCAGCCAGGCTCTGCAGAGCTGCCCCATCCCTGCCCCAAGGTCAGGGGGAGGCAGAGCATTCCTCAATGCCAAGATTGCAGAGGAATGAGGCTGCAAACCACAGGCTCCAGCAGTCCCTCAGCCCAAGGGAGGCAGAGGCTTGTCCCTCACTTTGTTCCTTGGCTTTGCCTTGACTGCTCCAATTGTTCAGGCAGAGGGAAGTTATTGCTCACGTCATCTTTCCACGGCAATATTGTTATTTTTTAACCTGCTATAAAAAGCCAGCAGAAACAAGAGGAGCTGCTCTGGCCTCCCTAAATAAGAATCCGTGTTTACCATTGATCACAGTTACCAGGGTGGCTCTGAAGTGGATCAAATCAGCCCTCTTTGTTTCTGTTTTTGTGCCTCTATTTCTGTTGCTCACATTTCAAATGCCTGTATTTTTCTAGCAGTTAAAGGCTGCGTTTTGCACGCGTAGCACATTCTATAAAACCTTTGGAAAAAAAAAAAAAAAAGAATAAAAAAAAAGTAAAACTGGCAGTGTGAATTCTCTCTCCAGTGGGGCTGGAAGGATTTTAAAGTCTCCTGGAGGAAAGAAAGGCCATGGCAGCTTTCTGCAGAGAAATTCTGCACGGAGCAGCGGCGATCAAATGGCTGATGTGTGTGTTTGATACCAGCCCTGAGGAACGACAGCTTTATGAACCAGGGCTTGTTCCTTATCTCACATCAGCTCATATTCCAGCAGAGTAAATATTTCACTGCAGCAGCAGAGCCCTAAAAGCTGCAGGGTGACATGGGTGAGGTCCCAAAGTGCAGGATGGGGCCTGGGGGGGACGGGGGGTCTCCTGCAGCTCTGCTGGTTCCTCATTGCTGGAGGTGTGGGGATCCCCATGGGCACTCTGCTAGCAAACAGGGGATGCTTGTTCCTTTGGTGGGGCCAGCTTGGGGAAAAAGTGAAAATGAGTGTCACCCAGGAGTGTCCTGTCACTTGGGAACTTCCTAGAGACAGAGCCCTGGAATGGTTTGGGTTGGAGGGGACCTCAGAGCTCTGCCAGCTCCCAGCAGGGCCATGGGCAGGGATGCCCTTCACTGGCCCAGGCTGCCAGGGCCCCACCCAGCCTGGCCTGAGACACAGGTAACACTCACTTGGTGCTTTGTGTTTATCCATTGCAATTTAGTAATATTTGAAATAATAATAGAGAAGAGATGGCAATTCTTCCATAGTTGGCAGGGTAGTTCCAGCATTGTCCTTGTTTTTATATCATTTTAACAAGGCTGTTTTTCCACCCTGTTTCCACTCTGTGTCTTTGCTTTCCCTGAAGACAATAAACAACTCTGTGCAGGAAGTTGCCCCAATTTCCACTGTTAATAATCTGGGACTTGAATAAGTGAGAAATGCTGTTTACAAATAATTATAATAATAAAAGTTAGATTCATACAAAAAAAATTAGAAGCTCTGTTTGGCTTTGCAAACAAAAGTAGCCCAAAATAAACAGGCCTATCCAGCAGAAAGGACACTGGGAGGGGAAGTGGATGCCAACTGAAGAGGCAGATGTAAAGAGCATTTCCTATTTGGTTTAGCAACTGCAGACTTTTGTCTCCAGTCTGCCTGCATTTCCTCCAATGATTCATCATAAATGTGCATTTATAAATAAACTCCACCTTGGCCTGGTACATTGATTGCAGACTGGTTACTTAGGGAAATAAAAAAAAAAAAATGAACTGTACTCCCCAGTTTTGAATGATACCTGTGTGGCAATATAATTTTAAAGAACAGTTTCCAGGCTGTTTATTTTATTTATGTTGAGGGATTGTGACTGTGAGAGATGGGACCTGTGGTTTCCTCATTTCATGAGAGTAACAATTCATTAAAGAGCTTATTTAAGCCAGATCCATGGAGAGATGTCTCTGTGCATGTCCAGGGACTCGGGTTTGGGAGCTGCTCCCAAGCCTTGGGCTGGGATGGTGGAGCTGAGGGAAGTGGGGAGTCTTTGGGGCTGGAGAAAGGGGTCACTCACCAGCTCCTGCAGGGCCATGGCACCCACAGGGCTGCAAGAGGCTCCAACCCCACAGGATTTATCCCTCTGCAGTCCTCAGGTTTGCTCAGAACACCCAGAGCAGTGGCCAAGGCAGACCCTGGTGTGAGCATTTAACAAAACCAAGTTTGGAGTTATTTCTCCCTCCTTTGAACTCTGGCCTTGAGCCTGGTCCTGCAGCCTGACCTGCTCAGAACCACCTGGAAAATCCCTGTTTGTGTGGCTCAGCAGCACCTGGTGAGGGACTGAGGGGTCTGTTCAATCCTCCAGGAGTGGTGACTCCACCACTGCCCTGGGCAGCTGTGCCAGTGCCTGACCCCTGCTCAGCACAGGAATCCTTCCTGATATCCAACCTGGAGCTGCTCTGGTGCAACTTGAGAAATTTCCCATTTCTTTCTCTTCTATTGTTGCTTTAGGATTTTGGCTTTTGTATTTCTCAAATATTTGCAATCCTACAATTCTTTAGTGTCTAAATTCCCTATAGAGTGTTGGCTGCTGCTCTCCCGTTTTGGCCAGACACAACAACTCCTCTCTAGGCCTGGGAATCAAGGACACCCTAGGCATGACTATCACTTGTTACCTGGGGAAAAGATGCTGCTGTGTGGAATGAGATGAGCTTTAAAGTCCCTTCCCACCCAAATAATTCTGCATTTCAATCTCTCTGTGTTGGAACAGAGTTGGAGGAGCAGTTAAATAAATCCTGTTTAATTTGTTTTTTAAGAACAAGAGCTATTGATAGTAAGTTTTCCTAGTTTTTTTTTTTTTTTTTTACCAGACCCTGAGCATGTGCAAAGCACTCTTGAACTTTTCCTGACTTGTAGAGCCACAGCAAAATCTGCAAAGCAAAGGGCTGCTCTCTCTGCAGCCACTGTAAAGGTGCAGCACAGAGAAAACAAAGGCAGGGCAGTCCCAGACTCTGCACAGCACATGATTCCCTAATAAAAAATGTTTGGCCTCTTCTCAGGAATAACATGGCCGTGCTTGTAGCTCCAAAAGAAGCCCTGAATGATATTAATACATTCATTAGAACAAGTTCAAAGAAAATCATCTTAATTAGCTTGCCTGGCTGAAACTGAGGTTCATTAATCTAAAGTAGATTAACCTGATGGTAATGCCATGAAAGCTGGCTGGGATATTAATGAAATATATGCAGTTGCAGAGAGCCCAAATGTCTAATAAATCCACCCGTGCCTCCTGCACTTGTTTTGGGGAATTCTGTCCCTGCTGCAGCCACCAGCTGGGCCCTGGCATTGCTTTAGGGACACACCTAAGGAGAGACATCATTCCAGGGGAAAACTGGGAAAACAACCCTCTGGAGCCTTTTGTGCAGGGAAGTGGCTGGAGCAGAGCGTGCACGTGCAGGCCTGGAGCAGGCAGGGATCTGCCCGTGCAGGGAGCACTCAGCTTTTCACAAGGCAAGCCCCGCTGCAGGACTTCCAAAATCTGACCTGTTCCCACTCTGTGCTGGTGCAGCGAGGGTCTGAAAGCTTCCAGAAACCCAGCTCAGACCCAGCGGGCTTAAAACGGCCTTCTCCTCTCCCCAGGCTCCAGTATTCTTAATCTCAACTCCTTTTAGTCTTTGACACATCATTAAAGTGACAGTTCAAGAACAGCTCCGAGATCAAAGGGCTGCAGAGCTTCTCTCGTGTTGCAACGCTCTCGGCAGCTCTTTCTGCAGCCTCACCTCCCTCCAGCAGCAATTCCTCCCACTCCCTTCCCTGCCCGCTCCTCCCAGCGCTCTGCCCCTCTGTGGCTCACCCCAAAAGTGAGCCCCAAAGGTCCAAGGCTCAAATTTAGGTGCATCACAGATTTAGATATATCACAAATTTAGATGTATCACAAATTTAGGTGTACCCCAAGTTTAGGTGTACCCCAAACTCAGGTGTATCACAGATTTAGATGTAGCACAAATTTAGGTGTATCCCGAATTTATGTGTACCCCAAATTTAGGTGTATCCCAAATTTAAGTGTATCACAGATTTAGATGTATCACAAATGTAGGTGTACCCCAAATTCAGGTGTATCACAGATTTAGATGTAGCACAAATTTAGGTGTACCCCAAATTTAAATGTATCACAGATTTAGATATATCACAAATTTAGATGTATTACAAATTTAGGTGTATCCCACATTTAGATGTATTACAAATTCAGGTGTATCACAGATTTAGATGTAGAATAAATTTAGGTGTACCCCAAATTTAAATGTATCACAGATTTAGATATATTACAAATTTAGATGTATTACAAATTTAGGTGTACCCCACATTTAGGTGTATTACAAATTCAGGTGTATCTCAGATTTAGATGTATCACAAATATAGGTGTACCCCAAATTTAAATGTATCACAGATTTAGATATATTACAAATTTAGATGTATCACAGATTTAGATGTATCCCAAATTTAGGTGTAGTCCAAATTTAGGTGTACCCCAAATTTAAGTGTATCACAGATTTAAGTCTCTCCCTAATTTAGGCATGTCACAAATTTAGGTGTATCACAGATTTAGATGTATCACAGATTCAGGTGTATTACAAATATAGATATTTCACACATTTAGATGTATCCCAAATTTAGGTGTTTCCCAAATTTAGGTGTACCCCAAATTTAAGTGTATCACAGATTTAAGTCTATCCCTAATTTAGGCATATCACAAATCTAGGTGTATCACAGATTCAGGTGTATTACAAATATAGATATATCACAAATTTAGATGTATCCTAAATTTAGGTGTTTCCCAAATTTAGGTGTATTCACAGATTTAGGTGTATTTGTGCTGCCAAAACAACTTCAGGTTTGGGCACGGTCGTATACAAATATATACAAATCCAAAATGCAAATAAGGGAGGATTTGCAAAATCAGCTCTGGAGTGCCAGGAGAAAGCACAGGATGGAGGAGGAGATGGGGAACTGGGGAGATCAGGGCTCCTCTCCCAGCCTTCCCTTGGCATTGGTGCTGCTCCAGGGGATCCTGCTGATCTCCTGGAGAGGCTCTGGGGTTTTCCAGATCCTGTGCTGTGATGTGCCCAGTGCCCAGCACTGCTGGTGCTGAGAGAGGGGAGCTCAGGAAATGCTGATTTTCTCTTTACAAACCCCCCACCTCTACCTAAGTGTTGAGTAAATTCTGCACTTTTGTTGATATGTATTTATAGAAAGCTCTGTGATCCAAAAGTGAAAGGAAATCCATCTGGGCACGGTGCTGCTCTCAGGACAAGATCTAAGGACCTTCCTTCCTCTGCAGAGCTCAGCTGTGGAATTTCAGATCACAGAATCACATAACACCTTGAGCTGGAAGGCACCCACAGGATCATCCAGCTCCAAAGCTGAGGGCTGAGCTGGGCTGACCTCACCTGCTGCCTCTCCCTAAAGCTGAATATTCAGTGACTAAGTGTCTTTGCCTTGTTTCCCCATGAAATGCTGGGCTGGCCCACAGCTTATTTACAAGGTACCATGGTGTGATGCATCATAAAGACACTTTTGAAGAATTTCTGTTATTAAAAACTGCCCGTGGAAAGAATTAGGTCAGGTGTTTACAAGTCAAAGCTTTGGGGATAATTAGGTGGAAGGCAGCAACTGTAGAAAAGAGGGTTATTTTCCAGCCCTCCAAGAAGTGTGGAGTAATGCCTGTGTTACAGGAACCTCTGGGCAGCCAGCTTCCCACCTCCTTAGTGCAGGATCTGTTACAGCCACTGCTTTGGGCATGGGGAAGAAAGCAGGGCTTAGAAAAGCCTCCAGAAATACAGAACCCCCTGAGCAAACCTGTTGGTGTTGGGGTGTTGTATAAACAGCCATCCAAGTCCTCTTACGGGGGCTGCTTGTAAATACAAGCTGTAGCTGCTACTGCTGCACAGCCAGGCTGAATTCTATACCACCTTTGAGGGAAGAGAGTTGTTTTCTTTCCTTTTTTTATTTTTTTTTTTTTAAAAAGGGCACTTGTTGCTGGTGGCAGAGTGTGTGTGTGGAGAGCAGGGACGGGACAGGGCGCTGGCTGTTTGTGCACTTCAAGCAGAGCGACCTCCTTGAACCTCACCGTGCACAATGATGCTTTCCATGGAAAGTCTGGCTCTATTACCTTTGGCAAGGGTTGAGGGAATATTTTTGGAAGCTTTAAAATCCTCTGTGGAACATGCTTCATTTTTTGTTCATATACAGTATCTTTATATTTATTCAGTGAAAAAAAAAAAAAAAAAAAAAAATTTCTGTTTTGCTGCCTGACCCTGACCCTTCAGCTCTTGTCCAGCAGTGTCCAGGGTGTTGGGAAGGCTGGGACAAGGAAAAGATCAGGCCTAAACCATCAGCCCTTGCCATATTGTCCTGGTTAAAGCTCAGTTGCTCCCCTCTCCTAAAAGTTTGTTTAAAGTGGTAAGAATAGAACCTGTTCAAAGTGAGCCCTCCAAGGGCCTGGTTCCCATTTGCATTTAAGCCTTTCTGTGGAGCTGGAGCTGGGTAAAGGGGCCCTCAGCCCTAAATGGGAATCAGACTCTACAGCTGCATTTTCCAGTGTCCTTCCTTTCTGCCAGCAGAGCCAGGAAATGGCTCTTGAATGGGAAAGGGACAATTAAACACAAAAAATTGCAAATCAAGGCTGGCAGAGCCGGAGGGTGCATGGGGTGTTACCTGTGGATGCTGTCCTGGCTGGATCCCACCCTGGATCCCCTTGCACAGGAGCTGAGGTGTAAAACACAGGAGGTCTTAAACCCACTTTTAGCTTTAGGGTTGCATTTGGCAGCTGGAGGAAGCAGAATATGGAATGTGGGCAGTTGAATGAGCACTGCAGCATCCTAAGAGGAGTTTTTGCACAACTTTTAATATTAGTAAATTTGGGAAATCAGCGTGATTTGCTGTCTCTGCCTCTCCTGGTTCAGCTGGGATGGCTAAAACAGTGCTGCCAGGAGGAGGAGGAGGTGCCCAGGTGCCACCAGCCTGAGCACCCCAAAGCTGAAGGGCTGGAGCAGGGCAGGTGAGGAGCCAGCACCAGCCCTGCACTCAGGATTTGTTTATGTGTATTTTGATGGCAGCAGATGCAGACAAAGACAGGACTTGTAGAATTAGTGATTCTTTCATGTTTTATTCTATTTGGCAGTGGTTTAGGGGGCAAGGGGAGCATTTGTGCCCATGGTGCAGAGAGGAGCAGTGGGAGCAGGAGCTGGAGGAGCCAGACTGGGATCCTGCTGCGAGTCCCTGCACACTCCCCTTCCCCAGGACAGCCCTCCCTGCTCCCAGCCTGGCATCCAGGGGCTTCCCAGCCACACTCCTGCCTGAGAGGGGCTGCAGCTGCCTCTCCTGTGCCCTGTGCCACCAGGAGTTGTCCAGAGGAGAACTTGGCCTCGTGCTCAGAGTTTACAGCCTGGTGGGGGCAAGTCTGGTCTTGGCTGTGGCTTGGAGCCATGGGGTGAAGGTGACTGGAAGTCTCCTGAGCAGAGGCCTCAAATCTGCAGCTGCTGGCCCTGTGCAGGTGATGGCAAGAGCTGGAGGTGATCCCTGTATGGGTGATGTGGCTCTGCTCTTGTCCTCAGGGCAGCATCACAGAGTAGCCTAAAAGGACCTTGGAATATCCACTGATCCCTGCCTGTCACAGGGCACAGTCATTGTTTGACAGGTGTGAGGCTAATATCTCCTAAACATGGAGTGGTTTAGGTTGAAAGGGACCTTAAAGATCATCTTGTTCCACCCCACCACCATGGGCAGGGATGCCACCCACTAGACCAGGTGGCATCGTGGGATGGAAATTCTGCCTAACCATTGTAATCCTTTCTATAATTGTCTTGATATCTATCCTGAATCTTCCCCTTGCTGCTGTTATCTTTGTCCTTCCTGTCCTGGACATGGAGGAGGGAGAACCCCAATTTGATGAGCACAAGCATCCACCCTGCTGCTGTGCCAGGTTGGATTTGCAGGTTAAAATCCCTGGAGTGATGCTGTGATAAAATCTGGCACTAATGGCAGAAATCCCTCCTGCTTCACCAAGCTCCAGGCCCAAAAGAATGTGTGAGGATGAGCTAAACCCCAGGGAATTGGGATCTCTAGTAAAAACAAACACGAGCTGCCTCTTCACTATTGCAACTCTGCTATCAAAACCCCTTTTCAGAAAATGTTTAGTTAAAGATTTAGTTTGGAACAAACATTGTTAAAGCATGACCATCGGGCTGCTTATTGGAGCCAGATGTTGACTCTAAGGAGATTTGGGTCCATTCAGGGATTTTGCATGCCCTCATCAACTGGGGTGAGCAGTAGGATTTGGAAAGCTCTGACTCAGATCCTCAACTTGCCCAAAAATGCAGAACCCCACTGAAAGTGCCTCACCCTGTGCCATTACAGGGCAATATTCCATAATGGCCAGCATCCTTTTTGTTTTTCTGGTTTTTCTAAGAAATGACTGGCCTCTCCCAATCTGTCCTTCTTGATTTTTCTGTTAATCCCACATACTTGTTGAACAATCTTTTAGGAACATTTCTCCCTGAAGGCTGACTTTCTTCACAATCAAAAAATGAGTTGCTGTTGAGCTAATCCTGCGAGCTGGCTGGGTGTGACCAGCCCACGTTTTCCAGTGGAATGGTGCCCTCGGAAGATGTTCCAAAATCTGACCCCTGTTTCCAAACCAAAGGCCAGCACAGCCACAGGCCCTGCACATTGCATGAAGCTTTGCCCAAATTTATGTGCTGAAAAAAAAAATCAAACCCAAAAAAGCTTTGCAAGGCTGATTTGCAAGGCTGCTTTACTGGGGAGGAGGAAGGAGCCAGCAGGATGTGGAGGTAGGACCAGGCTCCCCTGGAGCTGGATGAGATGACTCAGCAGGGGTTTAGTGCAGGAAGGGTTCTGATGTCTAAAACCACATTGGTTTTTTCCATCCTGGACTTCCTCGAGTTTAGAAGGGAAGATGAGAATATGGGGAAAACACAGAACAGCAGGGCAGGTCCTCACAGCCTCTTCTGCTGCCCACCTGATGCAGAATTTGGGGTTCACATCTGTCCACACACCTGCAGACTGCCCTCACAGGCAAACCACGTGTGGCAGTGGGAAAACACTGGGGAATTTGCTTCAGAAGTTCACTCTGTAGGTAAGACAGCCCTACAGGACATCTCCCATCCTCCCTCCTGCAGCACAGGAAGGCAGCTGCGTCCCCAGAGCTCCATGCAGGCACCTCTTGGATTTTGTGTTGCTGAAAGATACCAAGGCATTTACAGAAAACATCCCAGCATGGCTGAGGTAAAAAAAAATAACATACTGTGACATGAAAATGGAATTTACATCATCAGAAAAACATGAGCTTGCCTCTAGGAGCACATCAGCCCTGGGAATATCACTGTCCCTCCTTCCCATCCTCTGTGCCCCAGATCAGGGGGTGTCAGAGGTGTGCAGCCCCAGTGTCCAGCCAGAGGAGGTGACTGTGCTGGTTGCTGGCAGCCTGGGCTCCTGGAGCTCAGCCTGACAAGGCAGCTCTGCTCACTGGGACCATTGTCCAGGGCTCATAAGACTTTCCACTGCCTCGACATTCTGTGACGTGACTCAGAGTTGTAAACATTGGCACCAGCTGCTCTTCTCACTGAAACCATAAACCCATTAAGGGAAATTTGTTTTCTAAAAATAATCTGATCAATGAAAGGACTCTCTCAGCGTCCCCAGCCCCTCTTCCCCGCCTCCCTCCTAATGACTTCCTCATAAATACACTCCCGAGGAGGAGGAGGATGCCTCGTGCCAGTCTCCATTGACCAGCTC
Organism: Oenanthe melanoleuca; assembly: GCF_029582105.1. Lineage (NCBI taxonomy): Eukaryota > Metazoa > Chordata > Aves > Passeriformes > Muscicapidae > Oenanthe > Oenanthe melanoleuca. The sequence goes on along the minus strand of NC_079344.1, from coordinate 1,708,055 downwards.
CAGTCCTCCAGTGAAGATATTTCAGGGCTAGCTCAGGGCCTCTTTAAGAGATATTTTATTTATTTATTATCTGCTCACTCTTTGGGATGAGCAGAGTAGGAGGGGAAGGGGTGACTGCAGCAGTTTCTGTAGGGAGAGGAGAACACGGCCCAGGCGCTTGGGAAGATTTGTAATTTCTGTGTCAGGTTTGTAACATCAGTGCCTGTGGATGGTCAGCACTGGGAAGTGATGGTCAGCCCAGGAGGGCAGGCTGGGGTTTGGCTGAATGAATGAATCCTGTAGCATTAAACACCCTGCATCAGCTCTGCTGTGCCTTTGCTGTGCCACAAAAGGTTTCCAGGGAATCAAGGGCTCCTCTCCACATCATTTCAGATGTCAGCACAGTCTGGCTGGGGGCACCTTGGCAGCTCTGTTTGTCACCCTGGCTCCTGTCTCTGTGGGGTGAGGCTGAGGCTGCCTGGCAGGCACAGGATGGATTGCCTGTCTGACACCTCGGGATGCCAACATTGCTGTGTGTGTGCTGGAGTTTGGGAAAGCCAGCCACAGCCAATCTATAATTGGCTCTCTGCTTAAGTAATGCTCCACTTTATCCATGCAGTGTGGCAGGAGGCTCTGGGCAGATAGTGATTGTGCAAGAACCTGCTGGAAAGTGAATGATGAGTTCCACAGCAAGGGGCAGAGATGAAGGAGAGCTGGATGTGATTCTAAAGGTGCCTCTGTGGATGCTGCTCTCAGGTGCCTCCACCTTCATGGCAGTGGGTGATGGAGTGGGAGGGGAGCTTTTCTGGTGTAGAAAAGCTGTGACTTTGTGGGTCTGGTGTGAGCAGATCAGACCCCTCAATATCTGTGAAGTTTTTCATGGTCCACTCAAACAACCCAGCTCCCCAGCCCTTGCCATGCTTGCAGCTGTGCTCTTCCCAGAAAACACCACCAGGCCAATGACTAACTGACTCCTGGAGTTCTGGGTCACTGATCTTATCTCCCACCTTTCAAAAGCACTGCTGTAATTTCTGAGCAGCCCATTTATGGTCCAGTCTGCTCTAGATAGAAGGAAAGGGCAAAGTGCATTTGGCAGCAGCAGGTTTTGTGTTGGGTGGGAACTCAGGAAAGGTGCCCTGCCCTGCTGATCTGCCTCCAGGGGCAGCACTTGGAGACCCCAGTGTCCCCCAGTGTCCCCCAGTGTCCCCTGATGTCAGCTGGACATGGCTGTGATGCCTCCTGTGCAGCCCAGAGCAAAGGGAGAAAATTCCAGACAAGTTGGTACAAGGCATCTCAGCCTTCCTGATGCCACTTCCTCCCCAAACCTGCCCCAAATTCTTCTGAAGGATCAGTATCTTTTAAATAAATGAGAAGTGATGCCCTTGAGCCAGAATGGTGCAGTCACCTGGTGCTGCCTGCAAAGCAAAGCCTTTCCTGCACTGTTCTGCTGTCAGGGAACTCTGTCCCACAAAGGGCACTTGGTGCTTTCATTCACAAAGTACCAAATTTCATTACTCTTGCTGCTGCCCCTGTGGTTTGCAAACTGCAAATGTGAACCTGTTTAATCTGGCTATTAAGTGGGGATTTTGAAAGAACACAGATCCAAGCTGCCAGCTGAGGGGAAAGGTGCCAGCACAACTGTGACCACAATGGAAAGGAACCTATCCCAGGGTTAACTCCTGGTGCCATGGGCTGATCTTTCCACAGGGAGGGCTTGGAGCCTTCCTTTGGCTCACCTGGCCCCTGGAAAGAGCTCCCCTTTTATCTGATCCTGCTGCCCTGTATTTTGCTGCTTGAGACACTGGGGGTTTATTATTTTAATAAAGCTGCCTGAGTTTGCCTGAGGCCAGTTTGGAGCGAGCCCTGCCCCTGTAATTGGGGTCTGGGGTGGTTTGGGAGAGTTTTGTGCTCTGCTGCAGCTCAAGGAATGCCTGGAGCTCCCTGACATCACACTGAAGACCTGAGCTGACCCCAGGTGCTGTTCTGTTCCCCCTGTGCAGGCTCAGGACCCCACCTGGGCTGTCCCACCAGCACCAGGGGTGCCTTGTCCCAGGAGAGCACCAGGGAGCTGCCACAGGGTGCTGCCCACTTCAAAACACATCCCAGTGTGACTGGGAGAGCTGGGAGGGGTGGGCAGGTGAGGGGGGCTGGAGATGGGCCAGGGGGGGAGGAAGGGAGCATCAAAGCATGGCAGCACGAGGATGAATTCCCCCTGCACCCTGATGCTCTGGGGAACAGGGTCTGCAGCTCAGCAAGAAGGAAGGAGAGAGGGAATATGGAAAGGACAGGGTGGTTTCCAAGAGAGACATGGGAAAGGAAGGGGTTTCTTCAGAAGGGAAGAGGATGAGCTGGGGATGGGAGATAACCCACCCTCTGGCTTGATGGAATCCCAGAGGAGCAGGGGACCCCTGGAGTGGGGTGGCTGCGTGGAGAGGCCCCAAAGCAGCATCAGTGAGGTCCCTCAAATCCCTCCAAATCCTGGAAATTCCCACTGAAACTCCTGCCCAGGTGTCCCCATGTCCCTTTTGGAGTGCATCACGTGGGGGTGACCCTCAGCACCCCCAAATCCACCTCTTGGGGGAGCCAGGGTGCACCTCACAAACCAGGAATGTGGGTGCAGTCCTGATCCATAAAGGAATCATTTCCATGGGAGTGTTAGCACTGCTGTGGCATTGCCACTGTCCTGATCCCCCAATCTCACCAAACATAATTAGTTTATTTTTAATGACTGCTGAGATTCTTGCACAATCAAATCAAAGGGCTTGAAGATAAAGTTTAAAAGTTGCTAAATTAAGAAACTGGGGCTTGTGACCAGCAGAGACCATTGCAGATCTGACATAAAAACCGTGCTGGGGGTAAAACCAGAAAGGAAATTAAAAACAACGATTATTTTTAATTTTTATTCCTGCTGCTGCTGCTAGGGATAGTGGAAATCATAACAGGAGAATTTGAACTCGTGGATTTTAACACATCATAACGGGAGGGGTCTTGACACTGCAGGAGCTGGCTGCCAGTGCCGGGAGCAGCCTGGCTCCTGCCAGGGAGCAGCTCCCAGCCCTGCCCCTGCCTCGGCTGATGCCACAGCGAGATTTCGGTGCCTGTGCCCCGAGCAGGCGCAGCCCTTTCTTCTCTAAACATGTGTGCTTTGAAAGGGAAAAGCTCGCTGCCAGCATGTCTGACTCCTTCGTCCTGACAACATCCGACCATCCATGTTATCAAGCCTTGCTGGGACCTATCAAGAGACATAGTTAAACAAGCTGCTGTTTATCTGGGGGAAGCTGTATTAATTGCACTGTGGGATAAAGAACTGGCCGGCACCAGGCAAATCTCTCTGGCATGGGAAAGGGACGGCCGCCTCCGCTAACAATGGGCTGGGCAGAGAAAGTCACTCTGTGCTGGAGCCCTTTTGCTTTGCAGACTTCAGGATTTTTTTTTTTTTTTTTTTTTTTTTTAAATAGCTGCTAGTGGTGTGTTTTGTTTGCCCGTTCTACAATAAGGCTCAGGCATGGCTGTGCTGCAGGAAACGGGAGCGGGGCTGAGGAGCCGGGCTGGCTCGGGGGCTGCGACCCCTCCATCCTGCCCTGGGCCCTGCTCACCCTGACCTGAGCTTCCAGCCACCCCCAAAGGTCAGCACAGGTCTGCTCCATGAGCTCCCAGAATGGCTTGAGCTGGAAGGGACCTGTAGGATCATCCTGCTGTGGGCAGGGACACCTTCACTAGAGCGGAAAATGTGTTTGGGGTTCGGGGCTTTGGGACTGGGGTTGGACTGGGAGCTGCTGGCCACAGGGGAGGTTCAGTGTCCAAGGCACCTTCTCAGCAGGGAGTTCTTGGAAAAGACACTGGTTTTCCCAAGGGAACATGGCCAGCACTGTTGTTACCCATCAAATAACCCAACAGCAAGGAGACTGAGAGCACAGAGCTCAGAATTGCCTGTGTGCTCCTCATCAGCTACCCAGGATGGAAATATTTGCAAATCTCCTTCTTTCACAGGGTTAAACTTGCAAATAGATACACAAAGTGTGTGGTTTGCTGGTGCAAAAAACCCACCCAAACCTTCAGCCAGTTGCAAGCTCAGAGCCATTGATTGATGCTCCAAGAAATGACCCACCTGGCCCAGCCGGAGGGAGAATTTCTCCCTGATGGCAGCAACTGGTTCAGTTTGATTCCCTTATCAAATGGAGGGAGTTGTGTTGGCCTGTGTTGGGCTATGGGATGGGAAGAGAGGGAATTTCCTCCATGCTGTGCAGTGACCAAGCACACGGGCAGAGGCAACTCTCTGTCCTCTCCTGAAGAAGCAGATTGTCATGGAGGGGCAGCTTTCATCCAGTGATGCTTCACTCAAAGCAAGATGTAAGAAAAGGGAAACTACCAAATGAATCACATCCCTTTTCTAATCTTATTTTCTCTTGGGGGTGGGTTTGGGCATGCTCCAAAGCCACAGCCTAATTTAAATCAGGAGAAAGGTGGCTGGGAAGAGCAGAGAAGCAAGAAAGCTGGGAAAAATGGCCAGAAATATTTGTCCCTCCATCAATGAATATCTGCCCTGCTGGGAAACGGCCACATCTGGTGATAGAAAGCAGAGGTTGCTCCTAGACACTAATCTCCTGCTTTTTATCTGGGGTTCACGAGCCATTTTAAATCCTGTGCTGTGATGTGACTGGGGCTGAGGAGGGGGAATGGTTCCTGCCTTCCCCGAGTCTGCTGCCCTTCCTAGGGGATGCTGACAAATGTCTTGGGGAGATAGTGAGCAGCTTGCAGGAAGGAGCCTCTTCAAAGTCCTCTCTCCCTTATCTCCCCGCTGGAGTTGTTTTGACAGCGGCCAGTTAGAGACAGGAGCTGGGATGGAGTCAAGACTGCAAGAAAAAAAACAAACCCAAGAGACTGCATCAGCAGCACAGGCCATAACTCTCCTGTGCAGCAGGCAGATGGAGGCTGTGGGATTGCTGCTGGGCCAGGGGAGCCCAGCCAGTCCAAATAGTGCTGGAGGTAACGTGGAAGGTCACTGCTGGTGGAGCTCAGCTCTGCAGAGCTGCCAGGGCTGCCAGTGCTGCTGCAGCTCACAACGGGCTCCTGCTCCTGCTGGCCTTGCTCACAGGGCAAGAGCAGCCCCTTGTCCTTGGGCTGCTGGGCTGGGGAGTGGAGAGGGGGCTCACCTGGCTCAGGGGGCTCACCTGGCTCAGGGGGCTCACCTGGCTCAGGGATCTCACCTGGCTCAGGGGTCTCACATGATCCCTGGAACAGCTCAGGGCTTTCACCAGGCTCCTCAGTGAAGTTTTCAGGGCTCTCACCAGGTTTTTCAGTGAAGTTCTCAAGGTTCTTACCTGGCTCAGGACTCTCACGAGGTTTTTTAGTGAAGCTCTCAGGGATCTCACCAGGTTTTCAGTAAAGTTTTCAGAGCTCTCACCTGGCTCAGGACTCTCACCAGGTTTTCAGTGAAGTTCTCAGGGATCTCACCTGGCTCAGGGCTCTCACCAGGTTTTTCAGTGAAGTTCTCAGGGATCTCACCTGGCTCAGGACTCTCACCAGGTTTTTCAGTGAAGTTCTCAGGTTTCTCACCTGGTTCTGGGTGAACAGCTCAGGCTGTCCCCTGCATTCCTCACTCCATCCCCTTTGCAGCCCCGTGTTTTCCAGCCCTGTGTGTGTCCCTGGCTCGCCCCTGCACCATTCCACTCACTCAGAGGTCTCACCCTGGCTTCTTTCCCACCTCCTGTGCCAAGTGCCCTGTGCCTGACCCCCCCAGGCTGCTACTGCAATCGCTGGCAGCCAGACCCTGGGGTGGGGCTGGCTCTGGGGGCTGTGCTTGCCCTCAGCTCCTTAGTGCCCAGTGTCCTACTCGGTCACCCTTGTAGCCACGGAGGTGCCCCCACTTGGCTGTGCCTCAGGTAATGTGCCCCCAAATCAGATTCTGGCTTTCCAATGGAATTTGCTGCCAAAGCCATGCTGGAAAGCAAAGCCAACACATTCCAGACCTAAAGAAATGCAGCTTTGATAAATGCTCACCAAAAGAAGTTCATTCTGGTGGCTGCTGCCATCTCAGCACACAGCTGAAAGGCACCCTGGCACCTTTTGGACCAGTGTCAGGCAGCAGTGGGGTCCCATTGGGTTTTCTCATCTGTCCATATATCAGTGCAGCTCAAGAACCAAAACTGTGCCTCTCTTTTTAAAGGTTTTGGCAATATTTTTAGCCCCTCGAGCTGTGCAATCACAGCTCCATGACACAGAGAGATAAGCTAAGTATGCAGGAACACAGACAGGGTCTGGGATGTGGCCCAGCTAGTCCTCTACCCTCTCTCTGACAGTAGCCAGCAGGAAATGAATGAGAAATTTTTGCAAAAAAGGCTGAAAAGATGATAAGCCTCTCTCCCCAGATGCTGCCTCGTGGACTATTTCACTAAAGATCCTTTGTAATGGATTAAAAAAAAACAGTTTCCAAAATTCCTGTCATTTTTTACTTGGTTCCCTAATCACAGAATCCTGGAATGTTCTGGGTTGGAAGAGACCTTAAAGCCCACCTCATCCTACCCCCTGCCACCTTCAGCTATCCCAGTGTCCAGCCTTGCCATGGACACTTCCAGGGATGGGGCCAAGGGTTCTGATGGACTGAGGAACACTCAGATTTTGGCATTCAATGCCTCTGAGTGACTCCCAGCCATCAGCACACATCAGAAATCCAAGGTTTGCATTTGCAGTGGAAAAGGCTGTTGGATTTTTGGCCAGTTTCAAGCAGCACTGGAGCATCCTTGGTGTGTCTATAAATAAGGAATTATTATTTCAGGGACCCTTTGCATTAGTGGTTGCCAGGGCAATGAGTGGTTGGGTCTCTGCTGGGGCCAGACTGAGCATTATTGTCCAACATTCATCCAAACAACTTCCAGTCATGGTGCAGTCACTTAAAGACCCAGCAGATGGTCTGAAATAAATTCTGCCCTGAGCTGTGCACCCTGGCAAGGTGCCACGTTCCAATATTGATGCTGAATATGTAAAGACTACTGGATTTCTCTGCTTAAAAAAAAAAAAAAAAAAAAAAAAAAAAAAAAAAAAAAGTTTGTTAATTGTCTGTACCAAGCCTGTCTAATTAATGGCACATGGATCCACCCTCCTGCACAGGGAGGAATGGGAGTGAATCTGTTCTGCCACGACTTCCCAAAGTGCTCTAAGTGCATGTAAAAGCTGTAATCAGGGGCTGTAATGGCTTCCTAGTTGGAGGCTGCTCTGTAGCCTATGAAAATATGCTGTGTGGAAATAAACCATTTGTGCATCAGGCTGAATTAAAACCAAATGCTTGAACTTCTAATTAATTTTTTTTTTTTTGAGTCGGGGAAAGGAAAAGCTTAATTACCACCAAAGCCCTCCCTTTTTCTTTCTTTCTTTTATCATTTTTTTTTCTTGTGTCATTGTTCATAATTTAGCCATGTCCCATATTTTTGGGGACATCTGACATTCCTGGCCAAGCAAGGTTGGCTTTGCAGGGCTACCTGCCCATGTGGTCCTCGTTGGCTCTGCTTTCAAAGTTTACTGCAAACACATGGATGGCTGCCTACACATTCCAGATGCTCAGAAGGCTTTAGGAAAACGGGGGGGAGAGGAAAAAAGAGGGAGAAGAGTGCGTGGGGTGGAGGGGGAATAAACAGAGTGAAGGAGATCCCGGTCCTGGCAGACAGAGATGCTCCTCCATGGGTTTGCTGTTCCTCCCTATCTTGCACCCTGTATAATAGAGGGCTTTTTTTGAACTTTAACATTTGGACTCCTCAACAGACTGTTCTTTAGTGTGGTTTGGGAAGGACAAAAGAAGACTTTTGTTGATTTGGCATAAATTATACAGTGGGTATTTTTGGCAGAAATGTCGGAGTTTGATGCTTTTTTGTTGGTTTGGCAAAATATACCTTGAAATCACAAAAATATGCTTCTAATTACAGAATGTATGTTGCAGTGGTGTGGGACAGTGAAGTAAGGAACCTTTCAGTATTTATATTAACTGAATCAAAAAATTAACCTCTTCCTGTTGAATGTTTACAGCTGGAACCCAGTCAAGGAATCTGAGGCTGGAACTAGTAATGCCTAATACATTTCTGCCTCAACAGCAAAGATAAGCAATTCATTATTCAGATTTTAAGCATTCAGCAGGCCAGTCCCTGCAATTAGGGCTTAGACTTGCTTGAGAGCTGTCAGGTACCCTGGGCCCCACATTTCAGCTGTGTGGTGATGTTTTATGAAACCCTCCATGAAGAGAAATCTTGCAGGGAAATAAAAGGGCGAAACTGCAGTGAAAACAGGGTTTTGTTCAGGCTGAAAGCTCCTCCTGCCACGTTTGTCACTTGAGCATTTCAGCAGCCTGCTGGAGTTCACAGGCAAGAGCAAAGCTGTGTGCACTGCCCAGTGGTTCTCCATGCAGCATCACCCAGCCCTGCTGGGTCCCCAGCCCAGCCCATCCTTCCAGGGCAGGGTGCCAGAGTGCTGACTCTGGATCCCCATCCCTGCTGGATCCCCATCCCTGCTGGATCCCCATCCCTGCTGGATTTCCATCCCTGCTGGATCCCCATCCCTGCTGGATTTCTGTCCCTGCTGAATCCCCATCCCTGCTGGATCCCCATCCCAGCTGGATCCCCATCCCTGCTGGATCCCCATCCCTGCTGGATTTCTGTCCCTGCTGGCTCCCCATCTATCCTGGATCTCCATCCCTGCTGGCTCCCCATCCCTGCTGGATCTCCATCCCTGCTGGATCCCCGTCCCTGCTGGATCCCCATCCCTGCTGGATCCCCATCCCTGCTGGATTTCTGTCCCTGCTGAATCCCCATCCCTGCTGGATCCCCATCCCAGCTGGATCCCCATCCCTGCTGGATCCCCATCCCTGCTGGATTTCTGTCCCTGCTGGCTCCCCATCTATCCTGGATCTCCATCCCTGCTGGCTCCCCATCCCTGCTGGATTTCCATCCCTGCTGGATCCCCATCCCTGCTGGATCTCCATCCCTGCTGGATCCCCGTCCCTGCTGGATCCCCATCCCTGCTGGATCCTCATCCCTGCTGGATCCCCATCCCTGCTGGATCCCCGTCCCTGCTGGATCCCCATCCCTGCTGGATCCCCATCCCTGCTGGATTTCCATCCCTGCTGGATCCCCATCCCTGCTGGATTTCTGTCCCTGCTGGATTTCCATCCCTGCTGGTTCCCCATCCCTGCTGGATCCCCATCCCTGCTGGATCCCCATCCCTGCTGGATCCCCATCCCTGCTGGATTTCTGTCCCTGCTGGATCCCCATCCCTGCTGGATCCCCGTCCCTGCTGGATTTCCATCCCTGCTGGATCCCCATCCCTGCTGGATTTCCATCCCTGCTGGATCCCCATCCCTGCTGGATTTCTGTCCCTGCTGGATTTCCATCCCTGCTGGTTCCCCATCCCTGCTGGATCCCCATCCCTGCTGGATCCCCATCCCTGCTGGATCCTCATCCCTGCTGGATTTCTGTCCCTGCTGGATCCCCATCCCTGCTGGATTTCTGTCCCTGCTGGATCCCCATCCCTGCTGGATCCCCATCCCTGCTGGATCCCCATCCCTGCTGGATCCTCATCCCTGCTGGATTTCTGTCCCTGCTGGATCCCCATCCCTGCTGGATCCCCATCCCTGCTGGATCTCCGTCCCTGCTGGATCCCCATCCCTGCTGGATTTCTGTCCCTGCTGGATCCCCATCCCTGCTGGATCCCCATCCCTGCTGGATCCCCATCCCTGCTGGGTCCCCAGCCCAGCCCATCCTTCCAGGGCAGGGTGGCAGAGTGCTGACTCTGCCTCTCCAGCCGTGATAAGATCGTTCTGCAGAGGAGTCAATGACCCTAATTAAGAGCCTATGTAATGTTTTGCCTGAAGAGCTTCCTGTGCGTGGCTCTCCCAACATGCCTGTCTTGTTCAGAGATGCTCTTTCTGGAATTACCATTAAATTGCAGCGCTGGGTAATTGCTCAGAAGGGTTGTAAATCCAACTTAACCCTTCCCAGGTTCAGGAATGTGAGCATTTCCAAAGGGTTGGATCTGAGTGCACTCTTTATATAGCAAGAAGGACTTTTCTGGGAGCTTTCTGTATTTTTTTAAATGCATATATATTTCTCCTGAAGGGGTTTTTATTAACCTGGGCAGCAAGTAGTGAGTGCAAGAACAACTGACTAATTTAGAGCACCCTAGACAGCTCTGAAGGAGATTGCAAAGGTTTGCTTGACAAAACAGGCACCAAACATGTCAACTTTTGGGAATGTTACAGAGAGACTATTATGGCTCCAGGCCCTTCCAACACCAGCAGTAGGAAACTACCTCGCCCTGCAGCTTATGGGCAGCAAAAAGCAAAAACAATGAGTGTGAAACCCACTCTGGCTCTCTATGTGCAGCCCCGGCTTCAGCAAATCCTATCAGCTCTCACGTCATAAAATATAGAAAGGAAGAAATGTTTTCCCCTTCCCGTTTCTTTAGGAATGGTTATACAATTCCTGTGGTAAAATCTGCTTGGCTGTGCTTGTTGCTAAGATAATATGATCATGTTTTGAACAGGGGGAAGCAGTCTTTTTATTGCTGTATATAATGGCTTTTCCTGTTTCTTTGTCATTATAGTTATGCTTTTTCTTTTCTTTCTTTTTTTCCCCCACATTTCTCAGTCCTTCTGAGAGATATCAAGAACAGGCTCAGTTTTCTAAGGAATTTGATGGCAGTAGGGATAATACTCAGTGGAAAAGCAGAAGGATACACACAGATTGATTATTGCCACTCTGGAAAAATTGGTCCCCTCAGAACTCAGGAGAAGTTGGTGGCAGTGGCCATTTTCTTTAATTTCCATTTTATTTTTCTTTTGATTGATTTCCTTTTTTTATTAAAAAAAAAGGAGCCCCAGTTTTGTACATGATGTTCCCTGGTGATGATTCAGTTGGAGAAAGGTTGGATTCTCCCAAAAACTCTGGTTGCCCATCCTCAGACAAGTTTTTGTGTGATATTGGGCAGGGGATGGCATCTCTTCCCTACCTAAACTATGGAGATAAGGAAATTACAGGATACTGGAAGGACTTGGTGAGCTGCTGGTTCAATGTGCTGTATACAGGGTAGGGACTATTTATTCCTAATAATTATCCATCACCCTTTTAAAGTCTCAGTTCCCTTATGGCTCTTCCTGGATACTCTTAATTTGTTCTCAAATTAATATGAGGAACAGTCTTGCAGGGGAGGCAAAGGGATGAAATGGAAATGTGGAGCAGATTTAGAGATGAATTTTGCCAAGGCTTTCCACACCAAGGACAGGTTGATTCCCTCTCCCTGTTCCAGGTTTTGCCTTCACATCATTTCCATCGGGGTGAGTGATTGATAGAAACTCTCTGAACTTTCCTTACAGGGGAGAGGCCCCTCAGTTCTCCACTGATTTCTCCACTTGGGATGATTTCTCACACAGATCCGAAAACAAAAAAAAAGTGATCCATTTCCCATTCTTTGAAGAGAGACCTTTAACTTCCTTGGATAAAATAATGTGTAAAACAATGTTCGGGAAAACTTCCAGGGGGCTCGTTTGGGCTTTACAAAGGAACCCTCTGCATTTGAATCCTGATGGGAAGATAAGATAATTCTGCAGCACTGTTTAGTTATCACAGGGTATAAACAGCCATCCTCTCCTCATCTCCTGAGAATGCAGTGCTCTTTGGGAAGGAGTGTGAGGGACAATTAGAACAACTGGAATAAACTCCACATTCCCCAGGAGATCGGGACTCTGTCCCCAGCCCTGCTGGAGGGCTCTCAGTAGGGCTGTGGATCTGAAGGCTGCTATTCACGTCTCCAGGGCCATTTGCTGAGGTCTCCAGATGATTTCAGTGTTTTAAAGAACCCAGACTTTAATTATATGCACAGTCATGGCCATCAGCTGTTTCCCTGGCGCCTGTCAGCTCCCCAGAAATTGAGAGTGCCTTCGCTGAGCTGTGCCGGGGGAAGAGCCGGGAGGTCTCTTGGACAGTCCAGGATGGAGGAAAAGGAGAATTTATGGGGCAGGAGGAGCCTTTGGGGACACAGCCCCATGTCTCTGTGCTGGAGGGAGCATGGCAAGGACCATGGGAGGAGCAGGGACAGGCCTGTGGCTTCTCCCTTGTGGCATTTTGGCAGCAGGGCTGGAGGGGCTGACCCAGCCCGGGAGGAATCAGGCACCTGGTTTGTTTGATCCCCGTGGGTCTGGAGGGAAAGCCAGCAGTGACAGGGATGTGTCCTCCCCTTATCTGGAGCCTTTACTAATCAGCCTGCAAGTACCTCAGGGGGAGGTCAGAGGTGTTATCCTCATTTAACGGGAGGGGAACTATTAGTCATTTTGCTCTTGACATTTCTCTCATTGCTCAGTCGTTTCCAAGTCCTGTAGGAGCAGAGATCCCTTCCCTCGGGTTTATCTGCAGGGAAGGATGCTGGAGCTGTGACAGCGCTGGTTGGAGACCTGTGAGTGAGCAGAGCAGTGGTGAAGTCAGCCAGAGGAATGTTTTGCCAGTTTGTCTCTGTTATTTTTTGTTTGTTTGTGTGTTCAGCAGAGCACTCTGTTATCTTCCGCCCGTTCCGACGCCATGCTTTTCCTGTTTAAAATTCCGACTTCTGATTTTCCCTTTGGGTTTTTATCCTGTTATTTTTTTTTTTCTTTTATGCTTCCCCAATTGTTCTAGTTTTATGTTCCCGGCACCAATTACCAAATGATATCTAATGAAAGCATTTGAGGACACAGTAATTTGGTGCCTCTCTCCTTCTGACGTGTTCCCTGTGCAACACTTGCTTTCCTCTCTTGTTTCCAAGACCAGCTCAATATTCTCAATATTTCAATTAGCTAAATTTTACCTGATGATCCGTCTTTGCAGGAGGAGATCATGTCATGAAGGAGGAGGAGCTGAGGGAGCTGGGAAGGGGCTCAGCCTGCAGAAAAGGAGCTCAGGGGGAATTTGTGGCTCTGCAGAATTCCCTGACTGGAGAGGACAGCCAGGGGGATTTGGGATCTGCTCCAGGAAACAGGGACAGAGGAGAGGGAACAGCCTCAGGTTGTGCCAGACAAGGTTTAGATTGAATATTGGGAGAAAATTCTTCACACAAAGGGTTTCCCAGCCCTGGCACAGGCTGCCAGAGTGGTGGAGTCACATCCCTGGAAGTGCTCAGAGCACACGTGGATGTGGCACTGCAGGATGTGGTTTAGGGCTGAACAGTGGTGGAGGTGGTTGATGTTGAACTGGATGATCTTAGAAGTCTTTTCCAACCTAAACCATTCCATGATTCTTAAACTAGAGACAAAGCTGGAGGGGACACTCCAGCTCCTTCCTGGACACTCTGGTTGCTGTTGAGTGCATTGGATGGGTCTGAAGGTCCTTCAAGCTGTGAGACAGAGGAGATGCTGAGACCTGGGGCCCTGCAGGTGTCACTTGGTGCTTCTCAGGCTGACCTCTGTGCCAGGTGTTGCACAGAAAAAAGGAACCTCTGTAAAGGGACAAAACATTCCCCAAACACTGGGATTGGAACAAGATGGTCTTTAAGGTCCCTTCCAACCCAAAGCATTCCATGATAAAATCTTAAATTTTTAATCATCAGTTTATAATTAATTTCACTCAACATTCTTTTTTTTTGTATGGAAAAGGGTTTCAAACAGGAAATATTCAGTAAATTTATTCTTGGGGATAGAGAGGTTGAACTCAGGGGGGTTGTTCAGAATCTCTGATGCTGGCTGTGGGTCAGAGTACTCAGAAGTTTTGTGGAAATCTAGAGGCAGTAATGGTGCACCTTTTATCATTCCTGTTGATTCCAAATTTGGGCTGTGTTGTCAGGAATTGTACAAAAGAACTACAAGGCAGTGTGGAAGAAGTGCAAAATCAACAGTCTGCAAATGGGATGAAATCGGAGCAATATTTAGTGAGGACTGGAGTGCTGTGGGTCCATCACAAAGACAAGTTGCAGTGGTTTGGATCCCTGTGCCATGAATCCGAGCAGGAATTCCAAGGAAGCAGTTCTGTGCCTCCCTCACACACATACAAACACACTCAGTATTTTGTAAAGATGCTCTTTTGTCCCTCTCTGCATGGGAAAATGTGCTTTCCACCCAAACATAAATTACTGCAAATTCAGGAGGCTGTGCTTTTAGTGGCAAACTCTGCAGATCATTTTGGCACCAGCTCTGAGCAAACTCACCAGAAAAAAAGGACTTAGGGTGAGCAGTGAAGAAGCAAACAACCTGAGTTCACTATAATGAACTTTTTTTGGAAGTCCTGAAGAACGTTTTCATGGCAGGGACTATTTTAAAATGCTTTCTGGGAATACAGAACTCAGAGAAAAAAAAAAAAAAAAAAAAAAAAAAGCCAGCAAAAACTGAGCCCAAGTCTATCAACAATAGCAGAAATCAGAGTCATGCTTGTCTCAGTTCATTAATTAATGCCAAGGAATCACAATCCCCTCACCCAGACAATCCCAGATTTTGCTGGTTCCCTTAAAGTCTCCTATTCCAGCACAGTCCCTGATTTGTGGCATTCAGCTTTTTATAGTTTTGCTTATCCTAGCATTTAAGGTATTTTCAAACTTTCATACACTTTAATTTGTTACATTTGGAACGGGATGCCGGGTTTAGCACATAAAAAGGGTATTTTCCTTGGAGATGGGACTTGCAGCTCAGTGAGGAGGAACCTCTGACCGTGGCACCCTGCCATGGCCCAGGTAGAGCAGAGCACAGCAATTCCCAGGGGGCAGCAATGCCACCAAAAGGCTCCCGAGGACAGGGAACACCTGGGATCCTCCAGAGAGCCCAAAAACCCAGATCTGCCCAGCCCCTGGGGGACACCAGGCTGGGAATGGTTCCCAGTGGGTTCAGCTGGATCTCATCCACAGGATGGAGGAGGGAGCACAAAGATCTTGCAGGATAAATGAAGATTTCATTGGGGGAATAGCTGACCTGGTTGATCAATAGAAGGCTGATGATCTCTGGGGTGTTTTCCAACCTAAAGGATTCTGTGGCCTGAGCCAGCAGTGGGTGGTACAGAGAGGCAGCTTGGCTGGAATGGGCAAATAAAGGTGGGAATGGTCTGGGGATCCTGCAGCCATCACTGGGGGGTCTGGCACTGGGACATGGCAGAAAACCTAATGAACTTATTAACATCTCCCCCATTTGCAGCTGATTCTGTGGCAGCTCAGACCCTGTGCCAGGGAATTCTGTTTGGATTTCCTCTCTGTGCCATCCCAGTATGATGGAAAGGATCAATCTGCTTTTGGAGCAAGAGAACTGTTTCAGAGGGATCAATCCCAAGAGAATTTGGGCAGTGTTGGGAAGCAGCACCATTTCCCCCCTCTGCCAGGGGGGGGTCATGGCTTCAGTGCCACTTTCCTGCTGAGAGAACTGCCATGGAAAATCCAGCAGGGAAAGGCTCCAGACTTGGGCAACACACAAAATTCATTGCAGTTCTGTGCTTCTGTGGATTCATCCCACACTTCTTAAGGCACTTCACTGCATGGGGTGCCTAAAGTAAATCTTGGCTCCCTCTGCACTGGAGGAATGCAGGTGAACACCTCCAGGGATTAATTAACATCTTAGGGAGTAATTAAGGTCTTAAGCAGTGCCCACTGGAGATGCAAAGAGCT
The DNA here is from genome assembly GCF_029582105.1 of Oenanthe melanoleuca. Lineage (NCBI taxonomy): Eukaryota > Metazoa > Chordata > Aves > Passeriformes > Muscicapidae > Oenanthe > Oenanthe melanoleuca. Next base: position 1,692,491 of record NC_079344.1, on the reverse strand, counting down.
CTCCATGTGCTGTGGAGGGAGCCTGAGGTGACCAGAGTGAGAGGGTTGTGAAATGTCTGTGTAGGGTGGGTTCAGTCTTGGCCCAGCGCTCACTGCATGCTCCAAGTTCTGCAGATGGACCAGGGACTTTCATCCATCCCATCCAGGATCCCTCTGGCAAGTGAGAAAACAGGAAACATTGCACACTGATGAACTTCCACACATTTTGTTCCCTCTATCTCAGAATGTTCCTTAGTGCTTGTGGTATCATTTTGGATGGAAAGTTCTCCTTGACATTTAATTATTATCAGAATTAGTCATTAGCACAGTCGTCATCACAAGGAGTTTGGCCACTGATGGACCAGGCCTTGGAGCCAGAGTTAGGTCAGCACTTCCCATGTCTCTGTAGGATGGTGGATGTGCTTGGATGCAGCCTGTGAAAATTATTGTGTGGGAACAGCTTTACCTGAGGGAATTCATCAATCCCCAAACTTCTTTCAGGGAACTTGGTGGCCTTATGGGAGTGTCCAAGAGCCCATCCTTACTGAAGGAGGAGGGATGCTGGATCCAGGATCCATCTTTATGCTTGCTGAGCTGTTGGAATGGGAATTTGTTGCCCAGCTCTTGGTTGGCAAACAAAATCCAGCAAGAACATTCAGCTTCAAAGGAATGCTGAAAAAACTGTTATTTCCCAGATATCCCCATTTCCACAAGTGCTTCCTCACATGTGATTTCTCCTGATGAATTTAGAGTGTTATCATATTGATAACACCCAGAGGAGCATCTCAGCCCACAGCTGTGCACATCTGGCTGGCACTGCAGTGCCTTTGCTTGCATGTGGAGCCTCTTTCCCTGCTCTTGCTGATTCCCAAAGCTCTGCCCCCACAGCCAGACCCCATCCAGAGCCAGCAGCTCCTCCAGCCCCACCTGGGCTCGGCAGGGCCGTGTTCCATGCCCAGGCAGGGATCCAGCAGGTCCCTTTGGGAATCTGCTGCTCCTGGCTCCCCCCAGCTCCCTTCCCGCTGCCCCAGGCGCTGACTTTCCCGACTGAGATATCAGAGATTGGATGGATTATCCACGGGCTGCTTCCAGACTGCTGTTTGTTTGGAGAAATCATGCTGGAGATAAGATGGTAAAATGCAGATAATTAAGTTTCCTTGATACGAGTGTAATTGTGAATTGAGATTTAAATAGCCCGCTTTGAATCCTGCCCTACGTGCCTCTCCCGGGATTTGCTTTGGGTCTCTGCTGGAGGAGACCAGGGGGAGAGTCCTGCATTGTTGACATTTGCTCTACAAAAACATTTCCAGCTCTTCTTAGGGCTTTTTTCAGAGAAAGAAACCAGTTCAACCACTTCCCCACGAACATGAAGTTCTCTACACAGCCCAGAACAGGCTCCCTGGGCTGGCTGCAATTCATTCCTCTGCCTTGCTCTCATTAACACCTCTTCGGCTCACACCGGGGAAATTTGGGAAGTTTCATCTCGAACAGAGGGCAAATTGAACCGTGAGGAGACCCTCCTTAACAATGTGCAAAGCCCTTACACAGGGACCTAAAAGAAAATAGAAAAGCTTTCCAAACCTGTCAATTATGGCAGCCGTGAAATGTAATAACCTTTTCAAGCAGCCCTGATTGATGTGGGATTCTGTTTACTCTGTGCCCCAGCAATAAACGCTCTGTCACGACAGCCCCTCCTGGGCTGCTCTGGGATGCTGTGGGATGTGGGGTTTGTGAGCTCAGGGAGGTGCTGGCAGCTCAGGACCTGCTCCTTTCCTGTCCAAACTGCGCCGTGTCATGAGCCCCAGACACAGTCTGGGGGAAGTGAATAAGCAACTGAAGAGAGAGTTCAAAGCACAGAAGTCTGGGTGATCAACCAGTAGCAATTATCCCCAATCTGCCGGAAACCGAGCTGTCTCGGGCTAATTTCAGCTTTCTGGAGATATTAGACTGCTGGTTTGAATCATATTCCTGAATCTGGGTAAGAGGCACATGAATCACAGAATGGTTTGGGTTGGAAGGGACCTTGTAGCTCATCTCATTCCACTCCTGCCGTGGGCTGGGACACCTTCCACTGTCCCAGCCTGCCCCAACCCCATCCAGCCTGGCCTAGTGCAATGCTAAAAACTGAATAAATGTGATTTACCAGGGTAAATCTCTGCAGCCTGTGCTGGGCAGCTGGGCTTGGGGCTGGCCTGACCCTCATCCCCAAGAGCCAGGAGCAGGGCAGGGGCTTTGCCATCATTCCAGCCTTGATGCCAGCACATGGATCACGTCAGCACAGGACACACCAGGGCTGGTGCTGACGCCCAGCAAACATCTTGAACTGCTTGGAAGGTCAGGGGGATTTTTCCTAGGAAAGACATCGCCCCATGCTCAGCTCTCCGCCTCCATCCAGGCTGTCCACTGATTAGGGAGAGATTGCTTGGAGAAGAGGCAGAGCAGTGCTATCAGCTCGGGGTGGTGCTGAGGCAGGAGGGTTTTCTGCATTGCCGTTGAACCCCTGTGAGTGTGTGAGGGTAAAATCCCGGGTGAGGCTGCCAGGCTGGAGCTTTGAAATCCGAGTGGGCTCCTCCGGGCCGTGTTTATGCTGCAGGGTAATTTGTGTGTGTGAAAGAGTCTCTGCTTCTGTTTCAGCAACATGGCAAGGATGGAAGTAACACCCTGTGACAGCCTCTCTCCCTGCTCACAGGGCTGTTTGGGGGTGTTTGTACAGGAGAGACTCCTGCCTGGGCAGCACAGAGCAGATGGGGAAACCATCCCAAAAAGCAGCTCCTGCCCCAAACTCACACATCAAACCCCTCTGGTGGGCACTGCCCTGCCACAGCCTCAAGTTAATAAAGGCTTTGGATCCCCTCCTGCTCATTTCTCTCCAAAAAGTGTCATCATGTCCCTTGACCACTCCAACACAGAGCACAGCATCAGGGATGTTGAGGAATGTTGCTGGAATTCCCAGCACCTGCCTGCTCCCCTGAGATATCCCCATGGGAAAAGAGAGTCTCCTTGATACAAATGACCCATTATCTCCAGCAGAGCTTTATAGTGCTATAAAGCAATTTCTGCCCTTTCCAAAGTTGTGAAATGGAAGCTCTGTAATGGTGTAAGAGAGACCTGAAAACACAGGAACAACCATCCTGACGCCACCAACAATTTTGCTAATGGTCAGTTGTGCAAGCAGGAGAGAGGCAAAATTACATCTGACTCCAAATCCGAGCCATCTCCAAATCTCTGCCTCCCCCACCTCCTTGAAAGAGCATCGTTAAGTGGGTGTTTAAATAGATTTAATTGGAACTATTTCAACTTGCTTGAAAAATAATCACCCTGTGAGAGCTCCAGATCCCAGTGGAATTGTATCCTGAAGAGAGGAAAAGAACAGAAATTCCACAAATGCCATTAAAGGTTTGGGAGCTCTCTCATATGGGGAAGGGATTTGGGCACACTGTAAAAACCTGAGATGGGAGGACAGCTTGAAATCCTTTTAGATTTGGGATCAGCCATGGGAGCCAGCTCACATTCAGCAGTGACTGCCTCCCCATCCCTCTCCCACTTCCAGTAATGGATTTGAGGGCTTCCAAGTGTCCTGCACTATTGATTGGAGATTTTAATAAGCTTTAAATTACCAAAGGGATTTATGGGTCAGGTGCCTTGGGTGGAGGAATTGTTCACAGGCCTGGGGTTTAGGAGCTGCTCCCAAAGCCACACAGGCAGGACTCAGGAGCCTCTGGCTGCCAAGTGCCCGAGTGCCCTTGCCTTGCCCTGCTTATCTGAAGAGGCTGTCAGCATGTTCTATAACCAGTGGAAACCACTTTAGAGCTGGAGCCAGACACCGAGGTGCCGGGGTCCACGTTTCATTTCTGTGCCTGGGAAAGTTGGGCAGCAGATCCAGCCAGAGCCTTCTCCCAGCAGCATTTTCTGCCTATCTCCTTCTCAGCCTGGGCTGGCCTGTCTGGACACTGACACAGCCCCTGTTATTTGTAGATATTAAGGGGTTTTTTTCCTAGGCAAGAGAAAACTGTGACTGTCAGAAATTGCTGCAGATGAAGCTGTAGCAGTCCTTAGTGCAATCTGAGAATTTTAATTGTATGTTTGCAGAGAATTTCAGCTCCTCTGCGGGAAGCGTGTCTCAGCACACTCTAAACCCCAAAATCCAGCTGAACTTCTGCTTGAAATTCATCCCATTAGCAGCCATTTGGGGGTAATGACATCCAGGAAACATATTGGAAAGCTGTTCCAAGCTGGTTCCTTTCAGACTGTGTAATTAAACCGGTTGTTCATTAAGAAGTGGTGCTAACAAAGCTTGGTTTTGTTGGGATTTGTAGTCTCTGGCCCTATAATAATCCCATCTGGGAGATTTCCCATGGCTTGCCCATCACAGTCCCAGCTGCTCCCATGGGACAGGCAGTGGAAGGTGCTGGTCCCTGCCTGAGTGCCCCAGTTTTTCCCCAGTGTTCACCTTTTTTGGGGGAACAAATCCCTGTCCTGTCCCACCACAGGGCAGCTGCTGTGAAATTTGGGGTCTCAAGGTCTGTGAAATTTGGGGTCTCAAGGTCCCTGCTCCTCTCAGTGTTGGAAATTTGGCTCAGCAGGTGAGGAGGAGGGACCAAGAGCCTTGCAAGTGGCCCAGCAGGGTGATGGTTTCCCTGGCAGGAGAGGTGAAACCTGGGTCCCTGTAGATATTCCCAGTTATTCATGGGCTGTCTGGGAGCAGCTTTTCCTCCTCTCTCTGTGCAGATCTGGGAGTTCTGGGCTGGGATTAGTGGGATTCAGAGTGCAGGGTAACAGGAGGGTAACATTCCACCAGGAATGTTGTGTGAGCAAAGGATGCTACACAGATCTCACCTAAAGAAGGAAAAACAGAGCTTTGAGTCCTCAATGCTCTCCAATTCCAGACATTTGGGCTTCCTTTGTCAGGCAAAACAATTATTTTAAAGGAAGAAGAACATTTTCTTAGGGACAGTTTATGCTCCTTAAAAGACTTCAGATATTATTACTTTACACAGATTCTTGGTGGGGAATAAATAGAGTTTAAAAACAGCCAGAGCTGTTAAAATTTATGGTATCAAAATATATTCTGTCAAAATATTTATACCATAAACTAGGATCATTGACTGTCCCCTCATCCTGCTCCTGGGAAAGGAGGGAGAGGAATCTGAGATGTCTGATGTGTAAATTCCTTCATTTATCTCTGCTTTATTGCCTGGCAGAGAAACAACAAGTGGCTTCAGAGTCTGAGTGGATATGGATCTGAAGGAATTCCTGTTGTTGAACAGTGTTTCTGTGGCTGAAGGGGTGTTTTCCAAGTGACATATTTCCAGAGGCACCTACACACATACTTCACATCCCAGCCCACATGCCAGTGCATGTTATTAGCCTGCAATTATTCTCCAGGAGTTGAGCAAGCAGATTCTGCTCCCATCGAGCTGTGTGGCAGCAGGAAGGGACTTTCTGGGGCTTTTGTGTGTGGAAATAGAGGCTGGAATATGGATGTGCTGAGCCCCTGATCTCCTTGGTTCTGAGCAAAGCTGTAAGCCAGGGACAGATGCTCGAGGCCAATGAAATCTCCTCTCCAACTTTTTGTCCTACAGAATTTAATTAGAGGGTCCCAGGGGTGTGTTCTTTATTTTAGAAGCCCCACTGTGTGATGCTGATGTGTCAAACATAGATGGAGATGCTCTGATGGAGGGACAGATACCCTGAGCCCATGGGCTGCAACAGAGGGACCACTGACCTTTAATTCCCACTGCCACCACCAGCCATGAATTTTTTGTCACCAGAAGAAGACAAACAGTACCTCAATCTTCCATAAAAATTAATTGTCCTACTTCCTGCAATTATTACTTTCTGTCTTAACACTTATCTAGTAATTGCTTTTGGATGGAAAGCAGCAGATGGACAGGAGTGCATCACACACATGATTTAAGGCCCAGGGTTACAGTGTCACCTTCTTTTATTATTTCACAGGATCTGGGGTCTAAGGTAGTGATTGTTAATATTTGCATTGGTTTGCCTGAGAGAAAAAGGCATCTCTGGAGTTTATTTTTCTTGGCAGAGGCAGTCTGCACATACAATGCATCTTTAGTTTGTGTAACCAATTGCAAAGCAGCAGAAAGGGTGATGCTGAGTGCTTGGTGAAGGACTGAGAGCCCCAGCAGGGTGTTCTCTGGACCCCATTTCCAAAGGAGGTGCTGGAGCAGCATCCTGTGCTGTGCTCCCAAACCTCTGCCAGCCCCAGCTCACAAGATCCCCTTAAAACTCAGCAAATGCATATTCTTTTTAGTTGCAACAGGGGAGTTCTTTTCTCTGCCTTCTACCTTTGGCATTATTTGTGTTCCTGGGGTTTTTGCTTTTCTCTGGAATCATCAAAGCCAGAAAATGACTTCTGAAAAGATTCTGGTGCATTCACAGATCCCCCAGGACTGAGGCCTTACAAACCCCATCAGCTGTGAGGATAGGTCTGTAAGAGTTGGCAATGACCAGGTTTTCATGCCCAAGTGTTTGTGAAGGTGCAAGCCCAGATTTTCATTCATCTGAAAATTATATGGTGCCATAAGGAAATGAAGTGCATAAAAATATGGCCAAGCAAAAGCAGCCTCCAGCTTGAGAGCTGGGGTGAGAACATGTGAAAATGTGTTCCATTAAGTGAGTGAAATGATGGGGTTTATGTCAGGCAGGGGGTTTTTATCCCTTTCTATTTTTTGGGGACATAAACACGTGAGGAGACATAGGGGGTGTGCAGTGAGGGTGTGCAAGGGAGGTACCTGTCAATAAATAGAACTTCTCAAAATATCTCAGAGCAGTGGGTGATCAGGGCAAGTCTGTCCATGTTATTAAATGAAAGAAGAAAAAAAAAAAAATCTGCCGTTTCTGTATGAAATCCTGCAGATTTTAAGGGATTATTCAGGGCTCCAACCTGCAGCCACCAGGCCACAGCATCACTGTGTTCCTGTGGGTCAGAGCAAGGAGACAGCAACAGCTGTCCCACCAGAAAATGCCATCACTGGAGTGATGAACCCCAGGAATACTGGGAGAGGAGCTTTTTGTCAAAGGACTAAGGTAGATGGAGTGCTGGGGGGAGACAATTCCTAAACAGAGCTGATGGGAAATGCTCTCCAGGCCAAGGGCTCCTCGCTATCTGAGTGACCATTTGCACCAGTCCTGGGGGGATAAATGAAGCCACTGAGGTTTGATAGTGTGCTGCAAATATTTTGTTCCTGTTTTTTGCAACGTGTCAGCCTTTAAAGGCTCCAGTGTGGAGTGCAGGGCAGTGGAAATACATCCCCACAAGAGCAGAGCCATGACCCCAGGCCATGGGAAGGAGCCTGAGCTCATCTGGAGATGCCTGGAAGGGGCTCCTGGTGCTCCACAGCCCAGGAGGTTTGGGAGCCATCAGGCCAACCCTGAGCCATCAGGAATGAGCTGTTCCCTTGGCTGGCAGCATCTGTGCCATGAACAGCCCCCAGTGCAGGGCTGGGTAAGGGATGTGAGGAGTCTGTGCCTCTCCTCTTACCCCTTACCCACCCTGCAGGTCTCTTCTGCACTGGGGTGTCCCTGCTTGCTCCTTTGCCTGGGACAGGCTGGGGATGAGCCTGGGAGAAGCAGGTGAGGATGGGGGCCCCTGGGTGCTCCTATTGCTCCCTCTGCCATACCAGGAGAGGAAATCCTGGAGGTCACTGAGACAGGAGCCAAGACAGGCTCCAAATCCCAAATCAGCAGCTGACACCAAGCCTGGCCTGGTGAGACAGTCACCCAAACCCAGCTGGCAGCTGTCCCTGCCAGGTCTGGACAGAGGGAAGGAGCAGAGAGGTGTGCTGGGATTTCACTCTTACTGCTGTGCAAAACCTAACTCTTTTTTTTTTCCCCTCAGCAACATATCTGATGCTTCAGGCAGCCAGGGTGTGAGTGTCCTGGGGCAGCAGATGTGTCAGGAGGGAGGGATGGTTCCTCTGGCACAGCAGCAGTGCCAGAGCTGTGGTTGGGAAACCCAGAGCCACGTGAGCTGAGTGTCACTGCTGTGCAGGGAGGTCAGGTTCAGGTTCAGACAGTGCCAGGGCTCAGGGCACAGCCCCAGGATGTCCCAGGCAGCCCCAGCTGCTCCAGCCCAGGTTTCAACTTGCCCACGCTTCCGACCCGCTCCTGCTTTCAGCAATTGATACAAGCCTGGCTTGTTTTCAGCTCAGCCTGTGTCTGGGTTAGAGGAACCATAAAAAATGTCAAGCATGTGAAAAACAAAGGGTCCCAGGGAAGCTGTCTTGGGTAACAAGAGCACTCCAGGCAGGAGATCAAGGGGCTGTGCAGCATCACCGTGACCATGGGCAGGACAAAACCCTCAGGGACATCCTGCTAAGGAGCCCCCAAAATGTGTGGGCAGGGTCCTTCCAGGGTGGGTGGTTTGCAAAAGGCTTGTCCTGCACAGGGATGTTCCTCCCTCTGGGTTTGTGGGATGTTGGTGTTAAGAGGAAAGCAAATCTCCTTGACAAGATCTGGTTGTGGGCTGAGCTCCCATTTTTCATATGAAGAGGCTTTGTGGTACCAAGACAGCTCTTTGCAGGCTGATACATTTTCTGAAAGGATGTTTGAGCACAGATAAGAGTGTTTCCAAAGCTATTTGTGTCCCAGCCAAAGAACTCTGGAATGGGAGCAGACCTGCATTTTATCTCCCAGTGGGAAATGAGTAAAATTAGTTTTCTGGAGGGACAGGGTGAGGCTGGATGTTTAGTAGCCCAACCCCTAAGTTACACATGGGGATAGCTGGACTTTGCTGGCCAAACTTTGTGTTCCCCTGTCCTAAAGCATCCCAAAGTGAATCAGTGAAGTTTCAAACACAATGAGGTAAGCAGAGGTCACAAAGAAAGCTCTGGACAGCTCAGGATGGTGCTGGGATGCAGCAGGTGGGAACTAAGTCACTGTAGCATAAAAAATTCTCTCAGCATTAATCCAGTGTTTTCAATGGATTAAAACCAGATTTTATCTCTTTTTCCTGCTTTTATTTTCGCTTCTCAGCACAAGAGGGATGTGTGGCAGTGCAGGGCACTGGCAGGGTTCTAGCTCACACAAAAGCTTTTATATAAATGTGGGATGAACCAACCAACCTCCAGAAGAAAATCTTTCTTTTCTGGAGCCCTGCAGGGAACTGTGTGTCCAGATCTCTGGTCAGAGGGATTTGAGTTCTGATTCCAGCTTGGAGAGCTGAGTCATGTGAAGGCTGCAAATCTGATTCTCTGCCTGTGACCAGACTTCCAGGCTTCAGTGGCAGGCAGGGCTTGCCTGCTCCAGTCATCCCAAGTACATCTGCTTGTCTCAAGTGAAATCTAATTTGGCACTTTGGTGAGATTTGGCCATTGTAAATTACCCCCTCAATTAATGGCATAATGTGGGCTCTGAGAGCTGCTGAACTTGAGCTTGCTGCCGAGTCAGGGCTTGGCTTGGGAAAATGTTGTGAGATGCCATTCTTGGAGAGGATGTTTCACTGGGCACTTCATTTAGGACAGGTCCTAATGTGCATTTGGCTCACAGAAGAACTAATGGTTGCACAGACTATTTAAACATGACCCCAGAGATTATAGGTTGGCAATGTGTGCTGAGCACAACCATCTCCTTCTGCAAAATGAGACTTAATCACACGCCCAAAAGCAGGGAAACATCAAGTTAGCAGAAGGTTTGCCCTGCTGTTACTAACTCTGATTTCTTACTTTAAAAAACTGCCTCTTGCTTGATTTTTCTAGTGGGATCTTACAAAGCAAAATCCTCCTACTCCCCTTGGAAAAGCAGGAAAGCATATTAAGAGCGCTGATAAAAGGTAAACAAACCAGGAGACACAAAGTTTCTTGATATGCTCTAATTGAGCTGGTTTCCTTACTTCTGCTTTGAAAAGGAACAGCCATGAGGCATTCTTGAGAGAGCCAAGTGAACTGCTGTTATCTCAGAAAGGTCTCCTTAATGTCTCGCTGTGGGGGCTCCAAGTCTGCTCTGGCCATTGCCTGGAAGTCTAAGAAAAGAAGTCTACTGGCCTGTGTGATAAAGCTCCCATTTTTAGGCCTTGGGAAGGATGGGGTTGTTGACAGTTCATTCCTGTGAAAATTCAGCTCGGGCTCGGGATTGTAAATGGAAGGAATATATGGCAGCACTAATGCAAAAGGTATGTGATTAGATAGTCCTGCTGCTATCTGCCCCCTATCCTGCTGATAGGCAGCTCTCTCCTGGTGCTAAATGGGAGCCATCAGAGTTGCCAGACTGACGCCAGGCCCTTCATCAGCTGCCTCCCAGATAAGGGGGAGGCTGCAATCTTCACGTAACACGGCGTTTCCCCAGTGGGTGAACTTGAGCATTCCTGGCTGCATCTTGCACAGGCATCTTGAGGGGCCAGAACGGGGATGATTTACAGTTTTGTGCTGCAAGGAGTCCAAGAGTTCAGTGGCAGCCACACACAGCTCCTGGTGCCTGCCCAGGCTGGAACCTTCTCCTGAGCAGTTCAGCCACGATGGCAGCAGAGAACCCGGGATGGTGCTGCTGTTCCAGGCTCCAGGTGGGAGCCACAGCACACCCCAAGGGATAACCCACCTCAAACCATGCTCACAGCAGAGATAAAACCAGATGAAAATGGCCTGCAGTGAAGGATTACTGCTCCAAGAGGGCACCACAGGGTCCCTGGTGGAGATTGGTGCCCTGGCAGGTCAGCAGCCCCAGGCACTGCAAGGTGCCTTCAGAATAGATGGAGCTCCAGGCTGCTCCAGGCTGAGCTCTGAGCTCTGTGCTGGCAGTGGAGCAGGTTCTTGCTTACCTGCAGTGCTGGGTAAGGGCAGGGTTTGGTCCCAGACCTCTTGCACACAGCCAGAGATGCCCTTCCATGGGCCTCCCACCCACATGAATCTAAAACACACAAACCTCTGTGGCCACTGCTGCTTTCTGCTGCTGCTGGGGGCTGGAATGGAGCCACAGCCTGTCCCTGCCCTTTGCTTGGGGCTGAGAGAGATGCTCCTGGTGCTGCAGCTGTCTCTGCAGACTTCCAAGGATCTAGGTGAGTTTTTTTAGCTTCCCTGCATGCTGGAGCTCAAGGGAGTGATCCTTCTAAAGTCTTTTAGCAGTTGCCAGTGGGTAATGACCTTCATGAAACCTGTAAACCCTCCCCAGTGAAATGCACTGCAACCAGGATCTCAGTGCACTGGTTCCAGTTAGTCCAGAACACGATTCAGAGGCACCCAGCATTTATAGGATCAAATCCAGCTGTTTCTAGGAATGTGCTGGGAGCACTTGGTAGACCTGAAGGCTCCACAGACAATTGCATTTCCTCCTTAAGCCTTATCTTTTTCCACACCCTAGAAAAACCTTAGAGCTTATTCATTCATTAAAACAGAGGAGAACTTTCCTCTAATCTTTTCTGGGTGACTCACAGGCTGTTGGAGCTGCCATCAGAGGCGTGACCAGACCGTGGGGATGTTGACCCAGGTTTCCTCTGGCCTTTTCAGCCTGGGTGCCCCAAAGTGTCCCCAAGGCAGAGAGGATTCCCATCTGTGTGCCAAGCAGTGGGTGACAGCACAATGGGAGTTCTTGGGGTTTGAAGGAGCCAGGTGCATCCTCCTGCTGGTCCCAGTGGTCTCTGGACCCCACACGTGTGACACAGCCAGGCTGGAGAGCTCAGAGCCATGTGTGGGCTCCTGTTAGTCATTGTTTGCAAGGATTTGAGTGATGGCCAGCACTGATAGAAATGTCTGCACAGCCCTGGAGATTCATAACTGTCGGCACAGAAGAGCCTCCTACAGAAAATCCTTAGCCTTAAATCCCTGAGTCCAGGTCCAGGCCTTTACTGGCAGCTGGGCAGGGATGCCAGCCTGGCAGCTGGAGGCTGGACAAGACAGAGTCAGATTCTGCATGGAACAGGTGTGAAATTCAGTTTACTGAATTGTGAACTGAGCTTCAAACAGAAAGGAAAAACAGGGATGACATTTACAGCAAATGCTGCACTCAGTAAATGAGATCCCTGGGCTCATTGCTGTGCATTCACTTGAGGATTGTTTTGTTCTTCTCTTCCTTTGTGCTTCCTCTGTCTCCTCATAAAACTGTCTTGGTTTTCATCTCTTTTCCATGGAGTAACTACACCAATAGTTTTGCAGTGAGGTGACAGTCAGGTTTCACACAGGTTTGTTTCTGATTTCTTTGAGCTGCCAATTTAACAAGGTGTGTGAAGCCAGAGGTGGTTCTTGAGTGGGTACAGCTCAGGTGCAATGCATTGCTCAGTGTAAAAAGGAAAGGAACAAGATTTTGGGGATCTGATGGGTGGCACTAGCTCTGACATCCCATGCATGGCTGCCTGGTCTGGGCATCACCTGCTCCAGCCAGAGAGCCAAAAGACAAATGAAAAAGAGATACAAATGCATTTTTTGCATGCCTGCTGAGAGCTGCATTTCTGTGTGTGCTAAACCAGGCTTTAGAAACAAGTTTAGAATTTCAACTTCCATTTTGAAGGAGATTCCAACCACCTCTATTAGGGACATCCTGTCAGATGCTGCTGCTGCAGGGAGAGTGGGCCCTTCATTTCTGGGAGCCAGTTAGAAAGCCAAGTTTAAACATGCAGACCACTGTTTATTTCAGTGAATCATGCATGCTTAGGACCTGATCCTGTGAGCTCCAGAACATCTCCTGGGAGATCTTGAGAGCTCTCCTTGATACTGCAATTATCCCTTTTCAACTGGAAGACTAAGGCAGCAACTGTGTTGCTTGGAGAATTGCAAGGGAGGGCTCAGTGGTTTGGGTTCTGCTGATGAAAAATCCCATTAGGGGCAAGCTCACCCCCTTAATTGCCCCTGTAGCATCTTGCAGGGTGGACAAACAAGTGGTTACATGAACAAGAGAAGCAGTTGGACACACAGCCATGGGTTGTTCCTGCTTGTTTGTTCACTGTTTATATCACAGGTCAGTTTAAGGAGCTGACTTGAAGACCATCACCTTTTCCATCAGCAAACCCACCCACGCAGGGGATGGTCACAGCCACGTTTTCTCCCATCACATTGTCCATTTTCTGCCTGGTGTCAAGCTCAGGGCTGCCAGTAGGAGGACAGTCAGAAAAAGGGAAAAGTGATGATTTGAATCCATATTTACTTCAAATCATTACTTTTCCCTTTTTATTCAGACAGAGCAGATCTTGGTCTTAACCACTGGGCAAGATCGGATAAACCCAGCCCAACCAGATAAACCCTCCTGTATGAAGGAATGAAGCTGGGGCTGCCCTGGATCCCTGGGAATGTCCAAGGCCAGGCTGGACAGGGCTTGGAGCAGCCTGGGACAGTAGAAGGTGTCCCTGCCCACGGGGACAAGATGAGCTTTAAGATCCCTTCCAACCCAAACCCTTCCAGGATTCAATGATTGTGAGAGCACAGCCCTGTTCACATGGGTTTATCTCTTTCTTTTACTGCACCTCCTGTTTGCTGCTTGGCAACTGCAATAATATTATTGCAGACACATGAAATTAGCTCTTACCTGCAGTTAGGGTTTATTTCTCATTCCAGGTGAGCAGATCCAAGCTCTGCCATTTTGGAGGCTGCTCTGGTGCCAAAAAGGAGCAGCTTGCAGTGCTGAGGGGATGAGTCACGTTTTACACTCGACAGGATTAGACATTTCACTCCTTAATGCTTAAATGGAAGGTCATTAAAACAACCCTGTGGTTTGGGGAGGATAGCAATTCCATAAGTTGCTTATTTTGGTGGCAAGTGAAAAGCTCAGTTTGAATCTAAATTGGTTCTCAGTGTCGTGGCAGAGCAGAGCAGCACAGACAGGCTCTGTTCTGCTTTGTTGTGTCCAGCCCTGTGCCCCACTTCCCTGGTTTGCAGCAGTGCCCCAGGAGAGCCCCTGTTCCAAGAGCACAACATCAAGGGATCAGCAAAACAAGGGATATGGGAAATTCTGCAGAGATCAAGGTGGAGGGAGACTGTTATGTTTTACCTGGGGTTAGTGGTCACCACCCTTTCCAGAGAGAGGTTTTAGAAAGCCAGTGGTACCTCCCCAAACCTCTCAAGGCAGAATCTTATTTTGTTGTGATCATAAAAATAACTTGCCCCATGGGCAGCAGAAATACTGAAGCTCTGGTTTCCTCCTGATTTTAACCTTGTGATGGGATTTCTGGGTGACTACAACACTACAGCTTCCAATCCCTGCCAGTAAATCCCTTGGTGTCACATCTTCTGGGCTGTAGATTGGTCCTTCCCCAGCAGTGCTGCTCAGAGGCTGCTCTGCTCCCAGCTGGAATGTCCATGGAGCCCCTCACCTGTCACAGCTAAATAACAATCCTTGCCATGGCTGGGGAACGTGTGCCCGTGCTCACATCCACTGAGAGCAGCTCACAGGCTTAGAAGACCAGGTTAAAACACAAGAGGTGTGTTCTGGGGAAGGCCATGCTGGGCATGGTCTGGTTTCCCAGACTGAGCCTGGGGAGGAGGCTGGACAGCAGCAGTGGGTGCAGTTGGAAAAGCTGGAAAGCCTTGGGAAGTGTCTGGAAGCAGCAGCTCTTCAGGCTGGGCTCACCCAGGGTATAAAATATGTTGAGGTAAAGCACCATAAAATTCACAGCCCAACATCCCTGTGGAGCTGAGATGTGTCAGGCTGTGTCTCCATCACGTTGCTCCACTCCCATGGAGCTGTGAGCAATTCCCAAACCCAAAGCCTTTCACCTTCTAATGCAGTGGTTGGAGCTGAGGGGTGGATGATGAAACGTGTTTCTCTTTAATCTGCCTGGATTAGGAATGTTTCATTGCTCACTGGGAAGAAACTGCAGCAGGATAAGTGATGTTAACAGCAGCTAATCAGATGGTGCCAAAGCAAGTCCCTGCACATCAGGCAAAGCCTCATCCACAGGGAGAGGGGAACAGCTCCCAGTCTGCCAGGGGATCAATGAACAGGGTGTTCTGAGGGCCAGCAGCCAGTGCAGGTCACCATGGGGAAGGTTCCAGCCCTCATCCTGGGAAACAGTGGTTTCATTCCAGGATGGGCAGGAAAATAGAGAAAAAACCCACCTCAGTGTGGTTGGGGGCAGGTTAATCACAAGGAGAGGCAGTTGTTCTATGGAAGGGAAGCTGCCAGGCTTTCTTGAGGCTGGAGATAATGGAAGAAAGTGAAACCTGTAGCTATCTGGGGATTTTGAGTGAAAGACCTGCTGTTTTAAAAATTACTGAATTTTTTGGGAGTTGGGTGGGGGGCAGGTGCTGGTTTGTGGTTTATGAGTGCAAGTTGAACACTTGGCTTGTGTTGTTTCTTGTTTCAGATCTCTATTAATTTTATAAATCTTAAAAAGGAAAATTATTAAACCCATGTGTTCTTTGGGAGATCATACCTGAGTGGCACCTGGACTCAGTGTTCAATAGCCATGTGTCAGTTTTGTGTGCATCCCATTCCAGAATTGCTGCTAGAATCTGGGTTTGGCTTCTCTTACACAGATCCAGAGTGGCTTCAATATCACTTGGAGAAAGATCTGGCACATGGTTTCCTTCCTTTGTGTTTCCACTAAACCCCTGGTCCCATCTCTAGGTTGGATGTTATATTTTTTAAATATCATCTCACCCACTACCAAAGTAACTCTCAGCCTGTTCCTGTGATCCCTGTTCCTGCTGCTGGCCACCCTTGGTTTTATCCAGAGTGGCTTCAGCCTGGGAGTCTGATCCTGTGCCTGGAGTAAGATTTAACATTAAATGGGGAGCACAGACTTCAACTGTGCTTTCAACCCTGTTGGCTGCTTGAATTGGGCTTGGACTCACAAATAATAGAGCTGGTTTTCTTTTTAAAAGCTGAAGTTTATGTTCTGCAGGACCTGGTAGGCCCAGCAGAGAAAACCAAAAGCACTGTCTCATCCTCCTGCTGAGCTCTGTGACTTCAGCTCTGTGCCTTAACCACAGGCCACCCCTTGTCCCCTTTGTAGGAACATTTATCTGTGAGCCAAAACCAAGGTGATGGAAGCCACCAAAGAGCCCCAGCTTAGAGAAAGCCTCTGCTGTGCCTGCAGAGCTCCTTCAGCCCAGGGCCAGCTGGGCTGGGCTGTGCTGGCTCCCAGAGCCACAGAGACGTGCTGGGTAATCACCACATGTCCCTCAGAAGGTTCACAGGCATGAAAAGGCTCTGTGCAATTGTAGATTTTATTTTTTCCCCTCTAAGGCCAGCGTTTGGCTTGGGCTCCCCAAAGCAGTTCAGTTTATTAATAGTCTGTTTCTGGAGCCCAAGTGACTCCATAGAGGGGAGTTATTCCATGCAAAACAAAACAGGAAAAGAAAACAATGTCCAAGTCCCCTGTGCTGGAGGGGTGCTCAGAGAGCTGCATTGTTCCACCTTCTCAGAGCTGAGGAGACCCAGGACAGAGCAGCCCTGGCAGGAGGAGGGTGGGGAGGTCAAGCCCAGGGACAGAGAGAGCATTTGAGGATGAAATGTGAGTGACTGCTGAAAATGAGTCTGTTCCTGGCCAAGTCACTGCTTCAGGCATTCAGAGAGGATCACAGGGGGAAGTTCCCAGGCAGCAGCAGAGTCTGTCACTGATGGATCCGATGCTCATTCCCTGGGAAGGATCCCTGAATCCCCATTGTCACTGGCCAGGTGTGCTGGGCACTGAGACCTGCCCCAGCTGCAGCACTGCAGTGAACATTTCCCTGTCTCTTACACCTGAGGTTTTCTGGGGCTTTTCATTTTGGACCCAGTGCAAAATGGACCAAAAAATTTGGACTGTCCTTCTCCACCCCTGTGCTGTTGGTTTGATGGGCACTGCTGGTCCCTCACCTCTCCCAGTGCTCAGATGATTGACTCCTCTTCCAGGGACTGTGAAGATTCAAGGAGACCTCTCAGCTCAGGAGAGCCTGGGAGGATGAGGTTGGAATCATAGAATTGTTTAGGTTGGAAAAGACCTCTGTGATCACAGAATCCCAGAAAGGTTTGGGTTGGAAGGGACTTTAAAGCTCGTCCCATTCCACTCCTGCCATGGCAGGGACACCTTCCACTGTCCCAGGGTGTCCCAGCCTGGCCTTGGACATCCCAGGGATCCAGGGACAGCCACAGCTGCTCTGGGCACCTGTGCCAGGGCCTCAGCACCCCCACAGGCAGGAATTCCTTCCCAATATCCAATAGAAAGTCCATTCATCAAGCACAGCCATTAAGCCAGTTGTTTCTTTTTGCAACTGATGCTGTGGGTTTTTGTTTATGTTTTCCAAGTCTTCTTCCCATCCTGGCAAATAAAACCATGAGGGCTGAAAAGGACGTGGAGAGGGGAAATAGGATTGCTCCTATTGCAATTATTGCTGTAAGCAACCTGGTGGGAAACACAGGAGACAGTTGTTCCTCAGGAAAATAAAGCATGGAACTTTTCCCATGGCAGGGAGAAATGTTCTTTTTCATTAAAAACCCAGCATCATCCAGCTCCTGCCTTCCCCCTCCTCTGCCTAAACATAAAATATCCCTCACATGCCTGGTTCTGCAGTGCTTTGAGCACTGCTGGCTTTTTTCCCTGCCATATTTCACATGTGCCCCTGTGACAGACAGCAAAGTGCCTCCCATCAGCTTCAGAGCTTGGGATCATTTTCCTGCAAGAGGAGAATAAGTTGTAAACACCCCCTGAGCAGGGCTGCTGAAGCCTGGGATGAGTTTGGGGAATCCCATGAATCTTGGTGACAGTACAAGGTATCCACTTAATGACATCTTCAACTTCCAGCAGTTCCAGAAAGTTTATTACATTAAATCCAGGATGAAAATGGATCATTGGCAGCTGCAAATTTTTGTTCTAGTTCTGAATAAATCAAATTATTTTCTGGGAAATGAAGGCTTGAACAGAAATGTTGGTTAGATGGATGGGTGGATTTGGTCTCCAAACTTTTTAGTGTTTTAAAATTAGAATGAAGTGTTGGTTAGAAATGGAGATGATTTCAATTCAAAAAGTCAAAATGCTTAATTCTGAAATTCTTTGAATTTCTTCTCATTGAAATTCCACATCCATATTGTAAGGAAGTGACTGACCTTGTGCTGGGGCACGTCTGGGACAGCTAATTTTGAATCTTTAGCTTAAAATCACTCATCTGGGTGGAGGAGCACAGGGCCCAGGAGCAGCCAGGTCTGGGGCAGGGTGAGCTGGGCACCAGGTAGGCTGGAGGCAAATGAACTCATTACTCACAGGCTCATCAGCTCCTTTCCCTCCCTGGAACACCACAGGATTCCTCCTCCTTAGCCACTATTTATGCAGTTGCACACAGATTCTTTCTTAAGCATTCACACATTTCATGAAGTCAGAAAACACTTCTAAGATGCAAAAACCCTGATGGTTTTAATGAGTTTAACAATAAACAGGCAGGGACTGCAGCGTGCACAGTGCTGGGGTCAAACCCACACTGAATTTCCACTGGCCTCAGCTCAGAGGAGCTTCAAGCCCATGCTTTCACTTCCAAATCACGCTGGGCTGGTGAAAACAGAGTTTTTTCCTCGTGCTTCAGACAAAAATGGGGAATTTTGGAGTGCTGGGGGTCACTCAGAGCTCATTGCTGGGTGCTGCTTTGGCTGAGGTTTTGCAGAGGAACCCTTCAGTTTAGGTTGCTGCTGGCACCCAGCACTAATCTGGCAGCAGAAAACTTTCTTCACATGCCTTTACATTTAACTGAGGCAGCTCAATTGTTACTCAATGAAAGCCCAAATGTGCAGCAGAGGCATCGCTCCACGCCAGGGAGAGGAGCTGGGATTAAAGAGCTGGCAGGGACAGACCCTTATGCAAGGGCAGGAAGATCATTCAGAAATATCCATAAAACACGAGACAAATCTTAAAATATTTATTAAAAACAAAGTTTGACTGTTAATTCCCCCTCACACATGACCCGTGAAAGAGATTGTAGAGATGGGGAAATGAAACCACAAAGGCAGTGAGGGATTTGCCTGAGGCCTCAGCCATAAATCAGGCTCTCAACTGGAGAGCAGCTCTTCCTGCTCCCTCCTGACTCCATCTCCTGTCCCCAAAAAGTCCCAAAGGGCCGAGGTTTGGCCGTGTCCCCCCGGGTGCCAGCTGGGAGTGATGCTCAGCAAGGAGCCAGAGCTCAGGGACGAGCCCTGCAGCTTCACAGGGAGCACAGCGAGTGCCTGGGGCCTCCTTATTTCTCCCAAACCTTATCCTGCCATGGTGAAACAACCAGAGGTGGTGAAACAACTGGGAGTTGTCTCCAGCTTGGGAGTGCTTTCCTGGCTTTATCAATGAAAACACACCTGAGTTTTATCCAGTACTCTGTTCATTAGTGGGGAACATGATTGGTGTTGGCAGTTTTTTCTTTAAAAAGAGTGTTTAAGTCTCTTTTTGGAGTCTGTCTGATTTTGCCCAGCTGCTCTGTGATTTTTCATTTGGGTGGCTCAATCCTCACCTGTGCAGCCACGAGGCCACCAGGAGCCAAATCCATCCCTCCCCATCCCCTTTTACAAGTTCATTGAGCCTTAACCCATGAGCAGCCAGGCTCCCCAAACCCCTCCTGGGCTCCCCAAACCCCCCTGGGCTCCCCAAACCCCCCTGGGTTCCCCAAACCCCTCTGGGCTCCCCAAACCCCGTGGGTGCCGTGGCTGTGCCGTGTCCCCCCTGTGTCACTCCACCCAGATTTGCCTGCAGAGCAGCAACTTCCTCCCGTGGGACTCTGCAGATAAGTCACTTGTGTATTAAAAGTTGTTTACCCCGTGCTGCAAGCAGGATGCTGCCCTTATCTGCAGCAGAGCCCATTCCCCCAGTGCCTCTGTCATTGCTGGCTCCTGGCTCTGCCTTATCTCCAGACCCTGCCCCAGCAGCCCCAGGCTCACAGTGCCCACTCCAGCCTCTTCAAAGCCTCTCACAATTGCTCTGTAATTTGAATCTTTAACAACACGTGGGGGAACCTCCCCGAGCTGGCCTGTGTCCTTTCTCTGAGTGGCTTCATAAATACCACGCTGAGGAATTTGGGTTTTCTCCTGTGTATCTCTGTAGGTGAGGGATGTTTGTATTCTAAAAAATGCATTTTCTGCTTTCCCCTAGAAAAACTACCACAGATCTACTGTGCAGCTCCTTTTCCTCACCCTCCCATCCTTGTCCCATAGCTCTGGCTCTTGTCCCCTCACTGAGGGCAGGGTTTGGCCCCCATCCCTAATTCCCAAACCAGAGAGCTCCAGTGGCTCCTCCTGGGCCACCAGCAGGGTCAATCCCCATTCCCATCTTCCTGAGATGCAGAAGCCACGTGCAGAAAGTCAAGATAGGAAAAAAAAATCTCGATGGAATGTATTTATCTGAAAACAATAGTGGGTCTGGATGGAAAAGGCAGAGCTTTACACCAATCATGTGGTTGTTATTAGTGTTTTCCAAAACACCCAGAGGTACCTTATGTGTTAAATAAGGGTGGCCTGGCCTATTCTGCTTGAAAAGCAAAAAGTGCATCTCTGCACCTCAAGCTGCTCTTGTTTGGAGCCCTGCACTGAGGCCCAGAGGCTGCCAGAGGAATTTCCCGCTCCCCCAAATCTGCAGTCACGGGGCTTGAGCTCAGCCCAAGATGCTGCAGCAAATATTTATGGTTATGTTTCAGCCCTGCCTTTCCAGTCCCTTCCCTAAAGCAGAGAGTGTCCTGGAGCTGTGGCTGGAGCCTGGCTCTGTCCTGGCAGCCCTGCTCGGCTCTGTGCTGCCTGGGATGCCATTCCCAGAGCCCAGCTCTGGGTGCAACCCCGGGCCAGGGGCTCTGGGATGAGTTGGACCAGATGTCCCCTTCCAGGCTGACCCATTCCATGGTTCTGGGCTCTGTGTGTTCCTGACCCATCCCGTGGCTCTGCACTCTGTGCTCCTGCCCCATCCCTGGTCCTGCACTCTGTGCTCCTGCCCCATCCCTGGTTCTGCACTCTGTGTGCTCCTGCCCCATCCCTGGTCCTGCACTCTGTGCTCCTGCCCCATCCCTGGTCCTGCACTCTGTGCTCCTGCCCCATCCCGTGGCTCTGCACTCTGTGTTCCTGCCCCATCCCTGGTCCTGCACTCTGTGCTCCTGCTCCATCCCTGGTGCTGCACTCTGTGCTCCTGCCCCATCCCTGGTCCTGCTCTCTGTGTGTTCCTGCCCCATCCCTGGTCCTGCACTCTGTGCTCCTGCCCCATCCCTGGTCCTGCTCTCTGTGTGTTCCTGCCCCATCCCTGGTCCTGCACTCTGTGCTCCTGCCCCATCCCTGGTCCTGCACTCTGTGCTCCTGCTCCATCCCTGGTCCTGCACTCTGTGTGTTCCTGCCCCATCCCTGGTCCTGCACTCTGTGCTCCTGCTCCATCCCTGGTCCTGCACTCTGTGCTCCTGCCCCATCCCTGGTTCTGGGCTCTGTGTGCTCCTGCCCCATCCCTGGTCCTGCACTCTGTGCTCCTGCCCCATCCCTGGTCCTGCACTCTGTGCTCCTGCCCCATCCCTGGTTCTGGGCTCTGTGTGCTCCTGCCCCATCCCTGGTCCTGCACTCTGTGTGCTCCTGCCCCATCCCTGGTCCTGCACTCTGTGTGTTCCTGCTCCATCCCTGGTTCTGGGCTCTGTGTGCTCCTGCCCCATCCCTGGTCCTGCACTCTGGCTCCCCACGGGACGATGCTCTCGG
The DNA here is from genome assembly GCF_029582105.1 of Oenanthe melanoleuca. NCBI lineage: Eukaryota > Metazoa > Chordata > Aves > Passeriformes > Muscicapidae > Oenanthe > Oenanthe melanoleuca. The sequence goes on along the minus strand of NC_079344.1, from coordinate 1,670,963 downwards.
GCAGCAGGGCAGCAGCAGGGCTCAGCTCCATCCTTCAGGCAGGCACGGAGCTGCTGAAGGAGGGATTGTTTGAAGCTGCTCCAGCCGAGCCGGAGGGTTCATTTCCTCGGCTGAGGCAGCCCCAGAAACCCAAGATCCACTGATAGCCATTGAGCAAGGATTTCCATTTTTGGTGCGAGCTCAGACTTAAAATAGACAGTCTTGAGCGAGGAAGAAACTCTGTTGACAGAACATAGGGAACATTCCTCCAGTGTACTTTTGCAAAGGACTATCTGTGTCTTTAATCTCCACGGCGTTTCCTGCAGGTCTCCCGGGCCCAGCTTCCCTCTCATTGTTCCTGGCGCTTTTGGAAATGACCTCAGGCAGTTTGCAGTGACTGGCGACCCACGGTCAGAATGACTAACCCAGTCTGTCTCCATCCCTTGGACATGTCCCATTGACTAAATAAATGACAGGCACTGACATGTGAATAGAAACAAAAACAGCCTGACAAGTGAAATCTTAACTCTTTGGAGCAAAGAGACGTCTGGACGCGGCTCATCCCGCTCAGGGAATCGCTGCAAAAAGTCCTGACGGGGAAAACGCGGCTGCTCAGGACGCATGAGGACTGGGGAGACAAACGCCTCCAATATTACTTTTAATTGTTGAAAATTGGTTTGTGCAGCTTTTTATCTCGGCACATCTTTAATTAAAAGCGCAGCTCGGTGTTTATGCGGCCGTTTGGGTGTCTGGGCTCAGGGTGAATAATTTGAATAATTCCACTGAGCGTTCCAAGGAGCTCTGAGGACAGAGGCTGCACTGTCCATGGGACACACAGCTCAGCACAGGGGAGATGCCTCCTGCCATTCCCACTCCCATTCCCATTCCCATTCCCACTCCCATTCCCATTCCCATTCCCATTCCCATTCCCATTCCCATTCCCATTCCCACTCCCATTCCCATTCCCATTCCCACTCCCATTCCCATTCCCATTCCCATTCCCATTCCCATTCCCATTCCCACTCCCATTCCCATTCCCACTCCAATTCCCATTCCCATTCCCATTCCCACTCCCACTCCCACTCCTATTCCCATTCCCATTCCCATTCCCATTCCCATTCCCACTCCCATTCCAATTCCCATTCCCATTCCCATTCCCACTCCCACTCCCATTCCCATTCCCATTCCCATTCCCATTCCCACTCCCATTCCCATTCCCATTCCCATTCCCATTCCCACTCCCATTCCCATTCCCACTCCCATTCCCATTCCCATTCCCACTCCCATTCCCACTCCCACTCCCATTCCCATTCCCATTCCCACTCCCACTCCCATTCCCACTCCCACTCCCACTCCCACTCCCATTCCCACTCCCACTCCCACTCCCATTCCCATTCCCATTCCCATTCCCACTCCCATTCCCATTCCCACTCCCATTCCCATTCCCATTCCCAATCCCATTCCCATTCCCATTCCCATTCCCATTCCCATTCCCACTCCCATTCCCACTCCCATTCCCACTCACTGCCCCTCTTTGGAGAGGCAATCCTGGCTCCCCAACCCTGCCTGCACCATTGTAAGGGAATATATGAATTTATGAATTTTATGCCCCTCCTAAAAGCCACCAGTGCACTGCAGTCCAATTTCAGGGACTGAATTCTGCATTTTGCCCTGCTCCCTCCATCCCCATCCCAGCTAAGTGACACCAGAATTTGGGCACATGCCCCACCATCCCAGCATGAGCCATTTTTTAATGCTGTCTTTTTTGGTGCTGTTTATGCACCAAACTTGCTGTCTTTGAAATCTAACAATAGTTTTACCAATAAGAATAGAATTAGTGTTAATAAGCTACATTTGTGGAATTTTTTTTTTTGTTGTTGGAAAAGTAGGCAAGTATTCTCTTTAATATTATCAATTAAATGCTGTAATTACAATAATTAATAATGCTGTTTAGCAGTTATTAGCACTGGGTGGCTTGTTAGGATGTCTGTGTTAGCTCAGGTTTAATAATGAGCTTCATAAAAATCCAAAAAGAAGAAAATAATGATACAGGGAGCGGTTGTAGAGCTGTGGTCTGAGGGCTTCTTGCTTTAATGTAAGTAACAAATAATTCCCTCTGGCTCTCAGCATTTGTGGATAAGGCCATAAAAAAGGAGAAAAAAAAAAAAAAAAAAGAAAGAAAGGAGGAAACCTCAGCTAATAAAAACACCACCCTGGCTTTATGGGCACACGAGGAGCGTTTGTTGTTTGGCTGAAGATGATGGGGACAGCTCCTGTTGGGGTGGCCAATGTCCCTCTGTCCTCCTGCACTGGTCCCACCTGTCTGGAGAGCACAGTGAGCTGGGTCACTGTCACTGCCATGGGCACAGCCCTCAAAGGGTTCAGAGGGGTTGGCAGGACTGGCAGAAAAATTTTTTTCCTAGCCTGTATTTGGGAATTTATTGTCTTTTTTCCCTTGTCCTGATCTGGAGCTGAGCAGCTGCTGTCCCTGGTGAAGCTCAGTGAAGAGAGGGAAGGTGCCATGGTGAAAAGTGGGATAAGAATTGCTGGGGTTTGGTTCCTGCAACCCCTGAGCTGAGCTCTCCACACTCCTCCTCTCTCTGCTGCTTTGGTCTCGGTTCACCACATCTGGTCACTGTGCATCAATCATTTACCAGGGGAATAAAAAGAGGCTGGGAGCTAAACCCCCCTCATTTCTATAAAATCAGTTTTCTGTTGAGTGCCTGCCCCAGTGCCTGCTCCATCCATCCCCTGGCTCCCAGCCCAGCCTGGCTGGGGGCTCTGGGAAGCTCCCTGCACACAGCAGGTCAGTCTTGCACCCCTGAGCCAGGCTGGATTTTGGGAAGGGTGGGCAAGAGGCAGTGTGTGGGGTCAGGCTGGGCAGTCAGCTGTTCCAGGCCCACCTCAGGAGGTCCAATAAAAGCCAGAATTCAGCTGGAACATGTCTGGGGGACCTGATAGGTGCTACACCAGGGCTTGGCTCACCGAAACACCAAAGGGTTTAGTGCCAGAAATGCACGTCCAGCCATGGAAAACCCCAGGTCTGGTTCCAAGAGGATGGAAGGGGGTCTGCCAGGGGTCCCTGTGCAGCAGGAGAGGTGCTGCTGGCACCCAGGGAGCCCTGGGGAAGGAGCTGCTGCTCCTCATCCTCTCCCCACAGCCTGGAGTGTCAGAGCCAGCGTTTTCCTGGCCAGTCATGGGTTCTCAGCAGAGTCTGAGGAGCAGAAGGGCCAACCCCCAACAGCTCAGAAGAGGTTTTCTCATTGCATGGTGTGGCAATGGAATGGAGAAGATCCCCTGGAGACCTGCCTGCTTTCCAGGCACCATCTGCCCTCTCAGCAAAGCTGGGTGTTCCAGCTGGGTGTTTGCTGGACTAAACTCTGTCTGCTGTCTATTTAAGGGTGATTTGCTCTCAGTAACACCCAGTGGTGCCAGTGACTTCAGGGTCAGCTCCTTTCCTCCCTGATGCTGCTTTCTGTTGGAAAAGCAGCCTGGAGATCCTGCAGCCAGCTGCCAGCAGGGACACTCAAAAAGCAGTTTCAACACAAAAAGAGATGGAGCTTTAGTGCTTCAGCAATGAGTGCCTCTGGCTACCTTTTGTCCCAACTCAAACCAGGAGCCAATATTCCCTTTTTCCCATAATGATTTTCATATCCCCATTTAGAGGTTGTGAGAAATTTGGGGGAGCATCAGCCCCCATGTGCTGATCCCACAGCCCTGTCCCAGGACCAGCTTTCAAAGCCTGCCTTTTTCAATTTTCCCTTGCTGCCTCTCCAGCCAGTGACTCAGTCCCTATTTCTATTCTCTTCCCACTTCTGTTCCTGCTTCTCCAAAATTTTGGTCAGCAGCAGCAGCTTTTGCTAATGTCTTGTGGCTGCTTCTCTCAGAGTTATTATTGGAGATGCCTACGAAATAACAGTGCTGCTCTGTGAGACGCTGCTGCACCACTGCAGAAAATATTTACCAAAGCTGTGGTGAGCAGCTCTTTACTGGAGTGACTGGCGTCTGCTCTGAAGCTGCCCAGACGCCACTCACTCCAGCAAAGAGCTGCTGCAACAGAGCAAATTGCCCAGGGCAGCAGATCTTGGGCAGGGAGAAAAGCCAGCAGCCCAGCCTGTCTGTCTTTGTGTTTTCTAAAGGAGAAAAATTATCTTTTTACAAGCCTGCCCTAGTTGGCTCTGACCAGATCTTCCCAGAAAATACCATCATAAATAGGAGAGCAAACTGCTGCAGAAATGGACAGGTTTGCCATTCAGGGCTGACCTTTCTCAGGTCTGCTTTGGTGTCTTCCTCAACCTTCCTTCTCCTCCAGCCCCGCTGTGTTTTTAGCTCCTGCTTCTAGCAGAGCACCACTGGATACAACAAACCTCAATTAAAATCCATTTTGGACATAAACATATACATTTATATATACTCCCTTTGCTTTCTGGACCAGCTCCAAATAGAATAATCCTTTTTTTTTAATCCTCTCCCCCTGGGGAACTTCCACTTTTGTGTTTGCAAATTGTGTGAGTAAACACAAAGAGGGTAGATTTATTTTTTTTAAGGACACTGTGCTTGGCATGTCACACAGTTTGTTGCTGGATCACCGTGGTGGCAGCACACAGAGCTGTTTTTCTTACTCAAATAATCCCTTTCCAGCTCAAAAATGACAATTCACCAAAGCCAAGCCAACAAGAACGCAAAGGGCAGATTCAGAACTGGGTGTTATCTGCCTGGAAAAGGCTCCAGAAAGGCAGACTGTCTCCACAAGCTGCTGAATAAAACTGATAGAAGGACAAAGTCCTGGTGTTTGTTAGGGGGGTGTGATTTCTGGATGCAATTCCCTTCCCATCTGAGCAGAGCAGCTGGTTCATGTGACAGAGCTGGGCTCCTGTAGCCAGAGCAGGACAGGAGGGGTTTAGGGGCTGCTGGTCCTTCTGAGGCTGGGGATGGAAGGATTGAGGCTGAGGTAGATGGTCCAAATTCCCAAATTCCCAAATTCCCGTGCAGGCAGAGGTTGGACTCAGCCTGTGCATCTCTGTCCTGCAGGAGCCTCAGAGGCTGCACCATTTCTGGAGTGGCTTTTCCTCCCCATCCCCTTCTTCATCTGACAGAATCCCAGAATGGTTTGTGTTGGAAGGGATCTTAAATCTTATCTTGTCCCACCTCTGCATGGCAGGGACACCTTCCACTGTCCCAGGCTGCTCCAAACCCCAATATCCAACCTGGCCTTGGACACTTCCAGGGATCCAGGGATCCAACTGTGCCAGAGACTGCCACCCTCACAGCAAAGAATTGCCTCCTAATATCCAACCCAGCACTACTCTCTGTCAGTTTTAATCAATTCCCCGTTGTCCTGTCACTCCAGGCTCTGGTAAAAACTCCCTCTCCACCTTCCCTGTGGGCTCCCTTCAGGTGCTGGGAGGATCTTGCACCGTCCCCTCCTTGTGCTCACCCCACTGTGGGACCCACTGGAGCTCCCAGTGCACCACAAGGTGGGAAATCCTCCTGGATGAAGCCCCAGACTGGGCTCAGGAATCAATGCCTTCATCCTCTCCAGCCTCACGGCTCATTTCCTTAGCTCAGCAGCTCACAAGGAGAATCCCAGTCAGAGGCAATGGAGGGGCAGCAGGAGGGGCAGCAGGAGGGGCAGCAGGAGGGGCAGCAGGAGGGCAGCAGGAGGGCAGCAGGAGGGACAGCAGGAGGGCAGCAGGAGGGACAGCAGGAGGGCAGCAGGAGGGAGAGCAGGAGGGACAGCAGGAGGGGCAGCAGGAGGGGCAGCAGGAGGGCAGCAGGAGGGCAGCAGGAGGGGCAGCAGGAGGGACAGCAGGAGGGGCAGCAGGAGGGACAGCAGGAGGGGCAGCAGGAGGGCAGCAGGAGGGGCAGCAGGAGGGGCAGCAGGAGGGCAGCAGGAGGGCAGCAGGAGGGGCAGCAGGAGGGGCAGCAGGAGGGACAGCAGGAGGTCTGATGGCTCCCCTGTGCCCACAGATCACCTCCCCATGGCAAAGGGAAGCCTGGGCACACCTCATGGAGCCCTCCATCCTCTCCTGCTTTGCTGAGCTGACTCTGCATTTTCTGCAGGGATCCAAAGCTGCTCAGAGAGGATTGGACTTCCCAGATGGGATTTTCAGCAGCACAGGGAATGGCAGGAGAAGATTGTTCTCCTGCTTCTGACCCTGTGACTGACCAAGAGCCAAGGTGTGTCTCTGGGGAAAATGGAAATTAATCTTTTATTCAGGAGAAAAGCCCCACTTTTCTCTCTGTGGAGCTGGCACTGTGTTTGGATGAAGGCACTCATCCTGTGCTGCAAAACCAGAGACACCAATGCTTTCCTTGGATTGCAGCAGGGCTTTTCTGGGATGCCTCGAGTTTGTTTTCCTAAAAATGAAAGCAGCAGAAACACAGGGGATAATCCTGTACTCGTGGCACTGGCCTGACTTGTGGTTCAGTCCTTGTTTGTCCTGAGCCAAACCAGGGAACTGAACCCAGTGCTCCTATCTCAGATCAAGGCTCTCATCTCATGTGCTAAAGTCAGACTCTTTCTCTCTCAGTAACTGTTTAATTATTTTTTAAAAATTGGCTCAGCTCCACCTAGAAGGGATTTAAAGAATCCATGTCCCTGCTCCAGGCAAGGACCTTTCCTGGGATGGGGACCACCACAGATGGATGCCATCACCCACCCTAAAGACTTCTGGGGAGATGATTTTACCTCTGTGGGTCTGACAAGAAATCCAGAATTGCTCTCAGAAAACTTTTCCAAACAACATTTCGTGGAAACTGGTACTTCACTACCAAAAAAAAAAAAAAAAAAAAAAAATCTGGTTTTGCCAAAGTGACATTTTCTGACCCAAGAAAACATTTTGGCAAAAAGCTTCCCAACCACTCTGCTGGGAATGTGCTCTTTGCCATCAGTCCCCAAGGCTGCAGCGCCGGGGTGTTGAAATGTTACTACAGCCCTGGAAACTGTGAGTCAGCTTGTCCCCACCCACAGCAGATACTCGTGGGAAGGGCCTTGAAGAGCCTGGAAACTGCAGCTCCTGCCCTGTGCAGATTCCATTAACCCATTCACACGAATTCCTGGGGAAATGCAGAATTTGGCACATTTCTGTCCCACTTTGCCTCTTTTTTGTCCTTCCTGCTTGTGATGAAGTTTGGAGGATGTTTAATTTTAATCCATCCCTAATTTTGCTGTGGCCCTGATTCATCCCCAGCCTCACCATGGATCTGTGGGATTTGGATGGGATGGAGGGATGGAGGATGGATGATGGATGGATGATGGATGGATGGATGGATGGATGGATGATGGATGGATGGATGGATGGATGATGGATGGATGGATGATGGATGGATGGATGGATGATGGATGATGGATGGATGATGGATGGATGATGGATGGATGATGGATGGATGGATGGATGGATGATGGATGGATGGATGGATGAGGGATGGATGGATGATGGATGGATGGATGGATGGATGGATGGATGGATGGATGATGGATGGATGATGGATGGATGAGGGATGGATGGATGGATGATGGATGGATGCATGGATGGATGGATGGATGGATGGATGAGGGATGGATGGATGGATGGATGGATGATGGATGGATGGATGGATGGATGGATGGATGATGGATGGATGATGGATGGATGATGGATGGATGAGGGATGGATGGATGGATGCATGGATGGATGATGGATGGATGGATGAGGGATGGATGGATGGATGGATGGATGGATGGATGGATGGATGAGGGATGGATGATGGATGGATGGATGGATGATGGATGGATGGATGATGGATGGATGAATGGATGGATGATGGATGGATGGATGGATGGATGGATGGATGGATGGATGGATGATGGATGGATGGATGAGGGATGGATGGATGGATGGATGGATGGATGGATGATGGATGGATGATGGATGGATGGATGGATGGATGATGGATGATGGATGGATGATGGATGGATGGATGGATGGATGGATGGATGGATGATGGATGGATGGATGATGGATGGATGGATGGATGATGGATGGATGATGGATGGATGGATGGATGATGGATGCATGGATGGATGATGGATGGATGGATGATGGAGGGATGGATGGATGGATGATGGATGGATGGATGGATGGATGATGGATGATGGATGGATGATGGATGGATGGATGGATGATGGATGGATGGATGGATGGATGGATGGATGGATGATGGATGATGGATGGATGATGGATGGATGATGGATGGATGATGGATGGATGATGGATGGATGGATGGATGATGGATGGATGATGGATGGATGGATGGATGGATGATGGATGGATGGATGGATGGATGGATGGATGATGGATGGATGAGGGATGGATGGATGGATGGATGGATGGATGATGGATGGATGGATGGATGATGGATGGATGATGGATGGATGGATGATGGATGATGGATGGATGGATGGATGGATGGATGGATGGATGATGGATGGATGGATGATGGATGGATGGATGGATGATGGATGGATGGATGGATGGATGGATGGATGGATGATGGATGGATGGATGGATGGATGGATGGATGATGTATGGATGGATGGATGATGGATGGATGGATGGATGGATGATGGATGGATGGATGATGGATGGATGGATGGATGGATGGATGGATGGATGGATGGATGTCACAGGTGCCCAGAGAAGCTCTGGCTCCCCTGGATCCCTGGAGTGTCCAAGGCCAGGTTGGACATTGGGACTGGAGCACCCTGGGACAGTGGAAGATCCTCTTTAAACCTTCCTCTTTGGAAGGTTTATGCCCCAGGAGAGTTGGCAAAGTGTGGTTACATCCCATGGGAAGGGTTTTCAAGGCTGCAGCTCCTCCAGGATGGGGGCACAGGCTGAGGGGCTGAGGTGAGATCACATCTCTGCACGAAGGTTTCAAGGTGCCAAGGAGGTGGAGTGTGGAGTCCAGCAGCTGGGAAATTCTCCATGGAGGAAAACTCTTCTAACATAATTGTTTTTATACTTTGGATTTATCAAAATGCCTCATTCTGATTTTAGCTTTTTCCATTCTGAAGAGGGTCCAAGGTCCTTTCACAGTGTGTTACCACACAGGGTATAACATTTGCAAGAGTAAAATGAAAAGTCAGTTTGAACTGGAAAATCATGGCAATGTCATGAAAACAAAGGAAATGGGACATTCTGATGTTGTCAAAACCTTTTTTCTCTGGTTCCTTTCAAAATCAGCTTCCAGCAAAACCAGCAGGATTTTATGAGGCAGTTGAGTTTTTGGCAGAGCCCCTGGCTCTGGCACAGCAGGTTTGTGGTGGTTCCTCTGGTTGGGCTCAGACACTCTGAACCCCCAGTTTTGGGGGGAAAAGGGGGTGCAAAGTGTCCCCCAGCCCTCCCCACCCCTTGGGGGTCCCCATCTGCCTCCCACTTTCAAGGCATTAAAATAACCTACAAGTCGAGCTCTTACAACATTATTTAAGTGTCAATTTTTCATTTTGTGGTTTAGCCTCTTAATTTTTCTTTTTGACCAGGAAGGTATCAAATACTAGAGATTAAAAAAAAAAAAAAAAAAAAGAGGCAGAAAATTATTATATTAATTTTCCTTACTGAACACCAGGAGTACCCCAGTCGGGGTTTGGGGTGACGCCTTTGAGGGTGCTGGCAATGGCAGGGCTGGTCCCTGTCCCCCTTTTTTCCCCATCCCAACTGCAGTTTGGCTTTGGGAAGAGGTTGGTGCCCTTCTGGCCACCCACAGTCCTCTTGGACCCAGGAGGATTTGGCTTTCTGTTGTACCTGGGAGATCCATGTCAGATAACACTGGCAGGCTTTCAAAAGCTTCTCTCCAGCTTCCCTGCCAAAACCTATAGGATGTGTTCCAGAGCATCTCCCAGGAATGTTTGTTATTATGACAGGCAAAAAAAAAAAAAAAAAAAAAAAAAAAAGAGGGGTAAAAAAAAAAAGGCAGCTGTTAATCACTAGAAATCCTTTAATAACCGACATTACTATAAATTATAGGTGTATTGTGACAGGCACAATCAGGCTCTGTTGTTGCTGCCCACGTTGGGGCAGGAACAATGTGCTGTTGTTGCAGGGGCTGGGATGGATGGCATTCAGGAGCTGGGGCTGCTCCTGCATACCTGTGCCCGTGGAGATGCTCAGCTGCTCCAGATGCCATGAAAGCCCCATTGTTCTTGCTGCCATCTTGCACTCTCCATGATTACAGAGCGTTGGATGAGCGGGGAGACCTTGCTTGTTGGAATAATAACCTATTCTTAGCTCCAGCAGCGCTATATTTAAGATTTATATATATTTAAATGTTGGTAATTGCACATTTGGGACATATTGTAATTTGGGTGACAGCTTGGAGAGACAGTGCTGGAAAGAAAAGCATCAGCAGCGTTTAGGGAGGTGAATCCTGGGGTCATGCAGGGCAGGGTGATCCGTGTGCATTTTAAACAAGGGTTGGAACATCTCTGGAGCAGCCTCAGGATGATGGGCAGGGATCCCACCAGGACTGGAAATCCATCCCTGGAAGTTTCCCAGGCCAGCCTGGGATAGTGGAAGGTGTCCCTGCCCATGGTAAGGGTGAAACCAAATGGGCTTCAAGGTCCCTTCCAAACCAAACCATTCCATGAGATCCAGGAAATCCCAGTTTCTACTTCAATTTCTGAAGCTGAATTTGTTGGGTTTTTTTTCCTTTTTGTAGCCATTTTGTGCCTTTTTACTGTGAAAAAAAAGGCATTTCTCCCCCACAGTGGGGAGTTGGGTAACTTCAGTCCAGAGCCTGGTACAGGTGTGAAACGTGGCTGCTCTGCAGGTGAGCAGAGGCAGCAAACCCCTCACAGGTTTTATATGGATTTGTATATTTTTAACCAGGCAAGCTGCACATTTCCTAAACCCCACCCCAAAATGGCAGGAGAAAAGGAGCTTTGGTTCTACAGGTCAGAAGGGGCAGAAGAGACCCCAAAATCAAAAGACCTACTCACATTGTGTTTATGTTGGTGCAAACGTTGGTGGCACACACCTATGGATTTCAAATGGAGTATTTGACATTACACTGATTAAATTTGCTGTAAAATAAAGGTAGTCTTCACCTGCTAGATTTAAATTATGTTCTTGGGGAAATGTGGACTGAAATTTGGACAGAAGCCTTTAGGTATGGAAAAAGCCACCCAAAATTCCAAGAGAAAAACTATGAACATTCAGCTTGCCCAGGATCTGTTGGTAGAAATAATTTCATTGCTTTGGTTTTGGGTGTCTTCCCCTTAACTCATCAACTGCTGGGGGATTAATAGCCCAGATTAATTTTTGCTCATTAGCGAAGTCTCTAGGCTGGCCCCAAGGTTCCCTTGAGCATCCCTGGGAATGGAGCGAGGATGGGCAAAGCCCCGGATCCGCTTCCCTGGGCGGGTGTAAATTATAGGAATTTATTCTGTATTCGGGGAAGAGTTATTGGGGGTGGGTCCCATCCAGGGGGGTCCCCGGGAGTGCCGCTCGCTCCCCACGGGCACTGTGCGGCTGCGGCCGCGTGGGGCGGGACACGAGCCCGGTGGTGCCGGTGGTGCCGTTCCCAAATTCCCCCGTTCATCCCCCGTTCATCGCCCGTTCATTCCCCGTTCATCCCCCGTTCATCCCCCGTTCATTCCCCGTTCATCCCCCGTTCATCCCCCGTTCATCCCCCGTTCATTCCCCGTTCATCGCCCGTTCATCCCCCGTTCATCCCCCGTTCATTCCCCGTTCATCCCCCGTTCATCCCCCGTTCATCGCCCGTTCATCCCCCGTTCATCCCCCGTTCATTCCCCGTTCATTCCCCGTTCATCCCCCGTTCATCCCCCGTTCATCCCCCGTTCATCGCCCGTTCATCCCCCGTTCATCGCCCGTTCATCCCCCGTTCATCCCCCGTTCATTCACGGGCACGCCGCGCTGGGAGGGGCGGGGCCGGCACTGCCCGCCGGCCAATGGGGAGCGGCGGCGCCGCGCGTCACGCGGGCGCGGGCCAATGGGAGCGCGCCGGGCCTGAACTTTTGCCACGGCGGACAAGTTGATACATCGCGGGGGTGTGTCCGGGGGGGGGCGCGTTAACCCCTGCGCTGCCGCGGCCCCGTTCCGCAGCGCCCCGCTCGCCCACCCCCCCCGCCCCGCTCCGCCGCTCCCCGCGCCGCCATCCCCGCCTCGCAGCGCCCGCCGGCAGCGCGGGGCAGCGGCGGGGCGGGAGCGGCGGGCGGGCCGCGGGAGCGGCGCGGGGCGCGTGCGGCTTTAAGCGGTCGGAAACCCGAGCCGGTGTTTGCGCAAGGGCCGGTGCCGCGCGGAGCCGCCGGAGTGTCTAGACTGGCACATGATGGGCGGCAGCCAATGGCGGCGCCGCTCGCGAGGGGCCCCGCGCGCGCGCCCCGGCCACACAAAAGCCGGCGAGGGGCGGGCGGGCGCGAGCGGGCGGCGGCGGCGGCCCCGGGAGCCGCGCACGGACCCGCCGGACCGGGGCCGCGCCCTGCGATGCGGACAAGGGACGCGCTGACAACCGGCTGCGCTGCGGGCTCTGCTGCTGCTGCTTCTTCGCCTTGCTGATTTAATTTTTTTTTTCCTTAATTTTTTTTTTTAATACTTTTTTTTTTTTTTTTAAATACTATTTTTGGCCGAAGGGATCCGACGCCTCCGAGCGGCCCCCGGCGCCGGTTCCCCGCCGGGCGGCACCCCCCGCGCCGGGCGCGCTTCCCCGCTCCTCTCCCCGCCTTGTATGGTGGAGCGGCCGCGGGGCGCAGCCGAGCGCTGCCCCGGGCTCCCCCCGGCGCTCGCCCCCGCCGCTCCCCGCCCGGCCCCGCGTTGGCAGCCGATGTAGGGCACGGCGCGGCGCGCCCGAGCCCCAGCGCCGCCACGGGAGCGGCCCCCGCGGCGCCGTCTATGCCCGCGCCGCCCCGCCGCCCCCCCCATGGTGCGGCCCCGCCGCGGGCCGTCCGAGATCCGCTGGGCAGCAGCGCCGCGGGGAGTCCGGGCTGCGCCGGGGCTGCGATGAGATAGAGCCGGCGGCGGAGCGAGGAGCCCCGCGGAGGAGGGCGGGGGGCGGCCGAGAGCGACGCGACCCCCCGGCCGCCCGCGGGTCGTATGTTCAGGTCCAAACGCTCAGGGCTGGTGCGGCGACTTTGGAGGAGCCGCGTCATTCCGGACAGGGACGGCGGAGATGGGAGCGCCAGGAGCGGCCACGACCTCGGAGCCACCGGCAGCTGCAAGCTCGCGGAGAAAAGCGCCTCGGCGGAGCTCCGCGCGGTAGCGCGCAGCCTGCTGCTGCGGGAGGCGGAGGAGCGGCGCGGGGCGGCGGGCGAGGCGGCGCCGCGCGGGGACCCCATGGCGGAGCGGCGCGGGGCCCGGCTCCGCACCCCCGGCTCCGCAGCGGAGAGCGACGGCCGCACCGTGACCTGCTGCCTCTTCTCGGAGCGGGAGCCGGGCGGACCCCAGCCTCCCCCCGCCGCCGCCGCCGCCCCCGGCCCCGACGGCGCGGCCGACGGCGGCTCCCCGGAGCGGCGGGGCCGGGAGGCGCGGGCGCGGCTGCTGCTGCTGGAGCAGGAGCTGAAGGCCGTCACCTACTCGCTGCTGAAGCGGCTGAAGGAGCGCTCGCTGGACAGCCTGCTGGAGGCGGTGGAGTCCCGCGGGGGGATGCCCGGCGGCTGCGTGCTGGTGGCCCGCACCGAGGTGCGCCTGGGGGGGCTGGCGGCGCCCCCGCACCTCCTCCTGGGCAAGCTGTTCCGCTGGCCCGACCTGCAGCACCCCGCCGAGCTGAAGCCCCTCTGCGAGTGCCAGAGCTTCGGCGTGGCCGACGGACCCACGGTCTGCTGCAACCCCTACCACTTCAGCCGCCTCTGTGGGCCAGGTGAGCAGCGGCGAGCTGGGTGCCCCCCCGCCTCAGCACCCACCGATTCGGGGGTTCGGGGTTTCTGAGCCCTCTTTGGGTTTATCCGAGCCCGCGTGGCCAGCGCTGCCCCGGCCCCGCGGTGTTGCGGGGATGCTCCTGCTGCGGGGTCCCCTCCGGGCATCCCCCCTCTCTTGGAACCAGCAGTTCCAGTTGTGCGTAAAAAGCCCTTTCTCATTATTGTTTTTTTGGTTTTTTTTTTTCCCTTCCCGCGGAGTTTCCCCGCTCTCCGGGAGCCGGAGGGGCGATAATCGGCGGCTCCATCCCGCTGGCGCCAGCCTGGCTCGCTCCTATCGGAGCCGGGCGGTCACCGCCGCCGGCTTAAAGCCGCAGCGCTTCGGGGGGGCCGCGGGATGTCCCCGCCGCGGGGATCCCCGCACCCGCGGGCGCATCTGGGGCTCCTGCATTTCCTGGGGGTTTCTCTTTTTTCTTTTTTTTTCTTTTTCCTTTTTTTTTTTTTTTTTTTTTTTTTTTAACCGAGGTGAGCGCTTTCAAGGCGTGGGTTCGGTTTCCTTGAGGGTTTTTTTTGTTTCAGCAATACTCGATCGCGTGGCTGTGTCAGTTAAATGGAGCAGAGACATGGTGGAGTTTGAGGTGCAGAAATTGAAATTATGTTTAACAGGCTGTAGAAAAAGTGTAATGGCACTGGACAGCTGGATTCCCACTGCCAGAGGGCAGGGATAGGTGGGTTTTTGGGAAGAAATTCTTCCCTGTGAGGGTGGGGAGGCCCTGGCACAGGGTGCCCAGGGAAGCTGGGGCTGCCCCTGGATCCCTGGAAGTGCCCAAGGCCAGGCTGGAGGGGCTTGGAGCAGCCTGGGATATGGAAGGTGTCCCTGCCCATAGCAGAGATGATTTTTAAGGTCCTTTCGAACCCAAACCATCCTATGATTCTGACTGTCCCTTTTTTTGGCAAGAACTTTGATTTTATAATTTCTTTTGCAATCTGGGCTCCTGCCTCGCTTTGCATCACTTCTTTCAAAGAAACTTCTCTCGTGGGCGTGCTTCTCCCGAAGGTCGCTAGAGGCTGGAGGCAGCTTTTTTATTCCACTTGGAGCCGAGCTGCGTTTTCAGGAACGGGACATTTATTTTAGCAACGGGATAAGTTTCCCAGTCTCTTTCCTGCAGCCGTGGTGCTTTTCCCAGCTGCCAGCCCTGTGCTGGGAGTAGTAGAAAGCAGAGCTGTTATCAAGAGGCTCCTTATCGCTTTGATAAAGGGTGACTGTGGCAGGACCCCACCCGCGCCGGCTGGGCGCTGGGAACAGGAGCCAGGAGAAGGCGGGCTGCCCTTTTCCACCAGTGACTCCCTGCAGGGATCATCCTGCTGCTGTTTCCCACCCAGTTTGCTGTGGGGTGACGTAGCTGAGCGGTGTGAAAGTTCTGGGGTGCTTCCAACGAGTCCCTGGTGGCAGCAGGTCTGGTGTGGGACCAGCACAGCCAGGTCTGGCTGTTACATCAGCACCTTTTTTTTTTTTTTTTTTTTTTTTTTTTTTTAAATTTTGGGATTTATAGGAAGAGGAGAGCACCCTGCTCCCTTATGGGGAATGGGGAAGCTTTTCTGGGAAGCAGTATGACCCCAGAGCTGTCCCAGGGGGATGCTGAGGCTCTTTCTGGGGAGCTCAGCCAGGCTGAGCTGCAGGGGCTGCCTGGGTGCTCCCAGGTCTGGGTGGGAGCTGGGGAGCACTCCTGTGTTTCCCTGCTCTGTGGTGCCACTGGTGAAATCCACTGTACAATTTCTCACTGAAATCTGTGCCTGATACCTTGATAACAGGCAGTGCAGATGCCTTGGTACAGCCCAGCTGCCTGCACCCTGAGTTTTGGCAAGTCACAGTTCAAAAATCATCACTGTCATGTTATGGAAGGGGAGAAGAAACCCCTCTAATCAGGGCCTGGAGTTGATGAAGGACCTTCCCTGACCTTCCCCGTGCTCTTGACCCTTGCAGGAACAGCGAGAGCTGGTTGAATGACCTGATTCAGCAAAGCACCTCTGAGGACTTGCTGAACTTGGAGCACATGACTGCTCAGTCCTGCTGCTTAAAGCCGAGCTTGGAGCTTTGTGGGATGGATTCAGGGAGAGGGGGATCACAGTGGCCTCTGCTCCTGAGCTGCTTTGTGCCTTTTGGGATGGACCAAGGTTACTTGGGTGGCCTGGTGGCTGAGGGCAGCCTGGCTCTGGTGTGCCTGTGTGCCAAGAGCAGCCTTTCCATCACCCAGGCCTGCTCAGCACTTGAGAAGTGCTTGGGCAGCACTTTAAGCCCTGTGTGTTGGAGTCAGGGGTGGAAGGTTGTCTCCCAAGGCAGATGATGGAAATGTGGTTCTTGGGGAGCACTTTGATGTTTTGTGTGACTCCATCTGTGGGTGTCCAGGCACAGATATGGGGCAGGGGGATGCAGAATTTTCAGTAGCAGAGCCCACTTTAAAAGTTCAACATGCCACTCCCATTCTTCAAAAATTAACAAAACCTTGGCCTCCAGTTGCTTCCAAGTGTTTTGTTTTCCAGTGGGTGTTCATAACCTTGGAAGAATTCTTATCCCCAAAGAGAAAGGGAGGGTTTGTTGATAACCTGAACCCAGCACTAACCTGAAGTTTTGTTTTTCCAGAGTCTCCACCACCTCCCTACTCTCGGCTGTCTCCTAATGATGAGCAAAAGCCACTGGGTACGTGTTTTGTCTCTTTTGATCTCTGGGGAGCTCTTTCATGGTGCAGCCCTGGTGCTGGTTCTGGGACAGCCCTACCTGGCATGTCAGGCAAAAGCCAACAAGTCGGGCTTTTATGGCTGCTCATTATTTCTGAGCAAGCATCAGCTGACAGGTTTTAAGAAGTAAATGGATGCCAGTTTATCCTACCAAATTACCGTGTAGACACATGCATATTTTCCAAAATAATATGAAGCTCTATTTTTAATGAAGGCGTAATGAAAGGTTACCAGACGTCATGTTTTGTCTGCGTGTGTAATCTGTGGGAGTGGGAGCTGCTGGGTGCCATTTCCATGCAGGAAGCAGCTATTACCCTTCCTCTGCTCCTGACAAAGAGATGGAAAGTCTTTGAAAGTCAGTGCTGTGTCATTTCTGAATGGGGTGTCGCTTTTCCTGGGGAATTAAAAAAGGTTTTCCAACCCGAGTTGGTGAAAGCAGCTTTGGGTGTGGAGTGCAGGGTGCTGGAGGGCCTGGCAGCTCTGGATCCACATGGATCCTGGTCCTGTGTGCTGCACATTGGCCTGGAGGTGCTTTGAGCTGACATCCCTGCATCCTCACCATCCTATCTCAGCCCTTCCTGCTCAATTAAATGGGAAGCAAAGACATGGGAGCATGGGAGGGAAGGGAGCAATCCCACATCCCTCCTGGATTTCTTGCTGGGATTGATGCAGCTGGGGGCTTCCTCCCTTTATTCCATGGGGTTCATGGCCAGGGGGAGCTGCTTTTGCTGCCGTGGGGAGGAGACAAATGGGTTTGGCAGGGATAGGAGGGGACAGGGTGCCTGCCTGCCCCACCCAGCCCCGGGGGAAGGCAGGAGCTGCCCCTGCCAAAGGGGAGTCCCTGCCCTGCCAGCCCTGGGAGCTGCTGGCAGCTCAGCCATGTGCCCAGCACCTTCATGGCCACAGGGCTGTGACCAGAGCAGCCTGCAAGGCCAAGCCGGTGGCTTTTTTTTTTTTTTTTTTTTTTTTTTTTTTTTTTTTTTTTTTGTTAGGTGTGGAAGCAAAAAAAAAGGAGTTGTCCCTCCCTGTGCTCCCCCTTCCAAGTTAATTCCCTTTAGAAACTGCTTGTGCTGCAGGGAGAGATGATAGTGAGCGACACGTGACTTTATTAAAACAACAGCCAGGGGTTGAAATTTGCTTCTCTGGCTTGTTTGATTGGAAAAATAATAGTTAATCTGTGAGCAAACAGTTGAGCACTTAATTAGAGGGGTGTAAGCAAGAGAGAATAACAAAGACTCTTAACTTGTTAAAACAAAGTTTCCTTCGCTTCAGCAAAGAGGAAGGAAGGAAGCAAGAATAAACAGCTTCAAGAATTTTAATGGTGATAATTAAGTATAGTAACTCTGACTTGTTTAGAGGCTTAATGTAACTTTATCCAGTAAGCACCAAGTTCCTACTTGTTTGATCAACTTAACTGGAGTTATTTTTGTGGTCGAGGCAATTCAAACTTTGCATTTGCGTGGTGCAGCTACAAAGTTAATCGCTGCTTTCTGGCTCTGTGCAGTTTTTCTCTGGGGGAGGTGCTGGGAAGCCGAGCAGCCACGGCTGCTCACGTAGTGCTGGCAAACAGGAGTAAAAGTGTTTGCTTTTTTTTTTTTTTTTTTTTTTTTTTTCCCCCAGATCTATCAGATTCCACGTTGTCTTACACTGAAACAGAGGCTACAAACTCTCCCAACGTCACGCCCGGAGATTTCTCAGGTTGGAGCTGTTGATGCTTTTCTGGGCTGGGGCTGGTGGTGGGGCAGGACAGCAGGAGGGGATGGGGTCCTGCTCCTGCCTTGGCTTGTGTTCTGGCTGTGAAGGACGAAAAGAGCAGTTATTTGAGTTGGTTTTATGAAGAAGTGCGTGCTGTGCTAAGGTGCTGTTGGTGGGATGGGCAGGGATGTTCTGGCCACGCATGGAGCAGTGCCAGGCTCCAGATCCAGGGCTGTGGGGCTGGGCTCTGGGCCCTCCCCATCCCCATGGAGGGCAGGAGCTCATCCAGGGCTGGGCTCTGGGCTCTCCCCATCCCCGTGGAGGGCAGGAGCCCCCCAGGGCTGTGGGGCTGGGCTCTCCCCATCCCCATGGAGGGCAGGAGCCCCCCAGGGCTGCTGCTCTGTGCTGGCTCTGCAGGGCTGGTGTTACCTGTTGGGCCCTGGCCCCGGGCTGCACTCCCTGCTTTCATGAGCAGGCTCCCAGCTCCGGAGCCATTGAAGATCCCGAACAAAGCTTGGCTTAATTAGGTCCTGGTTTTTGCTCTGCCCCACCCTGCAACCTTTCATTCAGTTAATGGGGCTCTGCAGGGCCTGGGGTGGTTTTACCTGACAGCAGAGGTAGAGCTGGGGCTTTCCTTAGCTCTGGCTGCAGCCACCATTCCACATCTTTCTGCTTGGTGTCTCATCCCAGGGGTGTGTGGGGCAGGAGGGGCCTGGCTGGAGGACCAGCTTTAATCCTTTGCCTGGTTCATGGTCTGAGAACTGGCAGAAAGGCAGACAGAGGTGGCTCTTGGTGGAGCCCCATGTTTTCTGAGCACTGGGGTGGACTCTGCTGCTCACTGGGGGGATGCTGTGAGTCAAGGGAGGGGGTGGAGGGGACCTTTGGGCTGCTGGTCCCTTGGTCGTGGCATTTCTCTTTGTATCATGGCACAGTGGCACATTTCCCTCTGGAGATTTTCCCTTCTCCTTGTCCCCTCAGGTGCCCTGTGGTGGCCAGCTGGCAGCCCCTGGTTGCCCACGGGCTCTTGCTGTGCTGCCAAGTGTCCAGAGCAGGGGATGGCAGGAGCCTTGTGCTCTAATAAATATATGTTTGCAATTCCTAGCAAACATTCCTAGGGCTGGGTGCACATCCCTAAAGCTCCCTGTGCCCGTGGCTTTTGTTGTAACTCGATAATTGGCATTAATTACAGCAGCCAAGCTGGAGAAGGGGGGTTCCTGAGGATGTAATGGTTTAGCTTCTCTCATGGCTCAGTGTTTATGGGACATCTGGTGGGTTTGCTGGAAGAGAAGAGAGATTTTAACTTTTCCTTGAACAATATAATGATAACATGTGACTGAGATTGTGCTGAAACCAGATCCCTGCTCTCCCCCTGTGCTGTTTCCAATGGTGTAACTTTTAATAAGAGTCTGGGGCTGGGTGATTTATTTGTCCCCAGTGCTCATGATTGCTGAAAGAGGATAAGAGCCCTGCTGAAGTTAACCCATACATGTCATCACAGGGAAATACAAGGGGAAAACCCACTTAGGCTCCAGTCTACCTGCCACCTTTCAGCTTGTTTATTCTCCATTTCAACTCATTTAATAGCTCTGCTTGAAGTGTGGGTCTGTGGGAGTGCTACACAAAGCACATGGTCCTCCCTGTCTCCTCTTGTGTACCAAGGGAGCTCAGTGTGCATTTAACTCTTCTTCCAAAAATAAGTACATTTTGGATCTAGCATCAAGCCACTGCTATTTATTGGCCCAGCTTTGATCATCAAAAAGGCTTTTCCTACAAAAACCACAAAATCCAATTTTGTGTAACAAAGAGAGCCATTCTTCTCCTGTTGCTCCTTTACTTGATGAACTTCTAAAACAGGAGGTTTTAGCATGGAGGCAGAAGATGATCTCTGTCATATGTGTAAATCTCAAAAAAAAAACCAACCTTTTTTTGAAGTAGAGCCTTTCATGGCTGTAATATTGCCATTAAAAAGAGGGGAACTCTTCATTGAAGAAGCAGGCTCACTGTGAAGTTCAGAGGAGCAGTCAGTGCTAGCTGGATGCACAAGTTGTGGGTAGTTGGTGTATGTGAGCTGGATCCAGGGGTGATACCCCAGAGCCCCCTTCATCTCCTGTTCAAAGCATTTGGGGCTTGGAACAAAGTTGTTTATCCAAGGATCAGTGTCCAGCCACAGCTTTTCCCTTGGAATGGGGATGCTCCTGTTTTCCCAGTGAGGTGCAGTGGCCTGGGAAGATCTGGGTAGGTGGGAAAAGGCACTTGGAGATGTCTGGCCCCAAAATTTCCTCCTGCTGAGCTCCAGCAGTGCCACATTCAGGCTTGTGAGAGCACCAAGAGTGGCTCCATCTCTCCCTCCTTCAGTTCATTTCTGCCTGGGGAGCAGAGCTGAAGGAAACCTGCTGTTTGGGGAGTTCTATTTTAAACCCAGCTGGCTCCCTGGCCTGGGCTGAGCCTGCCTGTCCCCTGGGAGCCAGCAGAGCCTTGGCCAGTGCTGGCCTCCCCAGCCAGAGCTGGGGAAATACCAGGGAAAGGGCAAAATCCAGCCAGGCAGGAACAAAAGCTCAGCCTCGTGACTCATAATTGGTGGAACATTTGTAGTAATTTTTTTTTTTTTTCCCTTCCCCTCAGACTTGGCTCCTCCAGCACATGCCAAGAAGCTGCTGCACCCGTTAGACTTGCCAGGCATGTGGAGGCTGAGCTGGGATGGGGTGGTGGGGACGTGCTGGAGCAGCTGCTGTGGGCTCTGGGACTGCCTGCCTTCCTCTGAATGCACAGGGCTCTCCCTCACCTGCCCTTAAAACCCATGGAATGCCCCCATTCCTGTTCAAAAAGGCCCATGATGAGCCTTGACCAAAGTTCTTGTTAGTGGTGGCTTTAAATTCTGGAGGGCAGGTGGCCTTGCACCTGTAGGTGTCTGTGCTGACCATCCCCAGGGAAGATGCTGGTTTATTTTTTCCAAAAATAGTTGTTTTGGCTTATTTTTGAACTTTGTAATCACTTCCCACGTGTTAAAACTCTCCAAGAGTTTCATCTTTGGTGAACCCATGTGTGCATCCTAAAGAAGAAATGTTGAATTGGTGGTTTGTTGGAGGAGGGATGAGTTCCTGTCCATGCTCCAAAGCAGCAGGAAGGGGTTTTCCTTCCACCTGGAAGTGGAGGCACAGGCATCTGCTGATGTCCAGAAGGTGCTGGGCTCCATGTGGAGATGAGCTCTGCTTGGTGACTGATGATGGTGGAGGAAAGCTGGGGAGAAACAGAGACTGAATTGAGCTTATTTAAATTATTTGTGATTTTAATTTTTTTTTTTAATGCCTGGGAAAATGGGGAAAAATCTGGGGAGCAGGATCCCTGTACCAGCAAAGAGAGGAAGAAGTCAGGATCATCCATCCCAGCTGGTGACTCAGCCCTGCTGGGGCAATGCCACAGCTCCAGGCAAGAGCCAGAGGGTTTTTCTGCTTCCAGCAATATTTAGGATGAACTTAAGGAAGCATATTTTAAAACCCACTGAATGGAGAAAGTGAACGTCTCCCTTCCTCTCCCCCCAGAAATAACAGGCTGCAGGATTTATGCTAACAAGGAAATTTATGAAGATCCTGTGTGTTAGGAGTAGGAAAAAAAAAAAAAAAAAAAGCCCATTAAATCTGTCAGGCGGATGTGTGTGGCAACTGGGCAAACATTGCCCTTTCCGGGCTGGGGAGAGATTCTGGAATTACCTGTTAATAGAAAAAAAGGGTATTTTTCTCCTCATAGGGCAGCACTTCCTCCTGGGGGGGAATGTTGGGTTTTGAGGGTAGATCCTGGCTTTGCTGTGTCTCACTGCCAGCTCTGGGCTGGGGGCTGGGTCTGACCCAGCACCACCCTGCAGCATTTTCATCCTTTTCCCCCCTTCCTGCAGAAACAAATCCTTTAAAAAAAGACACAACATATCTGTGCATCCAGTTTAATCACAGACAGATGTTTGTTTGGGCCAGCAATGGTTTTGGTTTCTTTTTTTTTCTTTCATATTTAACTGTAGGTTTGCTGGCTTGTCTTCCCCTGTGCAGTCTAGAACAATCAGGGTTTGGCTAAAACCTCTCCTGGTTGGAGGAACCAGCCTGTTGCCAAGAGCTACTTCTTTGATGCAAAAAAATACATCCTGGAGGTGCTTTGTCAGATGTTTTTATATTAAACAGTTTTCCTCCATAGTTTCAGTTTGCCAATGGGAAATAAAGTGCATTATTTTCCAGTGTGCTTCAGAGAGGAATTCTCTGCTGGCTGGGGGGGCTTTTCCCACATGGCTGTGGATGGCCATGGATGTTGGAATCCCCATGGGAGAGCTTCAGAGCAGCAGCCTGCCCTCCCTGGGGGTTTGCTCATGTGCAGCTTCTGGGGCTGGCAGCAAAGGCAGCTTTTCCAGCTGCAGGGTGAATCATGGATTAATCCCTGGAAGGGAAGGTGGGGAAGCTCTGGGAGCTGCTCCCTGGGCTTTCAGTGCTGTTCCTTTCACAGGTGTGCTCCTTTATTTTATGTTTGATATAAAGATGACTTTCTGGGGTGCTGATAAACCCAGTGGAGCCAGTGGATTTTTGGAGGGCAGTGGGTTTTCCATGTCCCATTTGTGCTCACCAGCCTTTCCTTTGGAGCAGAAGGTGAAGGGATCATTGGTTCTGTAGCCAGGTGGGCTCTTTGTTTGCCATCAAATCCTGCCACAGGCAGAGTAACCCTGCAGAGAGTATTCCACCTGGGAAAATCATAAGCAGGTGAATAAGTTGTTCAGAGCATTGAGCAAGCAGCAATTTAAGAAAAAAAAAATATTTTTAAGAGTTAGATGGCTTGCCAGTGGAAGAGAAGCACCCTAGATCAAGGCTGGAGGGGGATTTTACCTCTGTGTGGTTGTTTTTCCACTGAAACCCTGTGGGATAACTCATGTTGGGCCCCCAAACCAGCAGCTGGAGGATTGAGCTGTACCTGAGCAGCTCCCACAGAGCTGGGGGTGACCAGGCTTTGGTGGCAGGAGATTGTCATGGGGCCACCTGTGGCTCCATCCATGGGGCTCTGGGAGCAGGGCTGAGCTCTGGCAGGGCTGTGCAGCTGTAGGGGTGTTTCTGAAGCCAGTGAGAGCAGTTTGGATAAAATACCCTGTGGGTTATGGGCTTGTAGTGCAGGGATTTTGGTCTTGGGGTTAGCACAGAGCTCAGCCAGGACAGTGATGTGGGGAGGGGAAATTAATTTTATAAAGTCTGAGGGACCACTGAGGAATTTGCTGGAGGTGGGAAGAGGTGATTTGTGCTGAAGTTCTCCTGAGGAGGAACATCAAGGCTCCTCTGAGGTTTTGCATCCTGTGAAGCAAGAAGCAGCACCCTCCAAAAATAATCTGGCAGGAGGGCAGGTGTCCCCTGGGCTGGGACATGGAGAATGTCCCTTTGTTCCTATAACCATCCAACAGGCCACACTTTAAGAATGAGGACAATCAGAGCTCTCCCTAAAAAATCTGGGCAGCTGGAGTTGGCCCTTGTTCAGAAGAAGGAAGGAAAAATCCAAACTGGCTGCCTGGAGTGGCACAGGCTGCACAAGGGGTGGAAGAAGGTTGGTTTTACCAATATTGCAGAGATTAAAGCCTCTGTATTTGTGTGCACACACAGCTCCTGAGCTGCAAAGGAGAATTTTCCATGGGGGAGCCAGGCAGGATGATGCCCTGAAGTGAAAGTTCCACGGGCAGGATTTGGGGAGCAAGACACTGAAGTTCTCAGTATATTCCAGCAGGGAAGGAGAGAGTTGCTTTTCCTCCCTCTGTTACCTGGAACTGGGATGGATTTTCACAGCTAGCCTGGATGTTTTCAACCTAGAAGTTCTTGGAGAAAGTACAACACCCAGATAAAATGTGTTTTTGTCTGTGGTTCGTGGAGTAGTTATGATGTTTGGCCTTGAATCACAGAATAATCACATCCCTCACTTCTCCAAGCACCTAGGCATCACTCTTAAAAGAAGAAACATCAGGAAGTAAGCAAGTTACTTAAAAGTAAATTAGTTTAATCTTTGTAGCCTAAACATTACATTCTTGCACCCTATTAGGGGTTGGATACAACTTTCTAGGTAGTAAAAGTTCCTTTGATGTAGCTCTGGTTGTGTCCTTTAACCAGCATGGATCCCATGGATCCAGCTTTGTTTGAACTTTCCTTTTTCCTTGTGCCTGTGTTTTGCTTTTTAAAGGGATTTGCTGAATACTGAGCACAGTGTATTTATGACCTTTGAAAACGCTGAATGTTTTGAAGGAGGAATTTTGGCTTCTTATAGGGGACCTGTAGAGAGAGGCTTGTGTTCACAGTCCCAGTAATAGATTTTTTTGTGGCACTTTGATGAGTGAGAGGTGTTTATAGGCTTGATTCATAACTGAGTTACCAAGGTTTTCCACGGAAATAACTTATTAAACGTGTGGCGCTCAGCGGAGCGATTGAAGTCTGGAGATTTGCTGTTCATCAAAGGCACCTCCTCTCCCAGCCTCCAGGACCTAACTCAGCATTTTACCTCTGGAGGATGCTCAGACCCAAAAGGGCTGTGTGCTGTGGGAGCTCGAGCTGCCTTTTAGTAAAAAATTAAAAAAAAAAAAAGTCAAACTGGAAGGAGGAGGAAAAAAAAAAAAACCCTCAGGAAAACATCCCCCCGTCATTGGGAGCTGCTGATGGTTAAACCTGGTTTTCTGGAACACTGCTTGTTTGTGTGGATTTTGCTTCTCTGCTCCACAGCTGAAAAGTCCATCCCTTCAGTGCTGCTGAGGGCTTTGAAGTGTCCTGAGCCCCTGGAACCACAGTTCAGTTTACTGGCAGAGGAGACTCAGCTCTTTGTGCTTCCCAAGGGCTGTGATCCCATCCTGGATCCAGGATGCTGCTGGGGGAGCAGGAACATTGGCTCTCTGGGGTCACACCTTGCTCCTCAGGGTTTGGGTTTGGTGCTGCCTGTCCCAGCTCTTGCTCTGTGCCTTTCTCTTGGTTCATCAAATCCTGGTTTGGGTTGGGAGCTTAAAGCTCATCCTGCTCACCCCTGCATGGGCAGGGACACCTTCCACTGTCCCAGGTTTCTCCTGGCCTTGGGCACTTCCAGGGATCCAGGGACAGCCACAGCTGCTCTGGGAAGCTATGCCAGGGCCTCCCCACCTTGTCAAAAGTCCTTCTCCAGCTTTTTTGTTGCCCCAGAAAATGGGTGTTTAGCTGGAAAAAAGCATCAGCCCAGGGGCAGAGTGCTGGGGGAGCAGAGATTGAGGGGATCTCCAGCACTGGGGTCTGGCCTTGGGATGCTGAGGACTGTTGGATTCCTGTTTGGGTGTGTTTTTTTTCTGTAAGAACAAAAACATTTCACATGGAAATGCCTGTCTTGGCTGACCTCTGCTAGTGCTGACTGGTAATGGCCTTTGCAGCTCCTGGGGCTGGAGCAGGGATCAAACAGCTCTGGCACTGAAGTGCTGGGCTGTGCTGCTGTCCCTCCACCCCCTTCCAGAGAAGCTTCTCCTTCAGTGAGAAGCTGCTTCCTCATCCCAGGCTTTGGATATCAAAAATACCTGGGGGAAAAATCCACCAGCATCAGAGGGTATAAACAGAATTAAACCCAAAGCTCTTTTTCTGTTTAATCAGCCCTGCACCCCAGGCTTCCCCCTCTATTTTCTCTTGATATTTCCCTAGTTTTATTCTTTAAATGGATAAAAGTTTCTCTGATGGCCAGACCTGAAAACCCTCACAAAATACAACCTGTCCCTGCAGGGAACAGGCACAGGCTGGGATGCTGCTCCCTGCCTCTCAGGTTATAAAGGCCCATGTATGAAACCTGCCAAGAAGTCAAATTCCCAGCAGTGCAGGAGAGAGGGGGATGTGTAGAGAGTTTGTTTTGCCCTTCACAGCAGTTCTGTGTTCCTGGGGGATGCAGGTCTTTGCTGAGGGCTCAAGGAGCCCGTGTGCTCCTGTCCTGAGCATCCCTCACCAAGAGGAGCAGAGCCCTCCCTCCCTCCCCAGCTGATGGACGTGCCCTGGTGTCACATTTGCTGTCCCAGCTGGACACTGCTGCTCAGCTGGAGCCACTGCAGCGTGGCCATGTCCCTGCCTGGGCTCACTAGAGCTGCCCTCCCCTTGCTGTGCCTGTGTTTGGTTATGGCTTTGGAGATGTTCCTCCTCCTGAGTGCTTGGAGCAGCTGAGAGGGATCAGGCTGCTCATTGCTGCAGGGGCATCTCCTGATGCCAGGGGTATTCAGGATTTCTCACAGTGGCTCCACAGAAGGGTGGGAGACACAGCAGTGTTGGTTTTATCTGTGTATTCCATGAGCAGGAGCACAACCTGCCAGCAGAAAGGCTATTTTTCAGCTCTTTCCATTTATTAAGGTCTCATTTGCTAAGATTTTTCCATGAGACAAGCCAAAGAATGTTAAAGACTTTTTTAAAAAAGAAGTGCCAGCTGCTTTGTGCTTTCACACACAGTGATGCAAAGTGCTGTTGTCTGTTCAATCAGGGAAAAAGGTACCTGCAGGGAGCTGCAGCACAGGGAAGCTGGGGCTGCCCCATCCCTGGGAGTGTTGGATGGGGCTTGGAGCTTGAAGGTGGGATGAGCTGAGCTCTCAGTCCCTTCCCACCCAGCCCATTCTGGTTCTGTGACAAGGCTGAGCTCTCTTTAGATTTCTCTGCAGGGATGGACGTGCTGTGCTGTGCAGAGCACATCCCTTTTCTTCCCTTTCCTCCCTTTCTTTCCCCTGCTGGCTGCTCCAAAGCCTCCCTATCCTGTTCCTGAGCGTGGTGCTCACACAAGGCCCCGTTTGTGCAATCCCACTCCAGGAAAAGCCAAGTTTGTCCACGGGGAAGAATGAGGCACTTGATTCATCCCCCCTGTGTGAGGCTGGGGGGTCTGGGAGCATCCCTGTCCTGCCCAGGGAAGGCAAACACGGGCTGTGGTGGCTGGGAGCTCCCATGGTTCTGCTTTCCCTTCTTCCTGAATGAATGTTGCTCCTTTGGAAGCACTGCTGCATCTTCCCCTCAGCTCTGTGGCAAACACAATTCTTGTGTCCTGATTTTTTTGCCTGCTTTTTTATTATTATTATTTTTTAGTATTTGTTGCTCTTTGAACCTTACAGTGAGACCTGTAGGTAAAAATGAACTAGAGGTAATTTTTTCCCATCTTTCTTCTTAAAATCCAGAGAAGTCATGACAAAAGCCAACAGGAGCTCTCACCCTGGAAGTGTTTAAGACCAGGTTGGATGGAGCTTTGAGCAACCTGGGCTGGTGGGAGGTGTCCCTGCCCATGGAAGGGGGTGGAACAGGATGATCTTCAAGGTCTCTTCCACCCCAAACCATTCCATGACTCTGTGATCCATCCCCTCACCATGAGCAAAGCTTTGCCAAGTCTCATAGCAAACAGCCAGTGGTGTTTATAAAAAGCTCAGGCTCCAAGATTAGATCTGGTTGGGTTTGTCTGGTGCAGCAGCTCAGGGTATCCAGCTGTGGAGAGAAGGAGCAGATGTGAAAATGGGCAGTTGAGTGTCTGAGCCCCAATCCCTCCCTCCCTATAAATTGTGTGTCTGCAGCTGCCACGGCTGAGCACAGTAAAACTGAGCCCAGCAGGTTTTGATTTTGGCCTGTTCTGGAGAGCTCTTTCTGCTGAGCTTTTATGAAGCCCTGCAAACACAACACCTTTTCCAGAGAGGCTGTGGGTGCCTGGGTTGGTGCAGAGCAGCCCTTGGTGGCAAAGTCAGGGCTCAATTTTCCTCAAATGTCACGGAGTTGCTTTCTGAGATCTGCAAAAAAACCCCAACAAAACACACACAAAAAAAAAAAAAAAAAAAACAAAACAAAAAAAAAAAACCAACAAAACTTTATGAATCGACCAGGAAGCCAGTAAAAATTAGTAGTAACAAGCTCATTTCAATAGGAATGGGTTTGCTGCTCTGCTGGCTGCCAACCATTTATGAGACTGGCCGGGTGCCGGGTCCAGCGCCGCATCCCTCACCCTCCTGCTGCTGGAAATCATTTGTGACTCCAACAAAATAAATAACACTATTGTGGAGCTCGTTTTATGGCTGGGGCCTGAGCTGGGTGGCAGCTGTGGGCTTTGCAAGCCCTGGCTGGGGGCTCTGTGCCCCACCTCAGGTGGGTTGCTGGGGGTTTGCAGGGTGCAGCTGAGGATCGGAGTGGGAGCTGCATCCCTGGCACGTTGGATCTGTTCCTGCATCTGGTGCCAGGGTGAAGAGCTGGGTCAGGCTGGATGTGCCAGTTCAGGGCTGTTGTGCCAGCAGAGATTTAGGATGGATATTTGGGAATTCTTGCCCAGAAGGGCAGTTGTGGAGTCACCACGCCTGGAGGGATTTAAAAGCCGTGTGGATGTGGCACGTGGGGACAAGTGGGGTGGGATGGTTGGAGCTGCTGATCTTGGAGGGTTTTGGGGACAAGTGGGATGGTTGGAGCTGCTGATCTTGGAGGGTTTTGGGGACAAATGGGATGGTTGGAGCTGCTGATCTTGGAGGGTTTTGGGGACAAGTGGGATGGTTGGAGCTGCTGATCTTGGAGGGTTTTTCCAGCCTTGCCCTTTCTGGGATTGCTCCTGTCTCTGGTGGGGACATCCCAGCCCCCCCAAACCCCAGGGTGGTGTCACACACAAGGTTCTGGCTTGTGTGGAGGAGCAGACCCCAGACCCCCCATTTGTGCTTTAGCTCATCTTTAAATCCACAGGGGTTTCCAGCATGGGAATTCACCTGACTCTTCCCTTTGCACTGGGGCTGTTCCAGTGCTTGCACCAAGGGATGTGTGTGGCTGAGGAGACTTCCACTCCCAGCAGAACAAGGAAATTCCTGGGAGAGCACAAAGTAAGGTCAAGATCCTGTGAGAACAGGGAGCTGCTCTTCCCCCATTGCTGAGTTATTTGAATGGAAGGGAAATGTCAGCAGAATTATATTTAAAAAAAAAAAAGCCACTCACACTTCACA
The DNA here is from genome assembly GCF_029582105.1 of Oenanthe melanoleuca. Lineage (NCBI taxonomy): Eukaryota > Metazoa > Chordata > Aves > Passeriformes > Muscicapidae > Oenanthe > Oenanthe melanoleuca. The sequence continues at coordinate 1,641,780 of NC_079344.1, read as the reverse complement.
GGTTACAGACTAGGAGCACACTGGGCAGCTTCTTCATCACTGGAACAAGAAAAGGGGAGTCATTCTTTATTCCCCAGTAATTGCAGGCACATATTTTGAAATATCCGTGTCTTTTCCATGTTGAATTGCCAGTACAGACCTTCAGAGCCGGATTGAATTCAGCTGTGCTTGAAAGGGTCGGTCATTTGAGACTCCCAACATTAAAAGATCTTTGCAAATTAGTTTTGCTCTTGCCATGCTGAATTTGTTTGTGTAGAAAACCTCAGTAGATTTGGTATGTGGCTGTCTTTGAAGGGCTGTGCTTCAAAGGCTGCAGCTCTGGGTGTTTTATGTGCTGAGCTCTGCAGTCCCCCCAGCTCTGCTGCCTCGCTGGGAAGTGTCAGCTCGTGTTTAACCTGTAGGAAGGAAAAGCTGAGCGTGGCTTTTCAAAGCCTTCAAGGAAACTGGATGCCCAGGGCTGATTCCTGTAGGAAATGGGAGCTGGAGCTCCCTGTGCTGGTGTGTGTCATTGGTACAGCCCCAAGAAGGGGTCTCTCCATGCCCCTTCCCTGAGGGAGAGAGGAAACCTGGGTGTATTTGGAGGATTAGGGATAGCTGGTCTCAGAAAATTCAGCTGTGATCTTGTCAATGGGAAGCTGAACACCAGAGATTCAGTTGGACCATAGCAAAAACAGTATTGTGAAGTTTTCTGATTCTTGGCTTGAAATCTAATTTTGTTTTCCAAAGAAATTGAATCTCAGAAGGGAAAATGGGAGAACCTGTCTCACATCCTGGAGTTCTGCATGTTTAGATCAGGTCTGTCACCAAACAGGTTTTGCTGGAGTGAGGCAGGAGCCCTTTCCCCTGCAGCCTGGTGTACCCATGCACATCCCAGCTGATGGCTTTAAAACACAGAAACAGTGGGGGAAAACCCACCAAATGGAAGGTGCTGATGGAAGGGCTGAAGGGCTGTCACCTCCCAGAAAAGCTGTGGAAGGTTTTTGTGAGCAGAGTGCATTGTCCTGGGTGGGAGCTTTGGGCTGCCCTGGCTGGGCTCATGCAATGGGATCAATCCAGGTTTAAATGAGGACAAACCAACCAGCACCAGAGCATTGCTGGGAGCCAGCAGATAATCCCAGCTCAGCCTGGGGCTGCCTTGCAGAAAGCTCTCCTTCCTCTCTCTCCTCTTCCCCCTTTTCTCCCTCTCATTGAGATTTCGACACAATATTATTTTAATCCCCATCCTCTCAGCCCTCCTCCTCCCCCTGCCCTTCCCTGCAGGCTCTCAATGAGAACCAGCTGCCTCCCCAGGCTGCTTCCCCTGGCTGGTTGAAGTTGGCACCGTGTGGGTCGTGCCTGCCTGGCTCTCCCCCAGCCTCCAGGGAGCTTCTCCTGCTGGAATTCCTCCCTGAATGGTGTTTGTTGTTTGTCCTCCTGGGATTTGGGGCTGCCTCTGGAGCCATCCCACCTTGGAGCATCACTGGTGTGCCCATGGGGAGGGGCACAGGGAGCAGCTGGATTTGGGATGTGCTTCCCAGCTCCCAGCCACCACAGCACAGCCTTGCCTGGCTGAGAGCTTGTTAAAACGTGGCTTTATTTATTTATTGAGCTCTTCTTGGGTCAGGCTGCCTCTGTGCACGTCCCTGGGGCTGTGTTTGGTGTGTGTTGAGCACAGGAAGCATCCCTGGGATCTGCAGTCACGTTTCCACCCTGTTCAAACACCCAGGGAAGTTTTAGGGATTCAGGGGATGTTCCAAGGCAGGCAAGTGAGTGAAATTCATTCAGGCATTAACAGCTGACCTGTGGCAGCTGCAGTAAGGACCAAACTGCTCAGATCCATCCTTCAGTGCCCCAGGACAGTGCTGAGGGTGGGCACAGGTTGGTTTAACAGAGGGAAGGAGCCTTTCTCCAGTGAAACAGCACAGGCTTATCTTGGAGCTTCTATTCCATTAAAGTTGTGCTTAATGCTTGTGTCACATGAATAAACTGAAGTGGTGTGGAGGGTGCATAAAGAGCAGGCAGCAGAAATGTTTTTCCAAAGTGCTGGATCTTTATCCTGGATTAAGTGGTGGCACAGGGGTGAGGCTGTGGCTCCAGCTGTGCACACTGGAGGTTTGGTGGTCTCCAATCTACAAAGGCAGCAGTGAGTGGGGAATGCAGATCCACTCCCAGACTGGGAGCATCAGCTTGGATACCTTGGATTTATTCCCTGAGCTGTGATGCAGAAAGAAATTCTCACCAATCCAGCATTTCAGAGCTTCCAAAACAGGGTTTTTCTGACTCAACCCAGCAGGTCTGTGAGAAAGGGAGGGATGAGAAAACACTTCCCTCCATGGGCAGCAATTCCAGAGTGGCCCTTGGAGAGCTGTGGCTCCTTCCCCAGGTGCCCTCCAGGGAAATCCAGGCTGGCTCTGTGGAAATGCAGCACTCAGGGCTCCCACAGTGGTGCCTCTCTGCTCCAGTGAGGTCGTGGGTGTTTATTTGAGGGAAGAGCAGCTCAGCCAAACATCCTGCTTTTAAACTCTGCCTCTGCAGCTCTATTTGTGTGCAGCCTCCAAGTGCTGGGCTCTGGGCATGGATGGGATTTGCAGGGAGGGCTTAGGAGCAGCCTCCTGTGTTTTGGGGTTTCTGCTGCTTTGAAAGGTGGATTTCCCCTCTGCACTGGGGAGCTGCAGCACACTTCCATCAAATATCCAGTGTCAGGCAGGGAGCTGGGTGTCCTGCAGGGCTCTGAACATCCCACTTCCCCAAGCAGGGTGTTGGAGCCCTGAGTTTTGAGTCAAAATAAAAATCAGTGGGAGCTGCCAAGTTTGGGGGGGGAGTCTTGGTTTTGGGTCAAAACCACTGTGGTTTTTTCCCCCCTCCTTGTTTCAATCCCAAGCACAGCCCTGCCAGAAACTCAGCTCAGCTTCCCCAGCAGAATTAGGGATGTATTTATGTTTCAGGGTTTGTCAGGAAACCTGAAACCAGGTGAGTTTGGCTGAGGCTGGGACAGGGCTGGGAGGGGGAGCAGGACAGGGATGTGCCTAAGGGAGGGCACAGGCAGGACTTATTTTTGTAGACATTTCATAGCAACAGGGCTAAAATAGAGTTCTCCATTGCACTGAGAGGAGACCCCTTTTCTGCTGAGCAGAGCCCCTGTGGTGGCTGGGATGGGGCTCTGGGCTGGGCCATCTCAGGAGAGGTTTGTGGCAGCTCTTAGTTTTAATTATTGATTCTGAAATAATGGGCTCATGAATAAGAGTTTGAACTTCACCCTGCCCTGCACACCACAGCATTGTGCTTTTCCAGCCCCTCAGTTATGTAGGTGTAGCTTGATGCCACCACTTTTACATCAATTCTGTGTCTGCAAGTGGAATACACTGATGTATTTATTCTCACAATCCATTTCCAGCTCCATTTCCTATCCAGAGTCATCCAGGCAATGACACATTACCCTTAAGATTTGAATTCCCTTAGTGAGATGTTGCTTTTGCATGTGATTAAAGACCTAATAATGTTTTGGACCATTTTGATGGTGTTTGGGTAGCAATTCTTGCACTTAATCTCAGATTAATACAGATGTCCATGTCTGAGATGTTTTTTTTTATACTTAACTGCAGCCAACAGGGAGAAAGAGCCAGCTGAAGGGCACAATTCATCTCTACAGGGCTGAAACAGAGCAGATAGGTTGTGCCCTGCTGGGGAATGCAGGTGGGAGAGTCTGGGCATGGATTTGGGATGCTGTGATTTATCCTTGGATCAGCTGAGCCAGCAGAGAGGATTTGGGTGGTTGTAAGGTTTGAAACAAAATTTAAAAATTGCTATTTTTAAAAGAGGGAACTCTAGGATGTTGGCCACTGGGACAACCAGCAAAGTCCTCTGTGACTTCCACCAGCACCATCTTCATGGCGTGATGTCACGGGCAGAAAATAGCAAAATTTGAATTTCTTGTCATCTGCCACCCCTTGCAGCCCTCCCTCCCTGCAGGAACCTCTGAGCACACCCCCAGCCCCTTCCTGATTGTTTTTCCAGCCCCATTACACAACCCCAGTTTGTTTGGATTTGCAAATTGGTCCCGAGCAGTGTCAATAGCTGGAGATACACACAGAGGGGAAGGGACTTTATTTGGGTTTTAGGGCCTTGGGAGTGAATGGTGCCAAAATAAATAGGGAGTTTTATCCTGGGCCATGTTAAGCAAACAGCCCTGGGAGCTCCTGGGGAGAGGTTCAGTGAGAGCAGCAGGGATGGAACCACCAGGGATCCCAGGGCTTGTGAGTGTCCCCTTGAGCCTGGCCTGTTGTTTTTATTCCTTAGTGATGGATTTACAGGGAAATTAGGACATCAGGGTCAGCAGCAGCACGCTGGGTGCCTGAGCCCAGTTATCTTCTGCCTTTGGAAACCACGTTTTGTTTATCCAGCTCTGTCTTAGGAGAAATTCAGATTTTTGTTCCTCTGTTACCACTGTGTTGTCCTGCACAAAAACCTCCCCAGCATTTCCACCCTTACTGACCCATGGCAGGTTTATCCCCCTTTATCTCTGCAGTTCCTCAAAGCTTTGTGGCAGAGCTGGACAGGCCAGGTCAGAGCATCCTTGCATTGCTGGCCTTGGTGCTTGCATGAGTTGTACCCTCTCAAAAAGCTCAAGGACTTCAGGTTTTCCTCTTCTTGGGGCTGTTTGGGGCACTGGTGGCAGAGCCATGCTCTGTGTCCCCATGAGCAGTTCTGACTTCATCACTGACAGCACCCTGGAACAGCCCAAAAAAGCTGCTAAAAAAGTCCATTTGAACACCCAGGCTAATTTCTGTTAATTTTCAGTTGTCTGAATACAACCACAGTGAAGTCAGTGGAGTTACTTTGAATTTCTGGTCAACCTGGCTGTGCCCATGTACAGCATGGAAGGATTTATTTGTGAAAAAAAAAAAAAAAAAAAAAAGAGGAAAATATGATGGGGGTTGGAGAATAAATGGGGGGTGGAGAATGAGACTCAGGCTCCTCTGTTCTTCCTGATTTTTTCCCATCCTGCAAGAACTTTCCCTTTGGAAAACAGGTTGCCTCAAGTGGCCCTGGTGGCTTGCTGAGGCCACTGGGTTATGACAATAAATAAAATCCAACAGTGCTTCTAGAAATGTGAGGAATGTGAAAATGTTTAAATGATTTAGTACCAGAAAACTTTATTTAAACATTTAATTGAACCACATGCTTTCATCTTTAAAACATCAGTGTTTGAACTCCCATCCAAGTTTTTTTCCAGACTTTCTATGTACTCCATCATATACAACAGCAAGCTGTGCTTTGCAAAGGGAATAAACTTCCAGTTCCCTGCTTCCATTTGTTGCTGTTGCCTCAAACACACCTAAATTACAGTAGAGAAGCTGTTTTGGGGAAAAAAATCCTGAACATGTTATTTCCTATATTAAATAATTCTAATTTATTTGGAGAATTGGAGCTGGTGAGGGCTGTGTGATAAGTGGAAACCAGGCTGGATACAGATGTGTCAGTCAGCTCATGGGGGTTTTCCCCATTGCTGGGGAATATTCAGCTCTGGGAAGTTCATCTCCCCAAAAAGCACCACGGGAGAGGCTGGCAGGGGTGGGTGGCACTGGTTTGGTGGCAGGCTGGACTGGTGAGGGATGCAGGGGTGGGCACTGATGAGCTGGGCTCAACTTCAAGCCTTCCACAGGCATTGAAAAAAAAAACAAAAAACAAAAAACACATTTCATTCTTAAAACGAGCGTGAGCGGATTGTTTGGGAATTACATAATTTTTTGAGTGTGAGGGCTGTGCTTTGAAGAGGAAAAAGCTCAGGGCTCCATGCACTCACCACCCAGCAGCCATCAATAGGTGATTGTTTTGCAGAGCAGCAATGACTCGGTGCACGTAAGCACTGCTGCCTTTTGGGGTGAGCCCAGGGGATCAGCTCAGCAATGATTTTCCTGAGATTGTGACCTCAGGGCCCCTTGGGTGCAGCATTAGCATTGGAAATGTCCCTGTTTGTGTGCAGCCAGGGCCTGCCCTGCTCTGCTGGGGAGATTTATGCTTCCTAAGTACATTGTAAAAGTTTTATAAAGTAGCTTAAATATTTACACAATAAGCATTTAAGGAAACTGTTATGCCTCTAAAGGAGCTGCTGATCCTTTGGGTCCATCAGACCATGGACACGAGGGTTTTTTAACTGTCTGACCTCCAGGAATTGCTTTTTTTTTCCACCTAACTGGTTTTAAGCAGGCAAACAAATGGAAACTCATACACAGGAACCTATAAATAATGTTAATGACCTGGCTTGTATCCTCAAAAGCCAGGAAATTTAGGAGCATTCCGGTGAGCTGGCCCTTTGCTCACTGAAGGGTGGAAAGCCTAGCTGGGAGGATTCCTCCCCAAAATCCCACTTATCCCTTCCCTCTGGCAGTGGAAGGCATTCCCTGTGTCCTGTCCCTCCATCCCCAGTCCCTCTCCAGCTCTCCTGGAGCTCCTGCAAGGAGCTCTGAGGATTCCCTGGATCCTTCCCTTCTCCAGGTGAGCATTCCCAGCTCTCCCAGCCTGGCTCCAGCTCTTGGAGCATCTCTGTGGTCTCCTGGAGCTGCTCCAGCATCTCCACATCCTCCTTTGCCTTGCTCTTCCCCCCCAGCACAGCCACCTTTCTTCTGCTCCCAGATTTCCTTGTGCAAGGCTCCAGCGATGCTGCATCTCCAGGGAGCTCTGAGCAGCTTTCATTTCTTGCTTCGTCCAGCACCAGGCTGTGAAATGGTCTGGAATTGCTCTGCTCCATCCCACTGCAAGAGTGGAATTCTAGACTGGTTAGGGTGGGAAGGGACGTGTGTGGATCATCAAGTCCAGCCCCCCTGGGTGTGTTAATGGATGGGAGGGTCTGTTCAAGGAGAGCATCCCAGAGCCCTGGGTTGAGCCAGCAGGGAATGGGGGTGGCAGAGGGGAGTGCTGTGCTCCCCTGCCCAGCAGCACCCACCTCCCTTCCCTTGCTCTCCCTCAGCCCCTCGGGGTTGGGTTTTCCTCCTGCTCGCACGGCAGGCGGATGTTTAGATCCGAAAGGAAATGGGATTGCTGTTTGCTCGGCTCCTCCTGGAGCAAACAGCCCTTCAAAATAACTCCACTGGCCTAAGTGCCAGGAAAAACAGCCAAGCCAAAACCTTGTAAGCAAATAATTGGGGCTTTTTTTTTTTTTTTTTTTTGTTGTGAGAGGGCTCCTCTTCAGCTCCAAGTTTGCAGATCAGAGCTGCTCTTTTCACGTTTTGTTTTGAGGTTTTGCAATTCTTCTCAAAGCAAACAGATCCAGCATGTGCCAGATGGAGGGGGGGGCGGGTTTACTGATCCCAGAGTGCTGCTGCTTCCAGGTGGGACATGCAGAGCTTATTGGAGTTTGGAGCTGAAATCTCTGCTGGGTGTTGGCCCCAGCAGGGTGTCCTGTCCCTGTCCCTGTCCCAGGGATGGCTCCTGCAGCGCCCTTGGCCAGGGCTGTGGGAAGAGCTCAGCTTCCCCACGCAGCCCAGCCCAGCCTGCCTGAGTCACCCCGGGCAGGGAAAGCTCTCAGCAGGTTGGGAAAAGCAGCTGGAAACTCCCTGGCTGCCCCAGGGCTGCACCTTCCACTTGGGGAAAGCACCCCAAAACAGAGGGGAGCTCCCCAGGCACATCCTGGGCACTCAGGGGTTTATTTGGGGTGCACAAACCCAAATCCTGCCACTCACAGAGGGGATGGGGCGTGTTTAAAACTCACCAAGTGATGAAGTGTCCCAGATTCCAGTTCCCAGGAAAAGGGGTGGAACAGGGGCTGCAGCCTCACTGGGGTGTCCCTGAGCCCTCCTGGCTCTGAGGGATTTATTGACACCCTCACCCATCACCCACCAGCATCCTGGGGTGGAAAATCCTGAGTTTTTCATGGCTGGGAGATCTGACACAGAGGATGCAGAGGTGGGAGCTTGTCCTGCTCCCTATGGAAAAACTGCAGGCACTGAGCTGAGGTGCAAGGGGAACAGGTACTTTTTTTAAACTTTATTTTATTTTTTCCTTTGGAAATGCAGCCTCTCACAGCCATGCTGTCACAGTTAAAATAAGGTTTAAATTACAGGGCTGGCTGTGGCTTTTTCCCTTTCTTTCAGAATTTTTGCCAACTTGCAATTTACTTAATGAAATCCTGCTATTTCGTTTAACGGGGATATTTTTTGCAGATGTTGATTTAACCCAGCTTTATAAAATATGTGAACTGTGCAGTTTCTTTCCTATTTTTAACAATTTAAAATATTCTAGTGCAGAACTTGACAGAGTTTACACCACCAATATCTGTTTGTACCACTCAAGAGTGGGGTTGAACGATGAGGCTTCCACATCATCCACAGCCCCATCAGAAACTGTGTGAAATGCTGCAAAAATGGGCAAAAATTACCCAGAGTGGGAATTTGTGTTGCTCATTGGATCTTTGTGAATGCATTTCTGGAAAATGGGTTTTACACCCAGTTATTCTTCAGGGTTTCTGCAGAGGGATTCTCTACATCCATGTGGATTCTGTATATGTGTGATATATATGGAATGAGGAAAAAAAATGGGTCTGGTTTAGGCTGGTGACAAGCTGCCTTTTTAATGTGTAATGCCTGGTGTTTCCCTCAGTATTCCTTACTTTATTTTTTAGAATGGATTTCCCTGGAGGGAGGGGAGGAATCTGATATTTTTCCTGCAGTGTTGAACTCATTATCCCCAAGGATTCCTTCACGTGCTCCCTTAATCTCCCTGGCCTTGATGTACAAAGAGCCCAACCTGCTCCCCTTCCTCTCCTTCCCATTTTCCTTTCCATGAGAAGGTCATTTATTTAATTTATTTCATTTATTTGGTGCCTCTTTTGCACTTTCTGAGTTCAGCCTTTGCTTTCCAGCCCCAAAACAGCTCGTGGACAAAACAGCCACAAACTCTGCATAAACCAATCCTGATAAGGATGTTCTTGAAAATTCAGCTCCCAAAAAAGATGGGAGCTTGTCCTGGGAAGGTGGGGGAGTTTTTAACCCAAACAGTTCCACTGGCTGTGTCCATGGCACAGCTCACAGCATGGAGGGACAGGACACAGGGAGTGGCTCCCACTGCCAGAGGGCAGGCATGGATGGGATGCTGGGGAGAAATCCTCCCTGTGAGGTGGGGAGAACCTGGCACAGAATTCCCAGAGCAGCTGTGGCTGCTCCATCCCTGGGAGTGTCCAAGGCCAGGCTGGACAGGGCTTGGAGCAGCCTGGGATGGTGGAAGGTGTCTCTACCATGGCAGAGGTTGGAATGGGATGAGCTTAAAGGTCCCTTCCAACCCAAACCATTCTGTGATAACTCATTAATCCTTTTCTCCTGGAATATCCCAAGCCAAGCTGGAGTTGTCTGGGATTCATATTAGTGCAGCAGGACAGGATGTATTCCATGGAGTTCTCTGTGTATTTTGGCATTTTCCTATTTCCCCCACTCTTTTTTTTTTTTTTTTTTTTAAAGAAACTGTGGTTTGTAGAAATGAAAACAAGTCCTTCTTGGCCAGGGAGGGTAATTGGTGTGAGTCACCTCCAGTCTCCATGGGCAAGTACAGCAAGAGGAATTTGGTCATCTGGGAGGTGACACTGAAAACTGGGGACTTGCAGAGGCCACACATTTCTGCCTCTCTGGGCTGCACTGGTGCTCTTCAGTGCTGTGGGTTTCATGCAAATACATTGATTTTCATCCCCCACCCCTGCTTCACACCAATTTTCTTGCTGTTTTTCTGCACTTTAATAGGTTTTACTGCACCATTCCAGGCAGTATAAAAGTGTGACAGTTGGACTCTGTGATTTTAGAGTTACAGCTGTAACAATTCATCTTCAGGGATGATCTTGTCCCAGGTTAGCAGAAATGGGTGCTCTGTGCATCCACTTCTCTGAGCTGCTGATTTGTGGATTTTCCAGAAGAAAATGGCACAGAAATGGCACAGAAATGGCACAAGGGCTGTTTTCCACGCTCAGATCCTCCTGCTTTGCAGGAGATGCCAGCACAGCATCCTCACTGCTCCCACTGTGGGTGTGAGAGACCAGCCCTGGGGTTTAAATCCCGAGTTGCTGAAGTCATTGTTTAGTCTTTGCCTGCAGTGGGAGCAAGATGTGGATGCTGGCCACGAGCAGCTTGAGTGGAGCTGCCTGCCTGGGATGTTTGCACACCAACACACGCAGCAGCAATCGGAAAATCTGGCCTGTGTGGGTGCCCACACAGCCCTGGGCAGCTGGAGGAGGGCAGGACCATCCCTGTGCTCCCTTCCACCTTTTCCTGGAGGGAAAAGCCTTCCCAGGGCTGCTCACCCCAATCCCATCCTGACACTCCTAATCCCTCTCAGCAGGCAGGGCTCCCCGTGCAGGTTCAGCCTTTCAGCATGACCAGCTTGGCCAGCACAGCAGAGGGATTTGTTTCCTTGCAAAGGCCAGGCTGGCACCCCAAATCCTTTAATTCCCTGTAAAACTCCAGCAGATCCGCCACGAGCCCGAGGTGCCTGCACAGACAGACAGGCTCAGGAGAGCCTCAGCAGCAGCAGGATCCTGGGTTCTGGCCAGGACAACAAAGCCTGAATTCCCATTCCTCTCACAGCCCCCCTCTGCCTCCCATATATGTGAGGGCACTGGAAAAAAGCGACTTTTTTGGGGGTTGTTTGGGAGGAATTATCAGATGACAGCTGGATTTGGAGAGAGGGGTGGGTTGGAACACAGCTGGTCTGGGGTCTGGGATGAACCTTCTAGCACAGGGTTGGGTTGAAAGCCAGAATTCCCAAACTGAGGTTTTGTGTCTGCCCAGCACTGGACTCCACACCCAGCCAGCCAAGGAGGAGCAGAGCAGCTCATCCCAGGTTGTATGGAGAAAAATTCCCAGGTTGTATGGAGAAAAATATTCCAGGCTGTATGGAGAAAAATTCCCAAGTTTTATGGAGAAAAATATTTGTGGGGGTGCTGCTTGTGGCCCCCTCAGGGAGCCTCCTCTGTCACAGGTTGTTTCCAGGGCAGGGATGGTTCCCTGAAGCTTTCTCAGTCCTTGATGCTCACAGAGGTGTTGGTGTGGAGCTGGGTCTGCCCTCCAAGGTGCTGCTGTGGCTGCTGAGAAATCAGAGTGGTTTTGGGGTTTTTCAGCCCATTTCTGCTCCTCAGTCACCTCTGGAAGCCTTCAGCTCGTTCTCAGGTGTGAGAGCAGGGAGAGGCTCTTGCTGCAGAGGGAATGGCTGGGGCTGGAGCACAGTGCAGGCTCTCACAATCCATCTGATGGTGCTGTTTTGTTTGCTGTTGCTTTGGTTTTCCTCCAGGGAGGCAGCTCCACTCATTCCTGGTTAGGAAAGTAAAAAGCTGCAGCAGCCACAGCTCAGGCTCCTGTGTACTATCCAAGCTCCAAAGCCCAAAGTTCCCAATTTCCTGGTGTTTTGGGATGTGGATTTTCTGTGATCAGCTGAAGGGGGCTTCACAAAGGAGAAGCTGAGCATTCCCCTCTGGAATTGGCAAATTTGGGTCGTTCCTGGAGGGAGCTGAGCTGTGGTTTGGGGTTGGGCTGTGCAGGGAGGTGGTGAAGGGCTGCCTGGCCTTTGCAGGACAGCATTCCTGGTCTGGAGGAGCTCAGTGCCCATGGATCATCCAACAGCTGGATATAAAACACAGCAGTGCTGGCTCAGTGGTCCTGCTGGGGACACCCTGATGTTCTTGGGAAGTTGGAAAACGAGGAGGCTCAGCAGCCTCTGCATGACATCCTCACCAACTCGGCCTCAAAAGCAGCTCCAGCACCTCCACAGGGGACAAACCCCTTCCTTGGGGTTTCAGGGTTAGTGCTGGGGGTCGGTTTGGTGCAGCCAAAGCCTCTGGCCCGTCCCCTGCACCGAGGAGATTCCCAGGCTCGGCTCCAGCGCCCAACGTGCTCTGCCTGAGCGGCACAATGGAGGTGGGAAGGGGTGTAATTCCTGTTTCTCTTCTGAGGGACCTACTAATTAGTTTCTGCTTTTTAAAAGGCTTTGAAGCTCTCAGCCGAAACTTCTCTGGGAGTGAAAACTATGATTATTTATATTTATCCATTTCCCAGCGGCCGGGCCCCGCCGCGGGATGCTCCCCGTGCCGCAGCTCCGCATCATCCCGCTGCCCCAGGGGATCCTGACAGCACCTACAGCTGCTCTGCCAGCCAGGGCAGCTCCCAAAAGTGGCTGAGAGCCCAGGAGATCCCATCTGGCCACCCCAGTCCCTGCCCATCCCACTGGGATGTGGTTGGCGTGGCTGGGATTGCAGCCCCCGGATTGATGAAAGGAGCCCTGGACATCACAGAGCGGCTGGAAGGGAATTCTGCCATCTGCTGATTTATGGGGTGATTTCTCCCAGATCCTCAGAGTTTTTCAGGCTCTGGGGGAACAAAAAAGGGATTGCACACATGGTTGGGTGGAGGACCTGAGAATGTGTGAGTTCTCAATGTCAAAGTGGGAAAAAAGGGAGTTTTCCTCCCCATTTTTGTCTCGGCTTTCCTCACCCTGCTTGGGAACAAACCTTCTCCCCTGTGAGTGGAGCTGGTGCCTTGCCAGGAGCAGGCAGAAGAAAAAGCCAACCCCAGGAAGATTTTCATCAACCCTCTGGATTTTACAGAAAATCCAAACAGTGGGGACCTTCCCTTGCCCAGCCTTTCTTTCCCCTGTGGTTTTCTGGTTGGGGCACGGGGGTGGGGGGGATGCTCATGGAGATGCCAAGCACCACCCCAGGGTTTTGCTGGGTTTGGCTTTATCCAGGGCTGGTTTCCAAGAGGGAAGAAGTCCCAGGCAGGCTGTGGTTGATGACAGGTCTGGGGCTCTCAGAAGTGGCAGCCAGCGTGGGCGGTGACGTTTGAAGCTGTATTTACATTGTTGTTCCCTCGGACGTGCCAGGTGTAACGCAGGTACCTGCAGGAGCTGCAAAAGCCACGGATGTGCCTGAAAACTCTGAGACTGTTGGACTCAAAAACCATTTCAAAAGCATCACCTAAATCTCTGAAAGCTTTGGCATTTGGAAGGAACACATAAAAATGTCAGTGAAAAATACCCGAGTTGGGTTTTTCCAGTTTTCACCCTTGGCTGAAAAGTTTTTTCTAAGCCAGGAGAGCTGGGGGGGGAAAATCCATGCTAAAATTCCTTAAAGTCATGTTCTGGACTGTGGATTTAATGGCCAGGGAGGGTCCATTAGAAGCAAACTCCTTGAAAATAAGCTAACTGATGATGACTTCCAAATTTCCGGGCAGAACTAAACATGGCATGTGTTTTGCTTTGAAGGATATTAAAAAAAAAAAAAAAAAAAAATTAGCATGAGCTGATGATTTTGCAGAGTGGTTTCTTTTATGCAGAGAAAATTGTTTTCATCCTCATTCTTGGCATTGGCTCCTTGTCCTGTGTTGCTTTTGTTTCTTGGGCTGCCATGGAAATGTCCCCCTTTCCCCCCAGGCCTCTCCACACACCTCTTGCACCGGCTCTGGTGCTTGTCAGACCCTTTTTTTTGAACTAATTTAATTAATTAACCCAGAGCAAGTGTTCTTTGGAGTTAATCATCTCCTGGGTTAACAAATTAAATCTGCTGGCAGAGGAGGCTGGGGAGCAGCAGAGCTCTGCTCCAAGGGGAGGGCTGGAAGAGGATGGTGGATATGGTGGTGGGGGGGCTCTGCTCAGCTCTCTTTCCATGGTTTTTTGGGATAAATGAGCTGAACTGGTGTCCATGGCTGCCCAACATGAGGAAGGTGCCTGGTGAGGGTGGAGAAGCTGGGAGCAGACAGATGAATGACAATATAAAATCACATTCTTGTTTCATAGCTGAGGTGGGAGCTGGGCTCAGTCCTTACATGCAGTGGAGTGAAGCAGAAATCTGGGAGAGTTTGGTGCTCTGCAGCACAGGAAGGTCCAGCTTGTCCCTGGGGCTGACCTTGGCCATCAGCTGGGCAGAAGCTTTTCTTGGTGACAGCTGGGACACCAAAGATCCTCTGTTGATGCTGGGCTTGGAGGAGAATGTCCAGCTGGAAAAGCAGGGCTGCCCATCCCGTTCCCCTCAGAGCCCCTTGTCCTGCCACACCAGCAGCTCCCTGGAGAAGCCAAGGGGGAGTTGGGGATGGGGCTGGGCTGGGCTGTCCTCACCAGCATTCCCACATGGAGAAGCTCCTGCCCAGCCCCCTGTGCCAGTTCCCTGCTGGGATGGGGATGTTTCCCTAAATACACACACTGGGACCAAGGCAGGGCTCAGCAGCCCCTCCCAGTGCCCCCAGTCCCGTCCCAGTGGGGATGGGCAGCCAGAGGTGGCTGCTGTGTGTCCCCAGAGGGGCCCCATGCTGGGGACAGCTCTCAGCCCAAGGGGTTGGTGCTGGTGGCAGGGGGGCTCTGGGGGGCTCTGGGGGGCACAGTGATGCATTCCAGCTGAAACTTGTAAGGCAGAGGTATTTTAAGTATATTGGCTTAAAGAAAATGGTTGTGAGCTTTGCTGGGGCAGATTGACAATTAATTTTTTTTTTTTTTTTTTTTTTTTTTTTTGCCAGGCCATAAAAATTCCATTTCTGCTGTGGAAAGTTTTAACCCCTTCCTTACACTGGTGCTTGTTTCCAAGGGTATTAATGGGGGATTATTTTAACTGATGGCTCCCCAGTGAACTGTTAATAGATTTTGGGGAAATGTGTGTGTTCTTTGTGCTGGGCTTTTTATCTGGACCTTGTTCACAGTGACCTGTGTGTGGCTGTGACCTTCCTGCTCCCCTGCCCCTGTGTGTTGGGCAGTGTAAATACAGGTCTGTGCTGTGGCACAGAGGGGAGGACAGTGACTGAGCGTGGGCTTATTAGTCCAAAAGTGGAATAAAACTGAAGGGAAAGGTGTTGAGGGAGGATGTAATTGAGCTCCATGGCCAGTGGAGTGTGAGGCTGTGACACAGGAGTACAGGAGGGAGAGGCATGGAAGTGGGGAGTGGGCTCTGTAGTGGGGACACTTTTGAATACCCTGCTTCATTTCCAGCTTTCCCAGATGTGCATTCGAGTCCCTGTCACATCTGGAGAGCGCAGTGATTTATTTTTCATGTGCATGGTCTTCCCTGTGGGCACCTCTTCAACGTGTTTTGAGAGGCTCTTCCTTGCAGCCATGTTCTGAGGGGCCATTTGACCTGCTGGGAGGAGGTTTTGGTGGCTTTGGAAGAGCCAAGGAGTGAATCAGAGCCGTTTATTTCATGTGTTTTGTGATCTGCCCGTGTTTTCCATCCTGCTTTTAAGTGCAGCATCAAGCAGTGGGACTGTGCAGCGTTTTGTTTTGGAAAAAAGCATCTTTCTTTTCTCTTTTAAAGCACTCCTTTGAACTTTACTGGCATAAAACGCTGTCAAATCACAAATAGTCTCAAACCTCAAGTTATTTTCTTTACCTCCACACTCTGCAGGGAGCGACAGCAGCAGTGCTGCTAACCCAGGAGGATTTACAGTGTTTGCTCTCTGCATTTATTCCCAGCCCCAGATTCCTTTTGCCTGAGCCACGTAGGAGCCTTTTCCCTTTAAATTCTGGGTTCCATCCTCCTATCTCGTTCTTTTATCTCTAATTGTTTGAATTCACTTTGGGATGTTCTGTGAGGCATCGGTGGAGGAAGGAGTAAACACAGGGCAGAGTTTCAGCCCCTGCATCTGATGGATGGAGGTGGCTTTGATGGAGGAGATAGCCCTGACGCCAGCCCCTCTGGAGCTGCTACAAGTTGTAGCTGCCTACAATGATAGTTGTTAAAAACCCGTCCTGTACCACTGCAGGACTCAAATATTTTCCTTTCTTCAAAAAGAACGTTAACAAGCCCGCCTCTGTTCCAGCAGAAGTGGGAGGGGGGGGGGAAAAAACAGAACAAAAAGTGGATTTTCTTGTCTGTGCATAAAGGGCAGCATGGAAAAAAAGAGGAGGGAAAAGAGGAATATTTATTTAAAAGGCAGAGGAGGAGGAGGTGGTGTGCTGGCCGCCCCTGCTCTCTGCAGAGTGGTAGTGGCTAATAGCTGGAGGCAAACTAATACTTGGCAGGGGATGAGACACAGCACAGGCCCCCCTGATTTGGGGGCTTGCTGAAGTGCTTGTTTTATGTCAGGGCTGTGGGATGAGTTCATCTTTGCAGGAATTGGTTGAGTGCACTGGGAGATAAAAGGAGGGAGAGGAGCCCACCACAGCACGGGAGAGGGACCCTGTGACAGCTTCCTGCAGGCTCACATCAGCCTTGAGCTGCCCCTTCCAGGGGTTCCTTTCCCTGGGGGTTGGGTTTTTTTTTATTATTTTATTTTATTTTAAAGTCTTTCCTCTCCCCTGGCCAGAAGAAGTGGGTTGAAAGAAAACTTCTCACTTCTTGAGGCACCTGTTTGAAGGAGCACAGGACATGTCAGGGGTGCTGTGAGCTGGCAGAGCTGGCACTGCCAGGATGACAGATGTGAGGAGCACATTGGCAGGGGATGCATTCATGGATGGATGAAGTTCCTGCCATAAGTTGCATGGAAGTGCTTTTCATAAATCTATTTTCATGTGAAAAGCCCTTCTCCTGTTTTCATGGATGATTTTGCTTAGATATTTCCCAGTTCCTGGAGAGCAGAGATGGCACCAGGGCTGTTGGCACTTCCAGCAAAATGTTTTTGTAGGATAGGCACTGTTTTCCTCCAGCTTTACTTTACCCCCTTGTATATTAATTTGCAATAAACCATGAGAAACTCCTATATAAATGTTTATTGCTGACTGTTCCCCTGATTAATGAAGCTGCTGGGGACACTGGAGGTTTGAAGTTGTCCCATCCTTAATCTGTAAGGGAAATGCAGGGGCTGAGCAGTAGTTTCTCAAAAATGTAATAACAAAACCAACATAGCTAATGGGCATGGAGGGCTTTGAGGAGGTTGGGAGGTTAAACAGATGCAGAGCTCAGTAATTGCTACCAGCCTCCAGCCCCGGCACATGAAAGACTCTGAGCTGGTGTGTAGCCCCCAGATGACTGGAGTGGGACAAGAGCAGAGCTCAGAGTTTGGGGAGAGCTTTGGAAAGGCTTTGGGAGCATCTGTAGCATGTCCCAGGGGAAAATGGCTGTGGAGACTGGATGCTGTGGAAGATGGATTGGCCTCTGAGCACCCTGGTTTAGTGGAAGTTGTCCCTGGTGATGGCAGGAGGATGGACTGAGATGGTACCCCCAAAAACGTGACCTGTGGTGGGTGAAGGGGAAGAGACTGACATGGTACCCCCAAAAGTGTGACCTGTGCTGGGTAAAGGGGAAGAGAATGACATGGTACCCCCAAAAGTGTGACCTGTGCTGGGTAAAGGGGAAGAGAATGACATGGTACCCCCAAAAATGTGACCTGTGATAGGGAAGAGACAGATGTGGTCTCCCAAAAGTGTGACCTGTGTTGGGTAAAGGGGAGGAGACAGACATGGTACCCCAGAAATGTGACCTGCTGCTGCTTGAGGCTGATGAGCACTGCCCACAGCAAAGAGCATCCTGCTCCCTCCCTCCCTGCCCCGTCACCCCTCCCCCGTGGCCCTCCCCTGAAATTTGTAGAGTTACAACTCCAGTTAAACTCCAACAAAGCCGCTTAATTCAAAGCTGGTTAATGGGGAGGGGAGCCCGCTGCCCTCCGGGGTAATTTGAGCCTGAAAAGAAGCGGGGCTGGAGGGGCTGGGCCTGAAATCCGCTGCTAAATGGGGGCTCTGGAGCAAAATAATGGCATCAGCCCTTGGGTGAGTTAATGGGATGTGATGGCACAGAGGCAGCGGGGTCAGCGGGGCGCGGGCACGTGAGGGGCTGTCAGGGAGCTGAGTGCTCCAGGGACAGCACTGCTTCTGCCTGGAAACCCCACAGTGTGCTAGGAGCAGGAGTGATGTTCAGCAAGTGGTTAATTCGCCCTCTTCGGGGCTCCTTCTTTTCCTGTCTTCCTTCTGGAGACATCATAAATTCTGGAGGCATCATAGATTAAACAGATTTCTGGCAGCCCGCGTCCCTCCCGTCTTCCCTGAGTGTAATTCCTAGAAAGATGAGACGTTTCTCATTGTCTGGAGAGAGTTCCAATGGGTTTTTTAGAAGGACATGTATGGTTCATAGCAGCTACTCCCCCTTGGCATGAAACACTTCCTCAGATTTCATGTTCCCCGTGGGAACATCGGCGTCGCTGTCAGGGAATGTTACACGGAGGAGACACCCGGCGGGTCACTCATCCAGGCACGTCCCCAGGGCCAGCTCGGCACAAGCTGGGCTTGGGAAGTGGGGCTGCAGGAGCTCAGGGTGCTGGGGAGGTGGGAGCAGTGCAAATCCCCTGAGGACATGTGGATCCAGCTGCTGGATGCAGGGTTGGACATTAATTGGAGAGAGAGAGACGTGCTGAGCTCATGGGCGTCCTGTGGGGTCTCCAGCCTGGGCTTGATCCGCCAGTCTTGGTGGAATTTGACTTAATTAAGACAGGATTTGGGCTGAGCACAAGCTTTGGGTTGAAATGGACTTTGGGCTGAGCACAAATTTTGGGTTAAACAACTTTTAAGGTGAACACAAATTTTGGGATAAATACAAGTTTGGGTTGAACACAAATACAGGGTTGAACATGAAGTTTGTGTTGAACACAAGTTTTGGTTACAGGTTTTGGATTGAGCACAAACTTTACAAGTTTGGCTTGAACATGGAGTTTGTGTTGAGCACAAGTTGTGTTGAACATGAACTTTGGGTTAAATTCCAGTTTTGGCTTGAACACAAGTTTTGGTTGAGTGTAAAATTTGTGTTGAACACAAGTTTTGGGTTGAACACCAATTTTGTGTTGAACATGAAATTTATGTTGGATACAAGTTTTGGGTTGAACACGAAGTTTGTGTTGAACACAAGGGTTGGGTTGAACACCAATTTTGTGTTGAATGCAAGTTTTAGGTTGAACACCAATTTTGGGTTGAACATCAAGTTTGCATTGAATGCAAGGGTTGGGTTGAACACAAAGTTTGGGTTGAACACCAATTTTATGTTGAATATGAAATTTATGTTGAACACGAGGGTTGGGTTGAACATCAATTTAGTGTTGAACATGGAGTTTGCATTGAACATGAGGGTTGGGTTGAGCACCAGTTTTGTGCTGTACATAGAATTTATGTTGAACACGAGGGTTGGGTTGAATGTGAAGTTTGGGTTGAACACGAGGGTTGGGTTAAACACCAGTTTTGAGTTGAACATCAAGTTTGCGTTGAACACCAGTTTTGGGTTGAACATAGAGTTTGTGCTCAACCCAACCCTCGTGTTCAATGCAAAGTTTGCATTGAACACGAGGGTTGGGTTGAACGTGAAGTTTGTGTTGAACACAAGGGTTGGGTTAAACACCAATTTTGGGTTGAGCACAAAGTTTGCGTTGAACACAAGGGTTGGGTTGAGCACAAAGTTTGCATTGAACATGAGGGTTGGGTGAACAGTGTTTTTGGGTTGAACATGGAGTTTGCATTGAACACGAGGGTTGGGTTGAACACCAATTTTGGGTTGAGCACAAAGTTTGCGTTGAACACGAGGGTTGGGTTGAGCACAAGTCCAAGCTCTCACTGCTCACAGCCCATGGGTGGGAGGAGCTGTTCCCAGCCTCCATCCCTGCTCCTTCCCAGCTGCTCCCAGCTCTCCTGACCGCTGTCTCTCCCCGCAGACGCCAGCACGTCGCCCGACGCCGCGAAGAGGAGCCATTGGTGCAACGTGGCCTACTGGGAGCACCGGACGCGCGTGGGCCGTCTGTACACAGTGTACGAACAGTCTGTCAGTATCTTCTACGACCTACCTCAAGGAAACGGCTTCTGCCTGGGACAGCTCAACCTGGACAACAGGAGCGAGACTGTGAGAAGGACTCGGAGTAAAATCGGCTACGGGATTTTGCTGAGCAAGGAGCCGGACGGGGTGTGGGCCTACAACCGCAGCGAGCACCCCATCTTCGTCAACTCGCCCACGCTGGACATGCCCAGCTGCAGGACGCTGGTGGTGCGCAAGGTGATGCCGGGCTACTCCATCAAGGTGTTCGACTACGACAAGTCCTGCCTGCTGCAGCACACGGCCGAGCTGGATTACACCGACGGGCCCTACGACCCCAACAGCGTCAGGATCAGCTTTGCCAAGGGTTGGGGGCCTTGTTATTCCAGGCAGTTCATCACCTCGTGTCCGTGTTGGCTGGAGATCCTGCTCAGCAACAACCGATGAAAGAACGACAGAAAAAAAAAAAAAAAAAAAACCAACGCGCGCGCGAAAATTTTTAAAAAAAAAAAAAAGAAAAAAAAAAAAAAAAAGACACAGACTATCCCAAATATCATCTACCTAGATTTAATATAAAGTTTTATATATTATATGAAAATATATATTATACTTGTAATTATGGAGTCATTTTTACAATGTAATTATTTATGTATGGTGCAATGTGTATATGGACAAAAAACAGAAAATGCACTTTGGCTTATATAATTCTTTCAATACAGATTTTTAAAAAAAAAAAGAAAAAAAAAACAAAAATTATACAGCAAAAATAGGAGAAAGCCCTAATTTTGATGTATGGTTTTTTGAAATATTATTAATACCCAGACAAAAAGCTAATACCAGTCACTCATTGATAATAAAGTATTCGCATTATGGGGGGGGATTTGTCTTTTTTCTTCCCCCCCCAGCTGAAGTTGGCAGCAGTCAGGGGAGTTCCAGGGGGCAGCTGCTGTCTCCCATCTCAGCCAGGACCCTGGAAAATCAGTGAATGGGCTGGAAGGCTGCAGCTGGCTCCAGGAGGAGGGAGAGTGAGGCTGGGTGGAGAGCAGGAGCACTGGGAGGAGGTGAGAGGAACATCTGTAGCTCTTCTCACCCAGGGCTGTCTGACCCCTCTGATAACTCAGAGCAGGGTGAGGACCAGGGTGCACATTAATTGTGCAGATTATTCTTCATCAGTGCTAATCAGTGGAAAAAAGCAGAATATCCCATGGCCACAAAGCTGCCCAGCAGGACCAGTTTGGATTTTCAGCCTTACCCAGGGGTTGTCCGTGAGTCCTGCAGGTCCTGGATGTGTTTGATGGTTCAGAAACAAATGGAGTTTTTGGACAACTCCTGGTTGGGTGGATCCTCCACTGGAGCATGGCCTGGATTTTGGGAATGTCTCCAGTGCCTCAGAGGAGCCGTGAGCAGCTCTGTCCTGTAGATCTCCCAGTGTGTCATCCAGGCAATAAATGATCCAGGAGTGTTTGGGAAGAATATATTTACTCTGAGGAGCAGCTGCAGCCAAAAAAATGTCCTGGTCAGATGTGCCTGTCTGAGCTGATTTACTCTGCCTGGAAATGCTGGATAAAATCAGCCCCTCTGCTCTGACTGAGCTGGGCCTGGCAGGGGCAGGTTGGACACAAGCTTTGCTTGGTCACAGAAGTTATTTATTGCCAGGGAGCAGCTCTGCCAAGTCCTAGAGTCCTGCCACAAATCCCTGTGCCTTTGATTTCCAGAAAATCCCAGTGACTGGGAAGCTTTCAAGGTTGCAGAGGATGTTTTTGTCACCTTCATATTTGCAGAGAAAAAGATGCAGTGAGACCTCAAAAAGTTAAATAAGGCTTAAATTTACTACTCCAAAGCCCTCCTGATATTCCTGCCACAGCCATGAGTGAGGATGGGGAATCACAGAATTGTGGAATCCTGGAATGGTTTGGGTTGGAGCAGACCTGAAATCTCATTTTGTTGCACATTTTCCACTATCCCAGGGTGCTCCAAGCCCCCTCCAGCCTGGCCTTGGGCACTTGCAGGGATGGAGGAAGGTGGGGCTGATCCCAGAGGGAAACACAAACCTGGGTGGGTGCTGGGAGAGATCCAAGCAGGGAATGTTGCAATGACATTTTTCAAATTATGACCATATTTGATGTTTAATTGGGACCACATTGGTTGAATTCCTGCAGCATCAGTATTAATACTTGACATCATTAATTTTTGTTTGTGTTACAGCCATTCTTAGGGAACGGTGTCAAAACATGTCACTCTCATTTAAAGCAGCTTTCAAGAGCTTTGCAGGGGTTTTTTTATCCCTTTGGCTTAGGTTTGGTGGGTCCTGCCAAACCACCCACCTCCCTTGCTGTATCACTTCCACACAGTCAATCAAGAGGCCATTTTTATGTTTTGGGGGCTTTTTAAAGAGATTTTTATTAACACTGACCTCGTTTTACCTGGGAAGCACCAGCGAAAGTTGCTTTCCCTGTTTCCTTTGCTTTGTCCCAGCATTTCCCACTCACACTTTGCTCCCTGTTCTCCTCCTGGTGCCACCATTTTCCACTTTCTACCCACTTCATATTTTGGATAAAAAAGCACCAAGGATGGATTTGAGGGTTAACTCTGGGCTTTCCCTTGTGCAATCCACTGATGGTGCTTAATTCTCTTTTTTTCATGTGCTTCCCCAGGAATAAATCTGGAGTTTTATTTCAGCTGACAGTGGGGCTTTAAAGGGAATAAAAAAGGATTTTATGGTGAGGCAATGAAATAAGACATCAAGCATCCTTTTCTGTCTCATTTTGCCCCTTTAATGCTTTATAATCATTGAAACTTAGAACTCTTCAAAGGAACTTTAGGACTTCAAAGCTGTGGAGCTGCACACTGGACCCTGTGAGAGCTCAGCTGGAGCCTTCCCTGCACATCCCCTGCACTGGGGGCTGGGAATTGGCACCTGGAGCAGCCTTTGGGGTGGGAAAGAGGAGTTAATTCCCTGCCAGGTTTGCAGGAGCAGCTTGGGTTGGATGGATGAGCTGATGGGATTCTGCTGTGCAGCACCCACAGCTGCTGCTGGTTCCCAGCCCCTATAAAAGCAGGATGGCCACAGCCACACTTTTCTGAGTAGCTTCCTGAGCTCCTCTGAGTGGGGATTTTCCTCCTTCTGCAGGAACTGGGGCCTCCCAGCCCCCCAGGTAAGTGGCACATCGAGGTCTGTGGTGTTCTGTTTGTAAGGGTAGAAATTAAAGAAGGTGCTGGGCTGTCCTTGGGCTGAGCTGCTGCTGCTCAGCTTTGTCCTGAGGAGGCTTTGGGTCACTCCTGTGGTTACAAACCACCAGGGGCTTTGTTTTTTGGTTTTTTTTGAGGGATGTTTTGGGCAGTGCAGTGGGGAAGTGAGAAGGTTTTTTTCTGTAGCAGTGCTGGAACACCCCTTGTGCTGCACCCAGAGGTCAGCCTGAGCTCAGGGAGCCCTGGCTCATCTCTGGGGCTTCTGGGACAGGGGGATGTCCTGAGCTGGTGTTCAAGCTGTGAAACTCTGGACAAATGTTCTGTGAGTGCCAAGGCTTTGATGGAGTCAGCAGCTGAATTCTCCTGGTGCTGTGGGTGTACCCCAGTTCCGTTCCAGTGGAACTCCTGAATTAGTAATTCCAGTGTTGGGCCTGAGTCCTTGCTTTGGTGTGTGGGGTGTTTTTATTTGACAGGATCCTCTTAATTTAGCAATAATGGGTTTTAAAACTCTGCATTGGGCTGAGGAGGAGCAGCCAGAGGCTGCTGCTCCTCTGTGAGCAGACATCCATCATCCCAGTCCTTGACTTTCATTGCTGCTGTGACTGAGAAATGCTTTTCTCCAGCCAGAATGGAAAAAAAATTATTGCTAAATTCATCCAAATGTCAGCTCTTCTGAGAAAGAGAGGTTGAGAGCCCTTGTGGCACAGGTTTGGCTGCAGTTTTAGGGGGCTGCCAGTCTTCAGGCCATAATCCTTCCTCTTTATCTCCACAGCAAAAATGGATAATTCAATGTCCAATGCAAAGTTCAGGGCTGGAATTTAAATTCAGGGCTTTGTGTGGGCTACCAGGAGAAAAGACAAACATCCCTGTTGGTCAGAGAGAGGAGCTGGAGGTGATGCTGTTGAGTGGTGGAAGGTCTCCAGCTCCTTGGGATGTGGGTTAATGCTTTTAGCAGAGCTGCTCACACACCAGCCTGGGCCTCCCAAATCTCTGGGTGCTCTGGGGTGGGAGTGAAGGGGAGGAAGAGCTTCAGGGTGGTGCTGGGTCAGAGCATGGAGCTGCTGGTGCTCTGAGGGATGAGCCTCAGGAGCAGGAGGAGGGTTGTGGGGTTTTGTCCCAGGACAAAAATAAATCAGATGTGTCTGTAATGCAGTGCATGCCCCGTGGAGGGAGCTGGCTCTGGGGATGGATGGTTTGAGCTCAGTTTGGGAGCTGTGCTGGGGGACAGATCCTGGTTCCTTCCCCTCAGTGTGTCCCTGTGCCCTGAGCTGCCTGGGAGCAGCTCAGATCTGGTCTCATGCATGGACCAGGAGCTTCTAGAAAGCAAAAATAAGGATTCACCTCCCCTCACTTGAGGTGCTGGGGCACTGCAAGGGGGTTCATGGCATCCCTGGGTGATGTCTGGGCTGGTCCAGCACCCCAAAACTCATCCAGGAGCCTGGCTGAGTGCAGAGCATCCTGAGTTATTTCCTGTAAATAACTTCCCTCAAAGGTTTTCTCTTCTGTCTGGAGCGTGATGAAGCATTACTTGCTGCTTTGTGGATAATCCTTCCTATACTCCTGATTTATGGATGTGCTGGTGAGATGCACAAAGTGGCATCTGTGCTCTGCACACTGTGGGAACAACCCAAAATTGCTCTGAAACTCAACTGGCTTGCAATTATATTGGATTCTATTAAATTAAAACACATAGCACATATATTACACAATAAACCACAGCTATTTCATGGATCAAATTAAGTTTTATTTGGGCAAATTACAACCTTTCTTACAGTTGGGCCTTTGTGAAACCATTCCTTTTTAATAAAAACAGGCATTTTTGGCAAATGCACTTAAAGTGTGCATTCCCAATAATTGCATATACTGTTGCTGTTCTTTCTGGGATATATGTGCCTAATTATCTCCTGTTTAGGATAGGTTTAAATGAGTGGTATCTTCCCTTTGCTCCTCCCCCACACCTCCCTTCTGCTGGAATTTCTTATTGCTTTCCATTTTTATTAGCTTGGCTGTGGAAGAGAGCAGAGGGGAAGAAAAAAAAAAAGAAAGTCTTCTCATTAAAACCAATTCTTTTCCCAGAATTTCTTAGGGAAATGTGACTTTCCAGCCCTGGCTGAGGGGGACAAAGCTGAAAATGGACCTTGGGGAAGGGGATGGAGCCCTGGGAGGGTGGTGGGAAGTGCACCCCACTGGTGGAAGGGCAAAGCTTGGAGAAAATGAAGGACTTTGCTGAGGAGGGTTGGGGGCTGCAGCTGCTGTGGGATTGCAGCTGGGGCTTGGATTTCCCTGCACAGCTCTGGTTAGCAGCAAAGTGCTTCAGGAAAGGGGATGGACAGGCAGGGTGGCTCATCCCAATTTCCTTAGGAAACTCAGCTGAAAAATGAACCCAGCTCCTCTCTGGCTTTCTCTGCTGCTTTTCCTGCCTCTTGCTTTCTGCACTGCCAGGCCAGACTTGGAGGTACCAAATTTTTTTTTTTTTTTTTTGGAGATACCAAATTTTTTCGTGGGAATAATTTTGCCCGCAGTATTGTCAGCCTGGACAGGGAAGCAGAGGGAATGTCCTAAGTGCTGCTGTTCTTGGATGATGCCAGGGAGATTTCCAGACCCCCTGGGTGGAGATAAAGGGCAGAGAAGACTCCAGGCTCCCAAATTCCTGAATCCAACAAATGTCAGGCTGGTGTTTCCTGCCCCAGCAGCACTGGGGGTGTGGGGAGGGTGCTGAAGGGAAGGGGAAGACTCACAGAAACTTCTTTATTGATCGATTTTAAATTTATTTTTAATAATAAAGTGCCTTTGACCTGCTGCCTGTCCCAGGATGGGTTTTCCATTGGCAGTGCCTTGGAATGTGGGACAGTGGGGCAGGAGAGAGGCACCAGCTCGGTCCATGGTGGGGCAGGAACCAAATGAAATGGCCACAACACATTTTTGGTGGCCTCCCTGTGTGATTCAGTCCCAGTGGCAGCAGGTGACAGCCTGGCTCTGTCCCCAGGGTCCCCTGGCTCTGTGCCCTCCAGCCTGGCATCCCCAGTGTGCACAGACAGGGAACAGGGATGGCAGCAAAGGGGAGAGTCCCCAGAGCCTCCCTGCAGGTTTTGGAGGGAGAACATTCTGTCCCTGCTGTCCCTGTGGGGGTCCCAGCACTGGCAGAGTCGGGTCTGGGGGCATTTGGGACACGAGGCTCTCCAGGCTGGTGGCACAAACAGGGAGCTGTGTGTGGGGCAGGATCTGTGCCCACTTTGGGGAGGCAGAATTGAAACCACAGCCCATTTCTGGAAGCTCCATGGTGGGTGTGAAGCTCCTTCTCCCCAAGGATGCTGGGGAAAGCTGGGAAGAAAATCCCCCACATCTCTGGAAATTGCTTTCCTTCCTCTTCTCCTTCCAAAACTGTAATTAACAGAAATCAGCTCAGTGCTGCTAATTCTGAGGGTCTGTGTGCCAGGGCTGTGCTGGGAACAGTTAATTATTACCCAAATGGGGTCTGAGCACTGAGGAATTATGAAACTGGAAGGAGGGAGGCCCGTTCTTGGCAACCCCTCCTGTGATTCAAATGCTGGGGAATTCAGAATGTTTTTCTCCTTCTTCTGAGGACTCTGAGCCAGCCCATGGTGCAGCTCTCATGGTGGGGATGGACTGGGACCATCAGCCCAGGGAAGGTGATGCTGCAGCAGCTTCTGCAGCTCTTCTGTCACAGCAGCAGTTCAAAAATAACTCTGGCAAGTCATAATTAACCAATTATTGCTTCTCAGAGCTGGCCAAGGTGTGAATTTCTGGATGTGGGGTTTGGTGCTGAAGGTAGCTGGGGATGGTCACAAAGGCTCTTCTGCTTTTCTCTGAGCCTCCCACCAGGGAAGTCCCTGCTGAGTTCTGTTTCTGCTGCATGAGATCCCCTCTGGTTGTGGTTTCAGGAGGGCAAATCCTCCCCTCCTCCAGCTGGTTGTGTTGGCAGGGAAGTCCCTGGTGGGATCCAAGCTCTGCTCTCCAGAAAGTGGCTGCAGGGAACATCTGGTGTCACCTCCATCTGTGGGAATGGGATGGGAGAACTTCCTTCCTCTCTGCCCAGTTTTATCAATCCCTGAAATTGGAGATGTGGGTCAGGCCTGTCCCTGTGCTGGGGTTCTGTTTTTGGGGTCAGTGTCCTGTGGAACTGCAGTGCAGCTGTAGGAACTCAGGCAGGAGCCTCCAGCACCTGAGGTGGCTTCATGTGTGATGTCCTGATGGGAACTGAGCTCAGGATTGCTTTTCCTTAAAAAAAAACTTAAAATTGATAGCCTTGAATTCCTGCATAGGAAACCTCTCACAAGAATGTGCACATGAGCTGGGATCAAGCAAGGTGAAAGGGGTTCTGTGGTGATTTTTTGGAGATTTTTTAGCCTGGAGTTAGACAAGCTGAGATTTCCAGAAGGCTTTTGATAGCAGCTTAATGGTCATAAACTTTGGTTTATTAAATGTAAAAGAATTTTTTAATGTGATGTTGTGAAATGTTTCCTCCAAGATAAGTTAGTGGTGGTGTGTGGAGGGAGGGTGGGAGGTCAGAGCTGCTCCTTGAGTGAGATTTGGGCAATCCTTCCTCTCTCACCAGCCTGAGCCCCCCTCAGAGACCCTCCTGGGCTTTGGGCTGGTGCCACACACCTGAGAAAGGGAGGAGACCAAGGCTTGTGAGGCCCCTGGGCATCTCCTCTTGGAGCAGCAGCCCCTGAGTCAATGGAAAATCAGCAAAGCAACTCTGAATCCTCCATTTGGGCAGGAAAATGCAGCAGATGGACTTGGAAAGCTCAGCCTGCTTTTCACGTGGTCATGAATGAACTGCAGCAACACTGGGCATGTTCTGCATTTATTTTAGAAACACCTCTGAGGTCACTGTTTGGAGAAGGGCTGGGACATTCTCTGTTCCCCCACAGGATGGGCTGGGTTGGAAGGGACCTTGAAGATGTTGTAGTTTCCATCCCTCCTTTAGATCTGCTTTTGGTGTCAGACCCTCAGGTGCATCAGGAGAGGGGAGGATTTGGGCACTGGGCTTTATTTAAGGCTCTGAAGGTTTGTCCAGCACCAGCCCTGTGGTGGGATGTGGGTTTGGGATGAAGTTTGGGGTCTCACTGACCCTTCCCACTTTGCTGTGCAGCCTCATCCTGCCTGGGTGATGTCCCCAAACTGGGGAGCCCTGAGCTGTCCGTGGAGCTGCAGCAGAGTGAACCCGAGGGGTTCTGATCCCCCCGTCCCTTTGTGGCCCCCCAGGGGATGTTTGTGAGCGCTGGCAGAGCTGCTGGGCTGAGCAGGGCAGGGCCAAGGTCAGCATCCCCCTGCAGGGCTCTCCCACTCCTCAGAGGTCACTCGTGCCGAGGCACAAAAACAGCCCAGCCAAGCAGAATTGCTGCTTGAGTTGCTTTTTTTCATTTAAAAAAGGAGGCAGGGAGAAACATCAAAATCAACCCCCTGCCCCCACAAATCCTTCCCTTGTCTCAGAGTATTAAAAACATCCTGGAGCTGGGGCCATGCCTGTGTTCCTCGGCGCTGGAGGAGGATTTCTGCCAAGACACTGACCCCTTGTGGATTTTGCAAATGTCTTTGAATCTCTTTTTCCCTTTGAAAGACGAGGAGAAGGAAAAAAAAAAAAAAACCAAAACAAAACCCTTTCAAACCTTTGCTTGGTCCTTTGCAAGGCAGAGCTATCAGAAGATTTATGATGAAACGGAGGCTGGGGGTGATTTATGGAATTGCAGCTGAGCTGCATTGTGTGCTGGTTACAAATTGCACGGATATTCCACGGGACGTGAGCTCCAGCGAGCACGGGATATATTACACTGCAGGGAGAAGGGGAGCTCCAAAGCAGCTGGCCCACTGTAACAACTCCAGCCACTTCTCTTTGAAGAGGAGATGATCTCCATCTGGGTTTAATACAAACCATGATGGACTGACAGCGGCGCTCGGAATATCTTGTACAAACGGGATCCTTTCTGCTTGCTTTGTTCCAGAGCTGGCTCATTGCTTTTCTCAGTGTTTTCTTCCTTCTCCCACACCCCTGCTCTGTTGTCTCCTGGTGTTGGCCACTCCTTGTCGAGTTTTAGGAGCTGCTGGGGGTTGTTTCTCAGCAGAGGAAGGGTTTCTGTGAGTGGGGAAGGCGATGCTGCGGTGCCACGTGTGGGACCAGGGGGCTAAACTGGCTACCTAGAAATAGAGCCCCGATGGGAACAGGGCAAAGGAAGCTGGGCTGCATTATCAGGAAGGATGTGTCTCCTCTGGAGCCCCTGCTCTGGTGCAGGAGGAGCCAGCTGTGAACCCTGTTGAGCTGGGTGTGCTCTGGAGGGGGTGACGTGGATTGAGGACACCCCAAAACCTTCCAGGCAGCACCAAGTCCTGGTGACCCAGACTCTGTGCTGCTCTGAACATCAATCCCCAACATCTGGTGTAAAATCTCCATCTCTCCACAAAGGAATGTCCTGGCCAGGTTTTGGTAGCCCATGAGTGGGAGGAATTGGTGAATGGATGAGATTCCTTTTAAGTACTTGTTGTTCTCTAGGATCAAAGGTTTCTACATGAGCAGTCTCATATTTTGGCTTGTTAGGAAGTCGTGGTGGTTTTATTGAACTCCCTTGGCTGGATAATGGATCATTTAGCACTGATTGTGTTCCCTGGCCTGGCTGAGCTCTTAGACCTGATTTCTGTTGTGGATATCTAATGGCAACTCTGGGATTTTTGGTGTGAGTTGACTGTTATGAATGAATATTCCTGAAACACCCACTGCCAGGAAACAGCCCTTAAAATCCAACAGCAGCTCTGAGTGCTTCAGCCTTCCCTGAGCTTTCCGTGGTTCCCTGCCTCAGTGCTCCTGGGAGCACCCAAAATACCCATGGGATGAGAAATCCTGGTTTTTAGTGGTTCACAGTAGAAATATTTGCATCCCTGAGACAGCTGCTGGCCCTGGGGCTTTGGGATAGAGAGAGGATTTTATCCTTCCCACTCCATCTCAGTCTCCTGCACCTCAAGCTGTGCCTGGGGTGGATGAAACTTCCAAAGCTGAGCTCCTCACCCTTGAGATTAAATGGACAAAGTGTGGGGGAATTGTCCCCACTGGGAGCTGCAGGCCATGGTGACATCTTTCATAACTTTGGATGGTGAAGTCCTGGTGATGTTCCCAGCGCTGGCTCCAGGTCAGGGAGCTCCAGCTTCCACCAATCCAATTTTGGTCACCTTGTGAGGACTTCTTGGGCCAAAGAGTGCTGTGATGTCTGGCCTGGGGGGAAGTGCTGGGAGGAGAGAGCAAAAACTCTGAATTTCTGCAGCCCCAGGCAGTCCTGGCTGAGCCTTCCTGCTCTGGTGGGGTTACAAAACTCTGACATGGCTTTCTGAGATACTAATTAGGGATGGACAAACCAGAGAGAAGAAAATAAGAAATCCCTTTGCACTCGTTGTGGGGTTAAACAAAGTTCAGCTGCCTTTCTTCCTCCCCCCGTGTTATTTTTCCCCTCAGTGCAGGCTTTGCTCAGGTTCCAGCAGGATGGGGATGCAGAGCTGCTGGAGCTGCTGCTGCAGGATTTCTGAGTTTAACCTAAACCTGGGAGTCTGTGGGAACAATCCTGATGTGCTGCTGGCTCTCCAAACAGGATCAATTTGTGTGCTGTGCATCCTGTGACTATCTGGGTGTTGCTCAGGGTATCAGATCTTTATCCCTCCTTTTTCAGGTGGGGCTGAGCTTGATGCTGAAGGATTGCTGGAGGCAGCAGCCTTGGGACACCCATCCCAGCCTTGCTGCCTCCCCCTGCAGCCAGGCTGCTTTTGGTGGTGTTTAATGGTTGGACTTGACCTGAGGGGTCTTTTCCAGCCTAAAGGATTCTATAGTCCATAAATCCTCTCTGTGCTGCTGTTGGGCTCTCTGAATTCAGCTCGGTGAGTACAAACCCCGGAGCTTTCTGAACAAATCAGGAGCAGGGAGTGGATTAACACCCCCCAGGGGCCCTGGCTGGGCTCTGCTCCTCTCCTCTCCTCTTCCTGCCACGATGGGAGCCACAATGGGCTTGTCTCTGGCTAATGAAGCTCTGCATCCCACTGCAGCATTCCTCTGATGCATTAGGAAATTGTTATCATTTTTCTCTGGCACCGGGTTTGATAAGCAATTGCCTTTGGCCAAAAGCCGTGCCAAGATTTTGCTGCTTGTTACAGAGCTAAAGATGTGACATTGCAACACTTGTAATTGGGATAATTTAACACCCCATTAGCAGGGAGCAGGAATGGCCCTGTCTCTTACCCATGTTTGGGGCAGTTTTTGATAAATCCAGCAGCCTTTGGGAGAGTAATTTTTTAAATGGAAATATGGACATGTTCTTCCACAATTAATTAATTTTCAAGGATAGAGGAGAAACTTTTTTTGGCAGCAGAGAAGGGAGGAGCTGCTGTGATAGGAAATCTGGAGTGAGCCATGCCTCAGTTTGGTAAACAGAAAAATAATGGACTGTGGTCTAAATCCTAAATCTAGTTTCAGGCAAGTCCCTTTTTGAAAGAATTGTAAAATGAAGGTGATATTTAGAATTTCAGGATGGTGCCATTAGTGATTGTTCCCCTGATTAATCATCACTCTTTGGGCTTGATGGGCAAGGGGGAAGTGAGGAGTTTGGTTTTCACTGCCTGCCCCTGGGGTGTGGGTGCTGGGCTCTGGAACATCCCAGCCTTGTGAGGATCCCGCATCTTCCTGCCGTGGGTTTGTCCCAGCCTGGGTGTGTCAGACACCTCCTGTCCCCCTGGGCAGGTTTGGAAGGAGCTGAGCTCATCCTGTGTGAGCAGCACCAGCTCCTGCCCATGGCCAGGAGCTCTGGATCCAGGCTCTGCAGCTCCTTGGGCTCCAGGGCTGCTCCAGCCGAGCTTTCCTCTCCCTGCTGTGAAAATCCTCTCCAGCAGTTCCCCAGGTCTCCAAGGGCTTCTCCTCTCCTCCAGGCTGGGTTGCCTGTTGGTTTTGGAGCCTGTGCTCCCCTGGCAGCCCTCCAGGTGTATATTTAGAAAGGGAGATCATACCTTCCATCTCAGGAATAACTGATGATGACTTAATTTAGAGCATGAAAATTAAAAACTCCCTCTCTAACTGTGGAGCATTCAGGCCCTGTAGCCTCTTGTTGTGAGCTGTGATTTCCCCTGGTGGCTGTGGGTTCTTCTTGGTCAGCTCTGGGCACCTGGGGCTTTTTTGGGAGCAGCAATGTGTGGAAGGAGCCACGGGCACCAGTCTCCAGTGCTGGCACTGGTGTCCAGCTGTGTAACTGGGCATCACTACTGGAGTTGAATTCCATCGGAGACTCTCTGCCATTTTTAGCAGACAGATGGTTCTTTAAATTTAAAAAAAAAAATCAAATCTTTTTGGATCATTAATACAACTTTACACTTCCTGGAGGATTTTCTGGGGCACCTTCAGGGAGCTGTGTTGGTCCATTTCTAACAAAAGGGCAGGAAAGCTGGGTGTGACCTCCATCCATCCTGGCAGGGAAACCCATCCCTGGTGTCCTTGGCAGGGCTGGACTTGGGTCCTTTGCTCACACAAATGGTTGAGGCTCCTTTGGCAGTTCTGCTCCTGTGGATACAGGATGCCTGATTCCCTCCTTTCCTCACTGCCAGGTGAGAGACTGGGCTGAGCAATCCTTGGAGCAGCCTGGGGCAGTGGAAAATGTCCCTGCCCACCACAGGAGAGTGGAATGAGCTGGTTCTTGAGGTGCCCTCCACCCCAAACCAGGCTGTGATTCTGTGACTCTGGGCAAGCCTAAAGGAGCTGCTCAGCTCCTTTACACCCAGCTTTAGTTGTAAATCTGGGATTAGCACCAAAACTGGGCTCCCAAATTCTTTTCCTGCAGCTTGGGGCTCATCTCTTGTATTTAATAACAGCGTGGAGGGGTTGGGAATGAGAGACTGGTCAAGCCCTGGAGACCTGCAGGACAAAAAATTGTGTGTGCTGCCAGGAGAAACGCTTTCATTCTGCTGCTGGAAGCTCAGCTTTCCCCTCTGCTGCTGATCACACCATGTTTTTCACCTCCTCTATCAGCTGTATTATCTGAAGTGTGCTCTGAGTGAGTGCAATGTTGAAAGGCCCCAGAGTTAATTGGCATTAAGGATGGAGTGGTGTTATTAGGTGTGCCTTAATGTAACAATCTCCATTTTGGTCTATTTACTCTGTACTACTGAGTAAATGTGGAGATAAAAGAAGGTGGAATTAGCACTTCTCTTGCTTCCACTAAAGCCAAGCTGCATTATTTTCTTTTCTGTGGGTTTAGGCCTAAAAGTAGCTCAGGTATGTGCAAGTTTAAACAAGACAAACCAGGGCCCCATTAAAAATTACTCTCTCCTGGATAATATTCAACACAGGATTAATAGTAAAGAGGCTGATGTCATCCCAGAGCTCCCGTGACCCTTTGCACTTCTTTAGCACATTGCTGAAAGAAAACCTTCCTGACACACAGGGCTTGTCCTGCTGGAAAATCTGATGCTGCCTTTTTTTTCCAGGAGCAGAGGGAGAGGTGCTCTGAGCAATGCAAGGAAAAATAATTGGGAATGAGGAACTGAACTTGAGCAACCACCTTCCCCTCAAAATCACCTGGCTGCTGGGTCCATCCCAGCTCCTGATGATTCCCAGGGTGTCCATCCCACGTTCACAGCCCACCTGTGACTCTCCCCATGCAGGATCCTGCTCTCTGCCCTCCCTTGGCAATTCCAGCAGGTGCCAGGCAGGGATGGGCTCTCCTCCCTGCTGGGGCTGAGTTCTGCTCTCGTTGGAACAGCTGGGGTGGGAACTGTGCAGGTTTTCCAGGGATCCAGAGCAGACACCACAGTGGAATTGCTGCCAGTTCCCACCAGGCTGCAGCTGGCTGGGGATAAAAGAGCTGTGCAGGATTCTGGTGGGATCAGTGAGGTTATGTGAGCTCTTCATGGACAGCATATCTTGCTTTTGAAATTTTTATCTTCCTGCCTAGGCTGGGCTCTAAAACCCTGATTTGCTCTTCAAGGGCTTGGCTGAGTCATGTTCTGCACTGCACCAGCCTGGGCACTCCCAAATTGGGCTGGAAAAGGGCTGGATTTAACCATGGCAGCCTTCTGGGCTGTGGGGTTGTGAGCAGGTCCCTTGGTAAGGAATTGGGTGTGCTGTGAAATAATTAGGGACTCTCATCTTGGGATCTTCCCAACCATTAATTAGCAGATTTCATAAGATCAGTCACCTCCTTTTCCCTGTGCCTGTAGGGACAGGTAAATGTCCCAGCTCTGTCCTGGTGTGCAGACTGTGCCACTGGAGGGGCAGAGTGCTCTGTGCTGGTGGTTTCCTCATGAAAAACTCAGAAGATCTGCTCATATTAAACTTTTCCAGGTTGGTCTCCCAGGTTTCAGTGCATCCAGTGCCTCAGGATAGCCCCAAGATAGGTTTAGGCAGGAAATTACCAATAGGCACTGGCAATATTGATATTGTGCCTGGTTTTCAATGCTGGGCCCACCCTCTTGTCCCCAAAGATCATATTTTGGTTAATTTTATGGTAGGAATAAATCCACTGAGACACTTTTGCTCCTCCAGGGATGCTCAAACTCCCCTTTGGATCTGAGGTTCATACTTGTAGGTCAGGAATGTCCAACAATATCAATACAACAAAAAAAGGCATTTCCCAGCATTTTTATGCAGAAATCACCCTGAGGATCCATGTGCCAGATCCCTCATGGAGCAAACAGCCCCTTGCTGCAGGGTGCATTATCTCAGCCAAGCTTTGCTGCACTTGAGGCAGCCCTGCAGGGAGTTTAACCCAGTTTAAATTATCCCAAAAAAGCTGGTTTTGCACTGGAGATGTTTCAGTACTTAAAGCACCACAAAAACTCTTAGAGAAGCTACTTAGGTGTGATTTTTTTTTTATTTTTTTTTTTTTTTTAATTTTTTAATAATGCTGTGCTGCAGAGGTGGCTGCTCTGGCCTGTGCTTAGCTGGGGTTTGACCTTCTGTGCAGCCTATTGCAGTTTCCTCTCAACAGCTGACAGAAAGCTGCAAAAATCCTGTTTATTAAGAGACATAATCTTCATTTCTAATGCAGGTTTGGGCAGATTAGCTGGAAAGTCAAGGGATGGGGCAGAACTCAGAGGCTGTGATGGATCCAGCAGGCTTGAAACAATTTCTCTCTATGTTTTGGGAAAGGATCCCCAAAAAGTTCCTGTTCCCCTGGTCATGGTGGTGCTGCTGTCCTGAGTGATGCAAGGATGTTTCCTGCCTGGTTTTTAGAGGCTGTCACATTTGGTTTAGAATTCCTGGCTTGGAGGATGCTGCATGATTAGCAAATCCATGGGACAAACCTGAGTGCTTTTATTGGATTATGTTTTTCCATCTTTGGCTTTGTCACCACTTGTCTTTGCTGTGGCAGAGACAGAGGAGCACTGACACTGTCCCAGGGGTGATTCCTGAGGCTCAGGATTTGTGCTGGGATCTGGGTGATGAAAATGGAGCCTCACAGAGGATGCTGCTTCCAAAATGAACAGAAACTGGCCCAAACTGAGTTGAAAAAATTAACTGCTGAGCAAATGTGAATGAGCCTAAAACTGTGTGTCTTGGCTTTTGTGGCTCAGGGTGAAATCCCAAAATGCCAGCAGGGATTGTCACAACTGTATTTGTCTCTATGGGGATTTTTTTAAAGCCTAATATTATTAATGAGGCTGATGTTTTTTACAGAATCTCTTCTATGATTTTGAGGGGTTTTTTGTGAGCTCAAACAATATAAAAGTATTAATGAGCCCCTAAGTTGTCTGAAGAGCACCAGGCTCAGGAATGGTTTGGTTTGATAATCTTGGAGCTCTTTTCCCAGCTTAACTGACTCTATGATTTTGGAGAAATAAACCTGGCTTTTCTAATATAGATTCCTTCTTTGATAATCCCAGTCTTGGTGGTGTTGCCAAAGCCTGACCAAAGGCTTTGGGCTTGGCTTTGAAACATTCAGTCTAAAATGTTTGTTCCTGGACCAAAGTCATCCCTGGAGTGACTTCACTGAGGTTTGTGGGCCTGACAGGAGAAATCTGGGCTATTTAAGGCTGCAGATCTCTGCAGCAGTTCCCAGGAACTCACTCGTGTGTACAAACAGCTCAGATGAAATCAGCAGCAGAAACATTCTGTTTCTCTTGGAAGCTGTTTACAAAACATTTCAGCAGCATTGGAACCAGGATTTATTTTTGCTGAGAGGCTGCAATGTCAAAAAGCAAAGCAGTGACAGTGAGGATGGAAGGAAGCAGCCACTTGTGCTTCCTGAGCCCTCATTTGGGTGGGTTTGGGGATCCTCATGCAAAATCAAGATGCTGGGATAAAGATTGGTGCTTTTATATTGAATGTGAGCAACCAAGCTGCAGCTTGAGGTAAACAAGGTATTTGGGTAACAATCCAGAAAGGCCAGTCAGGGGTTAGAGAGGAAAACTCCAGAGTGGAGTTATTTCTTACAGACTTCTGGGAGTTTTCCCATTTTCAGCTTGAGCCTTCAGTGAGCACCTAAACCAGCCAGAATAAATCTGGGGAGTTCTTGCCTTGTTTCACTTGTGGTCAGCATTGAAAAAACTCTTGGAAATGAGCCCAGGGAAATCTTCCTGTCTTTGGGGAAGCTTGGATGGAGACATTGAGTGGACAGAGAGCACCTCTGGCACAAGGGGAGGGAGTGACCCCTGTGGTGGTGGCAGAGACATCCTGGGATGTCCTGGGATGATGGAAGTGGCATTTGGGATGTCTGATGTGGGTTTCCCTGACAGAACAGGCTCAGCTCCCCCAGGTTCTGGGTTCTGAACGTTTCCTCCTGCTGAGCAGCCTGAGCCTGCAGCTTCAAAGGCTGCTCAGCCCAAACCAAAAACCTCAAGAAAGGATTCAGCCACGAGAAAACCCAGAGGCCACGTGCCGTGCACATGTCTGATAAACCACTCCCAAATTTGTTCCTATCAAGCTTCAAAAAAAAGGCATCTCATGGTTTGCATTTCCCTTTTCCTGTCAGAAAGCCAAAAATGCCATTTTCAGGCCACGCCTCCACGTGCAAGTTGCAATCATTTATTTAAATCCGTTTGATGTCATCCGTTGTCCTTCAGGGCCTGGAGGGAGCTCAGATTTTAGGCTGGGACTGCCCAAAAATTAGATTTTTTGAGGAGATCAGAAGGCAAAGCAGTGACTGCCTGATGCTTCCAGACATCAGCTTGAGTTCCCTGTGGAGGGAGAAGAGCAAAGCCTGGCTGGGGGATGTGCAGAGGAGGGGCTGGGCTGCCCTTTTGGGTGGGAAAAGCTTTTCTGAGCTGTGACAGTGCAGGAAGCCTGGTGGGAAGCTCTGGTGATGGTTTCAACGCCTCACATTGGGAGCAGAAGCCTTTGAGATAAAACAGGAGCGTGTTCTGCAAGCTGCCATTAGCACACAGTGACTTTGCAGATGGTTTGAATTCTTGCTGATCAAATGGGGAGGGTGAGATGGGAACCCAGAGCCTGGAGCTGGGGGATTCCACAGGCCCTGACAGATGTTGGTCACCAGCTTTGGGAATGCTGAGGGGGGGAATAATCTCAATTTTACAAAAGCTGGTGCTTTTTGCTTTGGGAGAGGAGCATTCCTGGGCTGTGGGATCAGGAGCTTTGCTTGGGCTCTGCCCACCTGACTGCTGAAGGTCATGGCAGTTACTGCAGCTCTGATCTCCCAGAAGATGGGAGTGAAGAGAAGTGGGGATGGGGCAGCAGGAGAAGCTTCCCTGTGCTGCCTTGGGGATGGCTGAGCTCACAGGAACCCCAGGGATGGGGAATTTGCAGCCTGCAGCCTGGAGCTGGCAACCAGAGGAGCTGTTCCCAGTGATACCATGTCCTGTTTGCTCCCAAACCTTTGTCAGCCAAGAACTTCCACGAGGAATTGTCACTTCAGCTGCAGGGCTGCTCTGGGGCAGGTTTATTGGGACAGGGTTTTATTGCATCTGTCAGAATTATGGGGCTTTGGGTGAGCAGAAACCTTTCTCCTGTGGAAGGGTAAAAAGTGTGGGTGAAGCACAGGGCATGCCTGCAGTTGGGATTTTGGGATTTGATCAGGCACCCTGAGCATGGGAGAGGCTTTGGAGGAACCCCAG
The DNA here is from genome assembly GCF_029582105.1 of Oenanthe melanoleuca. Classification (NCBI taxonomy): domain Eukaryota; kingdom Metazoa; phylum Chordata; class Aves; order Passeriformes; family Muscicapidae; genus Oenanthe; species Oenanthe melanoleuca. Next base: position 1,603,892 of record NC_079344.1, on the reverse strand, counting down.
AGAGTTTGGGGAGCTCTGGGTGAGCCTTGGGTTGTTTTTGGGGTGCTTGCACAGAGCAGCCCCTTCCAAAGATGGGGGAAAGGAAGAAGGGACATTCTGGCATTCAGTCTGCCAAATGTGGGCATGTGAGTGAACCCCTGGAAGGATTTTTGGGGTTTGTAGGGTGATGCTGGGGGTTGTGGTGGGAGAGCTGCCTTTGTGACCAGTGCTGAGCAATGGGACCAGTTTGGACCTGGGCTGCTGTCAGGCTGAGAGACTCCTTGTCCTGTTTATACTGCACTGGAGTGTCCCTGGGGCACCCACTCTCTCCCTGGGGCAGTCCAATGGATTTTAATATCAGAGCTGTTAGGTCCTGGTTATTCCCCTGTATTTCCTGCAGAATTTGCCACGTGGAATCTTCACAGCCCAGCAAGATGCTGGTGATAAATGGGCAGGTGGCTGCAAGGGAAATTTTGTTTTAAAAATATAACTCCGAAAGGATGCTCTGTCTGCCCCTTGCATGCCCTCAGTGGAAGATGCCTGACCCTGTGGGGTTTTGGCTCCTAAAAGAACAGAAATTTGCCTCCAAGAGCACCCTCTTAAAAATATTACTGTCTGATCTTCAAGCAACTTCTTGTCTTGTACTTTGCCTTGATCTAGGAGGGAAATCCTTTGTCTGTGTGTCACTGAGCACAATCAGTTCCCAGTGTTCTGAGCACCAGACACGCTCTGGTTCCAGCCTTTGGCCCTGGGACCTGAGATTTGCTTGTATTTACAAGCCCAGTAATTGCTGTCCTGAACCTGTTATCAACAGAGATACATGCAAGGGAAATTGCAAGGTTATGGTTGAAGCTTGCAGGGTTTTAGACTAACAAATATTTTAGCCTGGAGATATATTCAGCTTGATTTTGCTTTTAAGTGGCTCTGGGTAAAATGAGAAGTTGCCTGTCAAATTTGATGGGGTCAGTAAAATTCAAGTATGCTCGACTGTAATTAACATTTGAAAAGAATTTACTTAGGAATTAGCTATTGGCAGTGCAGAGCTCCTTGTGTAGAAGCAGAGCTGCCCATCAGGGCCCATCCTGTCCTGGGCAGTGCAGGAAGGGAAATCCAGCATTTTCCACTTCTATTCCTGACAGTTGTTGCAGGATTCCTCATGGGATGCTGACTGGATCAACCACAAGTGATTCCATTCAGGAATGTCATAATCATCCCAGCACTTGCTGAGGGGAAGAGGCATTTCTGCACTGATGGGGGTGGGATAAATTTATAACTAAAAATGTTTAAAGAATGATCTGGAGGCTGAATTGTCACTCACTGCTGCACATCCATGGAATAACCCAGAGAACCCCTGGGACACGCCTGGTGCAGCCAAAGCTCCTCATGGGGTTTGGTAAAGGGCAGCCCTGCTCTTATGTAGCAGAATAAACCATAATTGAGACAGGGGCCACCACAGAAAAAAATGGTCTGTGGCTCTCTTTTCTGCAGTTCCTAGCTCCTGAAGCAGTGACAGTGTATTGTGCTTTCTCCTGCCCACAGATGAAAGGCTTCCCAGTGTATTGCCCAGTGCAGATGGGAAATAGAGAAGTCCTCAACTTGGCCTTGGCCTGCTCATTTGTCACTGTAGAGACAAGGAAAACTTCAGTTTTTCTGAGTGGCAGTGGAACAGCCCTTTGTCATCATCACTTAGTGACAACTACCCAGACTTCAGATTTCAAAGCATTCAGGGAAAGAAAATCTGTTTCATTGAGATCACAGGGAAAATGAGGTTTCAGTTTATCAAAGCTTTGGCAGTTTGGCTCAATTTGCCAATCCTTCCCTAATAAATAACTCGACAGGCTTTGTCAGGGATCAATAGTGTTACTTAATAGTGCTCTGTAATTAAGGCTGAAATTGTATTGATAGACACCCAAAGGATTTTTTTGGTTGGTGTGGATTGGAGCTGCAGGGATGGAGCTGGTTTGGGGAGGCTTAGAAAGAAGAAATTACTTCTAAGAGCTGAAGGTGCCATCCTTAAAATGTTAAACCAAGCTGTTTTTCTATTTAGAATAAGATACTTTGTGCTTGGTGTATGGGGGTTAGGAGGGAGTTTTAAATATGCTCTGAAATCCAAACATCAGTGAGGGCTTGAAAATGTGGAGCCAAGTAGTGGTGGATGGGCAGCATTTCTGTTAATTAGGCTCATTAATGTGCCAGCAGCTGTTAATGCTGGAGACAGATGATGTTATTGAAGAGCATCTGTTTTGTTTTCTCTTTTATAACTGGTGAGAGTTTCTGGGGCTTGGAGCAACCTGGGCTCCTGATAGGGGAGGAATGAGGATATTCCCCATTCTGGGGTTTGGAATGAGGAGAGTTTTAAGGTCTCTTCCAACCTGATTGATTCTGCTCTTCTGAACCTCTTCAAACAACCCAGTATAGAAAAGAAAAAAAGAAAAAAAAAAAAAACATGTACGGAGTGTTTCCCATTTAAATAGGGGTTTATGGGCTTTTTCCCCAAATTGCTTTTCTTGTTTTTGGAAAGTGTTGTGCCTTCTGTGCTTGCTGGAGCCCTGCAGGGTCCTGGGGCTCAGCCCTCCAAGCACAGCTGCTCTGGAACATTTGCTGTGCCCCTACTCAGGGTATGGTGCAGCCCCAAAGCAGCATTTGGGCATTTCTTAGCTCTGCCAGACATCAGCCTGGATAAGAAAAACCCTTGAGGGATTTATTCCCTAACCAGGGCTCTGTGGGGCCAGAAAAAGTCTGAAATAATTGCAGGGATTGTGTCATTCCTTTGTCACCCCCATGTTATCAGAGCTTTACAGACACAACATTGTTCATTGCAGGGAGCCCGGTGCCAGGCAGGCGCTGAGGCTCCTCTGCCAGCATCACTGTGGGCAGTGCTGATGCTCTTTTTAAAACCAGAATTCCAAATTTCTCCTTCCCTTAGGGTCTGTGTGTCACCTCCTGCCCTTCCTAGTGGCACTCACTGTGTGTGGATGCCAAGTTTTGTGTGAAGGACTCTTCCAGCTGCTGGAGAACGAGATATAACAAATTTATCTCTCCTGTTTTATCTGATGAAGGAACTTTATCTCTTGTACCTTATCTGCTGAGGCCACCCTGTGTGTCTGAACGTGCACTGGGTGGGAGTGAGCAGAGTGTGGTGGGATCAGACTCTGGGAAGGGATATTGGGTTTTGCTGCTGAGCCCTGCTCTGGCTCCCTGGTGCTGTTGGCTGCCCTGCAGAGCTTATTTTCACTGCTGTCACTGTGCTGGGGCTCAGCTCCACGTGCTTGAGGCCATCTTTAGGATGTCCTTGGAGCATTTTCTTGGGCAAACAGCTTTGTTTCAGCTCAGAGCTATTTGGGCTTTCTGATGTTTTCTCTGAGTCTACCTTCCTTGTTGCCTCAGGGATTTGGCAGGACGGGATTTCTGTGTCTGGCTGTTGCCTTAATAGGCTGATATTGGGAAAGCCCACCTTGGATTTACAGCTTTCCTCTGGATCTGCCACTTCCATGGTAAAATGGCAAGAAGTCTTCATCTCCACAAGGAACTGGGTTGCGTTTTTCTGAGTGGCACTGATGAAGCAAACAGAGGGTTTGGTTGGAGAGGACATGGGAAAAGGCCTGGGAATGAAAAGTCCTTCAGGATGGCAGGTCAAGGATGAGCCAGGACTGGACATGTGGGAGTTGTGCACAATAGAACCCATTTGGAAACTTAATCCTTTAATTTCCCCTCATCAAGCGGGTCAAAATAAAATAATAAAGGCTTTCTCATGGAGATGCAAGCTGTAATTCAGGGCAGCCTTTTTTCATTTCACATTTTCCCCTGCATTAAGTTACTATGTCTGTTCCAGAGGCAGCAGCAGCATCTGAGAGCAGTAATGAGCGGTCCTGGCAGGACTACAAAGGGCTCTGGAGGAGCAGGTACGCCGGGGATGAGGTAAGTGCTGTCGTTTGGGTGAAATAGGTGTGGAAAGTGCACTCGCACACGTTAGGCTTCAAAGCCAGCAATAATTACTGCGCTTGAGACTGTATCAGCACCCGGGGCTGCCATTCAAGTCGGGCAGGAATTCTTTGTGCAGGGCTTTTGTTCCCCAGACATCCAAGCTCCCCGTGGTTCACCCGAGGAGCACCAGGGAGGTGTCGTGGCTTTGAGCAGGAGTGGGTTTGTGTGGAGCCCTGGCTTTGATGCATTCATGGTGCCCTGTGTAACTGCTTTCAATGGCAAATCCATGGAAGGAGAAGGTGGGGTGGGTCTTCATGGTGGCTCCTGGCAGGGCTCTGCTCTCTGGACCTGCTGCTCTTGGTCTCCTCTGTGTCCTTCTGCCTCTCTGGTCCCTGCAGAGGTTTGGGGTTGAGCTGGTGTGTCCTGGATGATGTGTGCTTTATTCCATCAGCATGTGCTAAGTACAGGATTGTTTAGGGGTTAGGGCAAAAAAAAAAGCTCTCAAGTAGGTTTTGTGATGAAGGAGGACAGTGATGTTCTCGTTTTACATTTACTGAAATTATTTAATTTTATCATTGGCTTGTTAAGGACACAGGACAAGGAAAAAGTTTTGATGTAATGAGTCAGAGCTACTCTACTCCATCACCCTTGTGACTGCTCTAAATAACTAAATCCTTAACAATCCCGTGTGAATCAATGTCCCCCTTCAGAGCAGGCTCAGCGTTCTCCCCTGTCCCCTCTCCCAGGGAGGGATTCCCAAAACGGTTCAGATGTCAGCAGTGCTGTCACCCTTGTTCTGGCTGAGCCATGACAGCTCAGTGCCACCCCTGGCTGTCACCCATGGGGAAAATGTCCCTCTTTGCAAACTGTGGGGTGGCTTTTGCTGCTGCGGGGGCTGCAGCACACAAAGGCGGCGCCGGCCGCTGCCTCAGCCGCCATGGGCAGTTTGAGAGCAGAGAGGGAACCGATCTAATCTCCTCCCAGAGGAGCTCCTCTCCCCAAAGAGCCCTTGTGCTGGAACAATAAACGCCATGGACACGCTGCCAGCCCGGCCTTGCTGACTCCATTCAAACCCGTGGGCACTTCTGTCCTGGGGCTGGTGGGGTCTCGGCACCGACCTGGCGCTGCCCACACCACAGCCCATGGCGGCGACGGCCAGTCTGGGGGCATGGCCGGGCTGTGGGCACTGCTGGCTCAGGCATGGCCGGGCTGTGAGCACTGCTGGCCTGGCAGTGATGGCCGGTCTGGGGACACGGCCGGGCTGTGGGCACTGCTGGCTCAGGCATGGCCGGTCGGGGGACACGGCCGGGCTGTGGGCACTGCTGGCTCAGGCATGGCTGGGCTGTGGGCACTGCTGGCTCAGGCATGGCTGGGCTGTGAGCACTGCTGGCCTGGCAGTGATGGCCGGTCTGGGGGCATGGCTGGGCTGTGGGCACTGCTGGCTCAGGCATGGCTGGTCTGGGGACACGGCCGGGCTGAGGGCACTGCTGGCTCAGGCATGGCTGGGCTGTGGACACTGCCAGACTGGGGGCACAACTGGGCTGTTAACACCGCTGGCCTGGTGGTGACAGCAGTTCTGTGGGCACTGCCCGCTCGGGCCCGGTCAGTCTGTGGGCACTGCCCTCTCGGTCCCGGCTGTTCTGTGGGCATGGTCAGTCTGTGGGCACAGCAGTTCTGTGGGCACTGCCCACTCGGTCCTGGTCAGTCTGTGGGCACTGCCCCCTCAGTCCCGGCTGTTCTGTGGGTATGGTCAGTCTGTGGGCACTGCCCCCTCGGTCCCGGCTGTTCTGTGGGTATAGTCAGTCTGTGGGCACTGCCCCCTCAGTCCCGGCTATTCTGTGGGCATGGTCAGTCTGTGGCCACTGCCCCCTTGGTCCTGGCTGTTCTGTGGGCACTGCCTGCTCGGTTCCGGCCCGTCTGTGGGCCCGGCTGTTCTGTGGGCACTGCCCGCTCGGGCCCGGCTGTTCTGTGGGCACTGCCCGCTCGGGCCCGGCTGTTCTGTGGGCACTGCCCGCTCGGGCCCGGCTGTTCTGTGGGCACTGCCCGCTCGGGCCCGGCTGTTCTGTGGGCACTGCCCGCTCGGGCCCGGCTGTTCTGTGGGCACTGCCCGCTCGGGCCCGGCTGTTCTGTGGGCACTGCCCGCTCGGGCCCGGCTGTTCTGTGGGCACTGCCCGCTCGGGCCCGGCTGTTCTGTGGGCACTGCCCGCTCGGGCCCGGCTGTTCTGTGGGCACTGCCCGCTCGGGCCCGGCTGTTCTGTGGGCACTGCCCGCTCGGGCCCGGCTGTTCTGTGGGCACTGCCCGCTCGGGCCCGGCTGTTCTGTGGGCACTGCCCGCTCGGGCCCGGCTGTTCTGTGGGCATGGTCAGTCTGTGGGCACTGCCCGCTCGGGCCCGGCTGTTCTGTGGGCCCGGCCCGTCTGTGGGCACTGCCCCCTTGGGCCCGGCCGGCTCGGCCTGGTCACACAGCGCCGCTATGGCTGAAATGCGGCCCCAGGGTGGCTGGGGGCTCCTGGAAAGGCCTGACAAACCCAACACAGCACAGCTTGTCTACAGACAATAAGGGATGTGTTGTGCTGGCATGAATGAGCTGAGCCAGGGCATGTCAAATGTTTACTCTGGGCTTCCTCGGTGCATTCAGATGAGGGCCGAGGCCTCTGCTCCTCCTCCAAGCAGTGAAGGCCGCTGTGGGGCCTTGGGATGGAGCTTGGAGAAGCTGGGCCTTTTGTGCCACCTTTGTGGCCTCAAGCAGCCAAATCAACAAAGCCAGCAGGAGAAGGATCCTGGAATGGTTTGGCCTGGGAGGCATCTTGAAGATCATCCAGTTTCAGCCCCTTGCTATGGACAGGGCCACTGACAGACATTTTAGTTGGTGCTTTGAGGATCCCATTATCCTGCTCAAACCCTCTCTGAGGTTTCACTGCAGCAGTGCAGCCACCATTAATGCCATTGTGCATCTAATGCCTTTCAGCATTCCCAGGTTCCCCATTCCCAGTGCTGAGATGGGAGAGATGTCCGTGCAGTTTCCATGTTGTTTATGGTACAAGCTGCTCCTGTGACCCTGTGGAGAGAGGATGTGAAATCCCTGCTCTGAGATGGATCTGAGTGGTACACAGACATCATGAACGTTCTCCAATGTGTTCCTGGGGCAAGTGAGGCAGTTCCAGGTGAGTCCAGAGCCCTGCACTGTGCCAGGGGCCAGTGTCACCAGCCTGGTGGCCTTTGTGCCAGCTGCCAGAGCAATGGGGTTTGCAGCCCCCAGACTGACTCGTGCATTGTATCTGCTCCTCCTGCCAATGCTGAATCCCATTTATTACAGGGAACTTCACAGGCTTTTAATGAACCTTCCTAAGCTTAATTTACAACTTGGGGAAAGATAGACAAGGTGACAAAGGGAACTGAAATATGAAATTACTTTAATTGCAGAGGAGGACAGTTTATAGGCTTCAGAATCCAAATCATTTATTTTAATGATCTCCTCTGCCCTCAACACATAATTACCATTCCCATTCCAAGCTGGTTTCAGCAAAGGTATGCAGGGAAAGCTGGTTGGACCTGTTCAGGCGGCAGAACTTTTGGCAACTCATAATCTGAGACGAAAAACGAATTAAAAGCAAAATATATTGTCATGTCAGAAACACTTTTCATTTAAGACACGCTGGGTTTTGCTTCGTTTCCTGGAGACAGCTGTGGTCCATCTGAAAGCAGCAATCTGAGGCACACAGCACTGGTTGAGTGCCTGTCCAGCCCTACATGGTAAGACACTTGGAAAATCCCTAGGAGTCAAGGGGTAATGTGACCTTTGGGAGGAGGAGATGGAAATGTTTCATTTCCCTCTTGCTCCTTGCATTGGGTTGGATTTTTGGGGTGGTAATAAAAAAATATGGACTTTGAGAAATGGATGATGCTTTTTCCTGCATGGATATCTGATTTTGGCTGGTCCTCCTTGAAACCAGCTGGAGTTTTTCAATCCCCTGTGGAAGAGGGGGAAGAGCAGCTCCAAGCTGTTTTCATGGATTTCAGGTCCCTCAGTGTGAAAATCTGGATGTTGCTGGAGTCTCCTGTGAGTGTTTGGGCACATGAAAATTTTGGTGCATCCTGACTTTTCCAGTGTAGCTATTGGAGGGGCAATTTAAATGAGGTTGTGTTGTAATTACCCAGCTTGGCTTTGCTCTGCTTCTGCTTCTCCAGGAGCTCTCCAGCTGAGTTTGGCCTGGTTTCCTCAGAGTTAAAACTCTGATGTCCCTCAGAAACCTGAACACCAGCCTCAGCTTTTCCTCTGGCAGGGTGGGAAAGTGGGAGGAAATTGGGTGTAACCTGAGGAAGCTGGAAAGCAAAGATGAGCCCAGGCTGGCAGGACTCGTGCCAAGGAGCAGGTTCTGAGCCAGGCTGATGCACCTTCCTGCAGGGAAAGGAAGTGAAAATCCATTTTTCTTACAGGGATCATTAAGTTCCTTGGACTGTGACACAGTTTCTTGATTAGTTTTGGATTTTTTATTATTTTTTTTAACCACAAGGATGGGTTGTGGACCAAGTGATCATGGAGTCATTAGAGTCTGTTAGCTCTGTGTAAAGTGGTCATGAACGTGTGGCAAAATGGGACAAAATCCAAAGGCACCTGGACTCTCCATCCACCTGCTGGAATGGGCTGGCTGGGATTTCACATGGTCCTGCCTGAAGTCATGCAGCACCAGAAACTGGGGTTTCAGGGGTTCTGTGGGACTTGAGGCCCAAAATCCCCCATGAGAGTCAGCAAACTGCACAAGCCCAGGGGCACAGGAACTTGTCCCAGTGCTGGTGCATTGTTGGAGTGGAAAACCAAAGATTTCCAAGCTAATGTTTCCCAAAATTGGCATTTTGACATCTTTGAGGTTGATTTGTTATCTAAAAATGGGACAGTGTGGAGCAGGTAGAACTGGCCCTGCTGCAGCTCTGGGTTCGTGGCTACTGCTGCTCTGGCCTTTGAGATTTAGCAACAAGAAATAATAAATTAATTTTCCTGAGTAGCTCTGCCTCCTTGGCCAGATCAGTCTCCACAATGAAGTGCTCCTGGCCTGAAGGAGAAGTGTGACATTCCTCCCCAAAACAAAATATCACAGGTCCTTCATGTGCTCACCCCAGCACAGCCTCTCTGGCCTGGCTCCAGGGCTGCCTCCAAAGTATTTGCTTTAAAACCACACTTAAAAAAAGCTCCATCAAAAAGAATGTGAAGGATGCAGAGTTTAGGTCTTAAAATTGGGAAATAGTACAATAAAGCTGCTTTTGTAAACTTCTTTCAGCCCCCTTGTGCAATAAGCCAGCCTGCTTTCTTCTCTCTGCTGCTGCTGGCTGTGAGTGGTAGAAGTGATGGAAGGAAGAGGCCATATGGCCTTTTTGTCCTTCTTGTGCTGATTTCCATGCTTGGCAGCATGGGCTGGGGAGGGGGATGCTCCTGTTGGTGTAGCCATGGGAATGGGGGGATGTGCTCAGGGGGCTGTTGGTGTCTCCTGGCTGGTGTGGAGCTGTCCTGGGACAACTGGGGGCTTCAAAGCTTGTGGGAGGATTGTTTGGGAGTGAAATGGGGCTGGGCTGGGTGATGCCAACCTGAGCTCAGTCACCAGCATGAAGGGACTGGGTGCTCCAGCCTGGCCTCCCCTTGGCCACTCTCTGGGTTTCCTTTGATTCCCACTCCTGGGAGGCTTCACAAGCTTTGCACCAGGACCTCTGTGCCCAGGGCTGCTCATTGTTGGTGTGCAGGTGCCCAAATCCCATCAGCAGTGCCCCTTTCCCTCCTCTCACTGTACAGCCAGTCCTTGGTGCAAAGGGGTTCCAGGGCTGGCTCTCCTTCGTGGGTCTGTTTTTGCCCAGGTCTGTGAGGGTCATGAGTGAGAAAAACATCTCAGACTGGCTCCTGTCTCCCTTTCCAGCAGCTCCTACTTTTTAGGGAAAACATATTTTGTTTGTTTTGATGTTCAGAGGTTAGAGGAGGGGATTTCTGGTTTTTTTTTTTTTGGTTTTTTTTTTTTTTTTTTTTGTTTTTTTGTTTTGTTTTGTTTTGTTTTTTTGCTGAAGGAACAGCAGTTTTCAGACAATTCAGACATAGGAAGTGGGAATCAAATTTCTTTCTTAATCCTGTGGGTTTTTTTTAAATGAGGGTGTGTGAACTACAAGAAGGATCTTGTTCAGCCCCTCGCTTGCTGATTTATGTCCAAGCCAACAGAGCCAGGCTTGAAACTTTGATGCTGCTGGGGAAAAAACAGGGAGAAGTGGAGGGAAGGTTGTGGGATTGGTGGTGCTGCTCAGCAAACAGAAAGAGGAAAAGGAGAGTGATTTCTCATTCTGCTTCCTAACTCCAAACACAGCCCAAAGTTTTTATAAACTTTCTGCTCAGGTTTCAGGAAACTGCAAATGAAACTGCATTCCTCTGTGTGTTGGTCTTTTTTTTTTTTTTTTTTTTTTCTTTTGCCCTCTTTCTTTTGGAGATGTTATAAAACATCATCACCTACTAAGGCTGTGGCCCTTAAAAGCATTCTCTGCAGGGCAGGTGAGGAGTGGAGGCAGATTGACTGACAGCTGGAATAAAGCTTCTTTATTATCTCTGGGATTATAATTTCCCTCTATTCTGGGTGTTGAAGCACCAGGAGCTTGGTTGTCTCTGTTCTCACTGGCTTCTCCTGTGCGGAGTTGTCCATCCCCTCATCAGCTGAGACACTGAACTTCTCATCACCTAGAAAATAATGTTTTATTCCAAAACTTGAAGGCCTTGAGTGTAGCTAGTGAGAAAAAGACAAGCTGTTAAATAAGAATATAAAAATAGAGTGGGGCTGGACCAGAATGGGGACAGAGTGGTCACAGCATCATGTGGCTGCAGGGAGTCTGTCTTTCACCCATTCCTTTTATTCTTTAAACTGGTTTTGGGGGCCAAAGCTTGCAAAGCTGTAATCCAGCAGCTGGTCTGGAGCTGCAGCTCCCAGGCTTGTCTGGAGGGAGAAAAGAAGGGGGAAGTGGCAGAGCTGGGGGTAAAAACAAATGGGATGATCTTCAAAGCCATGTCTGGGGCTGGTTGTCAGCAATTTAAAACATGGGGAGTGGGATGGTGGGGCAAGGTCTCTGCTCCAGTTCCAAGGCAGGAGAAGGAGCAGGGGGTGCAAGGCAGGGACAGGGCAGCTCTGGGGTGGTGTGGTCTGTAACCTGCTGGCTGGAAATTCTGGAGAAAAGCACCTTTTTGGGGTGATTCCTGGAGTTTTCCCTGGGTGCCTGTCAGGATCTTCAGGAGTGAGCACAGCCCTTTCCTCAGTGCACTCCTGCTCCTTGGCACAAACCATCCATGGGCAAGGAAATTCCTGCTGTGGAGGGTTCTTGGCAGCTAATAGCTCTGAATAATTAATCTGTGAGAAGAATACATATGTGTAAAAATGATCTTGAGATGTTGCGTAGGCTCAGCATATCATGCTTTAGACCTCATGGTGCTGACCCATGACTGAGGGCAGACCCCATTGGAGTGTTTTTTAGTGGAACTGCCACCCCATTAACACATTCCTGGCATCTCCTTCCTATCTGGAAATAGGGATGGTGCTCTGGAGAGGAGCTGGGCTCCTGAGGGAGGCCCTGTGTGATGGGGAGCAGCTCTAAAGGCAACCAGTGCCCAGCACCAGGCACCCCAAATTGCTCAGCAGAGGCCATCAGGACTCTTGGTTAATTAGAGAAGCCTCGTTACTGGCAGAAATGGGGTATATTTATTTTTTTATATTTATTTTTCAAGCCTGTCTGACAGTGAGAACAGTCTTCTGGCCAGAGATCTGAGGGCCTGGCTATGTAATTGAGTTGAAAAAGGAATTTAGCTTTTTTCAAACCAAAGGCCCATGTCCCATCTCCTCCCTGCCAAGGACTGGGCACGAGCAGGGAGCTGGGAGGGGTTCAGGGCTGTTATTTACTCAAAGTTTCCACCTCCTTCCTTCCTTCCCACCAACTCCCCGTGACCCAGACCTGCCTGGTGAGGAAAACTGCTCCCCAGCTTTGCCAATTCTGGGATAAATAGGTCATCCAAAATATGCAACAGCCAGTTCCAAGTCTTCCAGCAGTCAGGAAGACCTCAGAAGCCTTTGGATGCACAAAGCCTGTGCTAAGAGTGTTATTTCCAACATGGATTTTGAGGCTCTGGGACCTCTGGATGTAGGGAATTGGCAGAGGAAGGCAAAGACCATTTCCAGCTTTATTTCACCCATTTGCTCACTGAGACCTTGACCATGGTGGTGGCAGCTGCATTCTGCATCCTCCCAAACCCAGGGTTTTATCCCTCCCCGAGGAAGGGGGCTGTAATCTTTCAATTAAAGCAGAGCAGAGTCCAGCCAAGGATGTCTTCATTTAAACCTCAGTGATGCCTGTAACCTCGGGAAGTGCAGCTGCCAAATTTTGCTGGGTGATTGAGGATGATATAGGAGGGTTTCCTTGAGGAAACTCTCCAGCATCCTGCACTGACAGATTTATGGGGTTTGCTCTGACCAGGCAAGGCACCTCTAGAAACAAGGGGGGAGGAAATGTGCCATGGAGCTGTCAAACCCTGCCTGCCCATATTCACACATCCATACTTTCACCCTCTTCCAGCTTAATTTTGCTAAAATGCTGAGATACTTGTGCTTTAAGATTCTTCTTTTTCCCCTCATATAAATTTTCTTTTAAATGCTAGCAAGCTGCTTTTCTTGCTCCTGAAGCAATGGTGCCATCTGATCAATCTGCAGTTGGTGTGAGCCTTGGGCAGGGTGGATCAGGGCTCTTCACTTGCTCCAGCTAAATTCCAAATTAAGCCATTATTTGAAGTGTTAAAAGAATGCTTTGAGTTGCTTTTTGCCTGGTATCACAACTGTGTATCCTGTAGTGTGTGAGTCTGAGCCAGATCAAAAGGAAATGATACCTGAGGTATTCAATATTACCTAAGGTAATCAATATTGCTTATGTTCTTTATTTTCTCCTCTGTTTTGAACAAACTTCTGCTCTCAATGGATGTTCAACCTGTTTGCAAGGTTGTCTGTGTTCCTCCAAGTCTCTTGGGATGATAAATAAGATTTATCACAGATAAAACTCAGTGCCAGGGCCTGAATTATGGAAAAGGTTTAAAACCTTTCCCGGTTCCTCTGCCAGTCCCTCATCCCATGGCAGTGATCTCACCCTGAAGATGTCTCAGGGAGGGTTATGTGGGATTTTATGTAAAAAATCAGGGGGTGCTGGGGCACTGGAACAGCTCCCCAGGGAATGGGGACATCCCCAGTGCTGCCAGAGTTCCAGGAGTGTTTGGACAATGCTGCCAGGGATGCACAGGTGGGATTTTGGGGTGTCTGTGCAGGATCTGATGATGCTTATGGGTCCCTTCCAGCTCAGGATAATCCAGCTGTGCCTCAGTGACATTATTCCAGGGCACTGTCTGTCCCTTGGGGCATCACTGCCTTGCAAAACCCGAATCCTGCAGGAACTCGCGTGGATTTTGCAGGATTTTTAAAAGAACCTTTTCTCACCCCTTTCTCTCAGGCTGTGGCAGTGGCAGCCAGGCTGATGCTGTCACTACACCGGGGTAGTGAAAGGTGGGAAATAAAGGAAGCCAATGTCGTTAGAGTCACTGATCAACAACTTCCTGCTATTGTCCCTCCCTGCTCCCTGTGCATCCCGGGCTGGCCTGGGGCCAGGCACGGCCAGCAGGTATTTCCCTGCTGCCCACAGCTCCATCCATCAGCATCCTCCACCAGCTCCATCCTGCTGGGCTCTGAGGAAGCACTAACAGGAATAATGGGAGCTATGGGGTGACCCCTGGCTGAGGGAGTTGCTGCACCTGCAGATTTGGGGCTGGTTCCTTAAAAAGCCTTTATTTGGGGCAACTTGAACAAAAGTATTCATATTTGGTGGTGAACAGAGAGAAACCAAACTGCTGCTGGGGGAGCCACAGCAGGGATAGAAAGTTTTTTAAAAGTGATGCAACATAGTCAACTTCTCCCTTCCTTATTTTAATATTTAAAAAAGGCCTTACTTTGTGAAATTACAGTAGTTTGAGAATAGTTTGCACATCTGTAAAAAGTTCTTTTTATTCTCTGAGCTCTGCTCATTTCCCAACTGCTGCTTGGGAGAAGTGGTTTGGTGAGGAGCAAGGTTTAAACCTCTCTTCAGTGCTGTTTCCCCAGTGCAGTCACCCGTGTAAGATAAATAGTAGCTGATCTCTTGTTAGTGAAGTGCACGCTCTCCTTCACGCCTGACTGGAATGGAAATGCAAAATCCTCTGCCATCTGCTCCAGCAAGGAGCTGCAGGGAAGGATGGAGCCTTGGGCTCTTCCAGCCCAGGCCAAAAGCCTCAGCAGGAGCCCATCTGTCCACTGTGGCAGGGGGAAGGTTCCCAGCATAAAATGGATTTTTATGGGAAATTCTTTTCTGCTCATCATAAATTCAAATGCTGCACAGAGGAGGTTTCACCCCAAAAATGCCCATAGAGGGTTGTGTGTCCAAGAGCCCTTCAGCCTTTTAAAAGCTGCAGCCACACAGCATCTAAACAGAGCAGGCAAGCCCTGCTTCCTTCAGGAATGATCCCTCTGTAAAAATAAAGGGATGCAGCTTCCCTGGGATGCAGCACATTTGCTGTTCCAGGTGAATTGTTCAGCTGTGACAAATCCCCCAGACTCTGCATTTGAGCATCTGACATTTCCAGCCACAGAGTGCAATTATCACACGTTGCACTGTTGATTTAAAGAAGGAGGAACAGTGTGGCAATCAGATTTTGTGCCATTTTCCAGGGGAAAGTTCCCTCCCAGGCAGTGAATGTGAGTGCAGGGAGGTGCTGGCAACAAAAGCATTGCCCTCCCACCACCTGCAGATCCTGAGTGTCCTCCCAGCTCTGCTCTTACTTACCCAGGAAAGCAGTGCAAAGATGTTTAATTGCATGAAAAGCAAAAGCACCAGGCAGGCAGCTGATGGGCAGCAGGTCTGTGCTGAATTGCTCAGAAGAAAAAGGGTTTTCCCTGGAGCACAGGTTCCCTGGATGTGGGATTTTTGGGGTTGCACAGAGGTTTTCCTTCCATGCAGCACTGGGTACAACTGTTCCAATCCTGCTGTTCCAGTTTAACCCAGCTTTCCCCTCTCTTTATTTCAGCAGTCCTGATTTTCTCCTTGTAAATGTGCCTTTTGCTTTTACATGCCATAAATATTTTTCAATTGTTTCTTATCTGTCAGGGATCTGGGTTTGTGGGAGGGAAGTGATGCTGGTGATGGGGTCTGGGCCACATGGGAGAGCTCAGCTCTGCTCCAAATTCCCTGGATAACCCTGGCTGAATGTGGCAGAGATGAATTTATCATCTGGATTCTGGGGAGGGGATGAGCTGCAGCACCCCCAGCTTGTGGCCCTGGGTTTGTCCTCTGCTTCTTGTCCCTCACCTGCTCTTCAGGAGGGTTTTGGATCATCAGAGGATTGGTTTTTACCTGCTGACCCCTGGAAAAGCTCATGTCCTGCAGGTCCTGCTTAGAGAGTGAAAAGCTTGTTGTTCTGACAGTTTTCAGGGAAAAGCATTAAATGTGAGTGCTGGAGTGACTCTGAACCCAGACACCAACCTGTCCTTCCTCAAATCCCTTTTTCTCTTTGCAATTGATAAAACAGGCACTGGTTGGTGACAAGTGATGCTGCAGCATTACAATTTTAGGGTTTTTGTGAAAATTTTCAAGGTTTGAACATTTCATTCTGCTGGGAAACCCTGGGATCTTTTTATTTTTCTGGGGTTTTTTTCAGCTTTGGCCCTACTGAATATCCACTCGGCCCAATGCAAAGTTTAAAGCTGTGGCTCCCATGTGTCAGGGCAAGTGCATCACCCCCCACCAGCCAGGTCAGGACAGGTCAGGGTGCTCCCAAAAAGTTCATCCCAACATTGAAAAAAAATCCATATCAAGATTTTAAAGAGTCTTTTAAAAAACAAATAAACAAAAAAGAACCAAATAAACAGCAACTATTCTCTCTTCCTTGTACCAAATAAGGATGTGTGAAGTCCACAGGACCTGGGAAAAACAGCTTCACCAGGTAACCTGCACCCTAAAAAAAAAAAATATCCCTCTGCAGCCTTTGGCTTTAGGCTGTCCCTCCTGGAGGAACTACCAGCAAAGCTGTAGCAGCACAAATGCATCCACTTTTTGGAAAAGGTGCTTAAGCCAAGCAGTTACTGGGCTCAGCAGAGCTCAGTCACCTTCTGCATGAACTGGCAGGGAGGATGCTGTAAAGCAAAGTAATTCTGTGAGATAAAGCAGGGAAGATGAGATGAGCCAAGGGCCCTGACCTGAAATTTTATGAGCAAGTTCTTATTTGCAAAGAGCAGTGCTGGGAGCTGGGAGGGAAGCAGGACTCCTGCTCTTGTGTAGAGCCAGGGAAAAGGTGGAAATCTCCTGGGTTGGTGCTCACTCAGCTGTAGCCTTTTCCCTTTGGGCTGTAGCAGAACTCTGTGAGAAGAGCTAATAAAGGAGGTGATTTAAAAATAATATTGAGCATGAAGAGGCAGAGGCTGGTGCTGGGCCACATGCAGAGCTGCTGCAGGGCTGAGATAAAGCAGTGACAGCAGCTGACCCGGCCTCCCCGATGAGCTGATGCTCTCAGCGTTTCCAGCCAGGCAGGGCAGTGGCTGTCAGACCGGCTGGCTCCGCTCGCAGCCCCAGCCCAGATGGGAGGCGAGGCTGCCCTCCCAGCAGCCCAGTCCTGGGGGCAGCCACAGCAGCCCCTCCACCTCTCTTTTCCCCAAAAAAAGCCCTGGACAAATTGCTGGCCAGGGCACCAGGGCAGCGTTTCCCAGCAGGTCA
Organism: Oenanthe melanoleuca; assembly: GCF_029582105.1. NCBI lineage: Eukaryota > Metazoa > Chordata > Aves > Passeriformes > Muscicapidae > Oenanthe > Oenanthe melanoleuca. The sequence goes on along the minus strand of NC_079344.1, from coordinate 1,587,207 downwards.
CTACGGCTGGGACTGTCCTGGACTCACAAGTCACTGTCTCGTCTTGCAGATGTCTCCAGGGTGGCTCTGAATGAGCTGCATCTTTTCATCAGTGCAGCACAACTCTGGGTGAGCACCAGGCAGCCTTTTTCTTTTCATTTCTAGCTCAAAAAAAAAAGCTTCATCTGTCACAGAGTGGAGCCAGAGTGAAGTCACCGAGCTGAGGATGGTGTCTGTGCCCCAGCAGTGCAGCTGCCACTGACCTCTCCTGCCCAGGCAGGGCAGACACCTCCTGCCTTGTTTTTTGGTGGCCCAGCAGCAGGCAGCTCCCACGTCCCTGTCTGGAGCACTGAGAGTGTTTGTTTAAGTTCAAATCAAATGTTAAAATAATTCTGTGCAAGTGTTAAGCGAGGGTGATTGGAGTTTGCATGACTCCACATCCAAGCTATGATTTCTTTAGGGCAGAGGAGTTATTTTCATTAACTCTTCAGTGCTGGCTCTCTCTGGCAGGAGGAAAGGTTGGATTAGCTGGATGTTGATGTACAGACTTCCAGCCCTTCCCAAGCTGTTTTAAATCAAAGAGGGGTAGGTAAATGTTTGGCTGTGTTTCCTGTGCTGGCCCTGCTGTCCACAGCCTGGGAAGTAGCAGGATCCAAAGGGCAGCTGTTAAACAAAGTGAAAACAGACAAAGGGCTGGGGCTGCCCCATCTGCTGCCCAGGGCCATCCAGGGAACCCTCCCTCCCCCAGCACGGCTGGGACAGGCCTTTGGGAAAACAGGGAAGGGAGCTGAGGGCTTTGGGGAGGGTGGTGTGGGCTGGGGGGGCTGACAGTGGGGGCAGTGGGATGGGCTGGTACCCACAGGGATGCTCAGGTTACCATGGCAGCCAGGGTGATGCAGTTGGGATGCACTGATGAACAAGGTGAAGTGTTTGGGATGCTGTGGTACCCAGGGTGATGCAGTAGGGATGAAGTGATAAACCCCAGTGATGTGATTTGGGGTGCAGAGATAAACCCCAGTGATGTGATTGGGGTGCAGAGATAAACCCCAGTGATGTGATTTGGGGTGCAGTGATAAACCCCAGTGATGTGATTTGGGGTGCAATGATAAACCCCAGTGATGTGATTTGGGGTGCAGAGATAAACCCCAGTGATGTGATTGGGGTGCAGTGATAAACCCCAGTGATGTGATTTGGGGTGCAGTGATAAACCCCAGTGATGTGATTGGGGTGCAGAGATAAACCCCAGTGATGCTGTGCTTGGCATGTGGTGGTACCCAGAGTGATCCACTTGGAATATTTTCCTCCCACCATCCTGCACTCCTACAAAACCTCTGCAGATTAAAGGGTTTTCCCTTCCCTTTCCTCTCTCCTCTTTATCCAGGCAATCCTCTGCTCAAGGTCTTTATTTATCCACCCAGATAACAGGAAAACCAGTCAGATTTGGCTGCTCTGATATTGTCTTGACAGGAATCACTGCAGAATATTGCAGGGAAGGGGAGCAGGGTTATGTTGCTGAGTATTTATAGCGACCATGAAGTTCAGGAATTTGCTCTGTCTGTGATTTAAATGAGGAGTGGAGGAATTGCCTCCTGCCTTCCCTTGCAGGAGTGGGGGCACAGGCTGGGTCTGGGGGCACACACTGCATCCCCCTGCTGCCTTTGGTGAGGAGAGGTTGATAAAATGCAATCATAAAAGCCAATAGGATTCCTTGGAGCTGCTGAACTGTCTTTCTCTGGATTTTTTTGCCAGGGCACTTTTTTCCAGCACTTGGTAAAACCACATTTCTCAGACAGGCACTCCTGAATTAACACTCCTCTTTAATAAATGGCCACAGTGTCTCATGGCATCTTAAGCCCAAAGATGTTTCTTCAGTTGTCCTGGGTTTTTCTCCACTCCAGCCCCATTTTCCTGGCAGCTAAAGGGACAGAGGGGATTTGTGAGAGCTGAACCCTTTTTCCTCAGCTTTGGCCTTTAAGATGCTGTTTGTGGCAGGGTGACCTGGGCTGTGCATGCACAGGTTTTCCTCCACAAGGAAAACTCTGAGTATTTTCCCAAAGAGATTGGCAGATTGAGAGAATCAGAGAATCACCCCAAGGCTGGTAAGATGGGGGAGCAGAGCTGCTGGTGCTGGATCTGCAGCCTGGGCTGGGATAAATCCCATTTCCATCTCCAGCTCATGGGTTAGCAGGAGTGGCACGTGGAGAACGAGCCGGGTTTTGTGTGTGTTTCTCGCTCTTTCACAATCCCTGCAAAGCGAATTTAATGCAGTTTCAGTTTGGGCACAACAAAGCAGAGCTGCAGATCAGAAACACATGTTGGGAGTGCTGCAGGCACCGAGTGAAACCTGATCTGCCGAGGTTTCCCTTAAATCTGCACTTTCTCATTTGGCTCTCATATTAAAGCTGTATTTCAGAGCTGTCCAACCCTCTCGAAAGATGATGAATAACAATAAAAACATTCACTGGAGGACTGTCATCATTTCCAAAGGAAGTGTAATAAATACTTTACGACAGGGCTTTTTTTTTTTTTTTTTCCTATGTACAGCCATAAACCAGTTTTAAGTTACAACTTATTAAGCCTCCAAACAATTAGAGCTTGGCTGTGGGGAGGGTGCTGGGTGTTGGGTTTGGGGGATCTGGAGGGGATAACTTGGTTTCCACGTGCCTCAGTTTCCCCCTGTGCTGGTTGAGCTGTGGATGTCGATGCTCTCTGAGGTGTCAGGGTGTAGGTCAGGCTCTTGTGGCACACATTAGTGCTGAACCAACATCTCCCAAGCTTGGTTCTTGTGCAGAAGGGAGTTGTCCCTTCCCTCGAGGCTCCCTCTGTGTGTCCCACCTTATTTTGGTTAGAAAACAGGCAACAGTTTTTCGGCAGTGCTGTGTTAACAACCTTGGAGATCTTTTCCAGCCTTAATGATTCCATGTTTGGCAGCATCAATTAAGAAAATAACAATCCCAACACTGATGGTGCTCCCAACCATTGCCTCCATCTTTCCCTCAGCCAGCTTGGTGCAAAGCCCCTTTTCCCCTTCAGCAGGGGAAAATCTGAGAGGAGCTGCCTGGGAATGACCCAGTCAGGAGAGGTCCACATCTCCCTTTGTTGTGCCTTTTCTTTTGCTTTTGGTTTTGCTGAAGGAGAATGAAAATAGAAGGGGGCTCTTGGGCTGAGGGTGGTGCCTGTACAGCATCTCTGCTCTGGCTCCAGCAGGAAAAGCTGGAAAAGCTTTGGGTTTGAGCCTTCCCCCAGTTCAGTCCTTCCTTTGGATGGTGGCTGAGGAGTTCTGCACAGACTGGGATGGGCTGGGATGTTCCTGGGGCCTGTGGTGGGCAGTGATGGACAGGGTGGGATTGAGGATGGGCAAGGGTTTGGGATCAAAACATTGAAATTCTGATCTCCCTGAGTTTGTTGAGGGGTTTCTACAGTGGTTTTAGCTCTTCCCACAGATCCCAAGCTGCCTTTCCTGCATCCCAAATGCAGGGATGGCAGCAGTGCAGTTTGCAATCCTGCCCCAGCTGCTTTCCCCAGTGACTGCAGTGGGGAAATGTCAGAGCAAATTGGTTCCAAATGCAAAGCTGCAGAAATTGCTGCTCTGTTCCTCGTGCTGTGGTTCAGCCCCAGCTTGGGGATGTGCAGAGGGGATCCCACACCAGCCCTGAGATAATAGCTCCTACAATTTACTGAGAAATTCAGCTCAGCCCCAGAAATTCATTTGTGACTCAAAAAAATGTGTTTCTGATGAATGCTTTGTCCTGCTTGCTAACAGAATTCCAGGTTTCTGATGCTGTCATTTCCAATCCCCTGTTCTTTGATTTTCCTCCTTCCCTGGGTTTACTGTCTGTGCAATTACATTGCTGTGAAATGTTTGCTAGAGAGGCAGGTGAAATCAGAGCCACCCTTGAGCAGTGCCCCCCTTCTCTGGGTGTTTATTCAGCCTTCAGGTGCTGTTTCAGAGAATCCCAGACTGGTGTGGGTTGGAAAGGACCTTAAAAATCATCTTGTTTCACCCTCTGCCATGGGCAGGGACACTTCCACCATCCCAGGGTCCTGTTCAGCCTGGCCTTGGGCACTTCAGGGATCCAGGGGCAGCCACAGCTTCTCTGGGCACCTGTGCAAGGATTCCACCCCTGCACACCTGGCAGGAGGTGCTGAATGTTTTCCACACAGAGGCACCAAAAGGAACCAGTGCAGCTTGAGAACCATTTGTTTGATTTTCTCCTTTAAAGCTTTTCCAGGCAGACTTTGGTTTGGATTGCTTCTCCCCCTTTTTTTCTTTTTTTTTTTTTTTTTTTTTTTCCACTTGCAATTAATGCCACAAACATTTCTCACAGAGCACTGGATGGTATTGGCAGGAGGGTTATTAAAAAGCAAAACAAACCCCAAACCCAGCTGTAAGCTGAAACACATTTGATCCGAGCTATTTTATATTAAACAGCATTTGCACTTGGAGCATGGAAGAATTTCCAGTTGTGGATCCAGAATATCTGCAAATGCTGTTCTTCAGGTGCATGAAATCAATATTTTGCTGCTTCCCAAAGCCTGCAGAGCCCTCAAAGCTCTGCTGGGCTGTGGAGGTGTCTCAGAGTTACCCCACAGTAGAACCAGAGCATCACCAAGAACCCTCCAGCCTGCTTTGCTCAGGGCTCTCCCATCAAACATCAGAAAGCACAAAAAAAAAAAAACAAAAGCCCTTCATAAAAACCTTGATTTACAGCATGAACCAGAGTTATTGGGTGAATTTTCTCTGAGCCAAGTCCGGAGGGACTCTGAGCTCCGGCTCTGAAGGACGGTGTATTTTGTTTTTCTTGTTTTAGTGATGCAAATGGAGGCGAAGAGCAGATTTATCAGGAATTCGGTTACTCAGTGTTTGTTTACTGGGCTCAAATGAGCCAATTCTTGTGCTCGTTGAGATGTTATGCATAAGTAATTGATGGATACTTATGCATGGAGGCTGCTTTTAAATGCAAGGGCGTTCGGTGCCAGGAATTCAGATTAAAATCCATCCCAGAGAGTTTTCTGAGGGGTCTTCATCCTACTCTGTCTCCTAAGGCCGGATCTGGACAGGTGGGGCTGAGCCTGCCAAATTCAGGCAGAGAAGATGCTCTGGGCTCACCCCAGGGTTCAGAGGGTGCCCCAAATTCAGGCAGGGAAGATGCTCTGGGTTCACCCCGGGGTTTAGAGGGTGCCCCAAGTTCAGGCAGGGAAGATGCTCTGGGTTCCTGTATCACTCCAGGGTTCAGAGGTTTCCCCCAGTTCAGGCAGGGAAGATGCTCTGGGTTCCTGTATCACTCCAGGGTTCAGAGGTTTCCCCCAGTTCAGGCAGGGAAGATGCTCTGCCAGAACCTTTGCAGGTTAGGCTGCTGTGAGTTAAAAACGTGGAGAGAGATTTCTGGGAGCTCCAGAGAGCTCCTCCTGCCCACGGGACTCGGGTCAGGCTGAAGTGGGGCTGGAGGGAACAGGAGATGGAAAGGTTGGGCTGGAAGGGACAGAGGAGCAGCCCTGCCCTGGGAAGGGAAATGCAGGTGATGCAGAAAGCACCCAAAATGCACCCAAAATGCACATTTTCCTTCATTCCTCTCAGGCAAAACTGCCAGGGAGAAATGTTTGGGTGCTGACTGTGTTTAAAGAGAGAGAGAAAGGGAAAAAAATCCTAAACACAGCCAGCCAAATCCTATTTCTTTCCACATAGAGGAGAAAAGTGTTTTTAGTTTTTTATTTTCAAATTCCAAACCCATAACATTGACAACACTCAGATGTGTCTTTCAGCTGCTCTCAGGTATTTGGAAGTAGCATCATCCCCTGTCTGCATTTCCCCACAAACTCTGAATTTTGTGGAAGCTCAGGGGCAGTGCCTGGAAGTGAGCAGGGCCTGATTGAAAAGATGAAATTAACTTATGGAGTTAATTTAAAATTTATTTTAATTTTGAGGCTGTCTGAAATTCCCAGAAGTGTTTTGGGGCTGAGTGGGGCTGAGCACAGGATCAGATGAACACTTGGATGATGCTGGGGACAGCTCAGGCTTTGGAATGAATTTTCCACGAAATTCATTTGCTGGTAAAACCTGATCCTGAGAAGGTCTCTGGGAGAAGAGTGAGGGGGAATTCACTTGGAAATCCAGACTGATAGCAAAGGAATGTGACTGGGAGAGGGTCTGGCTGCACAGCAGGACAAAGCACTTCAGAGCCAGGACAATTCTGCTCCCCTTTGCTCTGGCCAGGTATTGACCCAGGTGGAGCCCCAGGCCTAATTCCTGCACAGGAAATTTGTAGAATTAACAGGAAAAACAAAAAAAAAAAAAACAAAAACAACAAAAAAAAAAAAAAAAAAAAAAAAAAACAAAAAAACAAAAAAAAAAAAACAAAAAAAAAAACAAACAAAAAAAAAAAAAAAAAAAAAAAAAAAAAAAAAAAAAAAAAAACAACCACCTCAGTACTTACCTGTTAATTTGTTTTTTTTGCACTGTGAAAATGAACTTTAGAAGGGCTTTGCTGGGCAGAGATTTCCCTGCAGCTCCTGGCAGTGGGACAATGGTGGGGAAGGTGTTGAGGCAGCTCCAGGTGTGATTTGGAGCCATCCATCCCCTGGCTGAGCAAGGATTCCTCCCCTTTTCCTGCTGTGAGCTTTTGGTGGCTGTGACATCCCAAAGCAGGGATGAGCTCAGGAAAACCAGGGATAGGGATGGAATTAAACATTTCTCAATGGCCTGTGCCATCTAGTGGCAAAGCAGGGCTGGAGCTGGGGCTGGGATTGGGCTCTGGGATTGGCTCTGCGTTTCTGGGAGAATTCTGGGATGTTGGGAGAGTCATGGATTTTTGGGAGAGTTCTGGATTTTTTGGAGAGTTTTGGATTTCTGGGAGAATTCTGGGTTGTTGGAAGAGTTCTGCATTGCTGGGAGAGTTCCTGGATTTCTGGAAGAGTTCTGGATTTTTGGGAGAGTCCTGGATTTTTAGGAGAGTTCTGGGTTGCTGGGAGGGTTCTGGGTTTCTGGCAGAGTTCTGACAACCTTTGAACCCAACTTTTCTTGGGAGTGCTGGAACATGTCTGACTTTGGAGATCCAATTTAAGCTTTAAAGCAGAACTGGCTGCCACTGCTGCCTGGCAGGACAGCACACACAGCTCCTGGGTTTTCCCTGATTTCCCAGGCAGTTTCCCTGTCCCCTGGGCTGGGATGGAGCTCCTGAGCTCCTGAACAGCAAGGTGAGGGCCCCAGGGCAGCCACTGTGCAAAGATTCCCATTTCATCCTTTTCCCTCTCTTCTCCTAGATTTATAAATGATCTCTTTTTTGTACAGGGCAGCTGGGCTCATTTTTGGGCAGCACCTGAGGTGTGTGGCCAGCCAGGGGCTGCTCTTAAACCTGAAACACGAGGCTGAAACAGGTTGCTGAGTCTAAAACCCAGAAAAGCACCCGACACAAACCATCCCATTAAGCTGGGTATTTACACTGCTATTTCCAAACTAATGCTCTCTGCTATTTACTGAGCCTAAACCACAATATTTTACCAAGTGCTCCAGAATCCAAGATGCATTTTTGCAACTTCAAGTCAGTGGAAACTTTGCAGTTTATTTTTCCCTTTGGAAAGGAACCAACTCCTATTTTTATCTCACTAAAAGCCCACAGCGTCACCCCTCAGGCTCCTGCAAGCAAACATTTCTTCTCCCCCTCTTTGCACCAAAACTGCCAGGCTTCCCCCAAAATCAAACAGTCAATTGCTACTTTGTGACCCCAATGCACTGCTCCCAAATAGAAATGGAAAATACCGTGGCAGGAACACAGGGATCTGTCAGTAAAGCAAAACCAGGCAAACTATTAAAGCACATTTCATCTGGGGCTGCTGGGTATGAGCTTAGAGGGCTGGATTATCCCAGCTCTGAGTGCTCCCATTGTTTCTGTCCCTTCCTGCTCTTGGAGACAGGATGCTGGAGCAGGGAGACAGAGGCTTTCATCTCCCACAGCACTTTTGCTGCTCCTATGAACGGGCCCAGTCTGTAAAATATAGTGAAAAAACATTTTTGTAGGAGCTGGTTTGTGTCCTCAAAGGATTCCTTCAAGCCCATCAGCAATTTTCCTTCAAAGGTTTTCTCCTGCTTTTAACCCCTTGGCTGCCCCAGGGAGCATCCTGTGCCCTTGCCCAGCTTTCTGTGCTTTAAAAGCAAAGTTTGCACCTTGCTGAGGCTGGGCTGTCCCAAAATAGGACTTTAGGTGAGATAAAAGCAGATCTGCTGGGGGTGGCTCCATGGCTGAGCCATGACCTTGTTCTCTGGCCAAAAATAAGCTCCTGGTCCTGCTGGGGGTGTTGAGGCAGGACCCCATCAATTGGAGGGGGTTGTTGTCCAAATAGTAGGAACATGGTGTAAAAGTGAATTAAATTTATTGTAAAATGAGATTTCCAGCTGAAATCATGCTCTAATCAGAGTCCCAACTGGTGGAGCTGAGAGCAATCCAGCACTAATTAGCAATAATGAGTGGATCCAGGTTATGATTTCTGTCTCTGTCAGGAACCAGCCCATGGATTTTGGCACATCCCAATCCAGTGTTCACTCAGCTCAGGTCTCACTGCCCACAGCTCATGAGCAGGTGGGAAACAAAAATGTGAGGTTTTCCTTTAAGCCCCTTTTCCAAGGAAACTGAGAATTTGTGGCCACACACTGGTAGATCCTTCCCTGGTGACTCCTGAGCCTGCAGCATCCCAAGTTCCAGGCTACAGCACAGGAATTCTGTGTTTTCATCCAGCTTCACTTCAGCCTTCAGCTTTCTGCCCTAACACATCCCTTCTGCAAAGCAAACACCTTGAAAAAAAATTTTTTAAAGTTTTTTTAAACCTTTAGTTTAAAGGTTTAAACCAAAATGTGGAGGTTTTCATGCCTTGTGGGTGGATTTTTAGCTTCATGGTGCCTTGTGGAACATGGAGTGTGGGGTTTCAGGGGGTGATGGGGAGTGAATCCCACATTTATTCCTGCAGAGCTGTGGTTCAGCTCACAGCCCAACCCTGCCAACCTCCTGGAAATACAAGAACCTGACAAACTCCAAAGCCAAACTGAGTAGCAGCAGGAAGGCATCAAACCAACATCCAAATTCCCATTTTTTTGCCAGCTCGGGATGGCAGGGGAGAGCTCACAGAGCTCTGGAATTGCCTCCCATCATCCTTGGGGGGGATTTCAGCCTGGCTGCTGGGATGGGGGATGGCAGGGACTGGGATTGTCCCAGTCTGCAGCCAAGAGGAGGAAGGAGGAGTTGATTTGTCCCAGGGAGTCCCAAATTTGGGATAAGGGGGATGTTGAGGCAGTGCAGCTGCAAGGTGTGAGCCAGCCAGGTCCAAAGTGGGGTCTGGGAGCCAGTCCAGGGGGCTCAAAGCCTGGGGGGAGCCCCTTAAGCCAAGATCAAACCAAAGGAGTTTTGCTTTTGGACCCTTCCAGTTGAAACCTTTGCCCAAAGGGTCTCCAGCTCTCCTGGATGCCCCCTGGGCTTGGGGAGCAGGAGGCAAGCATGTGCTCTGAATGACATGGATTTAAGGAAAAGCAGCTCTGAGCTGCTGACTCTCCTTCAGGAGGTGCCTTGGTACCCCCTGGAGTCTTTGTGCTGCCTGTGGGTGAAACTGGGCTGGTGTGGATTTTACTGGGCAGTTCTGGTGCTGGGGGTCCCAGCAGGACTGGGAGCTCCCTGGGCTGCTGGGGTAAGCAAGGATATTCCTGGAAACCACAGCAAAGGCCTTGGAGGTCCTGTTTTATGGTTTCTGAGTGGGTTTGGTGGTGCTCAGTCAAACCTTGGCTTGATGACCTTGCCCAGAGAAGGGAGCTGCCCCTGGATCCCTGGAGAGTCCCTGGGAGCAGCCTGGGACAGGGGAAGGTGTCCCTGCCTTTGGAATGGGATGGGCTTTAAGGTCCCAAACCATCCTAGGATCCCGTGATTCTGTGTCCTTGGAGGTCTTTTCCAACCCTAAAGCTCCAGTGATGGGGTGTTTCCCTCTCTGGGTGTGTTTGCATGGGAATTGTCACTTTCTTTTGACAATAGTGGCTGGGAGGACTCTGACAAATCTGGTGGGACATGCCCAGGGTTTTGTCACAGCCCCAAATTTCCCCCCAGGATGAGATCCCCCAACACCGTGGGGCTGAGCAGGAACACCACAGTCCTGCAGGAGGGGAAGTGAATACCTAAATGTGATTGTTATCTCTGCTTCCTGGGCTGCAGATAAGGTCTCTCCAGGGCATATAGAATTTGAGCCTGTGGTTTCTGGAGCTATAAATGTAACACCAGTGTGTTTTCATTAAGTCTGAGGACAAATACGTGCAGTGAAACCTTATCTCTGTGCATTACCCTAATGGCCTCGCTGATAGCAGGGCTGGAGCTTTAAATGCACCGAGGGTGACCCAGGTTTTGTGCCAGGTGTGTGTCACCACCCCAGCACAGGGACAAGTGTCCCAGTGCCACTTCAGCACAAGCCACAAGCAAACCTCGTGTTCTGTGCTGGTTTCCAGCCCAGCCCAGTTAAGGCAGGTGCTCATTTTTGACCCCCGTGCTCCATGGAGGGTTATTTGTTTCATTATTTATCATAGGTGCCCCAGTCATGATCCCTTGGTAGGTACAGAGCAAAATTCTCCTAATCCTCAGACATTTTCCTGAGCAGCTCCCCAAAGGACAGAGTGCATTTTTGGGGGGCTGCTTTTCTTTGTGTTTGAGAGCCAAGTGCAGGGAATTCTTATTGCCTAGGAATATTTTACTCACAACCTGGAGGGAAAAGACCCAGGGAATGACTTCTCACTTCCAGAGGGCAGGGATAGTTGGGATATTGGGAATAAATTTTCCTTGTGAGGGTGGGGAGGGGCTGGGATGGAATTCCCAGAGCAGCTGTGGCTGCCCCTGGATCCCTGGAATGTCCAAGGCCAGGCTGGACACCCTGGGACAGTGGGAGTGTCCCTGCCATGGCAGGGGTGGCACTGGATGGGATTTAAGATCCCTTCCAACCCAAACCATTCTAGAATTCAATGATTCTATAGAACCAAAACCAGGGATTTAGAAATATTTAATATTCCTAAATATTCCTTCCAGTTTAATACTTCCCACCCTCCTGTCTTCTGCTGGTATCTCAGGTATTTCTCTGCTCAGCTGCTCTCACATAGAAAAATTTAGTTAGGAAAAATCCCTGCTAATTACTCCACCACATTAAAAAAAAAAAAAAAATAGGCCTAACTGAGAAGTGATAAATTAATCATTAGCTTGAAAAGAAAGAGCTGTGTCTATCCCACACATTTCCATACAGGTGGGAAACACTTTTTTTTTTTTTTTTTCCATCTGGCTGGCCAAGCTGGAGCGGTGGAGCCCGGCAATTGAAACACGGGCTGGGCTGCAGAACAAAGGCATTTACAGAGATGTAAAACACACACAGGGGAAGCAGGGGGGTCCCAGGGCATCGCTGAACAAAGAGCAGAGTCCCGGCGGGGTCCTGCCCCCATGAGCTCGTTTTCTGTCATTAGCCCGGCCGGGCTGCGGGTCCGGCCCCAAGTGTGGGTGACAAGAGTGACTGCGATTGCTGATTCAGGGCTGCCCGGCTCCGGGGATCCCGCCTGGGGCCTCTCTGGGAACCGGCCGCTAATTACTGTTAATTACCGCTAATGACACCCCGCGCGTTTCCCAGCCGCGCGTGTCCCCCCGGGGTCAGCGGGGTTTGGTGGGGAGGGCTTGAACATCAGCGGGGTGGGGCAGTGGGGACAGGGCTGGGATAGGGCTGGGACAGTGGGGACAGGGTTGGGGCAGTGGGGACAGGGCTGGGATAGAGCTGGGGCAGTGGGGACAGGGCTGGGACAGTGGGGACAGGGCTGGGATAGGGCTGGGACAGTGGGGATAGAGCTGGGACAGTGGGGACAGGGCTGGGACAGTGAGGACAGGGCTGGGACAGTGAGGACAGGGCTGGGACAGTGAGGGATGGAGCTGGGATAATGAGGACAGGGCTGGGGCAGTGGGGACAGGGCTGGGATAGAGCTGGGGCAGTGGGGACAGGGCTGGGACAGTGGGGACAGGGCTGGGACAGTGAGGGATGGAGCTGGGATAATGGGGACAGGGCTGGAACAGTGAGGGATTGGACTGGGACAATGAAGGATGGAGTTGGGACAATGGGGGACAGAGATGGGACAGTGGGGGACAGGCTGGGATATTGGGGATGGAGCTGGGATAATGGGGACAGGGCTGGGACAAAGAGGGACAGAGCTGAGAGAATGAGGGATGGGACTGACACAATGAAGGATGGAGCTGGGACAATGAGGGATTGGACTGGGACAAAAGGAATAGGACTGGGACAATGAATGATGGAGTTGGGACAGTGGGGACAGGGCTGGGACATGAAGGACCATAAGTGTTTATTTTACTAGGCAGTGCTCCACATTAAATAAATCCCATAATTAGTAGTGATTTTTAGTGAAGATATTCTTACACTCAGGGCAAGAAGGGGCCTTTCATTTGTGGATGGGAACATGTGATGAATCTCCTGCTCTGGAGATTCCCATCCCAGCTGAGTTTGGTCCATGCTTAGGAAGGAATGGATGGGGAAAGCCTTGGACCTGGTGGTGCAGGGATGCTGCTGCCCATCCAGCTTCTCAAACTCAGCACTTCCCTGATGACAAACCCACCCACAGGAGTTTTTCTCCTCCCATTTTGATTCAGACATATAAATCTTTGGATTTTGAGCTGGGTTTTGCCCAATCCCCAGGCTCTGAGGGATGGCTGCAGCACAGACAGTCTGCTTGGGATGGTCTGAGTGTCCCAGAAGCAGCACCCAGCCCTTCACAAGGCATTTTGGAGCTGAAATATTCATTTTCCACTCCTTGGTTTGGGTCCTGTTCCCACCCTGAGAGCTGGCAGAGCTTCCCTGAGCTCCCAGCTCCCTCTGGAGCAGCAGAGGAGTGGCTGTGCTGGAGCTGCAGGGAGGATATTCCATCCAAGCCAGCTTTTCCTGCTGCTCTGGCAGGAAAATGAGGGAATGATAGGCTGTGCAGCAGGGAAAAGGCTCCACTTCATCCTGCTCTAACCAGAAAGTTTGTTCACCCAGAAGCCCTTTTGGGGGAGCTACTTATTTTCTAATCTTGTGGTAATAATGGAATGACACAGAAGTCTGGGGATAATGAAAACTGATTTCCTCATGCACCGAGCACAAAAGGAAGCAGGGAAGGGTTTCAGCGACCAGGCAGGAAAAGAGTTTATTTTAAATAAAGATTACAAAAATAACCTACTGTCAAAGATGATGTGAAAACCATTAAATAGCAATTTAAGGTAATTATAATCATGGGTGAGCTAAGGGCTATCTCACACAATTCCAATCAATCTTGCTGCCTGGCTGTGTTATCCTGAGCCCTCACTCCTCACTCCAGCCCTGCTCTGTTTGGAATTTAATTCCCTGCCAGGGAATCATCACTGAGACCCAGTGATGCCCTCCAAGGGCTGATGGAGAAAAATCCCTTTGTGCTGTGCCTTCCCCAGCCCTGAGGGCCCTTTGGGAGCTTCTGGGATTGACACCAGAGTGAGGAGCAGATGGCACTGCCAGGCCTGGCTGTGCTGACATTTCATGGGCATGGTGGGTCCTTATTTACTAAATTGGCATTTCCAAGGAAATTTGTTAAAGGCATTCCAAGGAATGGCACCAACCAGCCATGCTCATCCCCACAGAGTGCTCCTAAGGAATAATGCTTGAGAGAGGAAATGAAGTCAGAAGTGCTTCCAGCAGTGGGAAAAGGCAGCCCTTGACCCAATGTGCCACCCAAAGGGCACGGGGAAAGCTCCAGGCTGGGAATGGAGGGTCTGTGCTGGTGCTGCTGGGATCCTTGGCCAGGAGCTGGGGTGGGAGGCACAGGGATGTGATACCCAGGTCTTGCTGCAGCATTTTGGGGTGAAGCAAAGGCTCCTCTGCCAGCTGGGAGTGAAAAACCTCCAAAATTAATAAAACTAATCTCAGTCATCTAATTTAGAGCTGGTTCAAAGGGCTCTGTGAGCTTGGGAGGTTAATCAGAGACTCATTAAGGGGCTTGGCAGCAGTTTGGGCAGTGCAGGACCTGCACACCTGAGGTGGGGGAGCTGCTGGGACCATCCCATCCCAATAAACCCCTTGGTGATTTATATCTCAACAAGGTTTTGGACATGCTGGGCAGAGGCTGTGTGCCTCAAAAATCAATGTCTGCACCCTTCTCCTCCAACCTGGGAAAGCAGAGAGGATGTGCTGGGCCAGAAGGAGAGGTTGGGTGTTTCTCCATGTCATTTCTGGGCTGGACTTGATGATCTTAGAGGTTTTCTCCAACCTCAAGGGTTCTCTGATGGGTCTGTGGGAAGTGCAAAGGTTTCTGCTCAAGGAGCTTCTCCTGATCCAAGGAACCCTTGCCAGCCCTCCACACTGGTACTTTGCAGCTCCAGCCCAGCCACAATGTTCTTTGGATCACAAGAAAAACTTCTTGAAAAGAAAAAATGAGCAACAGGACCAAGGGGGAGATGCCCAGAACCACTTTGAGCAGCCTCAGGCAGCTCACTCCATCCCCAAGCAAAGGGGAGCTGGGGATTAACTTTGTGTCACATTGTTCTGAGGGGGGGGAAATGGACTAATTAATTGGATTTTCATTTGGAAAAGGGGCGGTGGTTTGAGAGCTCAAACTGCCTGATTACTGCCAGCACATTAATTTCTCCTGGAAATGTGGCTGCAGTTTATCCTGATCACATTCAACTCCAGGCAATGAAAATTCTTCTTGCTATTTGTCTTGGCTTCCCTTGCTGGTACAGCGTCTGCAGAAATCTGTCGTGCATGAAATGCTCCCCTCTCTTTTTGACAAGTTATTCCTTCTGCTGGCTAATTTTTCATTAAGAAAAATGCCAGGAACACCAGATACCCCATCAGGCCTCTGTGAGGGCTGTGCACTGAGATTAAAGGCTGAGAAGTGTGGCTCTGCTGGCTTTGCTTTGTATCCAGTATTTTAATGGATTTGTTGGGGTTTTTTTTTATAAAAAGCTTCCCGACCCCTTCCTGCACTCTTCAACACCCACAGCTGGAATTCTGCCTCAGTAAAACACAGAGATGGGGTGAGATGGGTGCTTTGTAGAAAGCTGATGGCAAAGCCAAGCTGTGCTCAGCCAAAATCTGCCTCTGGGTGCTGCTGGTGGCTGAGAGCGGACAAGCAGTGGGATTGGGGCACAAAACTGAGGCTCCAGCCAAAACAAGGGGGCTGTGGGTTAGAAAAAGTGCAGTTTCTGCACCCATTGCATAATTCCCTGCTGAGGTGGAGTCCTGGTGAAAGGGAGCCCAAGGGATGTGGAGCAGGGCATTGATTCCTCAAACAGGAGCAGGAGAGATGCTCAGGAGGTCCAGTTTGAAGCATCCCCTAAATCCCTTCAAAAGGACCCAGTGAGATGATGGGAGTGAGAGGAAGGATTTAGGGATCTGAGGCTGGAAAAGCTGCAGTGAGAAAGTGAGGTTTGGGTGGATAAATGGGGATTTTTACAGGGAAAATGGCATTGGGTGGTGGCCATGTGGCCCAGCCCTGGGATGTGCAGGGGTGAGGGAGCTGGAAACGCTGCCAGGCACAGGATGGGATCCCTGGGGTGGCCTGTGCACAGCCAGGAGCTGGGTTAGATGGTCCTTGCTGGTTTCTTCACGAAATTTTATGATTCTGTGATATTTTATGATTCTGCAAGTGGCATTTAGGGTGTTGTCATCATCCTCCTTACCCCTGCCACCTTCTGCCGTGCATTGTCAGCTTCCTGAGGCACGGGGGAAGCTTTTCTAAAGGCATTAAATGGGATTTTAGAGCTGAAGTGGGCAGTTAAACAGAGCAGTGTATGCCAGACAGATCGAGGCTCCTGCAGCAAAGCAGCAGTGGGTGAGAAAATCGGTGTTTTGGTACCCAAAATAACAATTTCCCTGCACGTGCCTGAAAGCAGGGAGCAAACTCGGGGGTGCAGCTGCAGAGAGGCACAAAGCAGCTCCCAAACCAGGGCTGGCTTGGGCACAAACTCATTTCCATGGTAATTAATCGTGGCTGTGCACAAGGAGGAGCCTCCCTGTCCCAGCACATTCCTGGGGACCCCTCAGAGAGCAGGGGAGGAAGAGGAGCCCCCAAATAACTTCATTTCCTCAAGGACCTTCCCCGACAGATGGGAGAAAATTGCTATAAAAAACCCAACTCCCAAGATGGGAAAATATAATGAGCTATGGGCAAGGGGAAAAATAAATGCTGAGGGATATTTATGCAGCATGGGGAGCAGCCAGATCAGCTCAGAAATTCCAATTAAGGCCATAATTTATTTCAACGGAAATAATAAAATTAGAGATGGGCCCAAGCGGCGAATTACAGATTGGGATCCCGACCCAAACTTTTTGGGATGTTCCATGTGGAGCAATCTCCACCCTGTGCTGATGGGCAGCATGGACCTGCACCTCCCAAAATCCTGCTGGATGAAGTAGCAGCTTTCAAAGAGCGTCATAAATGGGAGATAGAAAGTGGGAGAAAGAAAAATTTAAAATAAAATTAAAATCTCCAGAAGGAAGCTACAAGAGGGAAGGATTCATTGGGAAATAGCATTTCCACCCTGGCCACATGGGAATGAAAGCAGGAGTCAGCCCTGGGAATGTCCAGGATGGAGAAGGGGCAGTGTTGATGTGAGGAATGGAAAACCTGGCAAAAGCTGCTGGGGATTAATCCTCAATATTAAAAAATTCCCAGTACTTGGCCTGTCACCCTTGGAGGGTCTGGTGTCACCCTGTCCCTGTGATGGGACCAGCAACCCCATCCATGCTGGTGTGGGAATCTCAGGGAATACAGGGAAAAAATCTCATTTTTTCCTGTGAGTGACCCAAAAGAGTGTTGTGTTGGTGGCTCTCTGCAGCTCATCATCATCCTCATCCTCAGCAAGGAGGGGATCTGGGTTTCTCTCTACCTGGCTCTGTGTTATGATGCTCTTTGGGATCCTCATCCCATGGAGAATTTGGGATGCACCCAAGGGTTCCTGAAGCACCCACAGGTCACCCCCAGCCCCTTGGGGCTGTCCCAGCTGCTGGGTTTCCCTTTCAAAGCCTCCCATCTGCCCAGGAGAGCTCTGCCAGCATTTCATCCCATCCTTCCAGCACTCCTGAGTCACCTTTTCCACCCCCTCTTATTTAACCCCCCATTCCAGCCAGGACATTTTACAGCCTGGGGTTGTGGTGATTAGAAATGTGAGTTTTCAGTGTTCCTCCCCTCCCTCTGCCCTGTTCAAACCTTCCATTTACAAAAAAGCAGAAGTATTTTAAACATGGAGATCAAAATTACACATCAGCTTAAATGTGTCACTTTCTGGCACAGCCACCTCCTTTCTCAGCCAAGATTTGCAACTAAGACTTCTGCTCCTCTATTTTATTGATTTCTTCTATTTTCTTTTTTCTTTCCACAAGCCCAAATAGCCACTTAACAAAAATAAATTTAACCCCTAAGCAGCTGCTCCAACTTCCTGCTTGGGGTTTTTGTGGTGCCCACTGAAGTTTTTCAGCTTCTCCAGATTGTTTCAGATCCCTCAATTTGGGGTGAGAGCAGCTCCACTTCAGGTGTCCTGGCTTCTCCCAGTTGCAAATATGGGGTTTTGTTAAATAGAAAGGTCTGAATCTTCAGGAAATAGAGGCTAATTTATAATCCTGCATCTCATTTCCAAGGAGCTCAGAGTTTCTCAAGTGTTGTAGCCTTGAGTGCATCGTGTAATTAAAAGGGGGATTGTGGCTGCAAATGCAAATAGCAGCTAAAAAAAAAACAACCAACCAAAAAAAGAGTATTTTGCACTGTGTTTGTTCAAGGCTCTTGTAATAAGATCCCACCACAGAAACGGGATTGAGATGCTGAGGTTGGAAATGGAACAGGTTCAGGGATATCCTGCACACAGAATGTTTTGTCTCCTGGCACATGGAGTAGAAAACACAACCCTGTTGTGTAGTTTAGGGCTTTTCCAGGATTTTCTGCTGAATTTAGAACTCTCAGGTAATAAGGACACACCCACATCGACTGGGAATTAACCAAAAATGGGGAAGTGCATCCTTGGTGGAGCTCAGGCAGCAGAGGCTGGAGCTGGGTTAATCCTGAGCAGCAGAAGAGAGGGGACAGCCTGGGGCTGTCTCTGGGTTCTGTAGGGCACACTTTGGGAATGTCACACACCTGGAAGAGTCCTGGCCCTGCAAACCAGGGAGCAAATCCCCTTTTCCCCATTTCATGGCTCCTGCTGTTCCTGCTCCCCAGGAACTCGCCAGGTCTGGTGTGAGCCTGGATTTGCACTGGCACTGTGCAGCACTGAGCAACAGATGGAAGCACAAGATCAATACAGAGTCCAAATAATTAAGAATCGTGTTTTTAATTGTGCCTTTTCAACAAGCATTTCAAATGTTCCCTAAACATCCCAATCCTCCATCCATGGGAACATCCCAATCCTCCATCCAGGGGAACATCCCAGCTCCTCCATCCAGGGGAACATCCCAATCCTCCATCCAGAGGAACATCCCAACTCCTCCATCCATGAGAACAGAACATCCCAGCTCCTCCATCCACAGGAACAGAACATCCCAATCCTCCATCCATGGGAACATCCCAATCCTCCATCTGGGGAACATCCCAATCCTCCATCCCAATCCTCCATCCCAATCCTCCATCCCAATCCTCCATCCAGGGGAAGGATCCCAACTCCTCCATCCAGGGGAACATCCCAATCCTCCATCCAGGGGAAGGATCCCAACTCCTCCATCCAGGGGAACATCCCAACTCCTCCATCCATGAGAACAGAACATCCCAGCTCCTCCATCCAGAGGAACAGAACATCCCAATCCTCCATCCAGGGGAACATCCCAATCCTCCATCTGGGGAACATCCCAATCCTCCATCCAGGGGAACATCCCAGCTCCTCCATCCATGAGAACAGAACATCCCAATCCTCCCTCCCCAGCACCCCCCAAGCCAGGGCAGCTCTCCCTCCCTGCTTTAATTCCTACAAAACGGGGCCACATCATTCAAACAACCTCGTGTTTGTGCAGGTAATGATGATCTGGGCTCATTTATGCAAGATTATCCTTTTATCACATTTCCAGACTCATTTATGAGGCTCATGTTTTCCCCCCAAGGGCATCATCAAGTGAGTTAAGTTGTACTATTTGCCTCCTGCAGTGAACTGGCAGGAGCCTACTTCATTGACTGATGAGGGCTGCTGCCTTTGCCAAATAGGGGCTGTGTGATGGATATTTTACTTGTGAATATTAGAGCTGGAAATTAGCATGTTTATTGAGGTAGAATGTGTTTGTTTACATTCTGCTACCCATGGTATTACCTTTTATGACCTGAGTTATTTAGCTGAGGAGAAGCAGAAGCGCTCCCTATCTGGGGGAGGGGAGAGGGGGATTAAAAAAAAAAAATAGATTAATGAGCTACTAGATATCAAATTATGCTTTAAGTGAGTGACAGAGAGGCCTTGCTGGGAGCTGCTCTGTTCCTGTCACCTGGGCTGGAGAACAGAGGGATGGCAGGGAGAGACTTTAATTTATTTATTTATTAATTTTTTAACTTATTTTTGCCTATAGAGAAAAACATCCAGGGCTTCTGGAGCAGCTGGATACCCCTTGGTGGGGATGGTGGATGGGAAGAGCTCAGGGTCTCAATCTTCACCCTGCAGGCTCCTTGATTCCATGGGGAGAGCCTGACCAGCACATTTCAGAGCAGAGATGCTTTCCCCAGCCAGGAAAAGACAGGACATCTTACAGAAAGCAAGATTTGGGTCAAATTTCCCCAAAATGTCATTCCTTCCCTACTTTAAGTGGCAGTGGCACATTGCAGGGCTGGTGTCCCAGCTCAGAGTCAGGAGGGAAAATTGCACATTCCCAGCTCTGTAGAATGGAAGCTGGGAAGGGCTCACACATCAAGGGAATGCAGAAATATTCCCACATTCAGAAATGCCTGGAGCAGGGATCTGGGTGTGGGACTGGGCACCCTGCTCCAGGCTTTGGGCAATTCCAGCCTGTCCTGAGCCTGTGAGAGGATTTGATTTCATTTGCAAAGGTGCCTGCCAAGTTCTCTTACTTGGTGCAGCCTGCAGATGAAACATGGTTTATATCAAGGCAAAGAAACAAAGCAAAATTTGGCTCTGAGCTGTGTGGCCTCTAAAGATCCATTGTCACATGTGAGCAGAAGAGAAGGGAATTAATGTTGTGTCAGACAGGGAGCAAAGAGGAGGTGCCAGTGAAGGGCAAAGCTCCTCATGAGCTGTGAGGGGCAAACTGGGACTGGGAAATCCTCCAAAATCCCACCAGCCCCTCCCTGGGAACCTCACTCTGCTCAGAACTGCGTGCTGGTGGCCTTGGAGGGCTGGCAGGTGACACTGGCAGTGCCACCCTTGATGTGACAGAGGTGGCAGCTCCACCCCAGCAGCCTCTGCCCACCCTGTTTTGCCCCCCAGATTTTCTCCCTGCCCACCCTGCTGTGCCCCCAGTTCTGTCCCTGCCACGTGCCTCTCCAGGGTGACATGGTGACAAACACTCCTACAATAACTGGCAATAAAAATTATGATTGCCAATATCTGCAAGGCACTCGTGAGTCGTAGGATGAAGGGAATTAACAGCTTGAAAAATTGCTGGGCCCTGGCAGAAAGCAGAGCTGTAAATGTTGGGATTATTTCCCCTGTGCCATGGCTGTCAGCAGGGGATGGTGCAAGTGGGATGTGCTGTGGCTCCCACAAGGAATCATTTCCCCTCCTCCTTGTGGAGTTTCTGGAGATTTTGGAGTGTTTAATATGTGGCAAATGTCTCTGTGCACAGAGCTGTGGGGGTGTAAATCAGCTGTCGCTGGTCAGCTCCAGGAGCACCCCCAGGCCACAAAGTCATTTCTTCCCAACTTCTTCCCCAACTGCTGGGCCAAAACTTGGTTTATCCTGAGTCTGTGCCTCTTCCTGCCCTCCTAAAGAGCTCTCAGTATTCCTTTGTCCATGTTCTTCCTCTCCTCATCCTGCTCTTGGCCTTCACACTCCCATGATGTCATAAATTCTTGGGGCTAATTGTGCGTTCTGCAGGGAATATTCAAAGGCACCACTTTGCCCAATGGGCTAAAATACATTTGCATGAAGTGTTCATTGAGCAATTATGAATAACCTACAAGTTTTAAAAAACAGCCTCTTTGTGGCTAATTTGAATGTTTGCTGCAAAGTGCAGCATTTGCTGAATTAATGAGTCATTACAGATATTTCACTGAGCTCTGGTGGCACTGCCTGCTGCTGCAGGAAGGGCTTTTTATTCTTCCACTGCACCTGTACCATTCCAGCAACATGCAATGCTTAATTTCTGCAAATTACTCCTACTAGAGCAATATGAAATACAACTAACTTGGGGGAAGGAGAGGTATACTTTAATTAAATCATCTTGCAATTAGTCCTTGAGTGATGAGGTAAAGGTGGTTTATCTCTGTGCACTGGCACCAAACCACTGAGGAGGTGCACACAGAGGGAATTCCAGAATTTATAGGAGATTCCAGTGCCTCAGGAGAGCTGGAGAGGGATTTGGGATAAGGGATGGAGGGACAGGACACAGGGAATGGCTTCCCACGGCCAGAGGGCAGGGCTGGATGGGATTTTGGGAAGGAATTCCGGGCTGGGAGAGCAGTGAGGGCTGGGATGGAATTCCCAGAGCAGCTGTGGCTGCCCCTGGATCCCTGCAAGTGCCCAAGGCCAGTTGGACACTTGGAGCAGCCTGGGACAGTGGAAGGTGTCCCTGCCCATGGCAGAGGTGGCACTGGATGGGATTTAAGGTCCCTTCCAACCCAAACATTCCATGATTTTATGATTCCATAATCAGATGAGTTGTTCAACACTTGGAGATTTCCTAAAAGCCTTCAAACAGCTCTTTGCTGTTGGCTTGGGACCCCCCATATTTACAACATTCAGACTGATCCCACAAAAATTTGTCTTTCCTGGAAATGCATTAGGGCCTGATTCTATAGAATAACACACAGAGAAATTAAAATATGCCATCAGTCAAATGTTTTGTGATGAGGAGGATGCACAGTATTGAGTGGAGATACTGGATTTGGTCCTTTGGGATCTTCCCAGCTGTGGGACTCTGGCTCTGCTGCTCTTTTGCACTTTTGGGGACTTTTTTTGAGAGATGTCAGCCCCTCACACCAGTGTGGGTGTGATTGTCCCCTTTGTCCCTTCCATGATGACACCCAGAAGTCAGAGATCCACCCAAAAACCTCTCCTAGGTGGGACAGGGATTTCCCCACTCGTTTCCCTTGGGATTGTTTGCTGGAGAAGGAGATGAACGGCTGAGTGCTTCTGAACTCCCCCTGCAGCATTTAGCAGGATGTAAACTTTTCCTCGTGATTTATTGTCCCCAGTGTTTTAGACAGACAAAATATGCTGGCAGTCTGTCCTGGCTGACACTGCAAACCTTGTCTGGCACACAAGACAGGAACATCTCTTGTTTGCAGACATCCAGGAGCCCCTTGGGAAGTCACAGGGAATTCCTCTGTTGGCAGATGCTGTCCCAAATTGAAGAGCAAATGTTAAACAAAGACATGTGCAGGACAAATCTGTCCTTCAATCACTGTTGTCTAGGTATAAAAAATTAATTTATTTTTTTAAAAAGCCCCTACGTGCAGTATAGCAGCAGAATTTGGGATAAAACCATCAGAGGCAAGGAAATGCAGCAGCAATTCCTCCCTTTCCTCTCAGCAACCTGAGCATTGCAAGAAGCAGTGGGATGCAACCCAGGGACAGAGTTTCCTCAAAAATGTCATTTCTTGAAGCTTAGAAAACCATGTTTCTAATAACAGACCTTCAGGTTCTGATAAGCAGCGTGCCCACAAACACACAGCCACACAGGATGCAGACAGCACCAACACAAAGCCTGAAATTAGATTTTGGGTTTGTCTGAGGTTGCATAACAACTTCAGTGTTACTTAAATGTAGGTGTTTGGTGTGTGGGTGCAGGCTGCTATGTGTGTGTGTGCATTAATAGCAATTTGTGATAGATGCCTCT
Source organism: Oenanthe melanoleuca (assembly GCF_029582105.1). Classification (NCBI taxonomy): domain Eukaryota; kingdom Metazoa; phylum Chordata; class Aves; order Passeriformes; family Muscicapidae; genus Oenanthe; species Oenanthe melanoleuca. The sequence continues at coordinate 1,564,239 of NC_079344.1, read as the reverse complement.
GGGGCCCAGGCATTCAATAAGGAAAAAAAAGGAGTTTTTATGGGAGATAACATAACTGTTTGCAATTTGGCTATTCATTGTATCTTTGGCATTTTATGTACTGCATTAGCTGAGGCAATTTCATGCATATGGATATAATGCATTAAGTAGGAGCACTTAAATATAGTGAAACTAATTTTATGATGATTAGTTGAAGGAAAACATTGCATTGGTATCATCTATACAGGAGCCAATTTGCATGAAAATGCCCAAAGTTGCTATGCCAACATTTTCTGTGTTGCCGGTCGGGGTCGTCTCTGTGTCAAGACTTTGTATTAAAAATCGGTCTCCAGTGCCCGTGTCTTTTAATTCATTGCAAGCTGTAGGCCATTTGCTCACAAAGCACTTGCAGTAAAACAAATGAATAGCTAAAATACTCATTTGCATGATTCCCATTTGCAAACGATTCCCCTGGAATTAAGGAAGCGTGTGACTCGCTTGTGAAGATGGATGGGCAGATGAGCCGTGCAATTAATATTTTTCGGCGTTCTCTCTTTTTAAAGCCCTCCTAAGACTCGGAGCAGCACATGCTGCCTCCCAGACAAATTGGGTCCTGCAACAGTTCCAGGGCTGCCATGGCAGCAGCTTGTTCCCCACTCTCTCCCCTTTATTGTCTCACTTACATTATGCAGTAATTAAAACTATTTACCATTCCTACTTATCTGCCATCTGCTGCCATCCAAGTTTGCTCTCCTTTATAAAGCCATCTTCGAGGAAAGGAGTCAAGGACGAGGAGGGGGAGGGAGAGATGCTCCTGCTTTTATTAATAGGTAGCAGACCAGGACGAGGTTGAGTGTTGTAAACAACTGGAGAGTGTCATTTTCTGGGATTTACATCTGGCCACCGTGACAGGGAAGAGGCTTTTTTCCTGGCACAGCACTGGAGCAGATTTTACATCTCTGTTTTGACACCAGGACGGTGCTGATGGTTCATTCACTCAGCCAAAGCAGAGGAGTGAATGAAGGGTTTGGATTTGAACCCAGTCCTTGATCAGTGAATGGCATCTCAGTTCCTGCTGGATCCTGCACTGATTGCAGCCGGGATTTGCAGTGGGAACAGCATCAAGATCAATAAATTGGAGAAATGAGATGGGAATGCCCAGAGATCTCCAGGGGAAATATGGTCAGATCTCGGGGCTTGAAGTGCTTAAATCACGGCAGGGATGGGGACAGGAGTGGAGACAGCCAGGTAAAGCCAGGCTGGCAGATTTAGGGAGGGCAGGAGGTGCCCAGCAGGCTGGTACCCAGCTGAATGGGGCAATAAAGCAGCTCCCAGGGCGCTGCCGCCAATAAAAAGTGAAGAACCCGGCAATTACCGCCGCCCTCGTCGCCTAACTCGCGCTCCAGATTATTTACAGTGGCTCTAAAATTGAAAAAATCCACTTGGCTTAATCGCCACGGACCAGCTCTGGGGCTGCTCGGGGTAGTCGGGAACAGTTCACAAAAACACTGAACTTTGCTTTAAAAAAGCTAAAAAGCACTTTTGAGTTGTGTGTTCTTTATTCCAGCCCTGGCAGGCTGTTACAGCTCACAAACGCAGCCATGGCACACAGCACTCTGGCTGGGTTGGGTTTTTTCTTAGAAAGCCGTGGCAGTTCCATGAGTTTTCCATCGTTCGACTGCAATTGATTTTCTCAGCGCTCTTTTCTTTTTTCTTTTTTCTTTTTTTTTTTCTTTTTTTTTTTTTTATATAAACACTCAGGTCTGGATTTCAACTCTTTTTCGTGGCAGTCTCTGTTTTTGCCACCGTCTCCTGGTCTGAGGAAAACATCAAAGGAAAGAAGGAGGAGAAAATGTTTAGTTCTGGGTTTGGGTTTTTAACCATCGGGGATGTTGGTGTGAAGCATCATCCAAGAAACTCTGGCAGAAATAGTCCCAAATCTACAAAAACATGCAGCAGGGAGAAAATGCTCCACTGGTGTCCCAAACAATGCTGGCAAACGCTGCTGGGGTGGCTCCTTCAGCGCCCCAGATTCCTCCTGCCCACGTTTAAGGATTTAGGGCTGAGGTGAGAACCAGCATCCCGATTTTCAGCTCTGGTGCAGGTTCCTCAAAGCCAGCGCTGGATGCTCTCAGGCATTTCCCAAGCCATTAAATTCCTTTGTTACCGTGCAAATATTTTTCATTCCTGCCCGAGTGGAGCAGAGGGGACATAGTTGCACCAAATTATTTACAGACACCCGGGTGAAACCTTAAAAACACGGGGACCTTTCTGGTCCTTTTCTTGGAACTCCGGGAGGTTGGAGCACCTCAGGCACATCCCAGTTCATCCCAGCAGGATGGGACCACCCTGCTTTCCCATTGTTCCTGAACCCCATCCAGATATGGCTGAGATCCCTAGCACGATGGAATTTGGCCCCACAACATCATAATTTGTTTTTTGTTTGGTGTTGGGCTCCTCCTCACAGCCGTGGTGAGGTTGGGCTGCTAAGATTTTTCTCTGGAAATCTTAAATATCCCCTTCATCCAAAGTTGAAAAATTGGCTGAGTTTTCTTTATGCCATCCAGCATCCCCATCCCTTTTAGTAAATGATTTTGCATCACAATTCTGCAAAAAAAAAAATTACCATAGAGATCCCATTTAAGGCAAGGAGGGAAAAAAATAATGTAAAAGGAAATATTTTAGGTAGGAGTTGAACAGCAAATGCTTTTTGGTCTCTGTGGGGAGTAATGATCCACAACAAGGACACAATTCTATATGCATGTAATATTATCACATGCTTCAAAAAGCTTTTAAATCACATAAATGCAGTTATGGACCATTGTACAAAATAAACATTCCACTTGTGTTTAGGCTGTTTTTAGTTCTTTGATCTAAAGTGATGCTTGCAGATTTTATTGCTTTGTAAATTAAAGCAGCTTTGATTTGATTGAACTAAATTAATAAGGCTTCTGCCTTGTTGCAAGATAACAACTACAGTACATTTTGGCTGCACTGCACGTAAGGAAACTGCAGTCTGTAACAATTCCACTGAAGCTTTGTGGAGGATTTCAATACCTATTTTAATTAAAACAAAAGCCACTAATGTGTTCCTTAAAGAGAAAAAAAAACCCTTAAAAGTCCTTTTAAATCTATTTTAAGATGTCTTAAGGACTAGAAGATAAATGGCAGGAGAGCTGGGCTCTGACAAGGGACTTTTTCTCTGCCTGAATTTGCTTCTTGCACTTCTAAGGCACAGCTCCTTTAGGATGATAAATCAGGGAATCCTGGAATGGTTTGGGTTGGGAGGGACCTTAAAGCCCATCCCAAAATTCCATCCTTCCACTCTCCCAGGCTGCTCCAAGCCCCTCCAGCCTGGCCTTGGACACTCCAGCAGGGATCTGTGGTCAGGTGGGTTCTGAATGTCCTCAGCCCACTTTAACCAACGTGCTGTGACATTTTCCAGCTAATTTCTGCTCTCTGGGGCTTTGCAGCACACTCAGCACCCTGAAGAGGCTCCTGTAGCTCTCAGCAAGGTTTGGGACATGGACATTCCTGATAATTTTAAGGAAGCTCTTTGCTGCCTGTGAGTCTCCTTGTTTTGGTTTTGTTTTTTCCCCCTTGGGAAGTCTGAAACCAGAGCTGCTTTTTGCTCAATTTCATTTCACAAAAAAAAAAAAAAAAAAAAATCTTTCAACAAAAGCTGCTCTTTGAAATCTCTAACAATAAAAAAAAAAAGGCAGTGCCAAAAAACAGAGCTGCCACATCCTGACCACAGGGGCACTGTGGGAGGAGTGGGAGAACAATTTCCACAGGGAAAAACTGGGAGCAAAGGGACTGTGCAATTCCACTGATGGGCATCCCTGGAAGTGTCCAAGGCCAGGCTGGACACAGGGGCTTGGAGCAACCTGGGATGGTGGAAGGTGTCCCTTTAACATCCTTCCCAACTAAACCTTTCTGGGATGCTGGGATCTGGTGGGGCTCCCAGACACAAGTGCAGCTGGGAGGGCTCAAACCTCAGCTCTCCCTGCACAGCTCCAGGCTCTGCAATGGAAACAGCCAAAGAAAAATCTCTGTGAGCCCATTGCTGGTTCAATACAGCCACAAAAACTGGTCCTGGGTGGGGAAATCCCCACATGGGATGAAGGGACAGTGTTTGCTATGGGCTCCATCCATTTCATCCCAGAAACTCAGACCCAGGAACTCATCCATCCTTCACCACGTGGCTGGATCTGCCCCACCCAGCAGTGCTGTGATGCTTCCCAGTGTTTTTCTAGCTGGGTTGGAGGGACAGATGTTCTGGCTTTGCATGGGCAGGTGATCCCAGTCCTGATGCAGAGTCCCTGCTCAGCATCTCTGACATTTCTCCTGGTTCTGCTGTGAGCTCAGTAGTGGGATGAAAAAAATCCCCCCAGGCTCATCTCCCCCAGCAGCAGCCCCAGCTCCCCATCCTTCCCCTCCTTACTCTTTTCATAAATAATTTTAATATAGTCCAGAGTGGCTCAAAACAGGAAACTCTGCTGTTTTAGTTTGGTCTGGAGTCAATTTTCCTAATCCCTGCGGTGGAGTTGCTAAGTTACCCTATCCCAGGGCCCTCGCTGCTGTTTTCATGTGGAAAAAAAATAATAATCTTAAAAAAAAAAAAAAATCTGTTCTTCACTAAAGTGGTGGGGTTTGGGAAAGCTGCGGCTTGGAGGGCACAAGGAGCCTTTGCAGAGCTGTCCTGCAGAAATCCCGTTTGAAAAATCCCTGGAAAAGCCAAGTGCTGGGCGGCTTTGGCGAGGTCAGGCGGGTCAGATTTGAGATGAAATGAAAGACAAACAGTGGCCCTGGAAAGCTCTGCCTGCATCTCCTCGGGCGTAATGAGCCCTGGCTGCGCGCTTGGGCGGAGGCCAAACACTCATTTACCACAAATCTGCTGTAAATGATTACATTACCTTGCATTGGTTTCTCGAGTACCCCCGACTGCTCCCTCCAAAGCGAGTTGAACAGAAGGAAAGCTGCACTTCCCTGTAATTATTGTCGAGCTGTGGGACAGAGGGGCAAATCTTCCTGTGGTGGCTCCTTGGGCACTGCCTTGGTGAGGGAACAGCATGGGATGGGGAAAGTGGAGAGCAGGGATGCTGCTGGACCCCCAAAATCGCAGCTGGGAACAGAAGCAGGTCAGACTCTTGGAACGGTTTGGGTGGAAGGGACCTTAAAGCTCATCTCGTCCCACCCCCTGCCATAGGGGCACTTTCCACTATCCAGGGTCCCCCTTTTGCTCCTGGGGTCTCCTTGGCTGCTGGAGGTTTTTTGGGGATGAAGTTTGGAATTTAGCAGCGTGACCTGGCTCACAGTGAGGATCCCTGGCATCCCTGCACTCCAGGCAGAGCAAAAGGCTCAGAGACCTCTCTGGCTTCGAGCTCCAAGAGTGGTGACATCCCCAGATCTGCAGATTTAGAGAATCATCTCTCCCTAAGCAATGAATCCTTTCTCCCACCCCACCTCCTCCTTTCCCTACAGAAAACCACTTGGCACAGCCCCTCCTCTCTCCACACGGACTCCCCCAGCTCCCTCCTCTGCCGGACCAGTTTGTCCAAGCTGTGTTTGCCTTCTGGGCTCCTTGTTCCATCCCAGCCATGTGCCTGGGAGTGATGAAAGAGCAACTGGGCCCTTCAGCCGGGTGCAAACTCACGCTCTGCTGGTGTGAACTATTCCTTGATGGGATTGACAATCACACGGTGATTTCTCCCCTCTCCACTCCTCCTCACATGACAGATTCCTGTGGCTTGCAGTACAGGGCCAGTTTATTTATTTTCTCCCAGCCCTACATGTGCAGCCCATGTTGCAGAGGCAGAGTGATCCCTATCCTGACAGTTTTCCATCTCTCCAAGGCACAGGAAATAGCATTGCTTTCCCTGCCAGGGCTGCAGTTACACTGGAGCCTGGGGCTGGGGATGGTTTGGTGCTCAAAAAAAACCCCTTGGGAAGGTGCTTTGAGATGAGCAGCAAACTAAAAATAACCCCTGGGAGTCAAATCTTTCTGAAATGAAGCCAGGGAGCACCGGAGCTTTGTGTCAGTCCCAGGTGTGCTCCCCTCCCTCCCTTCTTGCAGCCTTTTCCCAAGGCCTTCTGCTAATCTGCCATTTGTTATTGATTTTATTTAAGCTGCAGCAGTTTGTTATTATTATTAATTCCAGGCACATTTTTAACAGCACTAATAGGCTGGAAGAGAGAAGTGCTCTCATTTGCACACCCCTTCCCTCTGGAGGTGATTTCAGTCCATCCATCTCCCCAGCACAGAAAAAAAGAGATGGGAAATGGAGATAAAGGCTGTTAATGGTGGGTTTAAAGTGCTGAGTGGAGAGGTGACACCAGGAGCTGTTTAATTATCATCCTGTGCCATCACAGCTGATAAGGGGATCGAGATTCTGCTGCCCTATGGGAACCAGGAACGTGGTGCTGATCCTGCAGCTCCTCCCCATTAGACAGACAGCCCAAATACCAAAATATTGTCTGAAAATGTTGTCATTAGGCCGCAGCTTGCTCTGGAGCTTGTCCTTGTGCTGAAATGCAGAGGTTCCTCCCAGGGAGGAGAGGTGGAGGGAGCGCTGCTGCTGCTCCTCGTCGCATCCATGGTCCTGCCGCTGGGGTTTGCTGCTCACACCACCAGAGGATTTTCCTAGAAAGGGAGAACTCCTTTATTAATGTGAATTTTGGAGTAAACAACTCCTGGATTATAGTTAGCAAGTGCTGTCTTGCACAGAGACACTGAGCACCCCCAGAGCTCGAGGCTGCCCTTGGAATCCTGGGGGATTTTTTGTTGGCATCTCCCCCTGGAGCAGAGGAGACTTTTCCAGGGATGAGGGGAGGTCACTGCTGTCCATGAGAGACCTGGTGTGGGCAGGAGATACTCCCAGTGCCATCATTCCATGGATGACATCATTGCCATCCATGCCATCATTCCATCCATGCCATCATTCTTTCAATGCTGTCATTCCATGGATGCCATCATTTTATTGATGTCATCACTCCACTGATGGCATCACTCCAATGATGGAATCATTCCATTGATGACATCTCTCCATGGATGCCATCATTCCCATTCATGCCATCATTCCATCAATGCCATAATTCCATTCATGCCATCACTCCATCCATGCCATCATCCAACCCCATTCCCATCAATGCCATCACTCCATCCATCGATGCCATCATTCCATCCCATTCCCAACCATGCCACCCCTCCATCCATCCATGCCATCATTCCATCCCATTCCCATCCATGCCACCCCTCCATCCATCCATGCCATCATTCTGTCACTGTGGCTCCTCTGTCCCTCTGGGCCTGCAGGAGATGGAAGCAATCAGAGCAGTGGGGCACGAGCTGTGTGCAGGAACAAACCCAGTTCTGAGCCATCACAGAGGGGCCCTGCCTCCATCCAAAGTTGCTGCTTCCAGGAAGTTTGCCTTTTGTTTGATCTATTTTGTGCATCCCTATTAAATAACTAATTATTTAACATCTTTTAAAGCTTTGCTATATATTACAGCAGGCAGGACACAAATGGCTGCTTTTAATAATATAAAAGCCCATTAGCTTCATTTACTGTTAATGTTAAAATAAACATGAGGCAATTTAGATATACTATTCCAATTTCACGGAAACTTTGATGTTTTTCTTCTCCACTCACATAATTAAGGGAAAAAACTACTAATGATATTAAGTTTGTACAGTGTTAATGACAGAAACAAGCTGCAGTAGAAATTGCAGCCATTAATATAGAAAAATAAAATATTTAACACAGGAGATAAATGAAAGCAATTTTAATAAAGTAAAATGAAGAAAATTAATTTTAGAAACTTTCAGCATTCTTAAAACGCTCTCGGTTTGTGACACGTTTTGTGTGGTTTTCTGGTCGGGGTTATTTATGATTATTTTTAACATCCACCTGTTTTCCTTTTTTTCTCTTCCCATTGTTTCCTCTGAATGTTTCCTCGTTGAATTCCACCCAGATTTACACCCCATAACCTGGAAACAACTAAAGCTGGGCTCATCCTTAGGAAATGCTTTATCACAATCTTTTTTTTTTTTCTTTTGGGAAGCAGGAGCCCTTCAGGCATTTCAAACCCACAAATGCCACCTGGGGATGCAGGGTGGTGCTGCCTCACCTGGATGGGGCTCATCCAGGAGGCACCAGGGTGGATTTACAGCATTCCAGGGGAATGTGTGGCAGGGTTTGTGGCTCTGGCAGGGTTGGGGCTCAGCCCCAAGCAGAGAAGCTCTTGCTACAGGGCTCAGCCCCCCAGGCCCCATCACCCCACTCATTTTGGAGCCCCTAAAGTGATTTAATTCCTGAAAAGAGTCCATTCCCACATTTCCAAGCTTTGCAGGGAGGACAATTGGCACCCACAACATTTCAGCCTCTCTGCTGCCTCTTCCACACCATCAGCTCCATCACTAACATTTGGCAGCCTTTGCCAGCAACCCATTTTTAGCAACAGCTCGGTGATTTCTTTTATTCTGATGCATTTATTTACAGGAAATGATTAATTAAAGGAATTATTTTCATTGCCATTAATTGTTTTGCAGACAACCCGACGAGATAATCATCACATGCCGGCAATCACTTGCCATCAATTATCCCCACACTGCTGCTGTCAGTGGATCACAGCCCCTACCTGGTGGGAGTCACTGCTGGTGCCACCGAGGCATTTTCCAGTAATGTAGGACTGGGGAGGATGGGAAACAGCTTCCAGACAGGCTCTGAGATTGATAAGCAAGCCAAAGGGAAATGCATTAAACTATTTAACTGCCTGGAAATCCAGCATAATGAACATCCAAAGGTATCTGATTACTAGTTCACTGTAGCTTGCCTTTATTTATTTGTTAGTGTTTAAATTTTGTTCCAATTAGTTCTTGTGTTGGGAACTCTCTTGCTGCAGGGATGGGTCCAGCTGAAGATCCTCAAATCTGCATCCGACTGGGTGGGAGTGGGAAGGGAGAGGGATGGCAGACCCTGGGGACAGCCAGGTCAAGGACTGTGCAGCACTGGCAGGGAATTTGTGGAATTTGGGTGGCCCTGGATGAGCTCTCCTGTCCTGCTTCCCTGGGTCACCATTCCCCCACCCTGGGCCCATCTCCACTTGAGCCAGGGCTCATCACCACCTCCACTCCCTGCTCCCAAATTATAGAATCCTGAGATAATTTGGGTTGGAAAGGACCTTAAAAATCATCTTGTCCCACCCCCAGCTATGGGCAGGGACACCTCCCACTGTCCCAGGCTGCTCCAAGCCCTGTCCAGCCTGGCCTTGGACACTTCCAGGGATCCAGGGGCAGCCACAGCTGCTCTGGGTACTCTGTGCCAGACCCTCCCACCCTCACAGGGAAGGATTTCTCCCCAAAATCTAATCAAAACCTACCCTCTGGCAATTTGAACCCACTGCCCCTTGTCCTGTCACTCCAGTTCCCAATAAATTTTCCCTCCCCAGCTTCCCTGTAGCCCCTTCAGATCCTGGAAGGAGCTGTGGGGTCTCCACAAAACCTTCCCTTCTCCAGGCTGAGCAGCCTCTGGTGGATCCTCTGGAATTGCTCCAACATTTCCATGTCCACCTTTTGTTGGCAGCACCAGAAGTCAGCCCTGTTCTGCTGCTGCTTCTCACCCTGCCTGTTGGATGTTTTAGGAAAAACCCCAAAACCTTCCTGCCACGACAGCCAGGGCTGTGTGTGTGTCCCCAACGAGGGGTGGGGGACACTGGGCATGTGTGGTGGCCTCCTGCTCTCCCTGGGAAGAGCCAGGCCCCCAGTGAGCAGAAATTTTGGGAAACTGGACCAACGTGCTCAGCAAAGCCTGAGCTTCTCAAACGTGCCAGAAGGACATTAAATGGAATGTATTCAGTGCTAAGAATTATGGTATCTTTAGAACCTAAAGTGTATAATTAAATTATAACATCTGAGATTGGAATTGCTTTCTCACTTGTAGGGGGAAAAAATATAAGACATTTTAATAACATGTCATAAGTTTTACAGTTATTGGATTTTCAAATTGTTTACAAAAGCAATATTGTTCAACTGCATTGTTGCTTTGTTGGGGTTTTTTTTCCTTAAGTCTTTTGATAAAAAGAATAAACTAACAATAATGTTCCCAGGAGGTAGAACAAAATTGCATTTCACTTTTGTTATTTGTTTAATTATCCATTTAGCCAGTCAGTATATAAAACTCATTTTCAGCACATTCCTCCTCAAAGGCTCCAGCTGTAACTGCAAAGAGCTTTCAACTTTTATTTAACATTAATAACCCAAGGAAATCCTGGTGTTCAGGTACTGCAGCACCTTGCCTGCCATTCCAGGGACATGGGAAGGAGAGAACATCAGGCTGGTAATTCCCAGTTTTTGGGACTGGAAGGGAACACTGGCTCACAGTGTCCTCTTTATTTTAAATAGGGAACCACTTGGGACTCCTAAAAAATCAACAGTCCCTGGTGGTTTTGCAAATCTTGAACTGTTTGAGGGGGCTGTGACCTCTCATTCGAAGCCTGCTGGATTTTTTTTCTCTTTGGTTGTGTCTTAGTTTAGAGGAGATTTAATTCATTCATTTATTCAATAGCTTTCTTCCTACAGCAAAATGTCTGTATTTCTATAAAACCACCAGTTTCAGCAGCCTTTAAACCCATGATTTGCTTGGCAAGGAGAAGTTGGGCATGGCTGGAACCCCACCAAAGCACTCAGTGGTTCATCTGTGGAGATGCTCTGGTTGAAGCTGTTCCTGTTCATGGCAGGGGGTTGGTTGGACCAGGTGACATTGAAAGATCCCTTCCAACCCAAACCATCCTGTGATTCTATGATTGATTTTATCATTCTGTGATTCTATGATTCTGTGATTTTATGACTCTATGATTAGCAAGCACTGCATGATACTTCTGTCGGTGTTTTCTCTCTGCTTTCAGTATCTCCTTCCAGAGGCTGATTCCTGCCGTGTTTGAAGCACAAATGCTGCTATTCAGGATCATCTTCCAGCCCCTCCCAAAAGCAGGGAGCTGTTTTCAGGCAGCAGCACCATCCCACCCATTCCTGGGAGCCTTGCAGGACACCCCAGTGATAAAACCTTGGGGTTTGGGACTTTTGGTCACATAACCCCCCCAGAGCAGCACCTGAGCTGGAGACCGTGGGGAAAACAAAAACAAAGAGGTGCAAAATGGAGTCACCTTCTTTTCCAGCCTGCATCCATGGGATGAGACAAAAGAATGATCTGTTCCATCCCTCTGGATGAGCAGCCTGCTCCTCCTGCCAGCACATATCGCCTGCTAAATGCTTACCCAGCACCGGCAGGGGGGTGAGTAGGAGCAGCGAATTCCTTTGATAAGTTCTCAAGTCATAAAGATGTTTGACTCCTCATTTGCACGTTTCTCTTGGAATCGATCAAAGCGGAAAAGCTGGTGGGTAAAAATCGATAAGGGAGAACGGGTCTGTGGGAAGACGTATGGATAGAGCTGGGCAGGGGCAGGGCAATCAGTTATTGTGCTAATTGATGGCGGGATGATAACTCAGAATTGATCAGAGGCTGCCCGAGCTGATACAACTGAGTGGCCCCAGAATCCTGCTCTGGAGATCTCACTGGGGGATGCTCGGATCAGCTGCGCAGCTCCCAACCCGCTCAGCTGCAGGGGTTTAGTGACAGGGAAAAGCAGAACGAGCCTGGTTCTGGGTTAGATCCCTCAAAAAGCAGGACTCTGCTAATCACTGCTCCTGGTTTTCCAGCAGATTTCCACTGCCCTCTCCACCTTGCACGGCTTGGATCCAGGGGCTGTTGCTGTATCACCCACATTCTCCTCCACTGAGAAGCCCATTGAGGGTTAAGAGCAACCTCTGCCTCCCACCAGAGCCCACCAGGCATGAATAATTCACTGACACCCCTGTGGGCTGGAATTGGCTCTGTCCAAAGGAGAGAGGAGACTGAGGCACGGGCACAGTCTCATTCAGAGGATGGAGAAGAGCTGGTTGCTCCTGAACCTCGCTGCAAGAGGAGATCAGAGATCAGGAGTCGTGCACCAAAGCTGTTCCCATTTTTGCAGAGTGTTCCCAGCACTGCTGCTGTGGGATGAGACAGGAATCCTCCTGCACAGGTTTGACATTCCCAGTGAGTATTTCTGGACGAAACAGCTTGAACACCAGAGGGAAGCCTGCAGATCACTTTTTTCCTGAAGGTGTGTGATCAGATAAACCAGATTCAATCCTCCTGCTTGTGCCTTCCAGGTGGGAATTCCTATTTTTCATAGGGCAAACCGTGCTCCAATTCCCCTCCCATGCAGTTCCTTGAAGCAAATCATACTTTGGGGATAGTTTCTGGAAGATCTGCCCTGAAGCTGGATGGGAGGAAGGTCAAAGGCACCTCCATTGTAAAGCTCCAGCAGTGACCCCACAACATCAGTGCCAGACGACTTCCAGCACTGGGAATTCTGAAGACCAGGTAAGAAAACACGTCCAAGAGAGTTTAAACAAGGATCAGCCCTGGGGCAATGGGATGGCAGGTGACCAGGCAGGTCCTTCCAGTCCTGTGTTCCTTCCTTGGCCACAGGGAGCTGCACAGAAAGGGGCTCTGCAGGTGCCCAGGTACCTTGGGCTTTTCACTGCCCTGCAGCCAAGAAAAAGGAAAGGAAAAACAAATTTCTTGGTAACAGCTGTGTTTCCTTAACAAACAACTGTTCCCTTAAAACATCCAGGATGACGAGTTGACAGTAATGAAGTAACATCTGTCCAATCAGTGCACTTTTTGGCAGCTCTGCAGCCTCTGAGTGAACGTTCCCTAATGCTCACCAGACACTCTCAGCACCTGCTCTGCACCCCCAGCCTCTTAGGCTGCCTCCAAATGCAGAACAGATGTGAGGGCTGAGATAAAAAGCTTCCCTAAACAATCTATCAGTCTAATAGCATTGATCAGACAAAACTATCCTGGAACATCACTTGCTTTGCTGCAGGCACCTTCCACCTTTCCTGGGCATCAGCCCTGCTGTTAACCCTTGCAGGGGTGCCAGGAGAGAGGGTTGGGGCTCTCAGGACCTGGCAGGGTCCTGGGAGGTCCACAGTCTTGTTACTATTAGTCCTGTGAACTATTATTATTAATAATAGTCCTGTTATTATATATTAATAAGTCCTGTTAATAATAGTCCTGTTGATGATGATGATGATGATGATGATGATGATGATGATGATTATTATTATTATTATTCCTATTATGGATTTTTAGGCATGTGTGGGATTTTTGGGGTGTCCTGTGCAGAGCCAGAAGTTTGTCTCAATGATTCTTGTGGGTCTTTTCCACCTCAGGATAATTCTGTTGATAATTCTGCTGCAGCACTTAGGGGTGGATGTGAATTCTGCAAGGCTCTGCAGTGGGACAGAAAGGATGCACCCATGGATGCATCAGCTCCAGGGCAGCTCTGAGCCTGAAAACACAAAGAAGGGCACATCAAGAGAGTTGTTTTCCATGGAGACATGGGGATGTTGTTGGCATTGCATATGGCACTGGGGACACGGCATATCCAGTGCAGCTTGTTCATGGCAAACGAGCAGGGAGGGCAGTTGTGAAATTCATCTTCTGAGGGGAAGCTTGTCCAAAAATGCCCAAAAATGTGAAATTCACCTTCTAAGGAGCCATTTGTTCTGTCTGCCCCAGCGCAGGGAAGAGCAGGGCTGGAAGGATGTGCTCTGTGGATCTGGAAGGAGACTGTTGCCTGAAAGGCTGACCCGGAATAGAGACTAGACAGAGCAAAAGGAATAAAATAGGCATTTATTGATACATCTTGGGCAGTGCAAGAGCCTGGGTAGGGCTACATCCAAATCAAATCCAAGATGGATCCTCCATGAGTTTTTACACTTTTATATGTTTTGGTTCATCCACACATTTGTTCAACCACAGCCCCAGGCTATGAAATCTCAGCCCCCTGGCTTGCGCCCTTTCCTTCACCGTTGTTTCTGCTTTTTGGGTACCAGTTGTCATTGATTCTCTAGCTAGAAAGGAATTGTTTTGTCTAACTACTCTGTGAAGGGCCGGGAGCGGGGCCGAGCCGAGCCCGGCTGCGCTGAGGGCCCGCGGCCACGGGAGGGCGCGCGGAGCCCGGGAACGGCCGTGAGGGAGAGGCCGTGAGGGAACGAGCGTGAGGGAGAGGCCGTGAGGGAACGAGCGTGAGGGAGAGGCCGTGAGGGAGAGGCCGTGAGGGAACGAGCGTGAGGGGACGGCTGTGAGGGAGAGGCCGTGAGGGAGAGGCCGTGAGGGAACGAGCGTGAGGGGACGGCCGTGAGGGAGAGGCCGTGAGGGAACGAGCGTGAGGGGACGGGCGTGAGGGAGCGGCCCGTGAGGGGACGGCTGTGAGGGAGCGGCCGTGAGAGAACGAGAGTGAGGGGAGGCTGTGAGGGAGCGGCCCGTAAAGAGAACGGCCGTGAGGGAGAGGTCGTGAGAGAACAGCCCGTGAGGGGACGGCCGTGAGGGAGAGGCCGTGAGGGGACGGCCGTGAGGGGACGGCCCGTGAGGGAGCGGCTCTGAGGGAAAAGCCCATGAGGGAACGGCGGCATCGGGCCGGGCTTCCACAGAGCCCCGGGGCTTTCGGCTTTGCCTTCTCTGCTGCTTTTGGAGCAGCTGAACCATGAAGGGTTATGTTGGAGGGAGCCAAAAATCCCTCCGGTGCCACCTCTTGCCGTGGGTTTTTCATTGTGCCAGGTTGCTCCGTCCCCTCCTTGGGCACTGCCAGCTTCTCTGGGAATTCCAGCCCAGTATCCTCACCAAAGTCGCAGCCAGGAATTCCTTTCCAATATCCATCTAAATTCCCCTTTCCCAGTGGGAAGGCATTCCCTGTGTCCTGTTCCTCTGTCTCTGGTCCCAAATCCCTCTCCAGCTTTCCTGGAGCCCCTTTAGGCACTGGAAGAGGCTCTAAAGATTCTCTGAAAACTTCTCTGTTGGCTTCTCTCTTCCTGCTCACAGTTCTTTATACCTAACATAAGTTATTTAAACCTAGGGCACTTGTACAAGTAAAATAAATTAATTGATAAGAAGCCAGAGCATTAATTGGCACACCTGCCTTTTAAAACTCACAGGAGTTCACTGATACATTCCGGCTCACAGCACACCTGTGGACATACTGTGATATCTTCAGAGCTGGAAGGAAATTTTATATCAAAGTTAAATATCCTGCCTGAGATCTGGGACAGCCCTCACAGGCTGGCAGCAGAGCATCTCCCATGTCTGCCATGATTCCAGCTACTCTGGGGACAAAACCCTGGATTTGTTGTCCCTTTAACACAAAGCCAAGATGAATTAGCAGAGGTGGAGGGTGAAAGGCCTGTCTGCAGGCTCTGGAGTCAAATAGAGGGGTCTCAGCTCATTTTGCATGAAGTGCAGCCAACTATAGCCTCAGCATCAAGGCTCAGGGCCATTGAGTTTATGTTCATTGATTTCACACCTTCACTCATTTGCCTTCCCTCTCCACAGTCCTTTCGTGCAGACAAATTTAAGGCCCAGCAGAGAAGGAACATCCTTAGCTGGAAAAATCAACTGTGGCAAATTCGTGATTAAAGTCAATCTTCCATGCACCTTTGTTTTACTGGGTGTTGTAAGAGATTAGACATTTATTTTATCCAGCTGGATTTTCACCCTGGGCACGCTGAGTTTTCCACAGGATGGATCAAATGGGAGGGAGGTTGCTGTGCTTTGCTCTCCTGAAGCCCAGTCCCACCAGCTGCACTCCAGACCCCTGGAAATACAGACCCTTAGAAGAGGATGCTGGGCAGGGATTCCTATATTTCTTTTTTGAGGCTGGAAATTGGAAAACAGTTGGAATTGGAATAATTTTATTTTGGGGAAAATCAATTGGCTGTGCAGGCACGTTTAGCTGAAGTGGAGGATATTGGTCCAGTGTTGCAGCAATGAGGGGAGCACCTCATCCCCCCATTTCTGGTGCTGTTTCTGAAGCTGTGGCCTCTTTCTGATTTGGTTGATTTGGGTGTCCCTGGGGCTCTCCACAGCAAACATCAGCTTCCAGCTCCTTTACTCTTTCTTCTTGCCCTATGCTGCAACCTGAAACTAGTCATTGCTTTTAACCCAGGAAAAAATACAATCTGTATTGTTTCCTGCATCCTCTCCAGTCCCCATTCTCTTTTCTCACTCCAGCACAGTTAATCCCGTTTATAAATTTGGCAAATGTATACATCAGGGCACTTCAGACACCAACCCTGAGCCGGTTTTGTTGGCAGCAGTGAGATTCTGGGCACTGTTCAAGAAGCATCTCTGAGCTATGGGTCCAGAAGTGGGTACTGCTGGTATGAGCTGGGCTCATCCTTTGGGAAAAGCCTGACCTATCCCAGTTCTCCTGCAGGAGAGCCACAGGCCACCTCTGGGCTTTTTTTATCCCACTGAAGGAGTGCAGCCCCAGCTGTGAGCTGGATGAGGCATCTCCTTCCAGGCTTTGTTTGGATGAAGCTGCTCCCAGCTGCAGTGTTTGATCTTTTCCAGGTCTGAGGAGATAAGAGTAGGATCCTCAGGGAGTTGGGAAATCCTCCCTGCTCTGCAGAGTGAGGTGAACACTCTGTGCAGGGACTCTCAGGGGAGGGGTTGCTTTTCTTACAGTCCCATAAATCACAGCTCCAAGGCTGCTCTGTCAGAAGGGAAAAGCAGGGAAGGGTCAGTGGGGCAGTTTTTAACCTTGGATCACCTGGAGAGCTGGGAGTGTGCCCTGGAGTGGCAGAGCTGGGGCTGTGTGTGCCAGTGTGGGACCTGTTCCTTCATTTCTAATTGGCAATTAAGAGCAGAGCAGGTCAAGGAAAATGTCTACAAAGTCATCACACCTTCCCCTAGAAAAAATCTTCTCCCTTGCTAAGTAGAAAGGGAGAAGAAAGAGGAGGAAGAGGTGACTTAGGGGAGGAAGGATATTCTGGAGTAAGGAATGCCCAGGTTGGCACCACTGTGAGCCCCACAGAGCATCCTCCTCATTCACAACCACCTGCATTGGGGAAAACAGTGACCAAAACTCCTGCAGACATCATGGCCTTTGCTCTGTGTATCCCACAAAAATGTGCTTTTATCCTGGAATAACGGGGGAGAAAATCTGTGGTTTCATCCCTGGCGTTACACAAGGGCTAAAAAGCCCCTTATCTCTCATACCCATAAATGGCTGCTGTTCTTAGGGCTTTGGGAGCAGGGTGACCTGCTTAGGGGTGATTCATGCAGCCAGAGCAGCAGGAATTCCTCCTGAAAGCTGTCCTTCCCTCAATCTGCTTTTTGCCATGTGAGTAACAGGGAACCTCAGCTCTCTGTTATTAATATGCCATCAGACCATATGCTCTCAGCCTCAGCCCATATGTATTTTTGAAAAGAACCACCTGTGAATAATTCTGCCGCCTCAGAGGAGTGAGTAAAATCTGCTTTGCTGTGTGTGTGCTGTGAAGGGAAGGAGGACATCAGGTTTTTAGGGAGTTTGTAGGAATTTCGCTGCCTTTGGGCCCTCCCTGCTGTGCCTGGGAGGTTACCTGCTCCGTGTGCCATCAGCTGTGCCACCTCAGCCCTGCACAGAGCAGCCCTGAAGAAGAGGCTGCTGTTGTTTTGTGGGGAATGGAGGGTTCTGCTGCTCTCAGGTTATTTGAGCAGCTGCCCCGCTGGGATTTCAGCGCTGCCGGTGACTCACCTCCGCTGCCAAGGACAAAGCACAGAGCCAGCGGGGACGCCAAGGGTGAGAGCCTGCCCTGCTCAGGGGTTACCCCAGACAGGCACAGCTGTGTGCCTCGGCCACAGGCTGCTTTTTATTTACCTCTGGTTTTAAAGGATGTCAGATGGAGATTTGCAGGGCTCTCAGAGCCTCTCATCCATGCAGCCCTAAAGGGTATCCCAAAGACAGCTGTAAATCCCCCATTTTCTGAGGGTTAAATCCCAGGCTGAGCTGCTGGGGATGGACAGACCCATCCAGAGGGGCAGCTGCCGTTTGGAAAGAAACTTCACCTTTTTGGTTTCAGGGCAGCCAAGGCGTTATAGCCACAGTGACCACGGGCCAGTGAAAGTCTGGAAGTAGCTATTGTTTGCAGATGCAGGAGAAAATATTTGCTAAGCACGTAATGAATCAGTGTTTTAAGGGATTGAAACCACATGCCTGTGTGGCTGATGTGTGGATTTCTTCACGGTAAAATGTTAATGAAAAACTTTTGGGTAAGACAGTTCCAGTAAGCCACATAGCCCGAGCCTGTGTGAGGCTGGGAATGCAGGAGAGAGGGGCAGATTTAAAAACAAAAATGCTGTGAGTACAACAGAGGAGTTGTTTCCCATCCCTTTCATGCCCTGCCCGTGCTCTCCTCATTCCCCTGGCACACAGGTGGCAAAGGCCAGGGTAATTCCTGTCCCTTGCAGGGCACTGCAGGAGGGAAGTGCGTGCATGTGGAAACCCAGCACCTTGGATCCCTCCCCTCCGTCTGAGCAGCCTGGCTGGAACTCACAGAGGCTTTTCTCCCTAGCAGACGGAAAATATTCCTCATGGAGCCCTGGGATTTGACTGACACAACAATAATGTTCTCTCTAAGTGTGTGGGGCAGGTGAGAGAGGCTGTGCTGGGGATGCCCTGACTCCGACTCCTGGCTGGAGGCTTCCAAGCACACCAAGCTTTCCAAGTGGGATTGCACCTGAAGATTCGCACCTTTTCCAGCCTGGAAGGAGCAGCCAGAGTGACAGTGCCTTGCTGAGGCTGTGCTGCAGCCAGTGCCCAGGTATTTTTCACCACAGTATGGTTTTGAGGGGTTAAAACTGCCCAGGAGCTAGACCCCAGCTTTTATCAGGGCTGCAGATTTGGGTTTAGGAGGAAAACCAAGCTTTTGGGCAAGCTGTTGGATTTGGATGCTCACTGCATCCAGTCAGAGGAGCCATTCAGAAAATCAGCAACTCCAGATGTGCTCCTGTGCTCCCAGCACACAGTCCCAGTTCAAAGGGACGTGGTGCCAGGGATGTCACTGGTGCTGTAGGGACAGCAGCATCACCAGCAGGCACTGAGCTCCCAGCCATCCACCAAATGCCAGTTTGGGCAGGAATAAGGCAAATTGCTGCTTCCCTGTGTCATCCTGGTCACTCAGTAAAATCAGAGAATGGTTAAGTTTGAAAAAGAGCTCCAAAGATCACACAGTCCAGCCAAGTCCTTCAGTGTATGTTTAACACCAAGTCTACCCAAGATTCAGTTAAGCACAGTTGTTTATTTTGGTGCCTCAGTGTGGCTCAGGCACCAGATGCAGTTGCTGTGTGTGCCATTCCCTTTTAGCCTGCTTTCTTTTATCATTTGGGCAGCAAATGCTTGCTCAACCCCATTCTGCTCCAGCTGCAAAGCTTCACTCCTGCTCTTAAGAGAAATTAAGAAGTTGTATGTTGTGCAAACAGAGTGTGCCATGTGTGGGATGAGAGTTTCATTCATTTGTTTAGAAGAAAGAAAGGGAAAAGCAAAAGAGCCCAGTGCCACTAAGAAAACAGAAATTGGGAAATAAAATTTGAGTGAAGATCATTTCAGGCCCACTGGGGTTATGCATCATGTGTCAGGGTCTGGAAGGGAAATGGGTTTATCAGATCCTTTGCCTTTTGTACAGATAAAGGAAATATTTCCTTACAGAAGAACACCATAAAGTCTGGCACCAAAAGTCTGTCTTGGCTTGGTGGCAAGAGTACAGTGTGGGGGTTTGGTCCACAAATGTGGTGAAAATCCATATTCCCAAGCAGAGAAGCTGTACAAGGCAAAGTTTCCAGAGCAGACCTGACCTTTGTTTATGAATCACTTAAATCATACATTTAATGTAATGCAGAAGGATTAACCCAGTACAGATTTTTGAAAGGAAGCTTTAGAAAGATCACACTCATACGTTGTGGGGGTTTTTAGAGCAATGCCTCGATTTAATCTATGTGGAAGCTATTGTTTAAGCTGTTAAATTCCATAGGATTTCTCACGGGATTGAGGATGAGTGAGAGGTGGGCAGACAGCTGATGAGCAACACTGACTATTCATTCCAGCTGCTGTTTTCTCTTCAAGGCCTCTCTTCAGTGGGGGCAGTCTTAAATGTCACGCCTCAACCAAGGAACAGAGATACTTCCAGGTCCCCTTTCCTGCTGATCTCACGTCTCCACCAGGGACACCTTAATTACAAACCCTAGGAGCAGTAAGCCCCCATCCCTGCAGCCCCCCTGCAGCAGAGGCTGTGCTCTGCTCCCTCTGCTCCCTGCCCAGCCTGTTTACAGCAGCCTCCCTGCACCAGCGGTCAGAGCAAAGGGAGGAGCGGGGTTTTGGCTTTAGGGCTCAGCACCAAAAATAAAACTCTCTGCTGCAAGCCAGGCAGAGCTGGGAACCTTGAGCAAGGCTCCCGCCCAAGCAGCCAGACGAGCTTCCTCGGGTGGAAAATTAGAGATGGGCACTGAGCAGGCGTGGGCGGAGGGGCGCTGGTGAGGGACTCACAGCAACCGAGGCTGCCCTGACACAGACACGTCTGGGGCTCCTGTCAGCACAGCCCAACACTGCTGTGAGCAGCAGCAGGGCCTGGGGGCTGGCCAAGCCCAGGCAGGCTGGGGGAAGCCCTGGAGGTAGCAGGGAGAGCCATGGGGGTGCTTATGGAGCCTGTGCTGCTGGCTGGACCAAACATCTCTGAGCGTGGGCACAGGGTGCCCAGAGAAGCTGTGACTGCCCCTGGATCCCTGGGAGTGTCCAGGCTCCAGGCTTGGAGCAACCTGGCATAGTGGAAGGTGTGGAAAAGGATGGACTTTAAGGTACTTCCAGCTAAAACCATTCTGGGATCAATCTCCCACAGCCTCAGGCAGTGCTCTGTGTAGCCCACCTATGATCAACCTCTTTCCTTCTGATACTGACCCATATTGTTTTGATTTTGGCACCTGGCCTTTGCCACTTCTGCTTGGAAATGGTGCTCCAAGACCATTTGGTGTCAGCAGCTTACCCAGTGACAGCAGGTGTGTCTCTGCTCAGATGTGTCCCCAGGATTCTGCCCCTCCATCTATCTCTTCTGATGGCCCAAGAAGCACACACAGCTTTTGAAAGCCCACAGAGTGACTCTACAAATTCATATTTGCAGGAAAACATTAATGTTTGCCTGTGGTGTCAGAACAAGATAAGTGTCTGTGCAATTAAGAAACAGCTGTTGCTGGCAGCTTGCCCCAACCAGTCTCAACAAGGAGCAAGACAGGTAGCCTGGTTTTATCAGACTCTGGGATCCCTTTCCAACCACCCCGGTGTGTTCCCAGCAAGACAATAAACCAAATATTTCTATTTGATGTAGGAATGGCCCCTTGGTTTGGGGCCAGAACACAAGATTGAGTTGTTCTGAGACAGAAGGTGCAGTGGCGAGGGCAGCGTTTCCCCAAACAACACCTGGCAGCAGGGATTCCAAACAATGCTGAATCCAGGCCAAGCTAAAGATTTGCTGGAGCTGATAGTGATGCGAAACGAGGACAGGTGTGGCCATATTTCCAAAATTGCCCACGGCCAGTGTTTCAGGAACTTGGCAGCACCTGGCTGGGACAGATTTTCTAAGGAGGTCAGCACCCAAGATGAGGAGCCAGCGTGAAAACCTGTCCCAGAATCTCTAGCTGAGAAATACATACCTTGAGGCTGGCACAAATGTTTCCCCACTGCAGCAGGAGCAAGAAGAGCTCAGACCCTTCTCCAGCCCTGGACACAGCCTGGCAGTGCTAACAACCTCTCCTGCTCCCAGCCAGAGGTGAGTGAGGAATCTCTTCAAGTTATCCTTGACTCAGCTCATGGTCTGACAGCAATTTCTGACACTTCTTGAATAATACCTGTGCAATTCTTTTTTTTTTCTCTCTCTACCTTTTCTCTTTTCTTTCACTCTTGATTTTTTCTGTAGTTGGCTTTAATTTCCAAAGGGTTATTGTGTGGTGGTGTGGAGCATTCCCAGATGGTGCTGGGAGCTGCACAGACACCTCTGTGTGTCCTGCTGTCCCTACCCAGGGCTCAGGCAGGGTGACAGCTCCTCTGAGCCAGAGCAGGATGCCCTGAATGAAGAGATGCCTCCAAACCACCTCTGTCCAGCCTTGGGAGAGGTGGGAGTTGGATCCCAGCTCTTGCCATGGTTCATATTGGACTCAACCAAACCCAGACACCCATAAATTCTGGGAAAGTCTGGTTCTGAACTCTGTGGCTTGGACTCTTCTTTAATTACAGGTCACTGCTAAAGCTGGTTGGAAAATGTTAAATATATTCTCTGCAAAAATGGTTCTGCTGTTAAAATTTTTTCACGGATTTTTTGTTCCTTGGTTCTTGTAACTTTTTATTGAGGGCTCACATACATTGAGCTGTCAGTTTTTCCACTGAGCTTCCGTTTTTCCAACAGAGGAACAGATTAAGTGACAGAAAATCAAAACCCTCCTCGTGTGCATTTTTGTCCGAAAACTTGGAAAATTCCAACCAAAACAAAGAAGAACTTTAGCCAAGAGCCATTTTTGTCAATGGAGTGCTCTGTGAGAAGCCAAATTGAAACCAGCCCTGGACACAAAGCTGAACTGGCTGCATCCACAAAGGGCTGTGGGAAGGAGTTATCCCCAGCACTGGCTGCTCCCTAATGCTGTGCCCAGCATGTTTTCCTGCTGAGAAACCCCACTGTGCAGCTGGAGGGGCTGCAGGAATCCCAGGAGGGATTAACCCTGTGGATGTGGCACCTGGGGACACGGCTCAGTGTCCCTTGGCAGTGCTGGGGGAATGGTTGGACTCAGTGGCCTTGGAGGGCTTTTCCAGCCCGGTGATTCTGTTGTGTTCTCTGCCAGCTCCTCCCAGCCTGTGCCCCTGGCTGCCATCTCCACTCCTTCTCTGTCTGTAGAGGAGAAGATTTTTCTCTGTTTGCTGGAGAAAGTGCAAGTGGTGCCGTGGGCAGGACGATGATCCAAAGGGACGGATGTTCCCGGGAAGCGAAGGGTGTGGAAGGAGAATTTCTGCAGCGCGTCAGTGGAAAAAAAATCAATTAAAAATTAAAGAAAGAAAGCCAAGTGTCTTAAGCAATGGTGCTTCCTGCAGAGCCAAACAACAGTGAGGACAACCACCTTTGGGAATTGGTGATGTAGAAGAGCTCTTCTACCGGGGGAGGAAGCGAGGAAGTGGGAGGAAGCAAGTCAGCAAGGCAGGCCAATGCTGCTGAGCAGCCTGCCCATTGAAGTCTGCATTTTATTATTAGAACCTTTATTATTTGTATTGTGGCAGCATCAAGTGGCCCCAACTGGAAGAGAGGCTCATTGTACAAGGCACTAAACAAACATGGAATAACAGGCACTCCCTTCCCCATGGGATTTGCTGGCAGAGAAGACACACAGAGGACCACAGCGGACAGGAAATTGTCATTAAGGGCATTTATTGTGAGTGTAACTGCTAAGGACAGTCTCCCACCACCCCTATTCCCGTGGAGGGCCTGATCCAAAACCTGGTGGAGTCAGTGGAAGTGTGGACATAACTCAAACCAACATTTATTTGTGCTCCCTTCCTGCCTGTCTGTCCCCACTGCTCCTTGATATGCAACAGTTCTGGTTTCCAGTCTGGATACAGATGCAGCCTTGAGATGGGAGGGACACATTCACACTCCTCCTGGAGCTGGCAAATCTAATTTTAGGTTTGTCAGCCTTGGTTAAGTCCTTTTAAAGACTGACCCAGGAGGGAAAAGCCAAGTGTGCAGCTGTGCAGAGGCCACGCACAAGGACCACGAGTCTCTGATTTCCCTGGCCTTCAGCTTTATGAACTGGGGATTACTGCAGCAGCCTTGGAAGGGAAACTTGAGATACATCCAAGGTTGACAGATCTCCCTGGATTAAGGTCACTTGCTTTAAAAATCAATTTTTTTTCCACATATGTAAGTGGCGGGGACTCACTGTGTGCATCTCCAAGGAAAGTGGGGCAGGAAAGCATATTCTCCATGGACTCCAATGAAAGTCCTTGTGCTGCCAGATGTGTGATAAATAATAGTTCCAATTTACTCCATTTTTCATGCCTTTATTTTAGTTCAGCTGACTGGGACCAGAAGTCCAGGCCTGGCAGATGATGAGCACTTTGAAATCCATTTGAAACAATGGGAGCTGCAGAGGCAACAGTTTCAGTGGATGGTGCTTAAGGCAGGCATCATTCTCTTTTTCCAAAATCCTACAGTGGGCCACAGCAGCAGATTCCTTGCCTGTCCATAATCTGGCTGCTCTGGGACTCACACAGATGATTGGATATTCCCAATGCTGCTGCTGGGCCTGACAAAAAGTCTCTGCACACAACCCAGCTGAAAAAAGTAAAATCTAGTGCTCCAACACTGCTCCCTGTGCAACGAGTGGGAGTTTTGCCATTTGCCATGGGCAGGATGAAGGCTGTTGTTGATGGAGGTGGAACAGAGCTACTCAGATCTCAAGGAGAAGAAATGAAATGTGCTGTATGAACTCCAGCCTGTGTCACTGCTGAGTGAGGGGCCTTCATCTGTGTGTGGAACACGTCCAGGGGTCCATTGCCCACTGGTGTCCCCAGAGAGGTGACAAAGAGCAGCAAACACAGCAGCTTGTGCCCAGGTTTGTGGCAGCTCTGAGAACAGGAAACTCTTCAGACAATTGTTCAGAGAGGTGTAGGCAGGGCACCATTTGTGGGCAGAGACTGAAAAGCAAAAAATCTGCTCCAGCCCAAAGTGACCCCAACCCTTTTGCTGTGTGTAAGGTGTCTTCACCTTGTCTCTGATCTTGACAATGCTTATTTTTCAGAGAAATACTTATTTTGGTACTTAAGCATCAAAATCAAGCACTCATCAGTCAAGTTGTCAAAAGTGGAAGTGCCCTGAAAAGGGAGGATGCTCCCTGAGTCTGAGTTCCTGTGCCCCTGTGTTGTGGTGTTACTCTTACTCTGCCTCTGCAGTTTTCCTCCTGGAGCTCCTGTCTCTTCCCATGTACCAACTTGCTCAGTGAACCATTATTTACCCTCTTTTCTTCCTGGTTGTGCAATGTGAGCCCCCGTGCCTCACTTGCTGCTCAAATTCAAATCCTGCTCCCAACACAGAATTATTCATTTCCTTGGGAGTGCTCTTGGGGCACTGATGACAGGCAGTAGCAAATTTTATTCTTCACATTCCCCTGTGAGGTGTGGGGGTGGCATTTGCTTGGGTTCTAGATGACATTTGAGGCAGAGAGAAATCACATTTAAGGGTATTCAGCAGCTCTGGGTCTGGATGTGTGAGCAATCACGGCCCCTTCTTAAATCCCCACTGTCTTCAGATCCCCTCAGGAACTTGCTGAATGCAGAATGCATATTTAGTGATGATCTGGGAATCTTTCATCCAACTGACTTGCCTAATTCCTCTCAAAAATTCTGTGGTGGAGACAAGGATTTTACAGACATTTTTCCCAGGTTGGTTTTCAGCTGCATTAACTGCTTCTCTTTCTGATTTCCTCCTTAATTCACTACATGCTTCTCATCTCCTGCAGCAAATGGAGCAGGAGCTATCAGGTTATAGCTTCCATCACCTTTATTCACCCCTTAATAAGGTCTTGCTTGCATGCTGATAGAAAGTGAAGACAAGGACGTGGCAATAAAATCTGTGATGAATGTTTTTGTGGGGGTCAAGTAAATTGACAGACAGGTCATCAGGTCTGTGTCTTCTCTGGTTCCTTCCAGAATGGTTTCACTTGTCAAGGCAAACCAGACTATGGCAAGCCTTTGACGTGAAATTTTCAGCTCAAGTGATGAAAGTTTGGCAAAGATTTCAGCAAGGCTTGGCATCAGGGCAGAGCTGCAGCCTCAACTCTGAGAGCCACGTCTGACTGCTGGAGTGACCTCATAGGGTTTTGCAACCAAAGAAAGTGAGATGAGACAGTGATATTAAAGGTATTAAATCATTAAAGATTGCAGAGGTGGTAATCTTTGGTTCAAAGGCTGGTGGAGATGCTGGAGATAGGGCTGAGCACTGCATCCATCAGCTGGGACACAGCCATGCCTGGGGCTCTTGGCCTCTACATCACTGAGATTCCCCAAGAGAAAACTGGGCTGAAGCTCTGCAGCTCTCTTTCATTTCTTATGA
This sequence comes from Oenanthe melanoleuca, assembly GCF_029582105.1. Classification (NCBI taxonomy): domain Eukaryota; kingdom Metazoa; phylum Chordata; class Aves; order Passeriformes; family Muscicapidae; genus Oenanthe; species Oenanthe melanoleuca. Next base: position 1,538,252 of record NC_079344.1, on the reverse strand, counting down.
TGGATTTCTGGGTGTGGAAGTAGTTTATAACTAAGATGGAATCCCTCCCATGTAGCTTTTAAAAATAAACAGGCCTTAAAGGGAAAGCTCTGCTTTGGCAGAAGTGGGGCTGGCTTGAGTCAGGGACCCTGTTGTGATCACTGAAGTGAGGGGGTAGGAAAGGAAACGTGGAAAAAGCTCTGCCTTGAAAAAGGGACTCAGGGAAGAGGGTGTGTTGAACATGGGGGATGGAATCATGGCAAGGAGAGCATTCCAGTAAAGGAAATGCTCAGGAGATGCTGGTGATGTGCCTTGGCTGTGTGCACCTGCAAAAATCAGGGAAAAGCTGCGACACAAAACGGGGATGTGATCAGAGGGCAAAGGTTCTTCAGCTTCAGGGTTTATCAGTGTGGGGCTAAACTCATTACCAAGCCTAAAGCAATGGCTCTCCTGCTAGTGAAAAGTGCTAATCACACACCTCCTTGATCCTGCAGATCCCAAAAAAATGGAATAACCCCTTCAAGGCTCTTCTGTGCTCCCCTCTGGATGGGAAAACACTGCCTGGTTCAGCTTTGCATCAGCACAGCTCTTCCCTCAGCACATCCTTTGGGACAGGTAGGATTAATATCCAACAGCTCCTTTTAATTGCTGGGCAATAGGGAAATTTTAACCACTGGATATATATTGCTGTTAAACTTTTCCTCTAAAAAGTCTCCTGTTTAGAGAACAAAGTAACAGCCATCCCTTAGTCTAATATATTTAAACATCATGATAAAAGTCCTCTCTGGGGAATTTGACAACACACTATTCTACCAACATTATAATGGATGGTTTTCTTCTTTTAAATGCCTTGCCATTAAAGTTTAACGAGCAATACTTACTTTCATTCTAAACTTATTTTTCTCCTTGACAGATTGGATACTTAGTTTGGATTTGTTAACATTGCTGGTCATAAAAATGTCTGCTTCAAAGAAACTGATAGATACTGTCCTTAGGAATTTGGGCTTTGATGCCTTACTTGATTTCCATGGCAAAGTAAGTTCATACTTTCCTTTTTGGAAAAAACTAGGTACTGTACAGAGCAAGCTGAGAACCTCATGCCCCTTTTTATTAGCCTGAAATTTCAGTTTATATCAACCACAATAGGCTGTGTAGCTCAGAAAAATCCTAACTCAGGACTGGACTTTTTACCAGTGAGGGGGCATTTGTGGAATTTCTGATGTAGTTTGACTTTCTCTCTTCTAATCCTTTAAGGATATGTACCAAGAGTAACAAGAAATGAAATTGCAACAAAGGCAATCACATCTTTACGTCAGGGTTATTTATGGCATCACACATCTTAACCAAAAGCTTGGTTAATGTCCTTCATAGTGTTTCCAGCCCTGATGGGTTTACTTTCAATCTCACAGTATTAGTATTTATCTTTATTGTGAAGTTTTCTTCCAGAAATTCTTGCCATAGGTTTGGAAAGGGAAGGCTCACCTTGTGAATTCTTATGCTTCAAGACAAGTACACATTTATTTTGAACCTTAAACCAAAAGAAGCTGAAAAGAGGGAGGGATGAGCCTGACATGATTTTTTTTACATTCAATTTGTCCTTCCTCTGACATATTCAGACTCTCTTAGAAGAGTCTCTGTGATCTTGACAAGCCTTGTGCTTCAGGAACAAACATGGGAGGAAAATCTCCTTGACCCCCTTAGAGCCTGATGCCTGAGAGTGTTGTTAAAAGTTTCAGCAGAGAAACAAAGCCAGTGATTCAAAGACTTGCAAGAAATATTCACAGGGGGGCAAAAATGCTGAGCAAGGACATTCAGAATTTCTTTATCATTTCCTTCCAACAGCTGCTGTCGTTACCCTCTGCTCCAGAGCTGAGCTGCAGCACCTACTGAGGAGCTTTTCCTAGCTCAGACAAGGGCAACAGGCAGCACTTGGGATTTGGAGACACTGGCAAAGAAAAAAGCAGCCCACAAATAGCCGGTAGAAAGCCCTACAAGATCGCAGCAAACATTTCCTAATTTACTGCAATGCCAGAAGATGAGTCACCCCAGTGTTCCTGTTGCATAATCTTCCCCACAGCTCAGGAGAGTGAAACCAGAGAAGCAAAGGTCTCACTGGGCTTTCAGTGACATTTATGTTTAGACTGAACTTTCAGTTAGGAAAGTGTGAGTTTTTCTCTGATGACAAGGGAGGGGGAACCGATAGAGTAAGGTGTTCTTTCGGAAATGATAAACTCCTGAGTGTACAGATCGTCATCTCCCTGAGCCCCCGGCCAGACCACGGGCTCCTCTGCCCTTCCTGACTTCCAGACAGCTCTCCCCATGCCATTGTGACCTGATCACCTTGTCTGGTCCCCGGGGAGCACAGCTGGGCCCTGAGAGCTGCAAAACCCCTCCAGACAAAGCATGGCCATCCCTCAAGGCTTGTTTGGCACGGGGAGGGATCTGGGGGCTCCCCAGACCTTTCAGTGGCAGCAGGAGGGCTGGAAACTCCTGACACCTGTTTGCTCTGCCTCAGCATCGTGCCCATGGTAGATCCAACCTTTCCCAAAGCAGCAGCATCTCCCAGGCATGAAATTCCACCTGGGAGAAGGGAGTCAGACAGGAGCAGGCAGCAAGGGTCACAGCTTCAGAGCCCCTGAAGGGTGTTACTTGTATATAACTGTGTACTTTAGGATCTAATCTACTTTTTATTCCTTAAAATCAAGTCAGGTGAATTAGGGAATGCTGCACATCTTCAGAGGAATGTCAGGCTGAGGGCTGCATTCCTGCTGGGCTGTGTTATCCCGGGTTGGTGCCTGGTGCCAGGCATTTTTCTGTGCTGATTTGGTGAATGTTGTTTCAGAGGAGCCGGTGTGAGCAGCACAGGAGTCCTCCACACCTCAGCAACTTTCAGCTCTCTGTTCCACCAGAGTGAACCAGGTTAGTTCCTCCTTCTGGGCACCATTACTACAGGCAATGTAATTTCTTCCCCTCTCTGATGAGAGTAGAAAAATTTCCTTTATTCAGCGAGACAAAAAAAAAAGGGCCAAGTATTCTGAGGGTAGTTTTGTTTTTCTCAGCATTTCTGTGGGATTTCCAGTGCCATTTCATGCCCCCCTCCCTCTAGCTGATGACCTAAATGAGCTGCCAATGGCCACAACCATGTGTTGAGTGTTTGTATGGAATAAATGCCCTTTTGGGAAGGGATGGGAGCTCTTGAGCACAGCCTGGGCTCTGCTGGTGCTGGTCCTGGTTCAGGGCAGGTTCAGGACCCTGGTTCCTCGTTCAGTGGGAATTTCTCCCACTGGCTCCTGCCCCGTGCTCTGCCCTGAACCAGGTCTGGGTGCTCCACCTGCATCCAAGCATGGATCAAATGCATCAAACAATCCACGGACGTGGCCTCGAGGAGGAGAGCAGGAGATCCCCAGGTGATCAATAACAGCTGCTCGAGAGAGCCACGGGTAACCCTGAAACCAAAGAGGCTCTAGGGTTTGAAAACAAGCTCAGTCCCACGGGGAGCACTGAAAGCCTGGGGTTAGGCTGGGTGAAGTGAAGGTTCCTGGCGTTTTTCAGCAGAGACCACAAAGCCCAGAGGCAGCTGCCTGTGGGTGAGAGAGGCTGCCTGAGTCACCAGCCTGCCACCATGGCATGGGAGCGAGGAGGGAAGCACTGCTTCATCCCTCCGAGCCAGGAGCAGGAGCACATGCCAGAAAGGGGAACAAAAACTCATCAACTCAACCACAGCTGTGGTAGAGAAAGGAAGATGGGGTTTCACAGCCTCTCTGCTCTCACATGAGGGCTGCAGAGCACAGGGAAGGAGGGCTGACCCCATGCTGCTCCCAGCCTGGCAGCATTTCCCAGGGCTGGGACCATTCCCCCATGGAGCTGAATGCTTGTGGTATTTGGATAAGGGTGAGGAGGGAGGCTCTGCCAGCAGGCAAAGGCATCGAGGCATGGCTGCTTCCTATGTCCCTAAAGCCATAACATTAAATGGAAAGCCATAAAGGACAAACTGAGTGACTTGTGGAGGTACAGGTTTAGCTGACAGCCTGAACAGAGAGGGAGGAAAGGCCTGTGGGGGTGAAGATGATGCTGAGACCACTCTGATCTCCTCTGCACAATACAGCAAAAGGGAAATCATGAATATACAGTGATTTAGGATATACCTGAGAGGCCATCATTCCTACCATAAATGATTCCTGTCATGCTCTGTGCACTGCAGGTCTCCATAAACAGGATTGTGGCACAGCTCACTCAGAGGTACAAAGTGGTTTGGAAATGATGGGGGTACCAACCCAAAAGGAAACTTTATCAATCATAGATATTCTGCATGAAAATACTTGTGTGGTTTTGGGAGGGTGGGAAGGAAATGTCATTTTCAGTGCTAAGCTTGAAGCAGGTGTTTGTGGCCAAGTTATTAAATGGTTTCTGATGGAAAGGCTGGCACCACCTTAACTGCAGCAATAGTGGCAGGGGCTGCTGAGGCTCTGGCACTCACAGCAGCTGGGGCTGCAGAAATGGGAAACAGCCTCTTGTTTGTTCCTCATTCTGAAGCAGGGAGGACATATGTGCCTTCTGTGACACAGCCCCTTCCTCTTGTATCCTCTAATCTGTAATCTTCAGTATCCTGTTGTAACTGGAAGTTAAGATTTCAGCTTCATAAGGCTGCCTGCACACTGGGGGGATGAAACTGAAGCAGGGTATTGATGCACATCAAGTTCAAAGTCCTGCAAAGCAAATACGTGTTCAAGTATTCACTCAAATCCATTCTGTACCAAGAAAAAAAGTATAAAGATGATTCAGTGTTTTGATTTAAGCATACACTTAATTAATTCAAAAATGTTGTGCCCAAGGCCTGCTCCATAAGTGTTATGAGATGTTCCTTTTTACAGAAGATCTTTTAGAAAATTCTCTTTGCAGAGTCTCATATTATTCTGTCTTAATTCATTACAGGCTAGACTTTGCCACTTCCATTAATGCAAAACCATCCCTTCATGTCGAGCTGAAAAGAGCTAAAAGCAAAAATCTAATTTAACCCTTAAAACAGGCAGAGGGTTTGGAAGGATCTGTTCCCAGAGAGGAGGCTGTGCCTGTGCTCTGTTTGATCTCTGCTAACTGGGGAGTGTTCAGGCCTGGGACACACACTGTTCACTGGAAATCAAATTGCACCCTGTCATAACAGTCTATTAACAGCCCTGAATTTCTGCAGAACTTCACCTCTTTGCTAGAAGATAACATTTCTCTTTCCTCCCAAGGATAAAATAGCTTCCTTTCTTGCAGCCCTGCATATAATGGTGCTATTGCTTGACAGGGATGTCAACTTCCCTTGACTATTAAGGAGAGGGGAAATGTCTTTGTTACACATTTCTGTTCTCCTTTCATCCTCTTCAGAGAGGCCCCAGCTCAATCTAAACAAAATAAAGCCAGGGTATCAGTTAAAAACAAAACCATTTTGAAAACTCTTTGATCTCCCTGGCTTCCTGTTAAATATACAATCGACTTTTTCTCCACATCCTCGACCACTACAGATCTGATTTTCTCTGCAGTTTATATTGACTTTGGCACCACACATTAACATATCATTGGCTATAAAATCCCTTAAAGGCAAGGAAATCCAGCCCCTCCTCAGCTTCACCTTTGCCTCTCTGTGTTCTCTCTTCAGTGCTGCCACCCACCTTTCTGTTTGTGCACAGGGACCCTGAGGTTGGAGCCTGTCTGTTGTCAGACTCCTGGTTGTGACTCCTGTCTGTCCATCAGCCCCTGTCCCCAGCCCAGCATCTGGAAAAGCCCAGCATCTCTCTTCCTCTGGATCTGCACATCTTTTGCCTGTCCTGCCCTGCTCCACCTGCACTGCTACCAGGAACTCTGTTGGCTTTGGTCTCCTCATCCTCACCCCGTTGTCATTTGAACAATCCATTGTCTTTTTCCTTTTTTTTTTTTTTTTTTCCTTTGGGAGGGTGACAATGGATGGATGGCAATGGGACAGTTTGCTGTCAGTTTTCTGCTCCTTAAATTCATCTCAACTGTCCAGTGTTCATCAGTTTTGGTGTGTTAATGACTCAGACAACATTTATTAATGATTTAGCTGAGGAGGGAGTTCTATCTGATAGAGATGAATAGACTGTAAGGTATTTAGGTCTCACTGTACTCGTGCAAAGCACTGCACATAATCTATGGAGTTCTACAAGTAGCAACAGGAAGTTTAATCCTCTGTACTGGCAAACTGGTGACTTGGTCTCTTCCAGCATTAATTACACTGAAGAAATACCAAACGTTGTAGCTTTCAGGACTAACTGCTCCATTAAGTGTAGCATTTTAAGCAAGAGAAATGTTTGCACACAATGGAAAGACACATAATGTTGCTCCATGCACAGATCAGATAAATTGTTCTGTAGTTTTAGTGACAGCAGAGACAAAAGGCTCTGTCTTCCCATTGTAGCAGCAACATCTGGGTGGCTGCCTTCACATTTCTCCCCTGACTTGAGGCCTGTCCACATCCCAAAAGCAGGGAAAGAACATTGTTTCACATACTCAGGTAGCCCCACAATGGGCCACGGCCCGAGGGGCTGGGAGGGTGTGATGGATCTGAGCTTTGCCATGACAGCACAGAAGTGGGGACTGAGTTTGCACACACAACAGGGAGATTTGCTGTCACAATAATGGATCTCATGGGGCTTTGAGTGGCTGATCAGAGAATTATTTCACAACTTGCCCCATTTCCCTTCTTGCTTCAGAGGTATTTTATAAAATGGAACTAGTACTTCATAAAATGAAGCCCATTTCATAAAATAAAGGGCCCAGAATATCCAAATTTCTCTGTAGAAGAGTCCCTCAGGTTACCAAGTTCCAACACAAGGCAGAGCAAAGACTGAACTCTCAGTTTCCATAAATCCACACAAACCCTGCCTTGCACTGCAGCAGCTTTGGCTCATCCTGCCTGGCAGGGCTCTCTACAGCTCAGCAGCAATGGTCCTTCTCAGGATTCTCCTTCCATCAAAGCCTCAATTGATGATGAAGAAATTACTTTGATTTTAGGTGTTCTTCCCTGCTCACAGCACCCTCACAGCCTCCTCCCCAGCCCCCTTTCCTCAGTCACCATGGAGGTCTGGTGCTTCAGACCCAGGAGATCCTCAGGTCACAGCTCAGGAGACTCTGAGGAAAGCTCACAATTCTCAGAATTGTCAGAAGACCTAAAAACAAGTTGACTCATTTCAAACATGCCTCAATCTCTACCTCAGCAAGCCTGAGTTAATTCGTAAGAAACAACCCAGAAAGCAATGCAAACCCCAAACCAAAAACCAGAGCTGCAGACAACCTTTGCAAATTGAGTTTCTAACCTGGCTTCCTTTCTTTCAGGAATGGAGCAGCACTTTAGGAAGTTCTGGGAACCCTTTGGTTTGTCAGTGCTGCATGTGGGCAGTGATGGCACAGCAGCTGAGAGAATCACTTCTCCTGAGGCAGCTTCACTGAAGGAAAGGTCGGCCATGAGGTCACTCCCTATGGAGCAGAGCTGAGGTATGGACCTGTTCATTGACCTTCATCCAGCAGCACATTCCACATCCCATAAGTGGGTAGCATAATGAAATTTCTGCCTAAAGTGATTATTGTTACTATTTTCTGTACTCTCTCATTATAAAAATATCCTTACTTTCAGGAGTTTGCCTACAAAGTTCAAAGGTTCTGGGCTTACACCACAATTATGTAATATTGCAAGGGATACTGAAAAATATATGTATTTTGAAATATGAATGTGTATGAGAAAATAAGGAATCAATGGACATTTAATAACTGAGATACAGCATCCTGGTTTTTTCAACCCAAGAACCTTCAAACTTCCCCCCCAAGCAGAGAAGTTCCCTACTCCTGGAAGTGTCCAAGTCTGGGTTGGAAAGGGCTTGGAGCAACCTGGGGATGAGCTTTAAGGTCTCTTCCAACCCAAACCTTTCTGGGATGCTGGGATTCTTTACAACCCCTGATTTCCTACCTGTGATGGGTTTTGTATCAGGCCCCCCAGAATAAAGAAGCCAGATCTCTTTTCCTCAGCTCCCTCATTGCACTGGAGGCATAAATTACATTTTACTTTCTGCAAGTTGGGGACAAACAACCAACAACTCTGGTGCCTTTGGAGTAGGTGGAGAAAAGAAGTGTGGCTGATTGTAAATAAAAGTTCCTGTCAGATCAACCTTGATAGCAGAGATAATGGCAGTGATCACACGGGAATAAAGAGTCAGGCTTTGGTTTAATCATCGTTCCCTACAGTTCTGCATGACTAAGTCAAATAGATGTTAGGTAACTGAAATGATCTCCTTGCTTTGCACTCCCCCCTCCAGCACCCACAGTTTGTTTCAGGGACTTTCAAATAGGTGAATCTATAAAGGACATCTGTGAGTGCTGATAACAGAGGACAGGGGTTTGTGAAGAGGTATCTGAAGTTAAGCTATGAAAGAGATTTCCTAAGGCAAGAAATAGTCCTAAGGTCATAAAAATCACATGTGCCTTTGAAAATTTCGATCCAGGCTGTACCCAGCTGCCTAAATTGGCTTCCATTCACTTCACAGGGTCTCTCTAAGTGCTGGAGCACGTGATTTTCAATTCTACTCCCAACAACTTGGGAGGGGAAAGACCACCAATATTGAAAAAAGGACTTTCATACATTACAGATAGCCTTGGAACCAGTGGTGTGACATTTTCATTTAAAAAGATCCCCAAAATCTCATCTCAAAACCAACAGGAAGCCTTATGCAGGCAGCCCTGAGGTTTGGTTTGAAATCTTGATCCAGAGCCAAGTTATGCTGGTTAGTTTATCCTAAAAGAAGGAATAAATGTGTAGGATCCTAATGGGAATCCTTAGAATCCTTAATTTCTTCAGTATCTCAGGTAAATTAAGAATTAATAATTAGTTGGACTTTCTCCACAGCTGTGGTTTCTTTTGCACTGTCCCCACCCCTCAGGAGTTCACTGCAAGCTCACACAGGTGATGTTCCTTAAATCCTGAACTCCCAGAAGGACAGAATTGCATCAGAACCTCCACTTCACTTCACCTCACCTCACCTCATCTCATCTCTTACCTGGGCCAAGACAAGGTAGGAAATATGACCCCTTTGACACACAGCAAAAGCTGATGGAGGGAAACATAATTATTTTAATTTATTTTCTCAATTTCAGACCCATTTGAACAGGTTTCACTCAGGAGTTTTCAGCTTTTGAGTTGGTAATTCTGCCTTTAGCCCCCACACCAAGCACTACTCTGTGTATTTAAACTGAATTTGATTTAAGTTTAGTTTTAATTTAGGGCAGCCTGCCCAGATTTCTTTCCCCTCTGCTGACAAACTTAGCAATGCTTTTACAGGGCCCTGAGAGTGTTTCAGCCTCTCTTGCAAGGAGCCTTCACACAAAGCACTTTATTTCTCCCCAGAACAAATAAACAAGGAGTAAACATCCCTCCTCTCACACACACAGAGCATTTCCTTGTCATTCTCTTCCCATTTGTGCCATTTCTACTGCCCAAGTAGGACTTGAGCTTTATGAAAATGTCATGAAAAGTCAAAGCTGCATTTTTGCAACAGTAAGGAACTCAAAAGGAAAAAAATAAACCCAAAGTTTTTTGTATGTTTACATGCACAGCTTGTGGACTCTCTCCAGCTCAGCTGTGTTTGAGGATCCCAACAGTAAAGGGACTGTGCTCTGTTCAAAATGCAGTGAAACCCCTGGAAGGGAAGAGCAGGCAGATTGTGGTGGTTAGATTTCCCCCTTTTTCATCTTGAAGAATGCACTTTCTTGGGTTACACATTAAACTGTCAGGAGGCAAAATCAACACCTGGGATTCCACACAGAGCTTGAAACGTTGCTCACAGAGCATGGCCATGCTGAGCTTCTCCCATAAATCTTCAAGCTGTTTCCCTTATCTGAGCAAGCTATGTATAAATATTAACATATTATTCATGGGCAAATAATTCCATGCCACTCCTTGCTGCTGCTGCCTTAAAGAGGATTCTTGGTTTAAATGAGAGTGACAGTCCCTTTGTGAGGCCTTTGATGCATTTTAGGTTAAAAGAATTTAAGAAAAGAGAGAAAAGGTAACTTAATTAAGTAAACCTCAAAAATGAAGAAGTGGCCTTTAACTGTTGGTTTTAATATAGGGGAGCCACCACCACCACATAAAAACTACTGACTAAACTCTATAGTAATTGCAATTAGTCAACTCCCACTTGCTTTGGGTGAGGTAGGGCTGGGATCCAAGGGATTTGTTCCCTGCTGTGTCGTGGATGGATGTTGTGAGCAGCCTCAAGCTCTGCCCAAGTTCAGCACAAACCATGCCAGGCACAGAGTTTGAACCTGATCAGGATCTCCCTGCAGTGCTGGGGGGTCACTTTGGCCAGGCTGGTTTCTGTTTTCCAAGACTGGTGGGATTGAGTCCTTCAATACAGGTGATTTTTTTCATTAAAATGCTCCTTGAGAATATCCCTTGTGCACAAGGAAAAGTGTGTTCCTCCAGAAGAGGATTCTTCCTGCACAGGGGCTGGACATGCCAGCAGCTGTGGACAAGAAGCCATTGCAAGTGGAATATGTGAAAACAGGAGCCTATTCATAAAAATAATGTATTTATATTTACTCCTTCAAAGCCTTTGCTCAGGAGCTTTTTTAAAGTTCAGCTGGATAGAAAATGCCCCTTCAAAACCAAAGCAAAGACTTTACCAGATGTGCCCTGGCAAAGAAAAGGGTGCAGACACAGCAAGGAATTCAGAAAGGACAGACAGTCATATATGGACACGGGAAAGGAATCTCAAATAAATGTTTGTGGCTGGGAGCTGGAGTTTTTGTGTTACCTGTAATGAGCCTCTGGTTTTGGGGCCTGGCCTATTCCTCTCTTTTTCCTGACTGCAGCTTTTGGTGCTTTTTGTACTACAGGAGACAGTGTGGAATTTCACCAGCACCTCACTCCCTCCAGCAACCAGAGGAGGGACACATCTCATGAGGACAGTTCCCTAAAACTGAGAATTTGGATTTTATTTCTTAACCCCATGAAATTCCAGGTTGCCAGAATGGACAGGGCCATGTTTTTGTGTGTGTGTGCAGTCACACTGAGAGCAGTCTGACAGCAGCTCCCTGTATGCAAAGTCTGGGCAGTGCTGAGCATGCAGGTGCTGCCTCCTCACACCTGGGTGTTGAAAATCCTCCACTCCATCCCTCAGGATATCAGCACATCCCACTGGGTGGCCACTCTAGTGACAGTTTTATCTCCAGCTTAATTAAAAGCATATTAATTTCAGGCTGTTAGCACATTTGGAAAGATTAGATCAGGCCTTATCCCAGTGATTGTGGTTCAGGAGAGGGCTCAGCCTCAGGAGGCTTTTGTGTCCCTGTGTGTCCCTTTCCTGTGCTCTGACAGCCAGGCAGGAAAGATGCTGTGGTGTCCTCATCAAGATGTTTTATTTTCTGACATGAAACTTCACAACCAAACAAAAAACTGTCCTCCAGACTACTGCCTTCTGTCTCACTTCACACATTGGACACTTGTAAACCGTGCCAGGAGTTCCCATGTAAGGGCCTATTAAGATTTGAAAGCCAAACCTCCAAAAAAAGGAGGAAAAAGCAGAGCTGGGGTTCCCTGTGCACCCTCTGAAGGTGTTTGTGAGATCTGAGCCCTGCCCAGCAGGATGGAGCAGGGCTGGGGCTCTCTGTGCCCCTCTGAAGGTGTTTGTGAGATCTGAGCCCTGCCCAGCAGGATGGAGCAGGGCTGGGGCTCTCTGTGCCCCTCTGAAGGTGTTTGTGAGCCCTGCCCAGCAGGATGGAGCAGGGCTGGGGCTCTCTGTGCCCCTCTGAAGGTGTTTGTGAGCCCTGCCCAGCAGGATGGAGCAGGGCTGGAGTGCCCTGTGCCCCTCTGAAGGTGTTTGTGAGCCCTGCCCAGCAGGATGGAGCAGGGCTGGGGCTCTCTGTGCCCCTCTGAAGGTGTTTGTGAGCCCTGCCCAGCAGGATGGAGCAGGGCTGGGGTGCTCTGTGCCCCTCTGAAGGTGTTTGTGAGCCCTGCCCAGCAGGATGGAGCAGGGCTGGAGTGCCCTGTGCCCCTCTGAAGGTGTTTGTCATGTTTGCCATGCCACTGAAGCACAGCTCGGCCGCTTCCCGTGCAGCTGCAAGTGCCCCGAGCAGCCCCGACCCCAGGGGAGCAGCCAGGGCCCCCCAGCTCCCTGCACACCACAAACACCCCCTGAGGCCCAGGCTGCCTCACATCCCACTGTGACACACCAGGGAAAACTCACATTTCCTGGGAGATCACTCACCTGCCCCAACATCAACACTGCCCAAGACCCGTAGGGTTCATAAAGGAAATAACGAGGGAATTGTTCTTTTCAGTGGATGATTTCAGTTCTTCTTCAGAGTAGCTCTGTCCTGTGCCCCAGATGGGCCGTGGGGGCTGGGGAAGGTTACTCAGAAATGGAAGTCAGAAGCAGGGAGGTTTTGGAGTGCAGGAATGGCCTGTCCAAGGCTCTCCAGCGAGGTCAGCTCTAGTTCAGGAGCGCCTACACAAATAACTGCCAGCAACTGGGAGAGTGCTTTAGAAGGATCACTCTGGACGTGCTGCTGCCTTGTATTTTTTCCTTAGGCAAGAGGTGCTGCCGTGGTAACAGAAAGGATTCTGGCTTAACTAGAAGTGGTTGTGTGATTTTTGCACCACAGAGCCTCTTGGAACAGGCAGGTGAATTGGCTTGTGTGTTTGAAGCATTAGGAATTTCCAACAAAACAATTTTTTATTGTGTGTGCATGTTTTCTCATCTGCAGAGAAGAATAGCTGTGGTACCCTGCAAGGATTTGAGTGAGCTGTGTATTTCACAGAGCTGACATTAATGCTGAAGACATTAACTTAGAAAGGCCTCGCTTTTTTGGTGACTCACACTAGAAATTGTTTTCCTGTAGGTTTGTTCTGAGTGATTAAGATAGGTTTGCTTGCATATAAATGCTGTTCTACACATGTAGATATATATACATTACCTTCACCAGGGAAAGCTCCCACACTTTCCCTTGTTTATGCACATTATACTGACATAGGTTCCAAGTTAAATGTCATAAAGCCCTTATTTACTAGGTAAGCAATGAAGATAACTCAATTTAAAACTCTTTATTTTCAGTGCTACCCATCTCACCCTTCATGGAGAACACTGGACAAGAGGAGTTGAGGCTATCATGCTCTCTGCTGTGAGCTTTTCAGCTTGTCCACTGGGAATTGTCAAATTCCTTTTCCCATACAGGTAGGAAATTACATTTAATATTTCAGCCAGTGAGGTAGAAATGGGGGCAGCACCTCAGAAGCTGCTTCTCAACCACTCCCTGATTTTCAGCCAGCCACAGTGGCACGTTGGGAGCTGTTTGAGCAGGCACCAGGCTCCCTGAGAGCCCGAGCCCAGGCAGGGATCAGCGTGCTCTGGCCACGCTGCCTCCATCCTGCCTGTTCCAGCTCGCCCTGAACCTCCTTCCTGTCTGCCCCAAAAATCCCTTCTCACTACTCACAGGACATAGAGGGAGCATGGAGCAAAGCACAGAACAATTCTGCAGTCTCTGAAGCCCGTTAAAAATATTTTTGATAAAGGTACATATATGCACAGCTGAGTTCCAGTGAACACCTTCTTGTTTCTCATGCTAATTTTGTATTGTTCCTGAAGCACAGCCTGATTTTTCCCTTTGTGAAAGGAGAATTTTAATTCTGGTCCTATTCATTAATCATATCAAAACCCAAGGTATGCAGGTGTTATTTTTCAGTAATTTTAAGGTGCTAGTGTATTAGTAGCAGGTTAAGAAATTCAAAATAGCTGTAAAGGGTTTGGGTTTTTTCTTGAAGTGTTTGGTTTCCTCATACCATTGCAGACTACATGTATCTTTATTTCTCAGTAAGAGCAAACTGTGGCCATGAACCTCTACAATTCTAAACACAAGCAAAGATAATGACTTTTTCAAAGTAAAGAACAAACTGTTCCACAAAAAATGAGCACAATCACAAAAAGAAGCATAAACTTTTTCTGCCTAGTGGTGGCTTCCAAGACGTCAGACATTTTGTAAACCAGCAATCGGATCCAGACCACGCAGAATTGGGACAGTCCTGCTTTTCCTGTTAATTTTTCCACTCTGAGAGTGTCCAAAACTCTCTGAAATAAAGGATTACTGTCTAGGGGTTCAGAAAGTCATATTTTCATAGAACAGTTCATTCTGACAGGTAACCCCAGCAAGCACACAAGCTGTTCCATTAAATATCATGGCCTTAAGCTTAAAATGTATCCCACATCCCAAGCCCAAGTGTTTGTTTGTTTTCAGGAGTGTTTTCAGTGCTGTGGCCCAGAGTTTAGATCAGTGGTTTAGCTGCCTACACCTCATTTAGAGGTTGTAAGCAAGGGAGACCCAGTTTGGTTTAGTGTTTAGCAAATTATCTTCACCCTTTTGCCACTAAATCACTGTACAAGCACGAGCAAACCACTCAGCTCTTCCCCTCCTTCCCCTTATTCAAATGTACCCAGGCCATGACTCGTGATATGACTGTGAGGAGTGAAGAGCAGCCCATGAATACGGACAGAAAATTCTAGAAGCTCTGCTGAACCAAGGTCACAACATGAATTCTGAGTGTAGTGATGAGATTTGAGTATTATCAAAATCTTTCTAGATGGAAAAAGCGTGGAATGGTGCCCATGGTTTCCTATCCAAAACAGCCAGAAAATGTTGGTCCCCAGAACAGAAATCTGCTCTGAGATCACCCTGATGTAATATGGACTTATCAGGTCTGAGGCAGGTCCTTCAGCCTCTGGGCTTGCAAAATGTGCTAGACCAAGAACTGAGACAATAGAGAAAGATTATTTAACTTCACCCCATCTCAAAATGTAGTTAGAATATTTCTGCATTAAAAAAATGTACCTAACTTCCCCATCTATGTTTCACTTGGTTCACATATTCAGCCCATTTTCTAAAGCTGTGAACAACAACTTTTAAATAAGAGTTCAGATCCCTAAATAATCACAAACTATCAGAAACTTGGCATTGGCATTCTGTCAAAACAGAAATATACAGTGAGTCAAGAGCACTAGCAAGGCATCCTGCTTTTAGTGTAAATAGTACCAATAATTTTTTTGCATTGCTTTAGAAGTATTGAGGAGATATTTCCTCAAACAATGTTGGGATCATCTACAGGGCTTCCACATCTTTGTACTTCAGGCATCTCAACCGAAGCAGCCAAAAACTGGGTCAGGGCAACAGGCCAAAATGTTAGCGGTGAGCCTCCAAAATTCAAGACACTCAGGGAATGCATGTTGGGAATGATGTGAGAATGCTGAAGGGGGGAAAGAAAAAAAAAAAGAAGAGAGAAGGGTGTATTTAATTTATATCCAATTTTAATATTTCAAAAATTGGTACTGTCAGTTTGGAGTAAAAGCCCATGTTTGAAATGCCTGTGAAAGCCAAGGCAGTCTGATCCCATCGGATGCTGAGCTGCCACGAGGCAATCTGGGTGGCTGGCTGCTCCAAATCCACAGGCACAGGAGTTTTGGGATGGCAGCTTTCGAGGAGAGGAGTCTCCCCACTGGGTTACTGGGGATGCTGGAATATGAGAACGTGGGTTGGGAAAAACCACCGTGTGTGGGAGCAGCCCCGCAGGCTTCCCAAATTCGGGCTCACCATCATCCCTTCTGATAGGATGGAGAAAACTGGGAAGCATATCTCAGCTAGAAAATTCAGAATTCGGGAGCATGACCCCAAAAACTTTCACCCTGTTGCTCCTGGGCAGCTGCTGCAGGGAGATGAGAAGCAGCTGGAGTTGAGAAAAGGAGCCAGCCTTGGTTGGAGGCACCTGGTGGCTCTGCAGGTGCCTCTGAGCCTCCTTGCTCAGCACCGTTTTGGGGTAGTTTAACAGAGAACTGCTGCTTTGAGGAGCTAAAGTTTATAATTATATGTTTTTTTAGGACCTGGACTGCCTTTCAGCACGCTTGAGACCGGGGAGTGTGACAACCCAGTCTGCCCAGTGATGGAAAGTTAGAAACTGGAAATGTACCTGGATGCCACCCTGAGTCAGCCCAAACCGAAGCATCTCTACAAAACACCTAGATGTGAACACACTGCCGTCCTCTGACAAAAATATTCCGTCTGAGAATTTCTGACCAGCTCCGGCGGTAAACACCTCCAGGGTGTCGTTTTTGTCTGATACAGGGCAAAAATTATTCGGGTACCTGTTGCTCAGGGTGGAAAGATGAGGGAATGGAATAGTAAATTAAAGGGGCTGGAACAAAAAAAGCAGCTGATAGTCTGAGCACGGCTGGCCGAGCCGTGTTCAGGTGTCTGTGTGGGAACACATCTTTCTTTGCATGGATGAAATGCCCGTGGCTGGGGCTGCAGCCACGCTGAGTCCCTTCCCTCACTGAACGGGCTTTGCACTTGTGCGGCTTTACACTTTATTTTCCTGCCTCCCCTCGGCGGGGTTTGTCCGGGCCCCTCTCCTCGCCCCGCTCCTGGGTTTTTCTCCCTTTTCTCGCCTGGCTGTGGCCCCGCAGCGCGATCCCCAGAGGCAGCCGGGGCCTCCGCGGGCGGCGATGGAGGCGCGGAGCTCCCGGCGGGCCCGGCCGCTCCCCGCCCTCCTTCCATCCTCCCTCCCTCCCTCCCTCGGCGGCGTGTTTGGGAGGGAAGGAGGGGGTGGAAGCCGGGCCGGGGCGGCCAGCAGGCAATTTGCATGAGAGACAGACTGGGAATGAGCTGGAGTGGGCGCCTCTCCGCGCACACAGAGCGGGGCAGCAGGGGGAGGAGGAGGGAGCTGCCGCCGCCGCCGCCGGGGAGAGGCGGCGAACTCCGGGCAAAGTTTGGAGCCGCGGGCCCGCGGCGCTGAGGCAGCGGCGGGGCGGGGAGCGGCCGGGCCGGGCCGGGCCGGGCTGGGCTGGGCTGGGCTGGGCCGGGCTGCCCTGCCCGCTGTGAGGCGGCGGAGCGAGCGCGGGGGGCGGCGGGCAGAGCGCGGAGCCCGCGGCACAGGCAGCATGTCCTCCATCCTGCCCTTCACTCCTCCCATCGTCAAGCGGCTCCTGGGCTGGAAGAAAGGCGAGCAGAACGGGCAGGAGGAGAAATGGTGCGAGAAGGCGGTGAAGAGCTTGGTGAAGAAGCTGAAGAAGACGGGGCAGCTGGACGAGCTGGAGAAGGCGATCACCACGCAGAACATCAACACCAAGTGCATCACCATCCCCAGGTACCGGGGTGCGGGTGCGGGGGACACCGGGAGCCCCAGGGAGCCCCGAGCTCGGGCACGGCCGGACCGGGCTCGTTTCGCGTCCCGGCCCTGCCGCGCTCGGGGCGGTGTTGGTTCTGTCTGCCCGCTCCTTACCTAGTTCAGAAAAACCCCGTAGTTGCTACAGAACTGAATTACTCTCTAGTAACGAGAGAGAGAAGACGTAGTGGGGAAAATACTCCAGCCGAGATTATAAAAAAGAAGAAAAAGTTGGAAGCGCTGCGGATCGGTTCCACTCACCGGGGGTACGCTCATTGTCAGAAGTTTCAGCGTGTTCTCGAGTGCTGTTGCATTAAGATTTTCTTGGGATTAACGCGTCAGGAAAACGGTTCTGTTTGGGTTGTTTGGCTTCTTCCATATTCCTGCTCTGAAGGGGTGATTTAGAGCTCTGCTCTGCTGGTGTTTTCGAATTACTTTTTAAATCGGGAGTGCAAATGGCAGGGCTGGAGGAGGTTGTTTGGAGTGCAGAAAAATCCCCACATACGTGAGGATGTATATAACTGATCTTTTTCTCCATTTTTTGAATGAACATAGATTTTATTTTTAATCTCCCTTCCAACCTCGATCCATAAGGCCACCATAAATGATAAAAGACGTATATAAAACTATCCCATCTAAGAATAATTTCCCAAGTAACTTTCAAATGGCTGCCCACAAGTGGTGTTTGATTGCTGCAGATTGTTGATTTCTGTGAGCTCAGCCAGATGACTGCTAGGTCTGTTCCTGATTGTTGTTTGAGAGTACTTTTTTTTTTTTTTTTTTTTTTTTTTTTTTTTTTTTTTTTTTAAGCAAAGGCCAAAGTTCATCCCAAATATTTGAATGCTGCATAATTGTGTGCTTCTGCGTGAGAAGATATCTGTGTGTGTGTGTGTATTCATGCTTCTCTCTGGCACAAACAAATGTATGCTTTCTTGGTTGTCAGAATGATTTAATATGCAGGAGCTGATACAAAGCAGCATCTGTTGCATGAAAAAGTGAAGCAAGTAGCTTAGAAATGTGGATGTTTGGAGCTCCTAAAATTTTCTTCCAACAACTGTAGTGTTTTTCTAAAAGGAAAAATAAAGCCTCCTTATCTTTTTTGGTGCTGGATGACTGTGGCTAAGATTTTGGCCAGCAATGCAAATGAGAGCTCTCAGCCTTTGTTAGAGTTGCTCCGGCTTCTACTTGAAGCAGAAATCAAAACCTGTAGAGCCACCGCACAATACAAACGCCTTAAAACCTATATTTTTAAAATTCTTGGTAAGCAACGTACTTTCCACGTAGATAATTCCCTATTTTAAAACACTTCCCTGAAATATTTAGCATTTCTAAAGAAGAGAATTGCTGGAGCAGCCCTGCTGTTGTGACCTGGGTATTGTGTCTGGCTGATGCTGACCCGTTAGGGAGCAGAGCATGAAGTCCCGTGGAACTTCTGTGACTCCTAACAAGGTGGTTTAGATAGGGCAGGATTTGATATTTTATGATTTAAAGGAAGAAAATAGTTGGGCCGAACACAATGCTTTATTAAAAAAAAAAAAAAAGGTTGAAAATAAATAACAGCACAAGCAGATATCACAAGTGATGAATATTCTCACCTTCAGAGATTGTCCTGGCTGTTCCTACTGAACGTCTGTTCCTACCCTGTTTAAGAAAATCTGTGCAGAAATTAAAACATTTTATGTTAATTTATGACACAGATCCTGGATCCTGCAGATCTTAAACCTCGGTGTGGGGGAGGATCAGTCTGTTCTGGTGGGAGCCCCTTATACCTTGGCGTTAGTTTTTAAACACAACTTCGTATGTGCTTTTGTTATTGTTTATGAATGAGCATGGTTAGGTTTCCTGTGCTGAGATGTTGCTATCTGTGTGTCAGGGGCTGGGGAATGGTGTGAGAACGTGGAACAATCTCTGAAGTCAGTGCAGAGCTGCAGCTCTGCCCAGGCCTTGTGACTTTAAGAGCTGTGCCTTTTCCTCTGGGCTGCACTGCTCATCCTAATGTATCTGTGAATCTGATTACTGTGTCATCTGAAATTAGTGTTTGCAAGATGATCTTAGCGTGGTTTTAGTTTGCTGTTTGTATTTCTTTTTTTCATTTAATAATTTTTACGTGTGTCATTTTACTAGTTACTCAAATAATATGTTGGGGAGGGGGGAAAGGGGGGAAAAGCATCATTAAGGATTAGCTCATGTTGTGCATTGTCTGTAATGCATCAGTAGACTGAATTACAGTGGAGCCATGCCAGTGATGACTCTGGCCCAGCAGGAGCAGGGTAAGTCCAAAATTAGCTATTGTATCCATGAGACGGAGCAAGTTTCACATGGAAAAGGGCTCGAGTGGGAATGAGGGCTAGACAGCAAATTCCTGGGCTGATCAGGTGGGATTGTTTGAAGAAAGGACAGGAAAAAAAGATTTGTTTTCTCGTAGGGTTAAGGAATTAGAATAACAAATGTATTCCTGCTGTCATGTTTATCTGCTGGGATCTGGAAGCATGTACTGCATGCTATCTCCTGACAGATTAGTAAACAGGGATTTGTTTATTTGCTTGTGTATTTGCTCAGCATGTATTGCTTCTCCAAGTGCTCCATTTCAGAGGTGATGTGACAGACACCCCAGGTTTTCTGTTGGAGAACCTGTGGCAGGCAGCAAAAGGCTGGAGAGGCCTTCAAGGATTTCAGAGACTCTCCTGGCAAGAAGGATTTTTCCTCCTTGTTTTTACTGCTGGAGGAGGAAGTCATTTCCACCTGAAAACTGCCTCAGACCATCTGATGGTTTCTCGTGGTGCTGGTGCTGCAGTGTGGCTCCTTTAGAGCATCTTCCTTCCCTCCTCCTCTGGGCTCAGCTGCCCCACCAGGACCTTTCTTTAAACCTCTGTGCCCTGAGCTGGTGGTTTTGGTGTCAAAGTGGGTTCTGGATCGCCCTGGCAGAAAGGTTTTTTCATTCTGTATTGAGTGGTAAAGTTGAGAACACACATTCTTCTCGTGAAAATACATCCTTTGTCAGAGTTTCATTATCTCGAAAGCCCAGCTCTCAGGGTGAGCATTTTTATCACTTTTCAGACCAAGCTGAGGACAAGTGTGCCATTAACACCTACCCAGCTCAGCCAGCTGGGTGTTTGTGGCTTCTGCTTTGCTCTGTGAGCAGGCAAAGATCTGCTCCAGCTGCTTGCAGAATTTTTAAATTTTTGGTGGCTCTATTCTTTTTGGATACTGAAAAATGTGGTAAGAATGGCATCTACATCAGACATTCATACAAACCTGCAAAATCCTGAGTTTCTAACACTGTTTTCAGCAGAGGAGAGGCTGTTTTGTGCACCTGAGAAACCAGCAGCATTAGCTCTGGAAATGAAGTGTGATGAGTGTTTAACTCAACTCTTTTAGGGTCTGATCTGAAGATACCAGACATGTGATGGGCACTCAGAAATTTCTAAAAGCTGTGGAGTATCTGTAGTCTTGCTATATGAGATGTAAATGCTTTGTTTCCAGAGCTTTAGTGGTGCTACACGCACAAAGACATAAATCTCCTGACATTTTATAATATATTTTCATATGCACATTTTCCTTTTGAACTTATTACTGTATTTATTTGTTTTGGTATCACCAGTGGTTTTCGGGGAGCCAGAATTCCTGTATGTAAGGAGCACCTTCTTTTAAGTGGTGGGGTTTTATTTTAATTTAGAAAACAGTTTTGAAGAGAGGTGGGTGTTATTTCTCGTGGAGCTCATCTGATAAGGGTAGAATGTACCAATTGAAATGGAAACATGGCACATTTGCTTGTTAAAAGCCACTGAACAGGGTGTTCCTTAACTAATTTACATTTTGGTGGGGAAAACCAGGGATAATACACAAGGAACATAATGCATAAAGATAATAAAGGAGGAACATAAGTATTTCAGGAACATCTTGGGTGTGAGCACAGCTTGTGTTGTGTTGGGAGTTGACCACACAATATTTACAGGATTTGGTAATGTTCTTAGCTTTGAGGTGATAGCAGGAAAATAGGAAAACTGAGGATGGGTAGGCAAGATCCTGGAGGATGTTCACCCCGTGGTGTGATTTTGGGTCTCTGGACTTGCTCCTTGTGGATCCTTTCCAGCTCAGGATATTCTCTGATTCCATGCACTTCTTTTGGGACTGCTGCCATCTGATTGCAGTGACAAGCAGAGGACCAGTCTCAGTTTTGTCTGTCCATATGCAAATTTATCTGTTTTTCAGTGCCAATTTCAAACTAGCTCGTTTTCATCTTTCTGTCCCTGAGTGTGAGGAGCTTTAATATTTCCTGGCCTTATCTGGGAGTGTGTGCAGGGCTGGTTCCAGCCCAGTCCCTGTGTGCAAACAGCTCTGCTGCCATCACCCTGCTCAGCTCCGTCCTGCTGGGATTTTCCTGCTGCAACCCCGTGTCAGTGACCTCTGTCCCGGCAGGTTTGGCAGCCCTGCCCCAACCTTTGTGCTGCTGCAGTGCCCTCATCAGCTGTGGCACAGCTCTTGTGGCCTCTGTGGGGCTGTGCAGGTCGGGGCTGAAGGTGGAGATTGAGCCTGAGCCTGGCAGAGCTCCAGGAGTGTTTGGACGATGCTCTTGGGCACAGGGTGTGACTTGGGGATGGTCCAGGGGCTGCACTTGGTGATCCCTGTGTGTCCCTTCCAGCTCAGCTTTTCCTGTGTGATTCCCTGACTTAGTGCCTGCACTCCTGCTTGTCCATCAGTGCCTTTCACAGGTCAGCCCCCCTCTCTGGGCACGGATTTCTGCTCCCTGCAGCCCCTCCAGCTTCTCCTCCCCTCCCTTGCACTTGTTGCTGCCTCTTACATCAGCCTGGGTAATGTGTGTGCAGTTGTTGTATTCCACACGATGCCATTCCCAAAAACAAAGCCCTGCTGTCAGGCTGGAGCAATAATGTTGGTACAACCAGTTAGGGAGCAGCTACACACTCAGTTATTGTGGCAGGGACAGGGAACTGGGAGGGGAGGGACTTATGGTCCCTCCTCTCAAAAGAGTTGCTGCTGGAGTAGCACAGCAGCCCTTTACTAAGGTGTCTCAATTTTGTAATTTTTCGTGCAGTCACTCCAATTCAATCCCTTTTGCCAATATATTTATTTATTTTTTTACATGAGTTGTTCAGGTCAGCTCACACTTTGCATTAAAACCAGTGATAAAACTCCTCCTGTCTTGATAAACAACCAGAATGTTTATCCAGAACACTGAGGGGTTAAGAGGAAAAAATTGATTTTACCATTTGTTAAGGTGCTTTCAGATATTCATATCTCTGCCTCTTTCATTCTTCTTTTTCAAGAGACTCAAAGAGTTAAAATAGCTTCTGAAGGGACTCATGATGTTCTCATTATATAGTGCAGTGTTGAATCCCTGTAAAATAAAATGTTTAAAATGGTTGCTTAACTTTCATAGTATTAGGAAAAGACCCCGAATATTGCAGTCATTTAAATATAATGAGAAATAAATGCAAAAAATGGATGAAATAAAGAAATGCACACTGTATGGAATTACCACATCAGGGATCCAATTAAAACAAGTTCTTCTAATAAATATTGGTTTAATAATGTAAACTTGTGATTGCTATATTATTACAACAAAAATAAAATTAACAAGATTTAATGGACTGAGCAGCCATTAATTTTCACTTGTTAATTTATTAGGAACTTCTAATGCTGTTAGATGTTAGTAAAGCCATTATCCTGCATGAACTACTTGATGAAATAAATAGGGCCAACAAGTGCTTGAATTAAATTGAAATCAGTTTTTATTCCCAAATTATCTCTTTCTGTTGTTTGGGTTATTTTTTTATTACTACTACGTTTTAGCTTTACTGAGTGCAATTAAATTTTCAGGGATGGGATGCAGTGCTCCTCCAGCCAGGCTTATGAATAGTCCTAATTAACTTTTCTCCTTGTCTGCCTTGATGTGTTTGTAAAAAACCCTTTTCCAGCCCCGAGCTACTGTGCTGATGGGCAGAGGAGGGAGGAGAGGAGAGGGGAATGGAGCCAGGGCAGAGGTTCTTGTCCACACCCTGCAGTTCCACGGGATGACTCCACCAGGTCCAGCAGATGTTCGCTAATTCCTTCTGGAATTGGTGATAATTGGGCTCTTGGCACCGCAGCACAACTTTGTGTAGCTGGTGAGTCAATAATGTGTGGATTGCTGCTTTTAAAGGTGTTTTGAAGCCTTTCAGACCTGATCATCACTTGCTGGCATCTCTTTGTCCCCAGAGTGGTGGGACTTGCCCTTAGGGAAGTTTGATTGCTCCAGGTGGCTCTGTAGAAACAATACAAAGCCAGAGCTCTTTTTTTCTGTCCTAAAGACTCAGCTCCTCAGAGGACACAAATGTGAGTGGGAATAAACTATTCCAAGTAAATAAACTATTCCAAGTAAACCCAAGCCTTCTCTTCACAAGAGCCCAACCAGGTAAGAAATAACATCCTGCTTTTTAAAGGGTCACCCAGGGATGATCTGAGTTCCAGCAGGAAATCTTTGTTGTAGCTACACAGTGTTCCTTCAGCAGCAAGGGAGGATTTTGTGTGTGCTGCAGAGATTTCTGCAGCTGCTGTGGAAAACCTGGATTGTATCTCTCACTGATGAGCCTCGTGAAAGAACGTGCTTAAAGCTCCAGTAAAACCTTCCTGTGAGAAATGTAACCTGGGAAAGGTGAAGAGGTGATCTGATAAATTCTGTAGGTCACAAGAAATACCTTCACAGCTCACTGGGTTATGAGGGCAAGGAGGGGACACGTTTCAGGTGCTCTGTGTGTGCCCAGATTGTCCTGGAGCCACCTGCACAGGGCCTGACCTGTGACAGGACCATCTGCTTTTCCAGCCCTGCAGGAATATGGAAAATGAGAGATATGAATCCTGGAGAGAGAGACTGCAGTGGGTGATGTGTCAGGGCATTGATCCCATCCCTGGGATTCTTGCTTTCTCCAGGGTTCTCAGGGTGAAAATAGTGGGTGAAGCCTCCTTAGCTCACTTTGTCATTTGCACTTGAGAATTTGAGTGAATTTTCCTTACAAATTGCGTCATAGGAAAGGTCGGAGTTTCTCTCTGAGATGGTGACGTTCATTAACCATCACTCAATCTTTTTTTAAAAAAGGAAGTCAAAACAGAAATTTCCTCCTTTGTGGTGAAGCTGCAGCCAACAGTGGTTGAGTGATGGATGCTGACACTGACTCTCCTTTTTCACAACAAAAGAGGAGAAACTTCGTCCTTCCTGTTTTAGTTGTTTGAACATGAAAAGAGAAATTCACTTACTCTTTGCACATACAGAACAGTGAAGGCTCACAAAAATATTGGGCTGAGAGGAAGACATCTGTGGCACGTGAGAATGCCTCTGTTTCTGTGTTGAATGTCTGACTGTTGTTGCTTTATTTACTTAACAGCTGGAGAATTCTTTTTCCCCCAAATTTCCTTTCCATGCATTAACTGGAATTTTAATGTTGCTGTGTGGAAAGACAAAGATCCAACTACAAAAACCTTTAATTTTGTTATTCTCAGGAAGACCAGATGTGGATTTTTTTTATAGGGATACGAAGTCTATGGTTTCCATACATATGGAATTGTGCAGAAAGGTCATTATTATTTGTAGAACAAATTGTTGTTCCCCTGGACTCAAGATGCAGAACCAGTTGTAGCACATGTGTAACAAACAGTATCTGAAAAATTCTATCAGTGTTTAAAAAGCACTCAGTCTAAATGAAAAACTAATAATCAGCTGGAGGATTTTCTCACTCTTTTTGTGTTTTGTAGTTATATGGATTTCAATAAATTTACTTCCAATTCACAGGCAGGTGAAGGGAGAGTCAGGCCAGCACAGGAAAGCAGTGAACTGAAAACAGGGGAGAGGTGTTTGTGGGTTGAATATTGTCCACTTTTTTCTTTAAATTCAGGGATTTGGTGGCTTCTGTGGGTTCTTTGCAGGATTTGAAGCCTGCCCAGCTGGGGCTCCAGCCCCAGGAAGACTGGACTTGTCAGGCCTGGGCTGGAAATGTGGCAGGAAGCCAGGCAGGGTTTAGCTGGAAGTTTTAATGAAAATGAGACTTCTCTGCAAAACATTTAATTTTCAGAGGAGTTCACTCATATTTCGGTGAGAGTTTGCTGATGGGCACTGGGCAGACCCTCTGGAGTGAGTGATCCTGTGCCTGGGCAGAAGGCAGCATTGGGCTGTTCTGTGTTTGTTTTTTTTCCTTTTTTTTAGCCATTTGAACCAGCTTTCAAGCCAGTGGTGAAGCTCTCATTCCAATGTGCCCTTCCCTGCCTCACAGCTACACAAGCTCAGGAAGCAGAAATGTTTTCTAGATAAAGCCCCCCACAATTAGAGGCCTTGAACTCAGGAGAGCACAAGGTCTGCTAATGGCAACTGACCCTGCTTTCCCAACAACCAGCAGCCTGTGGGATAAAAACTCTGGAATAGTTATTGCTGCTGGCCTGGAACCTTCAAACAAAACTCAAGTGGGCACTGGAGATGCTGGATTAATGACCATGTAAGAGTTCCACAGGCCTGGGATGGGCAAATATAGAGAACTTGGCTAATCTTTCTCCTTATCTGCTTCTTGGGCCTAAATTTACCTGAATTACTCAGTATAAGCTGCACCATCAGTCAAATCTGTCCTGTTGGCCTGTTTCATGTCTTTGTTTCCTATTGAAAATTATCTTTTTCTTTAATCACCAATTTTTGCACAAGAATGGTAGAAAGTGTAAGCCAGAAGATGTGAAACCACTGTGGTAGAACAAAGCTTTACACAGCAAAATGGCAAATTTTAAAGAGCAGATAATCACTACTTACTGGAGCTGATACAACTTTCTAGCTGGTTTCTGTTGCCAGTAAAAGTCTGCTGGCACTCTGCAAACTGAGTTGAGCCTTGCTCTGAATTAGATGCCATAAATAACTCGTGTGTAGGTAGACAGCTGATTATTGAAGCTTTTCCCCAAGCCTGGTTTTGCTTGTTTGGGAGAACTACAGGCTGAAAGTTCAGGTAGAGAATTGCAATTGCATCTTTGTTTTTCCCAGTCATAGCTGAATAAAGATGGGTTTTCAGTTGGGGATTGCTGCATAATGAATGCACATTGTGGTCAGGGAAAACTGAAAATATTAGGGTTTGTTCCAACCACTGTGGAACTGTGAGCAAAACATTTCACCCTGCTTGTACCTTAACTACCTCCCAAATGCAGTCCTTGCCTCTCAGGGAGTTTAATTACACTTGGGAAAGCTCTTAAAACCCCAGGATTTTAACAACATGTTGCAAACCTTGCTGCTTCAAAAAGCTTTCTGCTGCTGCCCAGCACCTCGTTTGTACTAAGAAAGCAATTTTAATTTTTGTTGGAAACTCTCTTTGAAAATATGTAGGTGCTACGTCAGTGAGAATATGAGAATTCCACAGATGTTTAGTGGTAAACCTTGGCTGGGTTTGCCTAATATTTATCTATTCATCTCTGTAGCGGTGCCTCCTGTACACATGGAATATTTTGACTGGTTGATACACATCATACCACAGAGGTCTGCTCCTGAGCTCCAGTCTGAGGTCTGTTAGCACAAGTCCAGGGGAAACTCTATACATGTAGCCTCATGTTTTCACTTAAGTAATATTCTGTAGCCATATGTGAATTTAATGGCATCCAAATACAAGATGGTAAATGAAAGAAATGTGTGTCTGTTGCTGGTGGGATTTTACAATCATGACCTGCAGCAGAACCACTTGGAAAAATGTAATTTCTGTACCTATAGCTGTGTCTTCTACGGAATGTTTTGGCAGCTCTGAGTGTTGAGCACTCACATCTATTTGCTTCAAAGCTGCTTTGCATCTGAGGACTTTGTGGGGAATTGTTCTGAAAGAGATGACTGAAAACTAATAGCTGGCCATCTGGCTGGAAACAACATTATTAATTAAACGTTCTCTTTTAAATCATTTACAAGTTAGAAAGAAATGCTCTTTTCAAAGCTATTGAAGCAAGATGAATTTGAAGCATTGCTGTGGGAAACAGAGTATTTAATGTATCTCTTCACTAAAATTAAGGATGGAGAAGTAACATCTGAGATCAGGGTTACTTAGATAAGCTGAGAGCAAAACAGCCTCTGGATCGTTTCCCTGTGTGTTTTACATGGTTACTTTCCTTGAAGGAGAACAATTAAGCTCCAATGCTGGCAGCTACTCCCATTTAAAAATAATAATAATAAATCTTTACTATACAATATTCATTGAGTCCTATTAAAGACCTTTTTATTATGTGCTTTTGAAGGGGAAGCATTTGTGGCCTCTCATTTTATACCAGAGTTCTGATCTTAAATCCTTTGTAGCAGAGGGATTTTTCCCCTCTTGCTGATGGGGAGAGTGAAGTCCTGAGAATGGGGTTGATTTACCTGAGGCTAATGGGGGCAAAGGGCACTTTGGGGCAGACATCCTAAGCCCTGCTGCAGTTTTCCATATCCAAGGTTGAAGTGGCATCTTCCTGTGCTCTGGATGGAAAACAGGAATCAGTTCAAAAGCTGCTCTCTCTTTGTTGCACCAGTAATTTGGAACATGGGGACTTCATATTCATAAAGCTCATTTTCAGTTAAATAGAGGAAGAATCCTCTAGCATTTTAGAATTGTGGACTCAGAACAGTGTGGATTGGAAGGGACCTTCCAAGCTCATCTTACAAAATAAGTAAGAAAGTGCTGAGGATACACCTCAAGGGATACAATTTCATATTTTCCAGGCTTAGAATGAGCATGGAGCCTTTCTGCCATGATGTTTCAGTACCTTAAGGTCCCAGCAATTCTTTTTGGAGTGTCTGAGTGACCCAAGAACCAGCTTGAATTCACACCAACCCATGCTGCAGTTCCTGATGACTGCATGTGGAAAATGTGTATGAGGATATTGGAAGAACAGAGAGCTATTTGGATGGATAGAAATTCATGAAGGGAGCACCCTGAAATAGGGATGAAAGAATAGCTGCATGTAAACATCCCCTCTGTTTTGTCCCTTCTCCATTTGTTCCCTGGTGAGGTTTGTGGTGTAAAGCAAAGCTGGTGCCAGACACAAATGAGCCCATGGGGCCAGTGAAGGTTTGGGAAGTGCTGGCCTGAAGTGGGGTGCTGTGAGTGCCTCTCTGCAGCCAGGCTCTGCTGGTTTGAAGGCCCTGTTGGGGGAGCTGCTTCTAAACAGGAATAAAAATAGCCATTGGAGTGTTCTGCTTTTAGAAAGAAAAAATAGCATTTATTGGATTATGATTGGCTGATGACTTTGAAGCTGGAGACAGTTTTATATTACAGAGCTTCTCACTCTGCTTATTCTCTCAGTTCCTGTTCCCCCCCTCCCCTTTTCTTTTTCCTCTTTTCTTGCATTCTAATTTTAGGATGGCATTTCAGAGTTTCTGCTCTACTGCCAGACCAGCAATTCCAGAAGAAAGAGGAAAGGTGGGAGGTAGAGCTAATGAGCACTGTTAGTAATTTGCCTTTTGAGTTTGTGTTCAAAGTTTATATATTTCCAATTTGTCTGACAGTCAGTGAAAGATCTGTTTGTGCTTGAAGCCATTGACCATGCACATTTGACAATCTCTTCAGTAAAAAAAAAAAAAAAAAGAGCAGGAAGTTTAGGACTGGAGAGAGATCATTAAAAGTTTTAGGACAATTTTATATTTTGTTATATGTGTATGTATATATTTAGTTTTTTTAATATATATGTAAAAATTTGTGTCCCATAGAAATAGCTTCAGGTAGACCATGATATTTAATTTATCATTCTATGGAGAAAAAAAAAAAAAGTAGCTTCATTAAAAAATGGTAACGGTCTATTACCATTGGAACAAAACACTTGGTTAGTGTTACACATGCCCACAGAAATAAAATGATGGGATAATGGTTTTCCAGTCAGCTCTAATGCTGATCAGAGCTGCTTTAAGGGCATAAAAGCAGGGAGAGGGAGTTTTCAGGAATACCCTGGTGGGGAGGGATGTGCCATTGCTCCACCCTCCTGGGCAGGGCCCTGCTGCTAAAAGTTGTTCCCTGAGCTGCAGCTGCCCACAGGCTCTTGGCTCATTTGTGCATTTGGGACTTGCATTCTCCCGTGTCTGCTTTTCTTTGTTTGTTTGTTTAGGGGTTGGGATGGGGTTTTTTTTGTTTAAATATTATTTTTCTCCCTTGTGCTGTGGCTGAGAACCTTAAACAACAGGGAAGGATGGTTATTGGGAGGACAAGGAAGGGAACAAAAATGTTCTTTGTTTTGAAAGCAAAGGATGTAATTCAGTGTGAATGTGTGAAACAATCCAGCCACTGGTTCTTGGGTTTGGAGCTTGAGTAGGGGGTGATTTTTGTTATTAGTTCAACAAGTCTCATTTTTCACCTGTGTGAGTTTGGGGCCATCATTTTTGCACGTGCAGAACAGCTCTGAATTTCCATCACTGAGAGGGAGGAGCTGGGGAAGCACAGAAGTCTTGGTCACACTTGTGCTTTAGGATCATCTCTTGATTTTGCAAATCCTGTCACATTTAATTCTTGATTTTGCTTTGCAGTTCCTGTGCCACTTGGAGCTCTGAAGGATATTTTTCTAGGCCTGTTTGAGGTTTGAGTGTTGTCAAAAGGCTGAAAGTTGGTCCAATGTAACTGCACATGTAATGTATTGCTATAAATTGAATAACCCATGAATTGTTTTTGGAAGACAAGGATTATTTCAAATCACAGCTCATAACTTTCCTTCCAGTGATTCAATAATTTATTCCTGTTGGTTAAAAATTATGCCTCAGGTCAGATTGGAGGCAGTGCCAGCTTGCAGGATATTTTTTAATTTAATTTTTATTTTCCTAGCAAGTGAAGTTGCTACTCCAAGGTACTTACCCTCTTTAGAATAAACATGTTTTAGAATAAGCAGGAGCCAAACAAGTCTTGTGCTTCCCAAAAGCTGATCCAGTTTGTCCCTGAGGAGTGCTGCCCAAGCTGAAGCTGGCAGTGCTTTGGGAATTCAGTGTACAGCCTTGCCCATAGGATAACCTTTCTCCAGTTTAGTTTTGTGGTGTTATCTCCGGGCACAAAAGAGTGGAGGAGAGAGCCAGTCAAGTGTTTAAAGTTTGTCTATATTTACATGTCCTGCAGTGGTTTTCAGGCCTGAAGAAGTTGGCTGAGGAATCCATGAACGTGCTGTGCAGGAGCTCACAGGGTGAAACTGCTCCTGGGTCTGTCTTTTGGGAAGTTTTAAATGAAGTTTTTCCCAGGCTGAAGAATCCAAAAGCCACTGTGAATGTGTGCAGTGGGCTGGCAGATGCAGCTTGGTGTAGCAAGGGGCATTATGTTGGTGGAAATTGAGATAACAATAACCCCTGCTTTTATTTGTCAATAATTTTTTATCTTTTACTTTAAACCCAGATATTTTCTTCATATGCCAATAAATGGCAGAGTGGATTTGGACCAGGCATCTCTGGCTGTGCTGCTGAGTTGTTTTGGAAGCCAAATTAATTGTAACAGCAGTGACATCTCTGAGTTGTCTGATTTCCACACACTTTTATACTGTCATATCTCTACATATTATGATAATGATTCATCAGGAACATAATTTTATTTCTGGTTTCCACTTCAATGAGTGTAGCTCCTGTTACCTACAAACCACTGCAGGAATGTTACTCACTGGTGAACCACTGGGCTTTGAAGAGTGTGACTGTGCAGAAGGGGTTTGTTTTCTCACATCCCACAGCAGGCCCTGGCAGTTTCCTGTCACCATCGCTACCAGGGCTTGTTCAATACAAGCTTGTGGCTTCAGCAGCGATTGGCTTGGTGATGATTCCATGGTGAATAGGCACCTAACTGCATGCCCATGCCAGCTGCCCCTTTGGGGACTGTGCTGAAGGTGACAAGCACTGAAGGTGCAAACTCAGATGCCTTTTGATGTCCCCTTCAAAGCAAACACTAAATGCTGTTTATTGTGTGAGGCCAGCAGCCCATTATTGGCCATGTCCTTTAATGAAGAACTTGAGCTCTTCCATTATCCTCAGTCTGGCACTTTTCCCGAGTGTTGAAAGCCCTTCTGTGCTGGGGCAAGGTGTTACAACAAAGTCAAATGTGGGTGCAGAACCGCCTGGGTGCAGCAGGGGTTTGGCATCGTGTGGAACGTGAGGAGCTGAGTGACCCTTGTGCAACAATAAATGAAATCCTGCCCCATTCTTAACGAGTCTGGCTCTGCAGTTTGCACACAGATAAGATAATTAATTGAACAAGAGGCAACATTACCTGGCAGTTGCCTAATCTTCCTCCCCATGTGCAATAATCTGCGACCCAGATGTGCTGGACAATGCAGATGTGAAATGCTGTAACTTTATGACACTCCTTTAATTTACTGAAAATCAGCTGCAGCAGCTCAGGTTTTGTCAGAGATGAGAATATTTCAGAACGTGGATGTGCAAATGTCAATGACAGGAATTATGCCTGGAGTGTACTGAAAATACACTCCTTAAAATGTTTTTCCTTTAATTTACATCAAAAGAATCTTGTCTGATTTTAACATATTGTTGCCATCGGGTGGTGGTGTCCATATGCTCCAATCAATGTAGCACTACTTCCCTTGTCTTTTTGCCTTCACTGAAGCCACTCATTAAATTATTTCAGCTGAAACTTCTCATTCCCTGGAGTTTGGGCTCTTCCTCTGCAATACATAAAGTGATAGATCAGCACCTAATAAAAGTGGGATTATCTCTGAGCTGGAAATAAGTAGAAAGATCCTAGTGTGGAAATGACAAAGCTTGCTTGTCATTGCAGATTTAATAATAATACTTGTAGTAACTCCAGCAAGGTGAGGGTCTTCAGAGGGCTTTGTCACCAACTGCTTTTTACTCCTTGCAAACTCCTTAGACTTTGGCTGTTCAAACTGTTCCAATGCTCTCGCTGCAGTCATGCAAATATCACAAGCTGTTCAACTTGTTCATTTGTTCTCTTGGAAAGGCAGAGAGAAAAAAAACAGCCTGGACTTGCACCCTGGAGGGAGCTGTGCAAAGCCAGGCTAAGGATTCTGGGGGGAGCTGTGGAGTTTTCTGTTCTTTTGTTGATGATACTTAGCTTTCTGTCATCTCTTAGCAAATAATGAATAGCAGTGATGGTGTGCTGTGAGACATGGAATCTGGAAGTGTTTATTCCAGTGTGTGTGTGTGGAGCAGAGTCATCAGCAGAACCAAGTTTCTCACGGGCTGCCCTGCTTGGTGCCTGGGGCAGGACTTTGCAGCTATCTTGGTAATAAAGGTAATAAAGGTAATAAAGGTAATAAAGGTAATAAAGGCCTCTGGTATTTCTGCTTCCCAGGTTCCCTGTGCCTGGCAATTGCTGTCCCTTCTGGGATCAGCACCTGTCTCGAATTTCCAGCACTAACAAAGGGCTCTGCTCTATAAAATCCTCTGCTGTTTGTGTGTGAGCACTTTGCTTTTCCACTCCTAGGCTGGAGGACACCACAAAATAAAAGATAAAAGTCAAGTGAAGCCGTTGCTGCAGTAGGCCTAAAAGAAACTTTTAAAATCGTGAGGTTTTTCCTTCCTTCCCTTCGTGGTTTATTTTTGTCTTTTTTTTTTTCTGTGGGGGAGGGGGATGTGTGGTGAAGATTTATCTCTAAACACAAACACTAAAATTTCGTTGGGGATGTTGCTTTGGGGATTTTTTGATCTCCTTCCCCACCTTAAAACTGCTTTTTTAAAATGAATATTTCCACAAACTCAGTCCTGCAAAGATTCCAGTGGTACATGGAGAGCTGGAGGAAGCTCCTTTGCCCTGTGCAGCTTTAAGATGAGTAATAATGGTCCCAGCACATTCACACATGCTCCAAGTCCTGCATCTTCTGAAGAATTTTTTCAGATTGAGCCTCCTATAAGTCAGTGGATCTGATCACATGTTTGAGTTTAACCACATCATTCCCTTCCTGAGATCTGCAGCTGCCTGTGGCACTGCCTGAGCCCTTGTCACATCCATGTGTTTCTCAGAGATGCTTTCCCTGCAGTAATATTGCTTCAGTTTTTATTTTTCATTCTTCATAGCAGATCTGTTTAGCAGCAGGGTTGCTGCTTCTTTGGACTCTGAAAGCATTTTGGACAGGATTGCTCATAAAGTGATTTTTCAGCCTGCAGTGACTGCAGTCTGCTTACTAAATACCTATTTACTACTTTTTTTTGGGTTTTAAAGAAAGTGGAACATCAGATAATTCGTTTAACTCCTTGTTTCCAGTAATCACATCTCTCTGGGCCAGCAAATGTAAAACAAAAGGAGACTGAGGGAGGATGTGGCTTCATGTTACAGCACTGATTTAGCTGGTGGTAGAACACCATTAAAAGGCATAATCCCATTTCTGGCTGTCTCTGAGTTTGCTGCAGTTCTGAGTCTCTTTTTATCTTTATGGCAACAAGACCACCCACTCTAATACCTTGTAAATGGTGCATTTTAAATCAGAGCTTGTGGGCAGAGTTTTGACCTCTATTGAAATGAGTAACCTGGACAAGTGTGTCTTTCAGAAATACATCCTGTCTTTATTTAAAGATGCCAAGGCAGAGATTCCACTATGCTGGCTTTTTTTTAACAGCTAATAATCTCTTCACATAAAAAAAAAAAAAAGTACCATATTTCAGCTGCAATTGGCCCAGTGTCATCTTACAGCATTGCTTCATTTTACCTCTCTTGGCCAGACTCACAAATCCTGCATCATTCCCTTTTTCCCCTTCAATAAACATACTTCTTACTCTGCTGGGATCCAGACCTCACTCATCATTGTCTTAAAAGAAACAATGGATTGAAACTCTCATATCTTTTGTTTTAAAATGTTTTCTTTTGCCCTAAACTGTTATTGTGGGTTTATTTTTACCAAGCTGCACACAGCTGATTGCTTTACAGAAGTCTAAAAGCATTGTGTTTAGAAAATTACCTTTTATCAACCTCTAACAAGGGAATCAAACTAAATTTGAGAAGATTTAAAGCTAGATTGCACCTTAATTCTGTGGGACTCTTATCTTTTTCACTGAAGAGAAAATTTCACCCTGTGCTTGCCTGTAGAAATCTCCCACCAAATGATGTAAATTTTGGTAAATTTTGTCTCATGATGGGTTTTTTTAATGTTTTGGGTTGTGTGCCTTTGTAGCTTGAGCTCCTTCAAAGGACTTTTCTGAACCCAGCTCCAGGAGGGTAAAGGCACTTGTGAAATCACATCCTGATTTCACAATTAAGATTAAGTCTAAATTAAAGCCTGGGATTTGCCTCATGTTGGAGAGGGATGGGATGTGGGAGCGTGGGTGTCCCCCTGGCCTGACGCTTCTGTGGAGCCCAAACTTCCCAAATTCCAGCCCAGACACAACTCCAGAGGTTTCCTTCTCCCCACCTGGAGATTATCCCCTCCCTGTGATTATTTGTGGCACTTCTGATTCTGCCTAGAGATAGTTTTGGAGAGTAAGAAGGTGGGCAAATGGCCCAGGAAAGTCTCTGATAAAGTTTAATTTAAAAACCCCTCACCCCTGAGGAGCAGAGCTGTGCTATAGGTAGGGGCAGCAGTGGAGCAAGTCAGAGTTGGGATTTGAGTGTAATTCCCACAATTTCAGGAAAAACAGAAATTTAACATCACCTATCTTCTTTCTTATTTATCTTTGTTTTCATTTAAGGTCTAGTAGGATTTTATAGTTTCAGGAGGGGTGTGGGAAAGGCAGATATTACCAATCCTTCAGATATTT
Organism: Oenanthe melanoleuca; assembly: GCF_029582105.1. Classification (NCBI taxonomy): domain Eukaryota; kingdom Metazoa; phylum Chordata; class Aves; order Passeriformes; family Muscicapidae; genus Oenanthe; species Oenanthe melanoleuca. The sequence goes on along the minus strand of NC_079344.1, from coordinate 1,503,429 downwards.
CTTTTATGGGTAAATTCAGGACAAAACAGTGTCTTGTTTCAAGCTGCACTTAGCATTTGTGCCCTGAGGGAAGAGCAGGGCTGCAGAGCATCGAGGACTTGCTTGGACAAGCTGCAATGAATGTTAAATAACTGTTTGGGAGCAGCTCGTGCTTTCAACTTAATAAATATACATTGTGGTAATGTTAGAGGAGACCTCAGGATTATAATTATTTGAAATATGCTTTACAAGTGCTTAGCAAAGCAAAGCAGTTTGGAGTCTCAGTGAGAAGCACACACTCAGGGAATTTTCCTTCATCCCAGGTGGTTTAAAGCAGCAGAAGACATCTGCCTGTCCCTTGGCATCCACCAAGGGTGGGGGGTGATGCAGTAGCACTGGAAAATGTGTTTAAATGCATCTCATGGTGTCAGAATGATCCTCAGGTGGAGTCCAGAGTTGAATTCTGCTGAACTGAGACCTTGAGCTCCTTGTGGCTGGAGTGCTGCAGTTCCAGGGAATAATCAGAAATATTCCTTTTGACTGATAAACTGATGTCCTTGGAAAGCTTAAAGGTCTGTGAGCAGGATGGGTTGTTTGGCATTACCTGAGTGGTTCTGAGGTCCAGAAGCAGCTCCCTGTGCCTGTTATTTCAGGGTCCCACTGCTGTGAGTTTGGTTAGATCAAAAGGGCTCCTACTCGAGGTGGTTGCCATTCTGTGGAATCTTTTATTTACTTTATTCTTGCATTTAATCTAGTGCAGAATGAACTCTGACACTTTGGAGGCATAGAGGAGGTAAGATTATAAACTGTTGTGGTGTAAATTGTCAAAAGGTGATTAATGCTGGGAGCTGTTTGTTTATTGTGATTGTGTGGACAGTGGCCAACACAGAGCTGCATTGTTCATGCAAACCCTGCAGGCAGAGCTGGGGGCACTTGTGTTTCTGTTCAGGGTTTCTGGGACAGAAACCTGTGTGCAGCTGTGGTGGTGTACACACACAGAAAGTTGGCAGGTTTGCAAAGCTCAGCCCCACATTTTTGGGCTGCCTGGATGATCTCACAGCAAGAATTGACTCCACAAAAATAATATTGGGAGCTGAGATGCCTCTCCAGGGTCAGAATTGTTCCCTATGTCACATGGGGAACATGCAGCTTTGAGCAGGCACAAAGAAATGTAGAAAACCTTCAAGCTCTGCCCCAAACACTTTTTTTTTTTTTTTATGAATCTGGGGAAACCTGGAAGCTGTTTAAAATGGCAAAGTGATTAATTTCCACTTCATTTCTTCAGCTCGAGTCAATACTTGGACAAGAGCTGCACCCTGGGAACCAAGCATTTAAATGCAGGCTGAGAAGAAAGGAGATTGCTCACATACCTTTTGGCTTGTGTGTGCTCAAAATAGCTCATACAAATGGAAATGGGTGCCCAGCTTGCCCAAACTGCACCTGAAGTGGGCCCTGCTCTTTCTCTCAGCTTGGGGGGACTGTCACAGCCTGTCCCTAAGTAAACCTGATGTGCATTTAATGATGTTTCATTTCTCTGGGGAGGTTTTAGTGTTGGCCTGTTGCTGTTTGGGGTTCCTCAGTCAGATCACATCCAGGGTGTGCATACATGGACAAGGAAGCACTCCAGCGTTTTCTGAATCTCTGGATTTCCTGGGTGCTCCCATGCAGCAGTTTGTGGTGTCTCCAGTTCTTTTTTAGGAGCACATTCCCATTTTCCCTGTTCCTCCTCTGTGCAGCACATGAGCCGTTTCCTGTTGGCAGCAGGAGGGACGATGTGGTTTAAAAGCAGCTCTGCCATCACATTCCAGGGCCAAACTCAGCCAGCTCCCAGCTGCCCTCCTTCCAGCCACTCCTCAGATCTGAGCAGGGGATGGGAGGCACCCCTGAATTGTGGCACAAACAGCCATTCCCAAGCACCATCCTTCCCAAGTGTGCCCCAGGGAAGGAGGGAGTGGGATGGGGCCACTTGGCTCTGCAGGAGCAGCCTGGGGTGAGCAGGACAATGCAGGAGTTCCTTCTCCTTCAGAAAATGGCCAGGGTCAGCATGTGCTCCAGCAAAATTTATGGGATACTCGGATGTACAGGGGTTTTTTTTGTTTTTTTGGTTTTTTTGGGTTTTGAAAAGAAGGATCAGCTTGCAGAACTGTTAGATGTTGATGCCAGATGTATTTGGATGTGGTTTGCTTTGTTCTTAAACAATAGAGAGTTTTAAAGAAAGAGGAATATTCCTTGTGCCCATATGTCCCATTGTTTGCAGCATGGGTATAATCCTGGCTACAGGGCTCAGCATTATCGTGCTGATTCTGCTGGGAGTGACTCATACAGTTGGATATTTGTCATCCAGTGTGTGGAATCTTTGATCTCTGCCCTTCTTTTCTGATCAAATCTGGGATCTGCATCCTGTGCTGGGGTTGGGACACACTTCTGGAGGAGGAAATTCCAGCACTGCACACCTGAGAGGTGCTGGGACTGTTAGGTGGAAGCAATTAGTTCTGCTGCAGCTTTTCATGGTGCTGTGTTTCACCAGCAAAGATTTCAAAGGGAAATAATGTGCAGATTAAAAAAACATTTCTAATGGCAGGCCAACAGCTTGAATTTAAAAAATAATTTTCAGAATACTCAGGAACAAAGAAATCCTCCTGGTGACACTTGCTTTTAATGTAAACTAAGTATCTCTTTTTTCATGAGAGTACATAAAATGTACTTTGAAAATTATAGGAAGCTATCAGGAACTCATGCATCTGAGGATCATTTAGACTTTTTTTCCTACGTGGAATTCTCAGGCCTTAAATTAACTTACCTAAGATATAAGGAGTATCTTTGATTCCTCCCTGAAATTCAGGGCTGATGGCTGAAGACACAGCAACACGATTTCCTGGCTGTGTGACCCAGACTAGGAGTGGTGAAACCCTAATTGGATTAAATGTTTTCCTTTACCGTTGGGGACATGGATAACATTTGTGCCTTTGAGTAGTTTTGTTTTTGCCCGTGCTGGTTAAAGGTCCTGGGCTGGTGGCTGTGTCACAAAGGGCTGAATAGCAGATGGCAACTATGGAAGTGTAAATTAGCAGCAGCTGACAGTCCTGGAGAGCCACTGATTGTGCTGGGCCCATTCTGGGGGTGAAGTGCTGGATACTCCATCAATGCAGAATAGAACTTCCTTGGAATCTTTCACTCTGTTAACCCATCAGGAATTCTTTCTTCTGTCCATTTACACTTTCTCTGGGTGTTCTTTTATTCACCAAAAGTACTTGTTGTGTGAGACCTGGATTTTTATGTATGGGCAAAAATTCCTAGGCTTTACAGTAGCCAAATTTTGTATTTTTGATTTTTTATCCTTTTTTCCTGTTCACATTCAGGCACAAAGGTGAGGAGAGGAAGGAGAGTGGACCTGAGGCTCCCATCTGAAGTGCCTGGGGGCACTTTGGTTCTCTCCAACAATTTTTTGCTGACTTGGGAGTGGTGGTGACAGATTTTGCAAAAAGTAACATCCTGTGTACAGTGCCAAGTGAGTCCTGAAAGTGATTCAAGGTTTTTCTGGGAAATGGTGGATTTAGCAATACAGAATTACCATATTGGCTCAGCACCTTGGGCACCTGCTGTCGTGTGAGGCATCACAGCAGCTTCCAGCCTTCCCAGAAGATCTTAGCAAAGGTGGCAGCAAAAGAAAATCAAATCTCTGGTCCTTCAAACAGCACCAGCATAAGGTGTTTGATTACCTTCTACAGCAAAAAAAAAAAAAAAAAATTAAAATTTTTACCTAGTTTTAGCCAATTACTCAAAATGGCAATCACATTTTTAAATGGCTTTAGTGTTGGATTTATTGGCCTTTTTTTTCTTTTTTTGCCTTAAAGAAATCTAATCGAGTTAAGGCATAACATGAATGGAGTAGCATTTAATGCTTTCCCCAGCCTAATAAATAATTAAATGGATATTCAGAGAGTTGTACAGCAGTGTTTGGGTGGTGATGCTTGACTCCATGACTGCTCCCTAGCATGGAAGTGTTACATTAACACTGGATAAAAGGAAAATACAGGACTTAAAGTCAAGAGAGGTATCAGGTTTGCTGGTAAGGATCTTCAAATCCAGATGCTGCTCCAAATCTGGAAATGACTTTTGTGTGCAGCAAAACTTCTCAGTGGTTCTCTGGAAGTGTGCAGGGAAGATGTTTTGTAGAAAATCAGCATTTCCAGGTCCCTTTTCAGCCCTGGAAGTGTGCAGGAAAGGTATTGTGTAGAAAATTCACACTTCCAGGACTCTGAAGTGAGGCTTTGGTTCTCCTGGCTGGAACAAGTGGAAGTTGAGAACTGACTCAACTTCATGGTAGGTAAAGAAGTGATTTCAAACACAAGCAATTTATCTGCATATTGGTGAGGATTTATTTGTGGCTGGATTTCACTGTTTGGAAATATTTGTGGTTTTACTCCAGGGGAAGTTCTGGAGGGGGAACTGCCCCAAATTGCTTCTGCAGCTGCTGGAGGCTCTGTGAGCTTTCCCTGCTCTCCAGCCAGAGCTGCTGCTCGTTTTTCAGGGGTTTTGTCCCCTCTTAGCCCTGAGTGCTGCCCTGACAGGGGGCACAGCAGGGACAGACGGGATCAGAACCAGCCTCTCTGGGCTCCAGTTCCCTCTGGAATTCAGGTCCTCCTTCCTGCTGGGTGAAGCAGTCACTGCTGGCTGGCCTTTCCTGCCCGGCTCAGTGACCAAGGGTGGCATCATCTTTGGCATCATCTTTGGCATCATCTTTGGCATCAGTTTGGAGCTGGGTCACCCACCAGCTGCAGCTCAGAGCTCTTCTTATTTTCAGTCTTGCAGGGGTGCAGAGCTTGGTCTCATTCCTTTATATTTTCTTGCTTAGAGACACACACACATATGTACCTGTATTTTAAAAAAATCTGGTAATTTTTCTGCGTTTTACTTTTTTTTTTTTTCTTTTAATTAAGAAAAAGACATTAGGAGCATCTTTAAGCTGCACTCAGCAAGCAGTCAAGGTTGAAGGCTGAGGTGTGACCTGAGTTGCCAGTGCAGCACAAGGCAAAGTCCCAAGCTTTAGGAGAGCCTGGACTCAAAGAATAACTCAAAGAATAACTCCTATTATTCAGCATTCAGGAATGTAATTTTCCCTCTTTTTACTTAATTTTTCAATAAGAAAAAGACATGGGGAGCCTCTTTAAGGCACACTTAGCAAGCAGTCGAGGTGAAGGCACTGCAGCATCCATTCTGCTCGGGGGGAAGGTCTCTCCCGGTTTAGAGCAGCAAGAAGCCCGGCTCCCAGGGGCTGCAGTTATTCAGCGCTCAGGAATGCAGAGCCTTGCTCCAGCCGGGTGTGGGCGGCTGTTTGCTTTGCGGTTCTTGCTGGGGGGTGGGTGATTTTTAAAAGCACTTGCTGAATTCGCGTTTGGGTGAATAATGGCTACTTTATACACAAATGATAAATGTTAGTCACAGCCGAGCAAAAGAAGTTTCTTGTGTTGGTCATGGATTTGGCATATCTAAAAAGGGAGAGGGGAATGGGAAAAGAGAGCAAGGCCAGGGTTTCAGTGCTTCAGAAAGTGCAAATTAAACAGAGCTGCATTTATGTTATGTGACATCTCTAAGCCTTTGGCTCTCTCGACTTAATGCCAGATATCTAATTTGGAAATATTTATTGTAACTGGCATATCTTTTAGAAGCCTGTCATCAAACTGTCCTTGTTAACTTGGTTCTGTTAAGTGACTTTTTTTTCAGTGCTTCAGAGTCAGATGAATTTCTGCTTTCCTATGGCACATAGTGGCTGCTACAGAAAAGCTTCCAGGGTCTTAACTGGATTTATGCACTCGGTTATTTTTACTTTGCTTTAGTTTTGGGTTTTTTTTTCAATCTGGAATCAAAGATTTCACAAAATCAGATGCTTGAGCTGCATTCCTAGAGTACTGAAGGTGTCTCTGACAGAACACCTTGATATTTGTTTTTTCCCCAGGTGCTGAGGGCTCACCAGCCCCTCTCAGACTCACACTCTGCTGACCTGATTTTATCAGGTTATTCAGTGCATTAATATGGAATGAGGATAGAGTTCTACACGAAAAACAAAGAGCAGGTTGGGCATAGAACCTGTCAGAGGATGGAATTCTATTTTCCAGCTGACTTTGGTTTTTAAACGTTTAATTTGCTTATTGTTGGTTTGATGTGTTTATTGCTTCTTTGAAAAAGTAAAGCCCAGTGTTCCATGCCTGGCTGAGGTTAATCCCTGAGCCTGGGTCACTGAGATCTTTCCTCTGGATCCAATATTTCTTGCTCTCCTGCAGTTCTCAGCCAGGTGCCCAGAACTCCCAGCTGTCAGACCTGCCTCAACTCGGTGTTAGATCCCAAAAAAAGCATCCCAGGGTGTAGAATCCAGTAACAGGCTTTGCTTTTGGAAAAAAAATAAATACAAAATCCAAACTACATCAGTGCAGCAGCTCCCAGAAGGGCACAGAGAGGTTTGGGGGGTAGAGATGATGTTGATTTGAAACAGAACCTTCCACATCTTTGCTGGTCTGGTTGGTTCCTCTCTGCCCCAACAGTGAGAATTGTTTAAAATGGGCTTGGCTCTGCTTATTTTAAATTATGTGTCAAATACCGAGCCTCAGGCCCAAAGGGAAGCGATTCAGGACACTCTGGATGAGGCTGAAGCAAAGGGAAGCTGTTCAGGATGCTCTGGATGAAGCTGGACTCTGACTCCCTGCTCTGCTAAACATCCTGGCAAAAGTGGATTAGAGAAATCCCGGTTCCACTGGAGGGAAAAGGATTCCTCCTCCTGACTCCCCTGCAGCAGCTACAGAGGGTCGCTGAGGCAAGTTTTTAATTAATTTTGGTGGGGGGGAGGAACCCACAAATATTTCCCTGATTTCTGAGAGATGAAAAGGGGCTGCCTATCGCTTTTAACGTCAGTGATGTTAATAATGCAGAGCCACAAAAAGGAAATTAAACTTTAAAAACCATGTTAAAATAACACCGAGAATTTGACTATAGCCCACAGAGGCAAGAAAGTTCAAAGGGAAGAGTGAACTTTATCTGACCCTGACGTGCCTAGGGATTGCAACACAGTTTCTCTGTAATATTGTCCAATTTTTAGAGAGGCTTTTGCAGAGCAGGAAGAGGAAGGTTACGGGCACCCTATTTAAAATGGAAGTTATTCCCTGTATAGTTTATACAATGCTGGAGGAAAAAATAGACTTTTAAATCATCATTTTATATATCCAAGCTCTGAAATTATTTTATATGAAATAGAAAATCAAATAGAAAAGGAAAAATTTCCTTAAACTTAGAGGTTTTCTTTTTGCTTTTTTCCTCAGAGAAGGTACATGAGCAAAAGATCTTCCTTCTGGAGGTTATTACTCTGTTGTTCCTCTAAACTTTTAGACTTTTAAGCCATAAATCACTTCACTTGATATGTGTTTCTTATTAAACACCATTAAACTTTCTGCTCTGTCTTTGTGGCAGGTAGTTTGATGGTTTTTTTCCTATTCTCGTTGTGCTATCTTGGTTTTTGTGTGCATATATATGGGGGGAGGTTTATCAGTGGGGTTTTTTTTGCTAGTTTGGAGTTTCATTACAGATGTTGGTGTGTTCTGGCCCTGCACTTGAAATACTGTCAAGAAATGCAGCACTTAACAAGCTGGGAAATTCTTGAGTTAATGAGTGTTGCCTTTCTCACAGGTGCTACAACTCTTTGCAGTTTTGGCTTGGGGAGGAGTTTTTAATCAGAGCTTTGAGTGTTTGCTTGTGTTTTGGCAGTCTGGGGGGAGATGTGTGCCAGCTGCCATCTTCTGAAAGGGGAGATGAGCTCCCTGCCATCACTGCACTTCATGGGATGAGGCTCTTTGCACCCACCCGAGGAGCTTCCCCTCTGTTCCTCCTGCAGCTCCATGCTGGGAACCTCCCTGTCTCCTCTGTTCTGGCAAAAACCTCCCCTTCCCTCTCACTCCTGCAGGTTCCAGAGCTTGTTTAAGCCATAAAATCCCTTCTGCTTTTGGTGTCTGCTGTCACTTCCAGTGGTGTTTTGGTTTTCCCAGAACTGATGGGGGTGTTCCTCACTAATGCTGTTAAAGTTATTAAAAGTCTTCCAGCCAAATCCTTCTCAGAGGAAGCTGTGCCTGCAGCCTGATGTGCTTGGCTGACCAGAAAACCCCAAACCCCAGGGCAGCCCAGAAGGTGCAGAGGTGTTTGTGGCTGGGCTGGAATTTGCACATGAGTAACTCAGGGTGCAGAAGTGGAGCTGCTCCGGACCCCTGAGGTCAGGGCTGGGTAATTTGGAGTCACTGACTCAGAAAGGAGGGAGTCCCCACATGGAGAGAGCCTGGACAGCCTCAGCTTTTGGCAGCCAGGTGCCTTTGAAGGTGTTGGGTGGGGAATGTGCCCAGGTGGGTGGGAAGGATCTTGGGGAGAGTTTCCCCCTTGTCCTGCTGCTCCAACCTTGGCTCTGCAGATCCATGGACTCCTCAGTTTCACTGGTGCCACTCAGAGGCTGCCCAAGCCCTGTGGTTTCACTCTGGGTGTGCTTCACGTGTGTTTCCTGACTCCTTGGAGTGTAAATTGTGCTGTTTGTCAGCAGAGGGGGAAGGTTTTTTTGGTGAAGTGTGAAGCTGCAACGTGGGCACTTCAGTTTGGTTTTGTGTTTGCTTTCTTGGACAAGCTCCAGTGGAGCTCTTCTCTGAGTAACCCTGGAGGCCTCCTGCACAGCCTGAGCACATGGAATTCCCACAAGAGACACACTCCAAAAGAATTTTTTTTTTTAAATAGCAGCCAATTAATGAGAGACTGCTGCTGTAAAGACTCACTCCGTGCTCATTCAGAATGTATTTGGTTCTGCCAAACCACATAGAATAGATGGGACAGAGACAGAACATTTGCAAGGGAGGAGTCAGTATTTCATTTTCCCAGTGACCTGTGAGGGACCCAGAGAGGGTGACTGGTCAAGGGCAATCTACAGACTCCACTGCTGGAGCAACATGGGAATGACGTGGAAGCCCTGGACTGTGAGAAGATTTTTTTATTGTTATTATTTTTTAAGTTACCATAAGCAAATCTATACACAGACATGACTGGCCTGATCCAAAGCCAGTGTGCATTTCCCAAACTCCTCCTGAGCTTTGGATCAAGCCCTAAGTCTGCAGAGAGGAGTGAGGGAGTTGTTTTTTTGGGATTGTGTGTGTCCTGGGCCCTGGCTGATGCAGCAGGGGTGGCTGTGCTGTGAGAAGGATTTCAGCATTGCACTTGTGATCTACACACAAACTTCTCAAGGTTTGGGCAGGAGAACTGTAACAGCCAGGGGAAATATCAGAAATGTCTGTTTTACAATAGAATATATGTAAGAATTGTTAATCTTCACTGCTGTAGGTTATTGTGAAGAACTTCCTGTCTTGTCTCTGCAAGATACAAGATAAACTTTATTATTGTTTCTTGTTGCTGTTAGTTTCTCAAAGAACACACGTGTGATGGGGGACAGCATTGCACAAGTGGCACAGGAGAAGTGGGAGAATTGCTCTTCAGTTCTTGTCATCCTGCAGGTCTGTGAGTGTCCCTGTGCCTCAGTTTCCCTGCTTTGAAATGGAGCAAATCATTCCCTGGGGCACTGAGACAAGTGAGTGAAAGTGTATCAGAAATGGGCTTGTCTGATGAAATGGAGGCCAGAGAATTGCATAATTGCATTTAAGATAAAACTTCATTTCTCAGGTTATTGTGGGCATTGAGTTGTGTAATGGTGTAAGAAGGGAAAATTTAATACTCTTGAAAACCCTGTGTAGAATTTCAGTGTGGTGAGCAATGTTTCTTTTTGGGGCTAGAGCAGGGTGCAGAGGCTGCATGGCAGGGAACAAACTGCAGAGAAACCCAAACTGGTTCCTGGAGTGGCTCAGGTAGGACTGATCAGGTGGAAAGTCCCTGGTAATGGGTCAGGATGTGCCAGCAGGAGTGTAAGCAGTTGGAAAGGCATTGGATACCTTGCAGGTTGCTTGAGGATGATCAAGCAGGAGTACTTAGAACTTCACTTTTTTTTTTTTTCTTCCCTAAAGAAATTAATCCCATTTTTTAAGAGAAAAGGAATCAAAACTTGTCTTGCCAAGAATCATGGGCAGATGATGAGAAGGAGCAGAGCAGTGAGTAAACATGTTCATTGGTAAGATGTTTTTAAGGCAAAGAAGTAAAGCCAGTGAGTTAAATTTTGGAGTCATGAGTATTTTTGAAATTTTACTTGAAATGTTTGGTCTCTCAATGACTTCACTCAGATAATTTTGGTCAATTATTTTGTATAACTCTGCCTCATGGGAGGGTGTCCTCCCAGTACAGAGGCTCTTTTATCAGCCTGTGTCCTGATTTGCCACTAAACGTTGTGGGAGTTTCCCCAGAGGCATGTGATGTTTTGGCTGCACCTCTGCAGATCTGGCACTTCAGATGGGTTTTGTTTAGGACCAGGCTGTGACAGCAGCAGGCAGGGGAAGGAGGGGATGGAAAAAGGAGGGCTCTGCTAGATCTGAGCAGTTTGCAGCTCCTCCTGAGTTTCACTGTGGAGTGTTGTGCCTTAGTGATGTTCTCCAAGGTAACTAAACACTCTGCCAGTATAACTTTATATCACTTATAAATGTTAATTAATTTATCATGGTGTAAAAGCCTTTCTTAGTGATACTGCTGCAGGAACAGTAGGGCTTCTGGCAAAAAAAAAAAGATCACAAGAAACACACTTTAATTCAATTTAATGGGGGGAGAGGAGAGTCCCAAAGCTCTGCATGGGATTTCTGCCAGTTTGAAACCCAGCCCTGTGCTCCCCTGCCCACCAGAAAATAACACAGAGCCCAAGTGTTCAATGGAGCTGGAGCTGGGTCGTGGTTAAGAGTGAAAGGCCTTGATTGCATAAACAGAACCAAAACACAAGGAACAATTGGTGGGAGAAAGAACAAGGAGAAAAAGGAAAAAAGTCTTTCTAAATCATTTTAATCAGTAACATTCCACATGAAGGAGAGCTTGTTCTTTGGGAATGTGGTCCCACAAGGAGTGGTGAGTACATGCAACTCACAATTTTGACAAGGTCAGACCATCAATTTTTCTCAAGATTTGTTCTCTATTGGTTGTTTTGGGGGCTTGGGTTTGGTTTTTTGGCAAAGCAAGTTGCTTTTACTTTGTGACTTTGGGGCATGGTGACTGGAAATGTGCACTTTTTCATCAATGGAGAACATGCACTTTGATATTTTTGGTATTGTGCCACCCATAAGGGCCATTTAATTAAGAGCTGGACTCAGTGGTCCTTGTGGGTTCCTTCCATCTTGGAATATTCTGTAACTGCTGCCTGCTGAGCCATTAGTACCAGTTAAGCTCATGGTGACACTGACCTTCATTTATCACCCTTCATTCCCAGCCATCAAGAACTCATTGTTTGTAATCTATCACAAAATGCCATTTAAAAAGCAATTCTTGCTGTGAACAAAACAAAGCAAGGCCAGCAGTGGTTATGTAGAAATGTGCTCTGTTCCTGCATGGGAGCTTTTCCTGGGAAGGAATGTTTAACATCACATGGAGAATAAAACTGGCAGTGGTGAGTGGGATCCTTTCACACCCTCTCAGTGCCAGGGAAGCTGAGCCCTCCTTCCAACCTGCAGCTCTCAAGTACCTCAGAGTTATTTCACTTACCTCATCTCCCAAGCCCCTTGCCCAGGAGCTGCAGCCCCAGCACTGAGATTTGTCCTTTCTGTGCCATTTTATCAGTGTTTAAAAAGAGCCATTGTGCCTCTCCCCTTCCTGTCTCTGCTCCTTTGTGCCTTTTTCCTGTTCCAGATGTTGGCCCACAGGGCTGCTCTGGAACTCGCTGCTCCCCTGGGGTTTAGTTGCTTTTTTGGGGACAAATTGTGACAAGAGGCACAGGAAAGCTGAGCCTCCCTCCCAGCCTGGCCCTCTCCTCATTCCTCAGCTTGTGCTCTGTGCTGAAAAACCTGATTATTCTCCCAAAATTATCATTATCAGGTTCTTTAGAAATGCTTCACCCTTTGTGAGTGGAGACTTCCAGAGCCTTTGCCTTTTGTGCTGTTGGTAGAAGCCAAACCAGTGATTCCATGGGGATTTTTTCCAGTGGGGCAGTGAATGTTCTGTTCTATGGAACCTGGTTAGTGCTGGGTTCTGGAAGGTGGATCCTGGACAGCCACACTGCTAAAATAAACCCAGTGCTGAAGGAAATCAGCCTGTGGTTAATTAGCAGCACAGAGAGTGAATATGGATCAGTGTTCAGATGTTTGAATTGGAAGTTCTTGATGTAACTTTACAGCCTTGGATGCACTAGCTTTTTTTCAAATCCTAAAGAACCATCAAAAAAACCTATTTTAAAAGCTCTTTTGAAGGCAGTTTTCTGTATTAAACTGATTGAAGTGAGGGCTGGTGATGTCATTTCCCACAAACTTACTGCAAAACTCCAATAAAAGCCTGATGTTAGGAAAACCACAGCAGAATGAGAGCAGCAAAGTGTGCCCAAGGAATAATAATGCCATCAGAGGTGGAGTAAAGCACTCCTGCACCACCCCTGGAAAGAGCCCAGGTGGCTTTTCCCTGAGGAGCTGTTTGAAAGCCTCCCATCCTCCTCTTTGTGCAGTGCTGACACTTCTCAGCAAGGCTGTCTTGAGGATTCCTGTGATCCTGATGAGGAGAAAAAAAAAAAAAAAAAACAACAAAAACCAGCCTGGTTGTAAAACAGCTTTTTAAAACAAAATGTTCCATCGAGAGCGAGCTGGCAGCACCATTGTGTGCTTTCTTTGAAATGTCTGCTGATTTAAAGGGAGGCACTTCTGATCTGCTGAGTTTTGGGCTGCTTTGGTGTATTTTTGTGGCTTCCCCTGGTGAGTTTTTTTTGAGGTTCTCATTGAAGCAATGCAGGGGCTCACTGTGTATTAACACCAGCCAGCAATGCCATTCTGGAGCTTTCTGCATATGAGAAGTCCTGGGATTTTTACTGTTGAGAAAATAGTCTCTGGGTGAAATTAATCACGTTTGAAAAATATATATATATATCACTAAATTTGCCCACACATGTTGTAAACATTCTCTGTAAAGTGTAAGTCAAAGAGATTTAATGTTGAGACAAAGCAGAGCAAAATAATCTTAAAAAAGAAATATGAATCTTTCTGTGTACCAGGCTCCACTGTCTATTCACTCCCCAAAATGTCCACCAGATTTTTTTTTAGGGTGCTGTGATAGGATGAACCTGATGCATTTTCTGCTGTGCAGAATTTTGGGCAGAGTACTCTGGGATTGCACTGGTGAGGTACAAACCCAGCTGGGCTTGGGCATTTCGGGCCAGGATTGCTTCAGGGGTGGGCAATCAAATGAAATGTGAAACAAGAGAATAAATGCCCTGCTGGCGGTTTGGGCAGTGCCCAGAGGCTCCCACTGAGCTCAGAAAGTCTCTTTTCCCCTTCCCAGGGACCTTGTGCAATGATTTCCAGCAGCAGGGCAGAAATCTCTGCATCCTCAGCCACAGAGGGAACATCAGGAGCCTTTTGGATTAGGCAAAAGCAGGAGGCTGCTGGTGGGAAATCCTTTCTGGAGCAAAGCAGGCTGGAGTGGTGTTAACTCTGTGTCACTGGGTCCTTCACACAGCCTGCTGCAAATTCATCCTTATTTTTAGGGAAAAGACATTTGGAGTTACCTTCTCCATCCAGTGAAAACTTTGGCTTTTAAGCTTTTTCAGCTGTTCCAAGAAGGAAAATGAAATGTTGTCTTTAAGCACCTCACTTAAATACTCCCAAGCTGTGAAAGTGCACATTTAATAGAGGAAAGTTCTGTTTTTAATGCACTAGTTTGCATTTATAGGAAAGATAAACCCAGTCTGAAGTAACATTTCTCTGAGCCTTTTTTGGTAGAGTTTGATCAGTGGTTTAAGTTCCAGGAACACTTCAAAGCAGGCACTTCTCATTGGCCATTTGCAAAATCACCTTCTGAGACTGAGGCTCTGGAAATGCATTTATTCATAGAATGTGTCTTGCATTAGTCCTCAGTTGGCCAACAAAATTATCTAAGGCATGTCTGAGGCAGCTACTAAAAAGAAACTTAAAAGACATTACTGTTCTAGTGAAGATGATGCAATACACTCGGGCTATTATCAGTCTCCAAGTAAAATTAAATGCATTCAAATGAACTTGTTCTGAAGGGATTTGATGAATACAGAGCTCTAAAGCTAAGTTGCTTTGAGTGGAGGCCCACCCTTGTTAATTGATTGTGCCTGAGAGCTGAGGTGGAAGGAGGGTGCTGCACCACCCCTGAGCTGAGCCCAGGTTTGCATGGGATGAAAAGGAAGTGACACATGATATTCCATGTTGGTTTTCCTCATCTCACAGGCCAGGCCTACAACAGTGGAGTTTTGCAACAGGAAGCAAAATGCTAAATAAGTTGGCTTTTATTCAGATAGACTTAGAGCAGAGTGGGGTGAATGTTCCCTTTAAATCAGAATTCTTGGCTGTTGCCTTGAGGTGCCTCAGACGGCACTGCCTGCTGGGGCTGAAATAAAATGTTATTTTTATTTGTTAAAACACTTCATTATCTAAGAGAACAGCAGTGTTTTAAGATTTCAAAGTGCCTTTCATCCTCAGGGAGCATAGCAAAGCTCTGCCTCAGTGCAGGAATTGTGCAGGGCTCTCTGAGGCCAGCTCAGCTGGAGCAGTGAAATGGATGGAGCTGATGCACAGAGCCCAGCAAATGCCCCCCACATTCCAAGCACATTCCAAGCACATTCCAAGCACATTCCAAGGCTTCTGGAATGCCAGGGATCCCTTGGGCACCTCACCCAGGCCCGGGAGCAGGTGGGGGTGGGTGGCAGGCTGGGGAGCAGGTGGCTGCTGCTGCACACCCTGTGACAAAGGCATGCCTGGCCCACACCCTCTGGGGATGTCTCAGGCTGGCAGAAACAATTCAGGGGCCATTAGCAGGAAATGCTTTTGCCAAGCCAGCACTGACACCCACGGGATGCTCCTTCCCTTGGGAGGCAGGAATGCAGCAGCCTTGGTCAGGGGAGGGTTCCCCACGGGGCAGCCTGGCCCTAATACAGCCCTTCCACTTATTTAATTGCATTTCCCTTTCCCTGTCCCTTTCCCTTTCCTTTTCTTTCCTTTTTTCATTTAATTTCATTTTTATTTTATTCTTAACATCAAGTGCTCAAAAAACCCCAATACCAGTGTTTTTTTTTTCACAGTTTCCTTATCAGTGCCTCTTGTATCCATCCATGTTGCTTTTTCTATTACTGAGTAGTAGCAGGCTGAGCAGCCAGAGCTTTTATAGCAGTGGAATCCTTCTGTGGGAGAGTGTGTGGCCCTTGTGGAAGTTTCAAAGGCAGAGACAATTTTATCTTCCTAAAAAATACGAGGAAATAATGAAAAGCAGATTTTAAAAGAATCCCCAAAGAGTCATGATAATTTATCAGGGGTGATCAGCAGAGGAAAGCAGAAAGGGCTGGTGCTCTTTGCTTTACTCATACACACATTTCCCTTCCTGGTGCCACTCTGATTTTCAGAAATATGTATATTTTTAGTTCTTAGCATGTGTTTTCTCCTGTTTTCTTTCCTTGCCTGTAAAAAGAAACTGTGTAATTCCCAGGATTTGCTCACCTGGACTTCAGCACCCATGTTTTGAAAGTGAAATCTGATTAATTGCTGCAGGAAGAATGGGATGGGGATGTTTTTAATTTCTGTTCCCCACGAAGCCACTTCACACCCTGGTACACAGCTCCTTCCTGTTTGTCCGTCTCATTTACCTGCTCATCCTGCTGGAAATGGAAATTCCTGGGTCAGGGACTTTCTCTTTCCTGCTGCTTGTGTATTAGGGCTGATATTTGGTTGGGGTTTATGGGGGATTAGTGGGTGCTGCCATAAAACAATCACCATCCTCAAGAGCCAGCGGTGTGAAGGGCTGGAATGGAATTTGCTGAATTCATTCCATGTGCAAATGAGCACACACAGGTTCAGCTGGAGAGCTCTCCTGCAAGGAAACAAACCTTTCAGGTTTGGGGAGCTGCTTTTGTTTGCTTTTCTGGACACCCTCTTCCAGCTGAGAGCTTTCTGTAGCTCTGGGCACAGGGGAGGTTCTGAGCACAGATTACACTGTCTGAATGCTTCTGGCTTCTACCCGAGGCTCATTTAGGGTTTTTTTGTTTTGTTTTGGGAACTGTTATGCATAACTGCATTCATGATTTCAAGTTTTGACATCTTTTTTTGGTGTTGGAACACCTGGAGTGTTTCCAGTACCCTTGCACACTTGCACAGCAGGGACCTGCCACTTGTATTTACAGAAAAGGACTGAGAGCAATGGGGACAATTCTGATAAGGATAAAACACTTCAAAAGCACCTGAAGATTTTGAGAACTTAGGTTTAATTACCAAATCCAGCTAAGCTTTATGTGCTAGAACAGGAAATTCATCTCACTTTGCTCTGTTGGAGAACTGTGTCCCCAGAGCTTCACTTTTTTCAATCTGGTGTGGCTTTTACCATTCTCTCATTTGTGCTAAGCAAAGTATTTTCCCCTTTAAGCCCAAATATTGCAAATGGGAGCCAGGAATGCAGAATATGATGTGTTCCAGTTACCTGGGGCACTCATGTTTTATCTTTGATTTGTGCTGAGAGAAAGGAGATAGCAATAGGAGAAGTGGAGAAGTATTTTCAGAATTACAGCCCTGTGGTGAATCAGCACATCCCCTGTGTTGTGGGATTTGTGGGGTGAGGAGCACAGGGGATTTGGGATGGAGGGGCACAGGGATCTGGGATGGAGGAGCACAGGGATCTGGGATGGAGGAGCACAGGGACCTGGGATGGAGGAGCACAGGGCTCTGGGATGGAGGAGCACAGGGATCTGGGATGGAGGAGCACAGGGATCTGGGATGGAGGAGCACAGGGATCTGGGATGGAGGAGCACAGGGGATCTGGGGTGGAGGAGCACAGGGATCTGGGGTGGAGGAGCACAGGGATCTGGGATGGAGGAGCACAGGGATCTGGGATGAGGAGCACAGGGCTCTGGGATGGAGGAGCACAGGGATCTGGGATGGAGGAGCACAGGGATCTGGGATGGAGGCTGCAGGAGGAGCACAGGGATCTGGGATGGAGGAGCACAGGGCTCTGGGATGGAGGAGCACAGGGACCTGGGATGGAGGAGCACAGGGGATCTGGGATGGAGGAGCACAGGGATCTGGGATGGAGGAGCACAGGGATCTGGGATGGAGGAGCACAGGGACCTGGGATGGAGGAGCACAGGGCTCTGGGATGGAGGAGCACAGGGATCTGGGATGGAGGAGCACAGGGATCTGGGATGGAGGAGCACAGGGATCTGGGATGGAGGAGCACAGGGGATCTGGGGTGGAGGAGCACAGGGATCTGGGGTGGAGGAGCACAGGGATCTGGGATGGAGGAGCACAGGGATCTGGGATGGAGGCTGCAGGAGGAGCACAGGGCTCTGGGATGGAGGAGCACAGGGATCTGGGATGGAGGCTGCAGGAGGAGCACAGGGATCTGGGATGGAGGAGCACAGGGATCTGGGATGGAGGCTGCAGGAGGAGCACAGGGATCTGGGATGGAGGAGCACAGGGCTCTGGGATGGAGGAGCACAGGGACCTGGGATGGAGGAGCACAGGGATCTGGGATGGAGGAGCACAGGGATCTGGGATGGAGGAGCACAGGGATCTGGGATGGAGGAGCACAGGGATCTGGGATGGAGGCTGCAGGAGGAGCACAGGGCTCTGGGATGGAGGCTGCAGTTGGTCACAAACCACTGTCCTAGTTTTTGGCATGGGTGGCCTGATTTGTACAATGGTGCCAGTTCACATCGGTGTTTACAGAGCACAGGCAGGATGTGTGCTGGGCTGTCGCTCTGCATTATCTGCTCCTGGTGTATTTTTAGGCTCTTGCTTCCATGACAAAATATTCAGTGACAGTATATTTGCCCACAAGCCTTTGAAGGTCTTGTTTTTGCCTCATGGAAGAGCTCCCATTGTTTGGGATTCAGCCAGCCTTTAAGCAGCAGTGCTGTGTGCTTTACATGTCATCTCCATAATGTTTCTAGTAACAAACTTTGGGTTGCTTTCAGTGAAGCCAGGGCTCTGCCTCAGAAAGGTTGAGTTTGTGGCAGGCTGGCTGCTGCTCAGCCCTCGGTGCCAAACAAGTTGTGGGGAATGTTGTGAAAGCCGTGGGGAGGGTGTGTGGTGCTGGTAATTACAATAAACAGAGCAGCCTGGGGAGGAGCTGCTCTCCTCCCGCTGCCTCCCAAGGGAGCCCAGATCCCAGCAGGGAAACCTTCCCGGAGATCCCCAGGTCAGAGCAGGAGTGAGTGCTGGAGATGAAATGTGAGAAAGTCCTGCTCCTTATGAGACTTCTGGTGTGAAGTCCTGGGCCAGAACTGTGGAACTTTCCACCAGCACTGAGAGCTAATTCCCCAAGCTCAGCATATTCAAAGCCTGAATTCAAAACTCATCTTTTCCATGAGTATTTTTTTTTTCTCACAAACTCACAATGGATAAAAATAAAGTCTTAAGAACTAATCCAGTTAAGCTTTTTCTTGCCGGCTGAGAAGAGAGGGGAGATAGGAGGAACAATGAGCACTTTGTTTCTCTTTTGCAATATCTGGTCAGTGGTCAGATACAACAGAGGTAAAGAGGTCACATAACCACAGATCATTTGGAGCTGGATGTGCTGCATTACAGGTCTGGGTGGGACATTTTGGAGGGGATAGAACCAGCACAAAGCTGTGTGGGCATGGTGACTTTAAAAGACTGAAGAAGACAAATCTTCTTTTTCAGGCTCATCTATAAATCAATTACCATTTGTTCCTTATTAATAATTTAGCTGCCAAGAACGTGCTTATTGCTTTAGAAGAGGGGGAAAAATACAGACTGTCCCTGTACTGAGGAGCTGGCAGGCTCAAAGATGCAAGGCAGTACTCCTGGGAATATCCAGGGAAAACTGTAACCATGGGCTGGATTAATTACTTCAATAATTCTGCACTGTCTACTCCCTGCAAACCTTTTTGTCTGCTTGCATTGTGGTGATCCTGCTTGGTGCTCTCAGTTTAATCAGCATTCCCAAGGAAATGAGATAGTGAAGGATCATCCTTCCATCTCTTCAGGGCTGGAAGGAATTTCTGCACTACTGTAATGCTGAAAGCCACAAACAGGGAGAGGGGCCCAGGTAGGAGGGAGGGAAGGAAGGAAAAGCCAGAGGGAAGCATGTGGGGGATGTCCAGTCTGGACATGGAGTTTGGGAGAAGCTGCTGCTGGGATGAGTTCTCAAATGTGTTATAACAGAGGGCTGGAGTGCCCTGAGGACAAGGTTTTGGACTGAATACCTCTGAGCAGATATGGGACAGGGTGAGAGAGGAGGGTGATTGATGGGTCAGAGTGATAATTTTAGCAGCTGTGTTTTCTGATGGGTTGGAGGAACAAGATATTTATCTGATGTGCCAGAGAGCAGGAAGAGATTAGCTGGGATGACACAAGGACAGGCAAGTTGTTTTGATTGCTGAAAGGGAAAAGAAGGGGTAGGTCTTCACTTGATAAGAAAATGTATCAAACAGAACGTGGCTGGGAAGGCTGCTGGGGTTCTGCAGCCGTGGTTCTGGGTGGTGAGTAGTTTCTAGAGTAAGGTTTGATGCAGCAAGTCTGTGCCAGGATGGGCTGAACCTGGGGTTTCTGGCTGCAGGTGCAGGCAGTGGCTTTGCCATTCCCCCAGCAGTGCTGGGGCAGCACAGAGAACACAAAACACAGGTGAGGTGCAGAATCAGAGAATAACAGAAAAGTTTGGGTGGAAGGGACCTTAAATCCCACCTCATTCACCCCTGCCATGGGCAGGGACATTTCCACCATCCCAGGCTGCTCCAAGCCCTGCCCAGCCTGGCCTTGGACACTGCCAGGGATTCCATCTGCTCTGTGCCAGGGCCTGCCACCCTGACAGGCAGGAATTCCTTCCTTGTGTTGAACCCAAATCTCCCTTGTGCCAGTTTAACCCATTGAGGCACAGCACAGAGCTTGAGCTCACCTGCTGAGGGATGTTGGGAGGCAGAGCATGGAGCTGGCAGTGCTCTCCTGGAGGGGAGAGACCCTGGCACAGCCTTGGCGTGGGTTTGAGTGCTGGGTTGGCATCAGCTGGCACTGGACACTGCAGTGCCCTTCCCCTGGCAGCAAGCTCATCTGGGAGAGAGATGTCTGCAGGCTTGGAGGTTTGGGACTGGGATAAGGGAGGTGGAGAGGGGCTGGGCTTGTTGAATGTCTCACGGAGAGGGGGAGTTGGATCCTGTTACAAACAGAGCAGACTCTCAGTAAATAGGCTGAGTGCTGTGAGGGGGAGGCTGCCTGGTCACTGCCTCTGTGTATTTTAGAGCAATTTCATTTGTTTCACGGAGTTGTTTTTGTGAGGATGGAGTGGGTGTGTGGACCAAAGGCTTAGTCACGAGGGGAGGGGAAAGAAAACTGTCTTGACTTGTGAAGTCAAATATTTGTGACTTATCCCATTGTTTCCCTATCTTTGTGTAGTTTCAGACCATGCTCACAGGCTGTGGGAGTGAGCAGTGCTGCTCCAGCTGTGTTTGCCCATTATTCCTTTCTGTAGCATCCAGGTATTCCCAGAGGATTCCTGCCCTTTTGCACCCTTGGTCTGTGCTGTGTCCCTCACTCTCCTGGTCCAGACAGTATTTAGGGAAGGTGTAGGTAGTGAGACATCTCCCATCAACAGAACCTGGAGGGTGCTTAAACCATGTGGATGATTCAGTAGAAATCCCTCTGTTCTCTGAGTCACCAGGCACCCAGCAAGTGCATTTTGCTGCTCCAGAGGAGACAGAGAAAGGCCATAATTGAGAGTTACCCCTCTGTGCCTCATCATGTTGGTTTAGAGGAGCTGGGTGGTGTTCCTGGGTCTCCTGTCTGCATTTCAGCTGCAGGGTGATTATGGCTTGCTCAGAAGTTCCCCCAGAGCTTTGATTTGGAGCAAGCAGTGGTGGTCTCGTGGTGACATCAAAGTGCTGGGATGTTGGTGTTGGCAGAGATGGACAGATCTATTTGTGCACTTGTAGAATGCTGGAAACACTGAAGGATTTGAAAGAAATTGTTTTGTCTTCTCTGGATTGCCATTCAGGGCACAGCAGAGGGTGTTGGGCTGCTGCTTCAGGACAAGTGAGATCTCTCCTGTAGTTTCCAAGAACTTCCAGGATTTGTGTGTCATTATTGCCCAGGAAGGTGTGAGGTCTGTGTGGGAGCAGAGAGGAGGAGAACATTCCCAAACAGCATTTCCCCCTCTTTGGAGAGTGCCAGAACCACTCACACAGCCCAGCCCACCTCCTGTGTGCCTGGCACCAGCCAGCAGGGGCCAGAAAAGAAATTAGGAATAAAAACATCCCTGTTTCTGGAATTCTGCTGGCCATTTCCCATCATTTCCTGGCTGTGTCACTGTCCCCCTGGAGCAGCTGCCAGGGACACCAGGTGCTTGTCCCCCTGTGTCACCCTGGCCTTCCAGTGGTTGACAGAGGACAATGTGAGGTTGATGAAAATCAAAAGCAGCTTTAAAATGTGCTCTAGCTTTTTCAAGTACAAACTAATATTTACCTGTGGGTCTGCTTCCCTCCTCATTCCCTCTCTTTGGCAAACTCCAGATCTGGTTCAAGCTCAATGTTTAAGCATTTATCCAGTGAGGTTCCCAGGACTTGAATATCAAATATTCATTTGAGTTTGGAGGGAGGGAAGGGGGAGGTGACAACAGGAAAGGAATCTGAAATGGCTCTCTGTTCCTTAAATGTGACTTGATATTTTCAGCATGGAAAACTTTTGAAAAACATCTCATTTGGGAACAGTTCTGTGTCCTGTGGTGGTTGAAAGGTGACCTGTTTTCATGCTGGGGTTTTTTTTTTCTGGGCTGTCCTTTAATCACTTCTTGCGTCAAGATTTTATTACTGCTGACGTTTACATGGAAATAAGGTATTTGTTTGTGTTGATTTCAGCCACTTGCTTTTTCCTGCTGCATTTTCTGTCACCCCAGCTGGATTTGAGGGAGCAGTAGCAATGAGCAAACCCTCCCAGGAAGGTTCCTGTGCACACACACATTCTGGAGATCCTGTTTGGGTGATAAGAGTGACTTAGCGTGATCCTGGTGCTTTGGAGAGCTCTTATTCATGGAGCTGCTCTCCCACACTTCCTGCATTAGTCAGAGCTCTGTGGAATTAGCCATCCTCACTCCAGGAGCACCAGGGCAGGGAAGAGTGAAGGAGAGAGGGAAATGCATCCAGACAGCAGCACTGTGGAAAAAATCACATTTTTGGCCAGCAGAGAATTCCTTGTGTCTTGCAGCATGGGGAAGATAAGATCCTCTTCCCCCTCCTTTTCTCAAAGTGTTTCAGTTTTTTAAACATAATCTGTAATTTAGGGAGGCAGAATTTGGTTTCCATGAATAAGATAATTATCTTGGCTGGAGGGGGTGGCTGAGGGAGTGACTTCTGCAGCCTGAACACAGCCCTTGCCCCTGCTCTGGAGATCACAGGAAGAAAGGAAGCTTTCAGGTGGGCCCCATACACAGCTTCCTTTTTGCTGCTGAGAGCTTGAGGTGAGGGAAAAAAATATTTCAGCTGAAGCTTTTTCCACCTCCCTGGTCCAAAGAACCCTTTTTTTTCTTATTGTACAGAACCAGCCCCCAAATCAAAATAATAACCCCAAAAGCAGCAGCACCTCCTGTCTGCCCTGAGCTCCTCAGAGGTGGTGTAAAAGCTGACTGTGAGACAGAGGAGTTTACAAAGTGCTTCCTCCAAGCACACCCGGGCTCTGATTTCACTGGTATTTACAGAGAGAAGGGACTGTAAAACATTAACTGGTGTGAGCTTTTAATGAGCCATTTCATCTGAAATCTGCAGTGCTCCCTGAAGACATCCTGCTCTTTTGGGTTGGATTTTGGAGCTGGGTTTCTCCTGCACCGCTGGTGACTCACAAGCTCAGAGTTGTAAAATTAACAGAGCTTCTTCCAGCACCCTTTTCACCTCAGCACACACCTTTGTTTTAACTCCTGGTGGAAACTCCAGGGTTTGTTTGGGTCTCTCTGTGTCATCAGGATTAGGGGGAAAGCCTGTGGGAATCTGCTCTGGGATGAAGCACATGGGAAGTGATTCACCCACAACTGATTCACTGCCATGCTGGAGCTGGGAAAGCTCCTTTGGAATGGAGAGGTGGAGAAATAATTCTCTAAAGGAGAGCAGATCCCTTCACAGAGCATCTGAGCACGTGTGGGATGATCCCAAAGGACATCCCTGAGGAGGGGCTGGGGAGGAGGCTGGAGGAAGTTTGTGGGAGCAGCTCCCCTTGTTTGTGGTGTGCTGTTAATTGCTACTGGTTGTGCAAATAATTGCAGATCTGAGTGGCTGCTAACCCAGCTTGAAAAGCAATGGAGCACACAGCCAGTGGCATGAAGAGAATAAGGTCTCTAATTCCAGCAGAGCATTGATCTCTGCCTTAAGTTGCTTTTGAAAATGGGAGATGGGAACTCTGGAAAATTTCACCCTGGATCTCATTATCCGTGTGGGGGAGGTCCAAACACAGATGGGCAAACCTGGAAATAGCTGCTTTTCAAATTACAGGAAAAGCAGCAACACTTTCACTGTATAATAAAGAAAATAACAGCAAGGGACCTCGAGTAGCCTCAAACTATTCCAAACAAGATAATTGGAGGCTGGAGCACAATGTATTTTTAGCTATATCTGCTATAAAGTAAACATGTTCTTTGTCCAGGACCACCAGAAATGTTTCCATAAGAAATGTTGGCTTTGCCCCAGCTTGATAGAATGCACAAACATTTGTCTGAGGAGCCAGTTCTGACTCTGGTATTTATGTGAAGGTTCTGTTGAAGGCACTGGGAATTGCATTTATTGTGAAGGGGAGTCCAAGGTCTTAAAACTGTCATTTTTCCACACTCCCTCTGATAATGCCTTTTCTTTTGTTAGCTCACACATATTTGGGGCAGCAGCTCTTGGGGTGAGGCTTCTGTCCAAGCCCTGTGCAGCACAAGTTTCTTTTTCCTTTCTTTCCTGGGTTCTCTTGCTCTGGTTTATCTGATGCTGATTTGCAGAACTCTCTTCATTTCAGTGAAAATAGGAGCATTTTTTTCCCTGCAGCATCAAGAAGATGCACATAGAAACTAGATATTAAATGTAAATCAGTGTAAGTACCGTGGAGGCTGACAGAATAACTGAGTTTTAGAGCAGCTTTTTTTGCCTTTTTCTTCCTTTTGATTGCCATGTGCTCCAGTAATTCATTCTTCCTTGAAATGCTTTTGTTTTGGATGCACTCTGGGTTGTGGAAGATTATCTGAATTTCCTTGGCATTTCCATCCATCCCTTTTCTCCTGATGTAATGCCCTGCCCATGCAAGCCTGAGATCCCCTGGGAGAGGGGAAGTTGCTGGTTTGCTTGGATGAAAGTGTGCTGGGTTTTGGATTTCAGCTTTGCAGTTAAATATGGGATTCTGGGAAGAAGTGACGAGCTCTGATAAATGGCTTTTCAAAAAGACACGTTCAGAAACCTCTCCTGTGTCCACTCCCTGCACCCTTAAGGCTCAAGCACAAATGAATTTCCACGAGTCTGACACAGATTTGGGCCAATCAACTCTGCTGAAATAAATAAAAGGAACAGGTCTGCTTAGAAAAACTGGGTTTCACATTTAGAGGGGATGTGATACCTTCAGAAACACAGCCTTAAATTCCATTTCTACCCTTTGTTTTCTGTGGAGAAAAGGCAGAAATATTGGAGTGTATATGAGGAAGTTTGGAAGTGGGTTTATGATTAAACCTTAATGAAGCATTAGGATATATTCTGTCCTTTCTGGGGTAGGAGGGTGTGTGCCTGGGTCTCTGGAGTATTTTATTTGTTTGCTGTGCTCCTGGCTATCAGGAAAAGGAGGAGCTGAAAGAAATAGAGGGGCATAAAATTACAAACTGGCTAAAAATAGAGGAGAGGGAGCTGGGTTTGGTAGCCACCAACCAATATCCTGCAGCTGGGGCAGAAACAGAAGGGGTGTAAACAGCAGAGATCAGTAAAAAATACAGGGGAAAAATAGTTGATGAGAAAATGAGATCTTTCCATAGCTTTAAAGAAATCTAAATTAAACTGAGTGGAAGGGGAACAAGGCTCTGTGGATCCAGGAGCAGCAGAGGGTGAGAGAGGCAACAATGGGCAGAGTTTATGGTAAACCAATAAAATGTACTTATGTCTGAATGTGAAATGAGACTCTGAAAAATACGGTCTCAAGGCACCTGCTAAAGAGCTTACTGGAATCTTAATAAATGACTCATGCTGTCATAATCTGATCCTGACATCAACTCCCAGGGCTGGAGTTCTTCAGCTCTGCAGAGGGGGAAGGGGAGGCTGCAAAGACTGGGTTGGAAAAAGGCAGGTAAAAAGCCATTTCCACAAGAAATATTGAGAATTTTGCTGTTTTCAGCTCCTTTGCAAACCCAGGACAAACGAGGCTTGAGCAGAAGAAGCCATGAATTTCTTTCTACCTTTAAAATCTTTACCTGATGCTGTGGCTTGTGTTGTAAAGGATGTGTGGTTTCCTCCCAAATCCAAAAGAGGATTTTAGTGGGAAGGAAAAACCAGATGAGAGAGCAGCACAAAGTAGGGGTGATCATTGATAGCAGTGAGGGACATTCATTCTTCTCTCCTGCTCCTGCCTCTGCCACAAACTTCTCTTTTGCTTTGGGAAATTCCTTAACTCCATTCTTTTCAAGGCTGTAAAAACTTCCCCTCTCCATGGAGATATGTTGATAAATTACACATTTATTAATTATTTTAATCTTTAAGCAGCAGTGTTAATTATTAGTTTCTTCTCTGGCAGTGCATTGCAAACCTCAGCTTGACACAGGGAACTTCTATTTCCAGCACTGTTAAAAGTGCCCCAGAAATTGGAAAATTTCTGAACAAATTGAGGGGAAAGAGATGGCAGAGGATCAGCTGTGGACTTACAAATGTGCTGTGTGGGTCAATTTTTTTATTCCCTCTTGTTGATTTGGCTCTGTTGAGGGAAAGTTGAGATTTTATCCAACTGCTCCTGAAGCCCTGTGGATATTAGAGAGCTCTGCACACAAAAGCCAGATTCTGCTACAAGAATAAATGCTGATTTTCCTGCTGTAGCCCAGATGCAGGGCCTGTCAGGAACTACTTACCATGTTTTGTGTTCAGCCTGTGGCCACAGCTCTTGGTGAGTTTTTCAGCAACTGGCAACTTATTAGTCATGGCTCTACAAACCAGCTCCTGCTCGTGGTTTTTAAAACGAATAATTTCAATTTTTCTTCCTGATGGTTTTTGCTTTTTTCCTTCTCCCTTTTTGCACATGTTGGTGGATACTTGATTACTGGATACTTGAGTTTTTCAGGCATTTTGCTCTCTTGCAAGATTAATGACAGGGATATAAAACTGATGGGGAAGGGATTGGATCTCTAATGGAGTAAATCTGAAATTTTCCAACCTGGGCAGAAATATTTGATTTCTTAAGTCACTCTCCTTAATTTGCACTCCTGATTTTTGCACCCCTGATTTCAGCTTTGCTTTTAAAGGAGGAGAATGGGTGCAAGGAAGAGTTTCAGTATCCATCTAAATATAGCTTCAAAATGCTGAAAGAGGAACAAATAAAATAACCAAAACCTTTCAGAACGTGGGGTGGGTTTTTTGTGTTTCGCAATCCAGGATCTTACAAATTAAATACAGTTAAAAAAAGCAACCACAGAACAAACCCAACAGAAAAACCCCAACAACAACAAACCCCAAACAAGCAGAAAAAAAACCCAATCAGGCCTGGAAATCAAATTCAGGTTGTGCAATGTTCTCCTGTTTAATTCAGATTGTTTAAAAATAAAACTTCAATGTTTTTGGCATTTTTTTCCCTCCCCTCTCTGGTTTTGCCATTAAAGCCTCACCATTGCCCTTTGCTCTTTGAGTAGAATTTGGCTTTGGAGAGGCAGCTTGGTGGGGTAAATTTCCCTAGGAAATGGCTTTTAAGGGTGGATTTTTTAGTTTTTTTAGGATCCATCCTAAAGGTGGTTTTTGGTTCTCAAGGGCTCCATGCAATGGATGACAGAGTATAAATTATATTGGTTTTTTAGAGAACAATCCACTACTGAATTTTGGAAAAAATAAATATTGGTAATTTCAAAAGCAGTGCTGCTAAATAATGTGGATAATAAATAATGAATGTATCAGGAGAGCTGCTCAGCCCAGGCTGGTTCAGGGAAAGGTAAAAGGGAGGAACAGTTCAGCATCCCAAGGGAAATTTGGGGTTGGATTCTGCTCATTCTCATGAGGTCTGCATGTGCTGAGCTCTTGGATGCTTTGGGATCAGCCTTTGGGATCAGCCTGTGCTCCAGAACAGGACCAGGAGAGGGAAGAAGCTGTGTGAGGTTATTATGGGATGGCTGTGCACATGGGACCCATGCTGGGGTCACCCTGAGCAGAGCAGCGTTGGCTCCTCTCATCTCCTGCCCCATCTCAGCCACACCTGGAGTTTGTTCCTTGCCAGAAAATATTCCTTGAGGGCTGAGCAAAATGCTCCTGGGGTTTTGGGGCAGGACAGCAGGAGGAAGTGGAGCTGCCAAGTCCTCCAAGGGGAGCATGAGCAGAGATTTCCCAACCAGAAAAACCCAATGAGCCCCCAGGGCTTTGGGGAAATATCATTCCTTGCACCTTATCTCTCACAGAGGGGAGAGGATGCTGGATTTGGAAATAAAGCAGATGGCTCTGTCATTGTAAAAAATCTCTTTAGATAAGAGTGCAGAGAATCCCTCTCTGTGTGTGCTGTGGGCAGAGCCTGGGGTGATGGCAGGAGGAGCCCTTGGGGAAGTTTGTTCTTGGGGAATGTAGGGAAGTAAGCCCAAATTCACATTTGTGAATAACCCCAAACAGACTTTGTGTTAATGCCCACCCCAGGTGCTCATCCCAAATCCACAATATCCATGTGCTGGTGGAGACTGGGAGCAGGAATAACATCCCACAGCTGTGTCTCCTCTGGGATATTTGGAATATTCTGATTTTTTTCTCTTTTTTTCATCTCTAGGATGTTGCCAAACAGGCAAAGATGAGGGGAATGGAGAAACACTCCTGATTTATTCTTTGTCTCATCTCTTTTTGCTAAATTCAGTCAATATTTTCATATGTATTTTTTTTTAAAGTTTTTCCAACCTGATTAGTTTTGAGGTCACATCATTCCAGTCTTGGCTCCAATGAAATCAACACTAAAATTCCCACTTTCCCCAGAAGCTCAGGTTAGCCACTCTCCTTGGGAATATTCCCAATTTTGGCTGCAATCAGTTGTGTTTTGTTTTCCCTGTTGTTGTAGCAGTGTTTGCAAAGGTGTGTGTGGTACCAAGCTCTGCCAGAGGAGCTTTTGGGAAAACTCTCTTAGGGCAGCCAAGATGAGCCCAACCTTTTTGGAATAATTGTTTGTGTGTTTTGCTTTGGGTTTGCTTTGTTGTTCTAACTCAGCTGCCAACACAAAGAACCAGGGGAAATAATTCCAAGTAGAATTTAAATTTTCTTTATTTTTCTCTCTCCTTGACAAATTAAAAAAGAGAAATATTTCATTTCACCAAAGCCCTGAAGTGTTTCATTTGGGTCATTAGAAAAAGCAAGGGAAATGAAGGGTTGGATTTCAAAGGAGGTGCCTGGGGGCAGCTCCCATTCATCCAGGATGGAGGAGACCCTGCTCCAGCTTTAAAACTCTTGTCCTGCTTCCTGATAGGAAGAGGCTGTTCTGGGGTGAGGATGGGACTGGGTGAAACATGAGCTGGGGGGTAGATGTAAAAATAAAAATAAGCAGTGCTGTAAAAACTCTTTATTTGCTTTCAAGCTGCAGCTTGGAAAATGAACTGGGTTGTTTGTAAGTTCCTGAACTTTATATAGACATAGTAGATAAATTTACATAAAAAGTACCTATGTTGATTTTGTCCCAATGAAAATTCATCTATCTGTGTTTACATTTGGAGATGTAACACCTTTCCAAGCACAGCAGAGGTGTTTGAGAGCTGTGCAAACCCTGATTGTTTAGGACACGTGTCAGTGTTTAAGGAGTTCCAGTGAATTGTTGTGTTCTTACTGGCTGTAGCTTTTGTCTCTGCTTCCTAATCAACCATAAAATAGTAAAGAAAAAATTGAAAAATGCAGGTATCCAGAAGTAAATCCAGAGCAGAGCTGTTGTATGAAACAAATATTTGTTGTGGATGCTTCATCCAGGAGAGCTGGGGAGGGATTTGGGGCAGGAATGGAAGGACAGGACACAGGGAATGGCTTCAGACTAAAAGAGGGTGGGGTTAGATGGGATATTGGGAAGGAATTGTTCCCTGGGTGGGCTGGGATGGAATTCCCAGAGCAGCTGTGGCTGCCCCTGGATCCCTGGAAGTGTCCAAGGCCAGGCTGGGCACTTGGAGCAGCCTGGGATGGTGGCAGGTGTCCCTGCCCATGGCAGGGGTGGCACTGGGTGACTTTTAACATCCCTCCCAACCCAAACCAGGTTGGAATATGTAAAACAATTCTATGACGTTACTGCTGTTGGAGGTAAATCCTCACCCTGAAAACGAGCAGCAGTGACCTGGCAGCACTGGGTGTCAGTGGCCATGCTGGGACAGAGCCACCCCTGTGTCCCTGTGTCCCTCCATGCTCACAGCCCTGTGTCCCTGTGTCCCTCCATGCTCACAGCCCCTGTGTCCCTCCATGCTCACAGCCCCTGTGTCCCTGTCCCTCCATGCTCACAGCCCCTGTGTCCCTGTGTCCCTCCATGCTCACAGCCCTGTGTCCCTGTGTCCCTCCATGCTCACAGCCCTGTGTCCCTGTGTCCCTCCATGCTCACAGCCCTGTGTCCCTGTCCCTCCATGCTCACAGCCCTGTGTCCCTGTGTCCCTCCATGCTCACAGCCCTGTGTCCCTGTGTCCCTCCATGCTCACAGCCCCTGTGTCCCTGTGTCCCTCCATGCTCACAGCCCTGTGTCCCTGTCCCTCCATGCTCACAGCCCTGTGTCCCTCCATGCTCACAGCCCTGTGTCCCTGTGTCCCTCCATGCTCACAGCCCCTGTCCCTCCATGCTCACAGCCCTGTGTCCCTGTGTCCCTCCATGCTCACAGCCCCTGTCCCTCCATGCTCACAGCCCTGTGTCCCTGTGTCACTCCATGCTCACAGCCCTGTGTCCCTGTCCCTCCATGCTCACAGCCCCTGTCCCTCCATGCTCACAGCCCTGTCCCTCCATGCTCACAGCCCTGTCCCTCCATGCTCACAGCCCCTGTCCCTCCATGCTCACAGCCCCTGTCCCTCCATGCTCACAGCCCTGTGTCCCTGTGTCACTCCATGCTCACAGCCCTGTGTCCCTGTCCCTCCATGCTCACAGCCCCTGTCCCTCCATGCTCACAGCCCTGTCCCTCCATGCTCACAGCCCTGTCCCTGCAGGTCCCTGGATGGCAGGCTGCAGGTGTCCCACAGGAAGGGGCTGCCCCACGTCATCTACTGCCGCCTGTGGCGCTGGCCCGACCTGCACAGCCACCACGAGCTGCGCGCCATGGAGATGTGCGAGTTCGCCTTCAACATGAAGAAGGACGAAGTGTGTGTCAACCCCTACCACTACCAGAGAGTGGAGACCCCAGGTACCAGCCAGCCCTGCCCTCCCAGCCCCTCCTGCAGCAGGAGCATCTCCTTGGGCATTCACAGGGATCCCTGCCCTGCTCAGCCCCTCCTGCATCTCCTTGGGCATTCACAGGGATCCCTGCCCTGCTCAGCCCCTCCTGTATCTCCTTGGGCATTCACAGGGATCCCTGCCCTGCTCAGCCCCTCCTGTATCTCTGAGGGCATTCACAGGCATCCCTGCCCTGCTCAGCCCCTCCTGTATCTCTGAGGGCATTCACAGGGATCCCTCCCAAGCCTCTCCTGTATCTCTGAGGGCATTCCCAGGCACAGTGGGTCTGTTATTGGTGATAATCCTTTTCTGTATGGATTAGAATAATTTATGAACCTACACTCAGGGGAAATATCGTTGGGAATTGATGAAATGCAAGTGAGCAGGTTGCAGGTTCCCAGGGTGGCAGTGTGTGCACATAACTCACAGAAGGAACCATTGCAGATTGCAGTGTTCTGTGCATCCCTCACTGCTGGGGTTAAATGGAGGAGAAACTGTTGAGCTGGGTCTAAGAACAGCTCCGAGTTTCCTGTTCTGGAGTCTCCTCCTGCCTCTGGAGGAGACTTTGATGTGGAGCTGCAGCAGCTTCTGCTGCATGTCAGCACAGATCTGCAGAGCCTGGCAGGATGTTTATGCTAATCCCACCTGCCTGCTCCATCCTATGGGAAACTCATTCCCTGGGAATCATGGGGTGCACCTCTCTGAAATGGAGCTTCAAGCAGAGCTGAAAGGGAGCACAGAGACCAGATGTGCTCATTCCCAGCTGGGAATAAACAGCATCCTCACCTGCTGCTGTTACTCCAGAGGCCAACATCAAATCCTGAGCCTTAACAAGCCCTCTTTGTGCTCCAGAGCTGTTTTTCCACATGGTTTTGTGCTGTTCAATGACTGTTTAAAGCTGTTGCCTGTTCCCTGGCAGTGCTGCCCCCGGTGCTGGTGCCCAGGCACGCAGAGATCCCAGCAGAATTCCCACCCCTGGATGACTACAGCCACTCCATCCCAGAGAACACTAACTTCCCTGCAGGTATCGAGCCCCAGAGCAACTACATTCCAGGTACCTTGTGTCTTCCATACAGGGCAGGGTCAGGGATTCCCCAGGGAATCCTGCCTGGGGATCTTTCTTTCCATCCTTCCTCTGGAGCTAGGGTGCAGAAATAGCTGGGAATTGTAACTGTGGGCACTCAACAGGGCTGTTCATGGCTCTGTTTAGTTGGTTTTAAATTCACCTCTTCATTCAGTGGTACAGCCTCAGTTTATTGTGGAATCTAAGCTGGATGTTCCCTTACCAGGTTGAGATTTGAATGAAATTCAGCCATTTTGAGTCAAACTCTCCAAATTTCTGATGGAATTGAGCTCTTCTATTTATGTATCTCTTTTACAAGCAATTTACACCTTATTTGCATGGAAAAGTTATGCAGCTGCACTGCAGGAGAGGAGAAATATGTGGACAGAAAACTGCCTCCATGGCTTAAAGTTTCATGGGACTGAAAATCCGGATTTTTTTGTTTTCCCCCTCCTCTGTTATTCACAAATATGGATATCACCCTGGCTGTGCTGGCTCCTCCCTCCAGCAGCTTGAGAAAGAAAAGTAATAAAAAGAATTTGAGCTCCTTGTGGATTACAAAGTGAATGTTTTTGGTGCCTAAAATCCAGACTTTTCAGTTGCACTGACAGTGTGATGATTTTGTGCCTCCAGAGACCCCTCCTCCAGGCTATTTGAGTGAGGATGGAGAAACCAGTGACCACCAGATGAACCCCAGCATGGATGCAGGTGAGTCATCTTTGGGGTTTTCATTTAGTGGCTGGATCCCAAAGGAAGGTGAATGTCCAGGTTTCCTTTCATTGTTACAAAAAGAAGAAATCAGGTTTGGAATGAGGGTACCTAATTTATGTTCAAATAATCCATGTATTATGTTCAGATAGACCACATTAATGTTCAGATGTCATGGGCTTTTCTCATTATAGGAAAAAAACCAAAGAAACCAGCTCAGAGCAGTGTGAAAGGAAAAATATAAATGGGCTGCACACCTGTCTGCATCCATGGGACACCCAAGTGCAGATATTGAAAATATAGGCCCAGAGTTTGTGGCAAAGTTACATGATTAAAGATAAACTTCTGACAGCTTTTTGGTCAGATCTGTGTAACATGATCCAATATTCTTTTGTCCCAAACCCAGCAGGATGGGGGATATAAGGTGTTATGGCTTTAATTTTATTTTGTCTGGCAATGTACACCCAAGCTCTTTAATGCCCAGCTAACTGGGTTTGTCAGGATGATACCTGAAACTAAAAGAGCCAAGTGCTGCATAATTTGGAAAATTAATGGGTTAAACTTCAGTGAGGGGGCAGCAAGTTGGTATTTCTGTAAGGAGTAATGAGCATCAGAGGAGCTGCAGTGTCAGAAATGAGGCTGCAGTGAGCAGTGGGTTGTCCCTCCAACAAGCCTGGGCAGCACTGCAGATCCTGTGGATGCTTTTCCTGCTGCAGATTCCATAGCAATAATTATCCCTTCTTGATTTTCAGGTTCTCCAAACTTATCACCAAACCCCATGTCTCCAGCACACAACAATCTGGGTAAGCACATGATCCTGGGAGCTGGCTCTAATTACAGCCAAGGGGGTGACATTTGAATGGTGCTGCTCAGGTTGTGCACTTTTACAATATTCCAATGGTTTTAAACTGCCAGAGGGCAGCTTTGGATTGGATGTGAGCAGGGAATTGTTCTCTGGGAAGGTGGGGAGGAGCTGGGATGGATTCCCAGAGAGGCTGTGGCTGCTCCTGGATCCCTGGAAGTGTCCAAGGCCAGGTTGGAGCAGCCTGGGATAGTGGAAGGTGTCCCTGCCATGGCAGGAGGCAGATCTGAATGGGATTTAAGGTCCCTCTTAATCCAACCCATCCTGGAATTCTGTGATTCTGTGAGACTGAGCAGTTGTGGAGGAGATTCCAAATAACCAGGGAATGTGCAGGAATGCCAGTGAGTGGTCATGGACAGCATTCCTGGTGTTTGTGGGTGGGGGAGATGCACAGAGCACAGATGCAGGGCAGGGTGCTTGTGCCTCCACCAGCTGCTTTTCCTCACCCAGCTCAAGGTACTCTGCACTCTGGGGTTGGTACTCTGCAGTCTGGGGTTGGTACTCTGCAGTCTGGGGTTGTCACTGCACTCTGGGGTTGTTACTCTGGGGTTGTCACTCTGCAATCTGGAGTTGTTACTCTGGGGTTGTCACTCTGCACTCTGGGGTTGTTACTCTGGAGTTGTCACTCTGCAATCTGGAGTTGTTACTCTGGGGTTGTCACTCTGCACTCTGGAGTTGTTACTCTGGGGTTGTCACTCTGCAATCTGGAGTTGTTACTCTGGGTTGTTCCTCTGCAGTCTGGGGTTGTTACTCTGGAGTTGTCACTCTGCAGTCTGGACTTGTTTCCCCCCCAGCTCCATCCTGGGAGCACATTCCAGCCCCAGGGGCTCTGTCAGACCACGGCACTGCCTCATTCTGTGCCAGCAAACAGGGGAGCCCTGAGGAGAAGGGACAGCAGCTGAACCTCTGAGACACCGTGAGAGCTTTTGTGGCTCCTCTGTTATCTCAAAAGTTCCACCCTTCATTTTCACTCTGCTCTCCATCACTGCTCCTGCCCTGTTTGGAATTGCTCTGCCATAAAAATCCCTCCCAGCTCTGCCTGGCTGCAGGATCAGCTCCCCAACTGCTCATTGAGGCAGCAGACAGAGCCCACTTGAGACTGCTCTGGAAGAGCCATGGCCATAAAGTTTACATATGCTTTTAATCCTGGCACACAGGGCTTTGACACTGCTCCAAAATTTGTCAGTCATTGGCTGACTTGTGGATATCTTGGGGCTGTTCAACAGAGGATTTCTTTTTTTTTCCTCCCCCCATTTTTAAAATATTGCCATGGTGACACAAAACTTTTATTTCTTTAACTGCTACAGCCCAAGAAGAGAATGCATGGCTGAGGTATTTTTATTTAATTTTTCCCAGTTTGCTGCCTGGGAACTGATGAGATTTTTTCTTGCAATTTTTTCCTATTTTTTTCAACCTAAAAATAAAAAGCTAATTCCAAACTCAGCCTGGCAAGTGGTATCTGCCTTACATAAGGCAGAAGGGAGTTCCTAGGAAAGAGTCCCCATATCCTTCCTGACAGGGACACTGGTTGTTAACACATCAGATGTCTCAGGTGCTGTCTGGGGACAAAAAAAAGGAGCAGGTGAAGCTGGTAAAGCACAAGAAATCTCTTTGTAGTCTGAGGAGCAGACAGCAGAGAAGAAGTTTAATTTACCAGCATTAAAAAATGCCTTTGAATTCTTGCAAACCATATTTATTGCTCTCAGGCAGGAGCTTCCACAAATGAAGAACTTCTTGTTGCATTTAATTTTATTGTAAATTTTTGCCTTTGAGGAAGCTACAATAAATGAAAGAGCAGCTGAGCCACACTTAGAAGTGTCCAAGGGCAAAGTTGTCATCACATGAGTGTTGTAAATGTCTTATCTGCAGCAAGGAGCTGCTCTGAGGGAGATCAGACCTTCAGGCTGATGGCACAGCCCAGGAAGGGGCTCTGCTCTCTCCACCTGGAGCTGTGGGTGGCTGCTGACCTGCAGCACTCCTGTCACTCCTGGATAAGCAGAACTCCACTGCCAAGGGCTGGACTTTGCTCTGCTGGAGTCTAAATGAGGCTTTCTCTGTGTGTTTGTGGAGAAAATGGAACAGAAACCCAAACCCCTCTGCAGTGTGTGCAGAGAGGGAGTTTCTCAGCTCTGGAGCAGAGGGGGACATTTCCAGCTTTGCCATGAAGAAAACAGTGGCCCAGAAGTGCTTTGTTTATTTGAGCAGAACTACCTGAAGCTTTTCAGACAGTTCACTTTGTGTAAACTGAACCTTGGACTTAAATCCCATGGCCATATTCCAGGGAGTTCCTGAGGCAATAAAGCAGCACAAGGCAAACCAAGTGTGACACCAGGGCAGGGCAGGTTTTCCATGTGGGGTGGAAGCAGCTCAGGGAATTTCATCTTCCCATTCCCAGGCACAAGAGCATTGCAAGGTAACATATTGGGAATTTTTTTTTTTTTAATTCTCCTTTCAGTTTGTGTGTTGGAGTTGGAAGTGTCTGAGTTTTGGTTCCAAATTACAGTTGTCAGGTTTTCAGTTGTCAAACATAAGCTTTAAGTGGAAGTCACAGATATCCAAGGATCTCTTCCCTGTTGCTGAAACACAAACTGAGGGAAACACCAGAAACAAAATGAAAGGAGAGTTGCCAGCATTCTGTGGCATTGGGAATGAAGTCAGGGAGCTGAGGCTGCCTGAGGAGCAGCCCTGTGGTCACACACCCATTGTTGTCCCTTGGAGACAGGAAATCCATTGTCAGGGATTGCTGCACAGCAGGACTTGACACAGGAGCTGTCAGGGGAATGAGCACATGGCCCATGGCCACATCCCTGTCTCTGTGTTCCCCTGTCCCTGTGTCCCTGTGTCCCCCTGTCCCCCTGTCCCAGGCACAGCAGCCCTTCCCTGGCTGCAGAGGGAAGGCAGCACTCAGCTCTCTGCATCTCCTCCTTTCCAAGGAGGCA
Source organism: Oenanthe melanoleuca (assembly GCF_029582105.1). Taxonomy (NCBI): domain Eukaryota; kingdom Metazoa; phylum Chordata; class Aves; order Passeriformes; family Muscicapidae; genus Oenanthe; species Oenanthe melanoleuca. The sequence continues at coordinate 1,467,244 of NC_079344.1, read as the reverse complement.
CTTGGGGTTGGTAGAGCTGGAAACATCTCCCAGGGAGTTCTGAGCCATTTGTGATCAAAACCATTCCTGAAACGAGGGTGACAACTTCCCTTGTCAGGGAGGGGGAGCAGAGCAGGCAGCAGATTTTTCCCAGGACTTTGATCTGGCAGGGAGGAGATGCAGGACTGGGAGCATCCCAGGGCCCAGGGGACACTTCTGACAGCAAAGCTGTTGTGAGTCAAGGCTGAAATTGTGCAGAGATGAATCAGGCAGGATTTGCCTGGGTTTCATGTATCCTGTTTTATTGATTGTGTACCCCCACAGGGTTCTTTGGCTTTAGCAGAGCTGCATTCTCTTCCTTTTCCCCAAACACTGAAGCCATAAATTGAAAATGAATATTTAGGACAGCTCTAACACAAGAGGGAACTAGCCCATCCCACAGCAGCTTAAGCTGAAGTTTACAAATCACAGGAGAAAGCAGCATCATTAAAAACTTGGTTGCAGTTTTTAGAGACAGGCTTTTCCTCCAACCAGGATTTGTTGGTTTCCTCAAGCTGCAGATAAGCCAGAAATAAAATTTCTGTACATGCTTCAGTGAGGAATCCACAGTTCCCTTGAGCCCCAGCCAGGTGGAGGTGGTTCCTGAAGGAAAGGACCACAAAACCATGGAGAGGTTCCAGTGTTTTTATAACTTGAATAGCACCAACCTGAGCATATTACTGAAGGATCAACACAGGTTGATTTTTCTGGAATGAGCAGCCTGGTGATTAGAAAAGCATTTGCTGTGGAGTAAGAGCCCAGTCATGTGGAACTGATGTGTTTTCTTTGGTGGGTGGACTCACCTTGGGCCTCTCTCCACTGGGGCCACGGAGCCCAGAGCAGTCCTGAGGTGGCCACAGCTGCTGGGGCTGAAATGAGGCTGCTGCTGGAAAAACTGGTGTGGAGAATCAAATGTGCCATGAGGAGAAAAAGGCAGGGACAGCAAACTGTGTCACTCCTGGGTGTGTGAAATAATCCATCAAGAGAGGGGCTTGCTTTGAGCTGTAAAATGAAAATGTGAGGAAATGGCAGGTGAAAGAAGCTGGGAATGGGTATAAGCTCCAAATTTAATGGATTTTGAAGCCTGCTAAGGATTCCAGAGTTCCCCAGATGCACTTCTATTCAAATCCTTATTTGCTGTCAGCAAAGCTTGTAACAAAGCAGAAACCAAAGTGATTTTCCTGATCATTGGCTACTTTGGGAACTCTTCCAGCACTGGAGAGGAAGGCAGTGTGTCTTTGGGCTGCTCCAACCTGTGCCTGAAGGTTGTGGAGTAACAGGTACAGGTGAGAAAAGCTCCCAAAGCTCTGCAGAGACCCTGGTCAGTGTGAGAGGAGGCTGGGGTGGTGAAAACCTGTCTTGGATCTTTTTGGAATTGATCTCTTAAGCCCCACATTCTCCTAAGCCCTGCAGGAGCAGCAGATGGGAAAGTCTGTGGAAAAAGCTGGGTTTGCTGCTTGATGTTAACTCCTTGGCCAGATGGGAGCTCTTCTGTTCTGACTTTAAGCACCGTTTGAATGGGGATGAAGTGATAGATTGGGGGAGGGCTGGAGGGAATTCTTCTCCTGCACTGGATGTGGGGAGCAGCACTTAGGGATGGGCTGGGTGTGCTTTGCACGTCCTGGGCACCTCCTTGTGCTGCATTTCCAGGAAATCACACTTGAGCTTTGCTCTGCTGGAGTCTCCTGGGCTTGAGTGGGAGCAGGGAAATCACTCAGTGCTGTTTGAGTGCCCAGCCTGCCTTCCTGAGGCTCCTCAGCTTCAGCCCCTTGGCTTCAGGCCACGAGGCAAAGCAGGAGCCCAGGGAGGAGCTGAGCCTTCACCTGCTGGGAAAATGGATTTTCCTGTGATGGTTTGAGATCCAGTGCACTGGCAAAAAGTTGTAAAATCACTTTGATGCCTGTGTTAAAGGCAGTTTGGGGGCATATTTCAGACTCTACTGGTTTCACCAGTGCCAGAGAGGTCACAGCAGGGTGAGTGAGAAGGAAAGTTGGATTTTCTGGTTGGAAGTGCACAGATTTAGGGTGCAGCACACCTGTGCTATTGACAGCAGCTTTGTGCTTTGTTCTTTCCAAGATTTTCTGCTCCTTCCTTTTCTTTGTCTCTTTAGGGAACTGGTTAACTAAGAGTTATCCCACATTTCATAGTAAAGCTGAGTTTATTTATTTAATTTCCCCCATGTGAAGGCTGCTCAGTGACACCCCACTTGCTATGTGAGTAATGCCTTTGACTATTTGTGATTGCTCCACGTGCCAGAAGCTCCAGGGGTGATGTCACCTTGCTGTGCTCCATTAAAATGAAACTTTGGTTGAAGTGAGCCTGAGGAATGAAGCAGCACAATATTCCAAACCAGCTGAATTTGTTTTTTTTTTAAATTTTTATTCTCCCTTTGCCTTGCTGATTTGGCTTTGCTTTGGTGCAGATCTGCAGCCTGTGACCTATTGTGAGCCAGCTTTCTGGTGCTCCATATCCTACTATGAGCTGAACCAGAGGGTGGGGGAGACCTTCCACGCCTCGCAGCCCTCCATGACCGTGGATGGCTTCACCGACCCCTCCAACTCGGAGCGCTTCTGCCTGGGGCTGCTGTCCAACGTCAACAGGAACGCGGCCGTGGAGCTGACGCGGCGCCACATCGGTAACGCCCAGCCCAGACTGCAGGAGCTCTGGGGCCTGCCTGGGAGCACCTGTGCCTTCCAGCAGCCTCACATCCCGTGCAGCACTGCTGCATCTTGTCACATTTTCTGTTCTGTCACATAATCCTAATAGAAAAATGCACCAAGGAACGCTAATATTGCTGCCTGTCGTGGAATTGAAACCATTTCACACACTCTGTGTGTCTGCAGGGATGCCAGGGATAATTTTGTGTGTTCCTTTTCCCTCCTGCACTGCTTTATTTTCTGACTGACCTTTTATAAATTACTTCCTTGATTGTCATCTCAATTTCCACTCTTCCTGCAAGGTCCCAGCCAATTTGTTTTCAGTTCATCAAAAATGAACCTGATTTTTGTCCTAATTTTGCTCCCCTTTCCTGAGCAATAGGAGAATCCTCCCTCTTGCACAGGAGGATCTTTCCTCATTTGTTTTGAAGATTATTATACTCCAATCTCCCAAACCCACCAAGATTCAGAAATCAGATTTTAAATGCAGCAGACTCCTTCTGCTCTGTGGAAGGATGAAAGCAACACATTCAAACAGGAATGTGAGACCACATCAAATGTTTATTTGAGCAACAAAATTTATTCTTCAACTTTGTTCCTTTATTAACTGAGATTTTAATGATTTGTGTAAACACCTATGGGCAATGTATGTCCTTGTACACAAAGTCATCTCCAGCAAAAGAAAAGGCAAGGATTTGGAAGTGCTGTGGGATTTAATTCTAAATCATGGAGTAAATCCCCAAACAGTTGTGACCAGCTGGGATGACTTTGAGAAGAAATGATGACTTTTATATGTTAACTGATAGAACATGCACATGGAAAATACCAGTGTGCTGTGTTTGGAGGGACAATTCCAGCTGGAATTGGTGCTCCTGCCTCCCTCACTCAGCTGGCCCATGGAGCAGTTTATTGCAATGTCCTCTGTGGACAGAGCTTCCATCCCTGCTGCTCCAGAGCTGCCTCAGGGAGCTGCCCCAGCCCCTCTAGCAGTTCTTCCCAGTGTTTTTCTCTCCTCAGGGCTCTATCCCAATCCCTCTAGCAGTTCTTCCCAGTGTTTTTCTCCCCTGAGGGCTCTATCCCATCCTCTGTATCAGTTTTTCCTGGTGTTTTATCCCTGAGGCATCTCCCTGGGGCAGATTTTTCCCCCTGAGGGATCTGTCCCAACCCTTGTACCAATTTTTCCCGATATTTCCCCCTGGAAGGATCTATCCCAACCCTCGGGGCAGATTTCCCCCCCTGAGGGATCTCTCCCACCGCTGTACCGCTTTTTCCCGGTTTTCTTCCCCCTGAGGGATTTATCCCATCCCCTATATCAGTTTTCCCCGGTGTTCCCCCCTCAGGGATCCCTCCCACCCTCTGTTACCCTTTTCCTGGTGTTTTCCTCCTCAGGGATCCCTCCCACCCTCTGTTACCCTTTTCCTGGTGTGCTTTTTCCTGATGTGCTTCCCATGAGGGATCCCTCCCACCCCCCTGTTACCCCTTTACCGGTGTTTCCCCCTCAGGGATCCATCCCACCCCTGTTACCCCTTTCCCGATGTTCCCCCTCAGGGATCCCTCCCATCCGCTGTTACCCTGTTCCCGATGTTCCCCCTCAGGATCCCCCCGTTCCCCTGTTCCCGGTGTTCCCCCTCAGGATCCCCCCCCGTTCCCCTGTTCCCAATGTTCCCCCTCAGGGATCCCACCCCCGTTCCCCTGTTCCCGATGTTCCCCCTCAGGATCCCCCCCCGTTCCCCTGTTCCCGATGTTCCCCCTCAGGATCCCCCCGTTCCCCTGTTCCCGATGTTCCCCCTCAGGATTCCCCCGTTCCCCTGTTCCCGATGTTCCCCCTCAGGGATCCCACCCCCATTCCCCTGTTCCCGATGTTCCCCTGTTCCCGGTGTTCCCCCTCAGGATCCCCCGTTCCCCTGTTCCCGCTGTTTCCCGCTGACCCGCGCTGTGTGTGGCAGGCCGCGGTGTCCGGCTGTACTACATCGGCGGGGAGGTGTTCGCCGAGTGCCTCAGCGACAGCGCCATCTTCGTGCAGTCCCCGAACTGCAACCAGCGCTACGGCTGGCACCCGGCCACGGTCTGCAAGATCCCGCCAGGTGAGGGACGGGACGGGGACAGCCCGGGGTGAGGGGACAGGGACAGAGGACAGCCGGGTGAGGGGACAGGGACAGGGGACAGCCATGGGGTGAGGGGACAGGGACACAGGACAGCCCGGGGTGAGGGGACAGGGGCAGGGGACAGCCATGGGTGAGGGGACAGGGACACAGGACAGCCCGGGGTGAGGGGACAGGGGCAGGGGACAGCCCAGGGTGAGAGGACAGGGACACAGGACAGCCATGGGGTGAGGGGACAGGGACAGGGACAGCCTGGGGTGAGGGGACAGGGGCAGGGGACAGCCTGGGGTGAGGGGACAGGGTTTGGGGACAGGTCTGGGTGAGGAGACACTGACACAGGACAGTGGCACAGGACAGCTCTGGGGTGAGGGGACAGTGACACAGGACAGCCATGGGGTGAGGGGACAGGGTCAGGGGACAGCCATGGGGTGAGGGGACAGGGTTTGGGGACAGGTCTGGGTGAGGAGACACTGACACAGGACAGTGACACAGGACAGCTCAGGGGGTGCCTGGGGGCATCTCCAGCTCCTAGAAAATCATAGAATGGCTCAGGTTGGTGTTTCGTTTTTATCTCTTTTTTCTGCCACAGTCAAGATTTAATGTTTGAGACACGGTATTTCTTGTTCAGGCTCAGGTGTTCATTAACTATCTATATTACAGTGAGTTCTTCAGCACTGCTAGGTGACAAGTTAAAATGGAGATGTATCTCTCTCTCTACAAGGCCTTTTAAGGGTAAACTGTCCACCTAAATTGTTTTTACTTTTAACCCAATAACAACCACCCCTGGCCCGCAATGCCGATTTTTCTGTCGAACAAAATCACCTAAACCCATGAAGAAGGAGGTGAAGAAGGACTAAGCCTCCACCCTAAAACCTCCATCTTGCTTTGTATATTTTACTGTATCCTAAAACCAAAATTCTGAGCTTTCCACCATGTAACACTACAAACCTCTATTCAAACTACACACCCATAATCCCAATTCTGTCACTCCATTTTGGAAACCTTCTCCACAGCCTCAGGTTAAAAAAAAAAATCTATTTTATTCTTTTAGCAGCGACTTGACAATTGCAGCAGGTCATTTTTATAGCCTGAAGGATGGAGGTGCTGCACATCCAACAGAAGAGGATCTAAGCACAGCTTAGAGCAGAATCTGCCCTAAGAATCAGAATCTGCCACTTGTTCCTCCAGTGTTTTCTCAGCCCATTGTTGTATTGTAATTATCTCATAGATAGATTGATAATTTTGTTTGTGCCTCTAAGTAATGGTGAGAAATTTCTCTTTAATTTAGATTCACCCATAATAGATTAAAACTGTTCCTTTTCTTCTGGTCTCTAGTAAAATCCCCTCCCTTCTCTGTGTGAATTAGTTTGTTCTAAAGAAATCACGTTTGCAGAGACCTCATTGTTCTGGTTACAGTCTAAAGTTTTTGCTGAATGATTACAAGATAATTTATTTCATCTATCTGGGAGGAAAAAGCTTTTTTTGTTAGATAAATGCAAAAAGCTGGTGAGAGAGGAGATGCTGTTTGAAATGGAATTTGGTTATTTAGCTAAGCTTACACAAGCTGACATTTTTACAGTTAAAAGCCTGTATATATTTAAAAACTGAACTTCTTTGTTTAGAAATATTTGAATTCTTTTCTTTTGAGAGGAGATCCATGTGCTCCAAGCTCTGGCCCATCCTAATGGGTTTCCTTTCTCAGATGCAGCTGCCAGTGCTGCAAATTATGACTTAATTCTGCACCACATCACAGGAGTCCAGCCTGGCTGGAGTCAGCATCTGCAGCCATGAAGAGCCCACATTTCCGCTCAGGCAGTTTTTGGATCCCAGCTCTCCCCACTTTTGCCACAGCCTCTTCTTCAAATCCTTGCTGGGTTTGAAGCAGTTTCTGCGTTGCCTTGTTGGCAGGATGGAGTCATTCCCACTCTTCCCCATGGAGAACCTGCTCCCAAGGGCTGGGATCCAGCACTGGACCCTCCTGCAGCTCATTCCTGCTTCCCTGAGCTCAGCCTGGCCCTGACACTCCCTGAGGCTGCAGCCCCTGGGCTCTTCCTGCCCCCAGGAGTGGGCAGTGCTTCCTGCAGCTGCTGTGGTCACCCTGTGCTCCACACCACAGGAGTCCAGCCCAGGAGAGGAGGCTCACAAGTGATTTTTAGCAAAACACAATTCATCCCACTCCAAATGTTGTTTTTCAGCCTTGGCCCATGTGTAATTCCAAATGAGCCTTAGCTGAGTGCCTTGTTTCAGAGTTTAACTTGTTTATGGTTATCTGGGAGAAAGCAAACGTAGCAACACTTTTTAAAGAGTGGGGCATTTATTTATTTATTTAAACTATGAAGGATGTTATTGTATTTCACCTTTTCCCCCTAAGAACAGTTGAATAAGTTGTTCTCAGTTGTTTAGCTGGGGCTAAACATCAGGGGAAAAACTTCAGTTTTAAAGGAAAGTGTTTTGGCACATGACAGTGAAACTGGAGAGGATTTTATCAGGAGCAGCCCTGCCACCAGCCCTGGCAGCCTCTTTAACCCTCAGAGCTGCTCCCTGGTGTGTCAGAGTGGTCTCACTTCAGAATTTCCCATTCTGTGACAGGCTCTGAGCCAGTCCAGCACCAGGGAGCTCCTGGTTTTGCCTGTCCGTTGCTCCCCTCCAGGCCCTGCATGGTCTCTGCTGCTGAGTGTTCAGTCATGGCCAGACTTTAAATTACAATAAGAAGGAAATGGTGTCCAGGAGAGAGAAGGAGGTTCCACAGGAGGATCCCAAGCCTGGTCTCTCCAGTCACAATCTGCTGGTGGCCTCCAGCATTCAGAATTCCCTCATTTTCCTTCTTCCTGTGAAAGTGTGGCAGCCTCAGTTCCTGTCTCTGGGCTCTGAGGATATGGGAAAGCAGCCTGCAGTTCCTCTGCAAAAACCAGGATTCTCAGTGCCATCAAGCCAATGCCTTGTCCTTGTGCTTTCCCCCAGGCTGTAACCTGAAGATTTTTAACAACCAGGAGTTTGCTGCCCTGCTGGCCCAGTCGGTGAACCAGGGCTTCGAGGCCGTGTACCAGCTGACGCGCATGTGCACCATCCGCATGAGCTTCGTCAAGGGCTGGGGCGCCGAGTACAGGTGGGGACCCGAGCCCAGAGTGACGTGGCAGGATGGACTGTGCACCCTTCAGAGCTGTGGGGCTGCTGCCATTCCAGGGCTGTGCAGGACACGGAGATGCTCAGGAGCAGCTGGAGCCAGGCCCTGCACGCTGCTCTGCCACTCTCCTCATTTCTCCAGATGTTGGGAATCCATTTTGTTTTGAAATCGTCCTGAGCTGGAGCCAGAGCAGCTCTGGGCTGGCTCCCAGCCAGGCCCTAATGAGCTGCAGAGAGCCTGACTTGGGGAAAGTCAGGGATAGAGGCAGGGATGGAGTCAGGGGTGGAGGCATAGAACATACTGGGTGAACACAGGCCTTGCTGTCTAATAGGAAAGGTCTGCAAGGGAAAAATGGATTTTGCTTAGATCAACACCTTCCTGTCCCTTCAGGGAATCAGCTGCCTGTCCCCAGGAATCTGAGCAGCAAATAGCAAACTGCTGCTGTGGGACCATAACAAATATGAAGGGACAGGGTGGGTTTAATGAGAAATCAGTAGCACAGGCCAGAGGCTGTTGCAGAGCAGAGACATTGCTTTGGCCAGGGTGGTTGTGTGAGCAGGAAGAACACTCAGGAGCTGGGAAGCCTTTGAATTTGTGATTTGTCTGGTGACATGGTGCTTGTGCTCTCTCCTGGCAGGAGGCAGACTGTGACCAGCACTCCCTGCTGGATCGAGCTGCACCTCAACGGGCCCCTGCAGTGGCTGGACAAGGTGCTGACCCAGATGGGCTCCCCCAGCATCCGCTGCTCCAGCGTCTCCTAAGGGAAACTGCTGGGCCAGGGCACCAGAGACTGCAGCACCCTTAGCAAGGCATAGTAACCAACTCCCCAGTTACTCAAGCAATGAGAAAAATCTGCTTCAGAAACAAAAGAGAAGTGGGTTTTCTTTGTTTTGTTGTTGTTTTTAAATACCCATTTAAGCCACTTCCACTAAAACTGTTGGCACTTCGGTGGGGATGCTCTGCAGCTGGAATTTGGAGCAGGAGTTGGTGAGGATGAAGAGCTGGACTCGCTTCAGTGGAGAGCAGGCAGTGTCAGCCTGGCTCTGGGCTGTGTGAGCACTCAGGAGCCATCCCAGCTCCCAGGAAACTTCCCCTTCCCTCACACAACCCCAGGCTCCTGCAGCATCCCTGGAACACCAGAGCTGTGGGACTGCAGGATGGGAACAGCAGAGACTCCAGGATGGCTCCTGCTCGTGCATTCCTTCAGCCCCAGCTGATCCACGGGGGCTCTGCAGCAGCAGGGGGAAGGAGGCTTTTCAAGCACCCAAAAGAACCAATTCCCCCAGGAGTGTTCCCAAAAGAAGGAGTTTCCCACACTGCACTCCCAGCAGGAGCCTGAGGGGTGATGCCCTCGTGGCTCAGCCCGGATTCAGGAGCAGCAGGCCCAGCTTGAGGCTCTCCTGGTGCTGCTGCAGCCATTTTTGCCTGGAGCTGCTCCCAGAGGGAGGAGTGTCCCTGCCTGAGCAGCTGAGGCTCTGGCTCTGAGCCTCTGCCTGAACTCCAGCAGCTCTGGGCTGGCTTTGCCCAGTGGAGCAGGGCTGGGGTGGCTGTGTCCAGCCCTGGCTGTGTCCTGCCCTGAGGGGTCCTGTGCTGTCACATGCAGCACCAGGACATCTCAGACACAAGCAGCCCTCTGTGTGGAACTTGTTCCAGCTGATGGAAATGCTCTAAGATGTGTTTTTGCCTGGAGAAATCAGCAGAGTGTGTATTTACTGTATTATAAAATGTTCATTTTAAACATACATGCTCCAGACTGTTTAATATTTTTTATCCCTGCAGCAACTGTCGTGGCAAACAAATTCCACAACTGGAAAAAAACCCTTAGCACTTGTTTTTATGGTTCACATTTGCCAAATAAGTCTCATAACTTTGTCAGTGCTGTCCAATTATCTGTTTCTTTATATCTGCAGTGAATATCTTATGCATTTGTGCCAAAATATTAGAGGGGGAGGGGAGAAAGTGATAATCAGTTTCCTATGGAAATCTTTTTTTCTTTTTTTTTTTTTTAATCTATGAAAGACAAACAAGCTGGATGTGGCTGTGGGAAGGACTGACTGGGATGGACTTGAGGATGGTTTTGATAAAGCTTTAGTCCTGCAGACCTCTGTGGGAGTGCCCTGATTGGATCAAACACCCACCAGGAATTTCCAGGCACCTCCTTTTCCAGCTGCTCATTCCTCTGAGACCTCTGCAGCCTCACCTGGTTTGCCAAACCCCAAACCCTGGAGCTGAGGGACCTGATGCCACCAGAACAGATCCCAGAGGCCACTGCTGCTGCTTGGAATGCAGAGGAGGGATGGTTTGGGGAGTTTCCTGTTTCCCAAGAAACAAGGAATTGCCTTGGTTGAACACCTGAAATGCAGATGCTTGGGAAGACTCTGAGTGGTGGATGTGCCCCAGGTGCCACAGGACTTTGGAACATCCTGGCTGAGCTGGACTGGAGCTGTTCTGTGCAGGGTGTTTGGTTTGTTCAACTTTACAATGTGTCTGATCTGCACACGCTGGGGCAAGGAGAGATCTGTATAAAAGAGGATTTTTTTGGGCCATTTACAAAGCAGGTCTGTTGTCACCATGGATTGGTTCAGCATTGCTTCAGATACAGGTTTCTAACAGAGCTGCAAAGAAAAATCTGTCCTGAATTTTATATAAATATTTCACTTTTGGCTGTTCAAACTGTGCTGTGTAAAATGGCCCTGGGCTTCCTCCATGAGTGTCTTATTTGCTTATTTTGGTGACAAATGTTGTTGTCCTCATAATAACAAAGGAAATTTGACTCTGGTGCCTCCTGCATTAACCATAAAAATGACATGTGAGATTCCAGAGGCAGGGATTGGGTTGAGCAGGATCCAGGGACCACCAGTGGGAAATAATCCCAATTTTAATATGAAATTTGCACACAGAGTCACCCCCTCAGCCAACCTGGATTTCCTCTGGGAAGCAGAGCTGCAGCTCCTTGCTAAAGGATAATTAATTGCTGACCATTATTAATTGAGGCTTTTTGAAACCCAGATTCAGATGATGCACAAAAACTTTGGTTAATCTCCCCTCATCATCCCTTAAGTACAATGACTTCCAGTGGAAAATGTGAGCTGGCCCAGCAGTGCAGTGAGCTGAAGGGGAGATTATCTCCACTCCAGCATTCATTTCCTCTCTCCCCTTTGCTGCTCAGTGACCCATGAGAGCTCTGAGGGTTCTGCAGGCACCTGGGGCAGGCCCTGGAGCAGGGAGGGGCTGGGCTGGGGGAGCCCAGGGATGTTCTGCCCTGGCTGTGGATTCTGTTCTGGGCTGGGGCAGCACGGGAGGCTTGGTCTGACTGCTCCTAGAACCTGATGGAAGCTTTGGTGTGGAGCTCCAAGGGATGGCAGCAGCCATGCCCTGGCTCAGATTCCAGCAGCTCCAGGCTGCAATATCCTCATTTCATCAGGGTTTCACCCATTGTTGTTGTCCAGATCAGCAGCAGGAGTTTGACCCTTCCCTTGGTGTGGCTGCTGGCAGAGGACACCCAGGGCCCTGTGCTTTCCCAGGCTGTGCTGATGTTCATTGTTCATGTCTTGAGCTGCAGGTTGTATTTTGTGTTAAGCTTGTCTTAGGAGTAATCCAGTGCTGTCCATTGGATTTAATCTCAGCAATCTGCATGCATATGCACAGAGCTGGAGAAATCCCATCATAAGGCATTTCCCTGGAGCTCTGAGTTCCCCTGAGTTACTCCCAGTTTCCTCCCTGTGGGGTGAGGGCTGTTCAGGACTCATCTCAGCACAAGTGGTGACACCTGTGCCTTGAGCTGCTTCCAGTGGAAGAGCCCAGCCCAGGGTCACACAGCCCTCAGGAGCTCTCCTGTTCTCTGGGCTCTGCAGGGGCAGCAGGATGGAATTCATGGCTGTGCTGAGAACCAGCCCAGAGCAGTTCAGTGTTTGTTACTGTGTACCTGCTTTTGTATTTATGTGTCTTTCTCCACTATTCAGGTGAAACCAATATTTAATTTTTAGCAGAACAGGCAATTAAGGACTCAGAGTATTAAACCTTCCATCTGCTCCTTGCTGATGATTGCTGGAAATGAGGAGTTTGTGATGGGAGAGCAGAGCTGAGCACAAAGTCCCCCAAGCCCTCAGGAGCCACGGTCCCACATGGGGACTTTGTGCTCCTCAGGGTTTGATGAGGCTTGAAAAACCAAACCCTGTTCCTCCAGAGCTGCCTGGGCCTCTCCTGCCCCTTCTAGAACTGCCTGGGCCACCTCCTGCCCCTTCCAGAGCTGCCTGGGTCACCTTCTGCTCCCTGCACCGAGGTGGGTTCCTCTCCTGCTGGCTGCAGCCCCAGCTCTGCCCTGCCTGGATCCAGGGGCAGTTTGTGTGCCGCACACCCAGCTCTGTGCTGTTTGTGTGCTGCACACCCAGCTCTGTCCCTGTTTGTGTGCTGCACACCCAGCTCTGTCCCTGTTTGTGTGCTGCACACCCAGCTCTGTCCCTGTTTGTGTGCTGCACACCCAGCTCTGTGCTGTTTGTGTGCTGCACACCCAGCTCTGTGCTGTTTGTGTGCTGCACACCCAGCTCTGTGCTGTTTGTGTGCTGCACACCCAGCTCTGTCCCTGTTTGTGTGCTGCACACCCAGCTCTGTCCCTGTTTGTGTGCTGCACACCCAGCTCTGTGCTGTTTGTGTGCTGCACACCCAGCTCTGTGCTGATGGATCCAGGGCCGGTTTCTGTTCTGGCTTTGCAGTTCCTCTCCCTGGTTGTCCATCCCTGCCCAGCTGTGCCTCCTCCTGCTTTCCTGCGTTTGTTACTCGAGGCCTGTCCCATGTACACCCTCCCTTTCCATGTGGAACTGTAAGGTCTGTTTTTGACATTTTAATAAACTTTGATTTGAAAACTGAGGCTCGTGACCAAATCAGGCTGTAGGAGGAATGTATGATTGACAGTTTGGGGTGTTGCCATGGCAGGTAATTGGGACACAGCCAGTAAAGCACACAAGAGCTCAGTGACAAGTGAGACTCTTGTTCTGTTTACAGCTGGGACAGTTTTGTTCGAGAATTTAAAGCCAAATATCTAGAAAATAATTTTAAAATTGCATTTAGTTCTTTCAACTAATGGGACTCAAGGGTGAGTAGAAGTGGAGTTCTGTGCTCCAAGGATTTACTGTCCCATTGCTGGAGAAGTCAAGACACAGCTGAGCATTCACGTGTTCAAACTGCCACTGGAATTCCGGCACAGGGCTGGGAACTGGGGAGCTGGTACCAGCTCAGGGGAGTTGAACTGGGGAGCTGATATCATCTCAGGAGTTTGGGGAGCTGCAGGGGAGCGTTCACTGCTCAGCCTGCAGTGTCCTGCCATGAGCAGACCCCGGGTTCCTGCCGTGTCTCCCTGCACGAGTCCAGCCAGTAAATCCTGGGATAACCGAGGGGAGCAGATTGCACCTCCCTCCCTCCCTGCTAAGCCGTTCATGGCTGCGCTGTGCCAGGGCTGAGAGGTTTCCGTGATTCCCGCAGGCTGGAACTGCGGCTGTCGCTCCGTGCTGGGGGATCAGGGCGGGGCAGGTGCCACCGCAGGTGCCACCGCAGGGACAGTGCCACACCCCCGGCATTCCATGGCCCTCCCTGGCGGAGCCAACGCCGCGATCCGCGCTGAGAACTCCTCACGGCCCCGAGGCTTCCCCCGGAATTCTCTGCTGTTGGTTGTTTTCCTGACAGGATTTACCAGAACGCTTTTCCCACTCGGGTTTCCAGCCACGTGGTAACGGAGGGTCTCGTCCAGGTTCGTGCTGGGCTTGCCAGAGCTCGAGCAGGCTGCAGAGCAGAGCTGGGGCTCTGCTGGTTGTCACCTCCACCCCAGTGTCCCAGTCCCACTGGGAACGGGGGGTTCAGACTCTCAGAGCCTCAGCCAAAGCAGAGTGAGCTGCCATTGCTGGAACGCGTGGCTCAGACAGAGCTGGTGATGGGGCTGGGCCAGGGCAGGAGTCTTTGCCATCCCAGAGCTGCAGCTGCAGCCTGGCCTGACTGGGAACACTGGGAACACTGGGAATGCAGCCCAGGGCTGGGAACGCTGCAGCAGCCACAGCTCTGCACTGAGCTCCCACCTGGACCGGGCTGTCACTTCCAACACAAACCACGCTGGGGTTCTGTGAAACCAAGCGGAATTCCTTTGTTGTTGCTACACAAAGAGAAACGTAGTGACAAACACGGCTTCGCTTTTCTGCTAATGCCCCTTTTATTCATTTCTGTAACTTCTTATTTTGTAAAGAAATTCTGTAGCCAAAACCAAAAGGTCTCTTCAGAAAAACCCCAAACAACCCACAAAAAATTAACCACCAGCAAAGTAAACCTCGATTTTAAACCACAACACAACAACCTCAAAGGATCATTAAATTATTTCCCAGTGTCTCCAGCCACACTTCCTGCCTCCATGATTTATGCCCCTACAAACAAGACCCATATTTACAATAAATCATGATAGAAAGAGTTCTGAGTATGGGAATGAGCTGCTGCTACCTCATAAAAAGGCAGCAAAGCACTGGGTTTTAATTTATATCATCTCATTACATTTAAAAAGTCACATCTCTATCACATGTCTAAAGAATGGGTTTATAAAGTGTCCAAGTCTGTTGTTTTCTTCACTGCCTCAATTCCCTTGGCACTTTGGCCATTTGTCACCATTGCACAACAAAGATTTAGAAAGGGCAGAAAGAATCTTCAGCTACCAAGAAGCCAAAATGGAAACCATTCCCTGCTTGGAAGGAGCCCCCTTCAGGTGTGTCCCACTCCCTGTGCTGGGGAGAGCTGTGGGGAGTCCCAGCCAGGCCCAGCAGCTGCTGGGGAAGGTGTCAGGTGTCCCTGGCAGGTTTCCTTGGATGGCTCTGCACTCCAGAGTCCTTTGTTTCATGGGGGAGCTCAGGCTCAGGCTTCAGCTGAGGAACAATTCCCAGACTGCCAGTCAGGCTTCAGCTCCTGTCCTTAAACGCTGCACTTCAGACCCAGAAATGATTCCCAGCATTCCAAGAAACTGATGATTTACATCCACCTTTGCTTCATGAAGAAAAAGGGAACTCAAGGAGCACAGTGGAAGTGCCTGCAGGATGTAAAGCATCCAATAATGGATGGCAAACCCATGTCCTGGGACTCAGGAATTCAGGGGACATGGGAGAAGTGAATTTTGGAATTCCTAACTGAGGATGCTTAGCAGGGGGGATTTCAGATGGATAAGGAAAAGCTCTTGGGGCCAGACTCTTCCAGATGGGAATCTGTTGGATCCTCTTCCCACTGATCAGGCTGCAGCAGAGGAGCCAGGCTGGCATCTCCCATTCCTCCTCAGCAGGCTCCACCTTCCTGCCATGTCCAAATTCCAGAGGCTCTGAGGCCTGTGCTGCTGTGGGAGTGACATGGATTGATGCAGGAAAAGGGAATTCCACGGGCACACAGGACTCTGAGCACAGGCAGGGGCACCCAGGGGTTTGGGATCCCAGAGCAGCTCGGTGCCTCCTGCCAGGCCTGGCACAAGGTTTGGGCAGGGATTGCACCCCAGAGCAGCAGCACAAACCTGGCATTTCACCCCCAGTTCTGTTTCCAGGGGAATCCAGGGAGTGTGGGCAACACCTGACATGGCAGGGAAGGCTCCCATCCTTGCACAGGCAAAATCCAAACAGAACCTGAGCCCTTGGAATGGCTTTGGCACTTGGCAGCTCCAGCCCTGGCACAGCTCAGCAGCTTCCTCCTCATTGCCCATCCAAATCCAGGCACTGTGAACTGGGAAAAGCTCCACAAAACCACCCAAGAGCCCCAGAGCTGAAAAATGGGAGTTCCAAACTCAGGAGTCACTTCCCAAGCCCCAGCCCTGTGTGCAGAGAGAACTGGGAGCACATTTGTTTATTTAAACCCCAGAGAGGAAATCATAAAAATGTTCATTTGAAAAATGTAAACTCATCACTATTTCCTTGAAGCACACACTGTCACCTTCCCAAGTCCTCTGAGAGGAGGAAGGACAGTCAGGCACAGCCCCTGGAGCCAGGAGATGCTGTGGAATGTGGAATGTGGGGAATGCTGTCACCCAGGGAAGCAGCTACAGCTAGGTGGGGTTTTGGCAATGAGCACTGATTCAGGGAAGGATCATCCTTCAGGATTGCTCTGGCACTCCCAGACAGAGGAACTCAGTTCTCTTCATCCGAGGACAGACCTTCAATCTCATCCCTGTCCCCTCCAATTGCCATCCAGAAGGCTTTGGCCACCTGCAATGGCAGAAAAGTGGGAAAGGGAGAAAATTCCCATCACATGACTGAGGATTTTGCGCTTCCCATCCAAAGAGCAGAAACTGAGCAGCAGCTGAATCTGGCAACCAGGTCTGTAAGGGCAACACATCCTGCCTGAGTGAGGGAGTTCCAGCAGCACAGAGGCAATGACAGGTCATGGGGGGCACCTGTGGTACCAAACCTGTGCTGATTAAGGCAGCATTCAATTCTCCAGCAGATCCAGACTTTTCCATTGACTGGCCAGTCCCAGGGACTGCAGGGCTTTCAGCTTAGAATTCAGAAAGGGGAAAGTCTTTTCTATGGCACTGGGGAGGGATGAGATGATCTTTAGGGTCCCTTCCAACCCAAACCATTCCAGCATTTTATGCTTTTCTGCTATTTCAAACTTCCAGGTTATTCAAGTTTTGGGAGATACCTGACAAGTCTTCCCTAGGACTGTGTTCTCACTACTCATAATCCAGGAACTCTCCAGGAGCAGCAACTGTGGCTTTGAAAGAAAAATCCCCATTTTACTGATTTCCACCCCAATTCCCAAGGCTCACCTTCTCTGCATGCAGCTTCCTCTGCTCGTGGGGCAGCGTGGCAGCTCTGTCTGTGGGAATGAGAGGGGTTGGGATTGAGGCTCAGCAGTGAGCAGGGACAGGAGCACCTCCTGCAGCTGCACTGGGATTGGGATGCAGGTACACCTCCTACAGCTGGACTGGGATCCAGGAGCACCTCCTGCAGCTGCACTGGGATTGGGATGCAGGTACACCTCCTGCAGCTGCACTGGGATTGGGATCCAGGAGCACCTCCTGCAGCTGCACTGGGATTGGGATGCACGTACACCTCCTGCAGCTGCACTGGGATTGGGATGCAGGTACACCTCCTACAGCTGGACTGGGATCCAGGAGCACCTCCTGCAGCTGGATTGGGATCCAGGAGCACCTCCTACAGCTGGACTGGGATGCAGGAGCACCTCCTGCAGCTGGATTGGGATCCAGGAGCACCTCCTGCAGCTGCACTGGGATTGGGATGCAGGTACACCTCCTGCAGCTGCACTGGGATCCAGGAGCACCTCCTACAGCTGCACTGGGATGCAGGAGCACCTCCTGCAGCTGCACTGGGATCCAGGAACACCTCCTGCAGCTGCACTGGGATTGGGATCCAGGAGCACCTCCTGCAGCTGGGACTGGGATGCAGGAGCACCTCCTGCAGCTGGGACTGGGATGCAGGAACACCTCCTGCAGCTGCACTGGGATTGGGATGCAGGAGCACCTCCTGCAGCTGCATTGGGATTGGGATGCAGGTACACCTCCTGCAGCTGCACTGGGACTGGGATCCAGGAGCACCTCCTGCAGCTGGGACTGGGATGCAGGAGCACCTCCTGCAGCTGGACTGGGATCCAGGCACACCTCCTGCAGCTGGATTTGGGAACTCCCAGGCACCTCTTGCACCTGGATTTGGGAATTCCCAGAGCAACATCTGCTGCTTTTGAGAGCATTATCAAGATGAAGGGCAAATGAATGGAAAGAGCAGCTACTTCTAAAGGACTTGAGGCAGAACAGGAATTTCCCAGCTTCCCAACTCACCCCTGGCTCTCTCTGAGCCCCTGAGGAGGTGCCAGAGCTCAGCTCCATCCCTCCTGCTGGGTTACCTTTCATTTCTTTCAGCTTGGAGAAGAGCCTTTCGAAGTTCTCCAGGTCCCCATCCCTCGTGGTCAGGCTGGCCAGCTCCTGGATGTCCATTTCCAGCATGGGATCTGAAACACAGCTTGGCTGAAATGATTCTGGTTTCTCAGCAGAAAACCAGGATTTTAACAGCTGCAAATCCCATTTGCAAATTTCAGTGTAACAGGAGAGAAAGAAACCTTTAATGTACTGATTGTTCATACAGACAAATCATGGCATTGGTACAGTGGTGATTAATTTTATGGAAGAAATCCTTCCCTGGCAGGGTGGGCAGGCCCTGGTATAGGGATCTCCTGGATCCCTGGCAGTGCCCAAGGCCAGGCTGGATGGGGCTTGCAGCAGTGAGAGGAGTCCCTGTCCATAGCAGGGGTGGGACTGGATGGGATTTAAGGTCCTCCAAAATATTTCAGATTCCATGATTCTGTGATATATCACATGTGAGCTCATGCAGTATTTAAGATTTCTTGCTGATTCCAGAACACTGTGTGCAGAAACAAACCCTGAGCTCTCACATAGCTGCTGAGGAAGCCCCATCTCCTGCAAGGCTGCAGTGGTGTGAGGACTCTCTCTCCTTTGTGCCCCT
Organism: Oenanthe melanoleuca; assembly: GCF_029582105.1. Taxonomy (NCBI): domain Eukaryota; kingdom Metazoa; phylum Chordata; class Aves; order Passeriformes; family Muscicapidae; genus Oenanthe; species Oenanthe melanoleuca. The sequence continues at coordinate 1,448,862 of NC_079344.1, read as the reverse complement.
TTTCCCTGAGCAGGGCCAGGGGCTCTGTCCCTGCCAGCAGAGCTGAGCTCACCTGCAGCACTGGCAGGCTCCAGGCTGTTGGTGCCAGCTCCATCCTCTCCCTCTGACTGGGACTCTTCCCTGTCTCCTGGGGATGGGTTGGACTGTCAGGAAACAAGGAGAATTCAGTATCAGTAATGCATGAAAAAACAGCAGCTGCAAATCAGGTGTTTCCTGCTTTTCCTTCAAAACCTTGCACTTTTATCTCAAAACCTGGGCCATGCAAAGCCGCTTCTGCAGCACTGGAAATTGGTGCTGCATGATGGGATTCCAGGATGGACTTGTTGGGGTTTTTTCAATTAACACCATGAAATGACAGGTTCTGTTTTGCCCAAAAGGGGATAATGTGGATATAATCAAACCCATCCTGAATGGAGTTTTTAGTGCTCTGTGGCACAGTGGGGAGGGCCTGAGCAGAGCAGGAACAGGAATGATGGAATCACTGCTTACTTCTGTCTCAGGGGTCTCTTCACAGCCACGGCTCCTGCTGGCTCCTGCCAAGGTGCTGAGCAGACCAAAGCCCTGGATCCTGTCTGCAAACAAACACAGAGTGCACAATTACTGCAAGTACTGCCACTGGCAGCTGGGAGAGGGAGAATTTCACAGCACCATGGAAGACTCTGCCAGTGCACTTGAAAACAGAAATTTCACATCATCTCTAGGCTTTAAACTGTGTCAGCAACATTTGCTGTTAGACATTCCCCCCAGGGAAGAGATGTGTGAGCCACAGGAGATGTGGGGTCTTCCCAAAGCTTGTTGGAAGTCTCTGCTCTGGTAAATCCCAAAGGAGGCAGCTGGACAATGCAGCAGCAGAATTTTCTGTTCCTGGAGCAGCACTGAGTCTGGGGCTGGATTCAGGAAAGTCAATGAGAGCCTCTGCTCACAGTGTCTGAACAGGCTGAGCACGACAGAAATGGCAAAGAAAATTCATAAATATCTAATTCAGAACTCCTGGGTGGGTTCATCCATCAAATCCAGGGTTTCTTCTCACTGCAAGGTGCTCTGGGCTCTCCCACTGCTGGCCTAGGGTGTGTCTCAATGCTGCTTTAAAAGTGATTTCAAACCTAAACAGTCAGCTAAGATAATAAATATGGTGCAGTATTTTTAATTTAAACTGGCTGTATTTTAAAACCTGTTTTATATAAAAGTATGTGCATAATGGATGATATGATGAGGTGTTTTTTATTAAGTCAGGTTTTTCTAAGTCAGTTTACTACTCAATACCAACTGGCCTTGCACTGAGTAGTAAATATTTGCAGTTACACAAGACACCAAGGAGATTTTTCTGCAAACCTTTGTATTTTAGTCAACTAAAACTGAAATAATGTAAATTTATTGTACCAGAAATAGCCAGGAAACAATGACTTCTGCCAGAAGAAGGATTTAGTATTACTTTTTAAAAGAAGTATGTTCTAAATTACTGCACTCATGACTAAGCTCTAGACTCAACTGTTGAGGTGATGTCATTTGGATGCTCTTTCCAAATTTCCCTGCCATTTCTCCAGCCTCTCATTCTGAGGGGTTGGATGTGTAACTGAGCCCATCCAGCACTCACATCAACACATCTCCATGAAAGAATTCCTGAGTCCCCATTCCCTGTTCCCTGCTCCTGAGGCTGATCTGTTCTGCCCCATCCCTGGCAGGTATTTGGGGCCACTGGCTCTGCTTTATCCCCTTCTGCTGCTTCAACAGCTCCCAGGCCAAAGGGGTGGGAAGAAGTGAATCAGTGGAGCTGAATGAATTCCCTGGAAAATGTTCAGCTGCCTATGAAGCCCATCAGTCAATGAACAGGAACTGCAGGATAAAATTTGGGATTTGCAGCTTCCCCAGGTTCCATGGGGCTGAGCAGAGCTGGCTCTGGGCAAGCTGTGAGGATGGACAGGGAGCCAATTTCTGAGTCAGCCCCAGCAGGGCTGGACACTGCAGTGCAGAATGTCCTGCACAGAGAACATTCCCACACTGGCAGAGGAGTGCATGCAGTGATCTCACCATGGAGCTCACTCCTAGCTGGGATTAGAGCTTGTCCTGTGCAGAAAAATGGCACTGGCTCCACATTCCCTCCTCCAACACTGCAGAACTCAGCCAGAATCATTGCAGCTGTCATCCCTTTCTGGAAAAGCTGGAATGTGCAGCAGGGATCTCTGAACAGCAGTGATTTGTGCCTGGATCCGTGGTCAGGGAGGAGGCAGACACAACACTTGGTTGCAGGCACACCCTTGAAAAACCCTTCCTATAAACTCCTTTTATTGGATGCAAATGTTATTTCAACTTCTGGGTGCAATTCAGGAAGTGGGTGATGCCTTACACAGTGTTCTTAAGGCAGCAAAGCCAAAAATGAGCTCATCCCACTCACTGGAGCAGCCAGTGGCTGTGATGGAGCCCAGAGCAGCTGGGGCTGTCCCTGGTCCCTGGCAGTGTCCCAGGCCAGGCTGGACACTGGGGCAGGGGAGGTGTCCCTGCAGGGCTGCAATGGGATGGCATTTAGGGTCCCTTCCCACCCAATGCATTCCATGATCCCATGCTCTGTGCAGTTTCACAGGAATCACTCAGGATGCTCAGGACATGGATTCAGCATTCCCAGACTCCTGTTTCACTGCCTTTACCTGCTATTCCTCCTGTCTCCAGCTGACACATGGTGATCCTCACACACAAAATTAGAATTAACACATCAAAATTCACAATTTTTTCAAATGGCCTCCCTAAATCAGGTTAATTGGCTGTGATCAGAGCCAGGCTCATTCCTGGCCCCACCTGAGGTAAGCAGCTCCACCTGGGATCACTCAAGCTGAATTTAAGCAGGAAAGAAGCCCAGCAGCCTCTTCTAGAGGGCTGGAAATTGTTTCTGTTCTTATTCCAGAGGCTCTTGCAGGGATAGAGAAGGCAGCAGCAGTTTGATATTTCTGTGAGGAGGGAAATGTGTTACCTGGAGAACCCCTCATGTTCTCCTGCTCAAGAAAACTTCCACAGACTGAAGGGAGCTCCAAGGCCTGGAGAACCAACTCCACAGCAGCTCCAAAGGATTTGTTCCTGGGACACTCCCAGGTAAGGCTGCTTGGTGTTAAATAGAGATAATGCTGCTCTATCTGCTCACAAAGCACCTGGGATTGCTTACTTGGTGTGAACTTGTTTCTAATTCAACTGTTACATGTAATAGTTCTTTTTATGGATCTGTGTGAGAATGATGCATCTAATGGTGAAAGACAGAAAATCTGAAGTTTAACATTTTAATTGATAGGTGTGTGAAAAAAATCTGCAGCTTGAGAAGAATTGTGTTGGGGCTAAATGTGATAAAATAATATGGGTCTGATGTTTGTGCTTGATAAACGTTATTCCTGCTCTGTCTGTAAATTGAAATTCTCATGAAAGCAGAATTTTGAATTAAGGCTACACCTTGCAGTGCTAGAAGTATTTGCTGCTATACATTTACTACTGGAACTCTCTTAAGGTCTCTGATAACTCTTCCCTGCATGGTTCTCAGTCAGGAATTGCAGAGCATTCAGGGGAAAAGCTAAAGTTGGATTGACATGGCAGCCAGTTTCTAGGATCTGGAGGAAGCTGAAAACAAAAGATATGTTACAGGTTGTAAAATGTTTTATTTTAAGCAAAATGAGCTCAATGATTTCCCTTTGAAGGCACAGTTAGGCTGCAACACCTTCCAAATATAGCTCACTTCCTGAGGGGGCTGTGGTGGTGCAGCAGGGCTGTGTGGGGCTGTGGGGAGAGAAAATCTGGATTTTTCAAGGAGTCTGACCTTTACAGAACACAGCAGTGATGTGCAGGAATTTCCCCCTGTGAAGAACTGAACATGTGACTAAATTCTGCTGCTCTGTAAGGTGGCATCTGCCAAATGCAGGAAATATGTTGTTAAAAAGCCATTTTTAGCACAAGTGAGATAAGCTGACACCATCTGCCAAGGTCACCTGGTTCTCTGCAATGGTTACACTGAATCAGAGCCCACCTTCCCCTCAGCTCTGATGGGGAATGAGAAATCCTCAAAAAGCTGCATCAAAAATGGAGTTTAATCATTCTCACCCTGGTTTTACTGAGTCCAAGCAAGCACCTTGCAGACACAGAAATGAACAGCAGCCTCTCAGAGCTTTAAATCACCCCAGTTAGTTCTTGTAGGAAGGGAAATGGGACATCAGGGAGCAGAGAGGTGCTGGAAGGTTGGTGGTGGGAAGAGGCTTTGTGAGTAAGAAATTTCAGGCCAAGCACCCCTAAAGTTTCATATTCCCAGATTTTCTGCAGCAGTTTGTGTGATTAGAAAGGTAATTAAGGGTTTTCAAGTCAATGGAAGGATCTACACTTGCAACCACAGCATTTCCTTTTCTGATGAGTCTAAGGCTAAAGTGATTTTTCCAAAATTCTAACTCTACCTGGTAATCAGCTTTCTCAAAAAATCATATGGGTTGCCCATTTTTTGCACTGTTGCCAAAAATTCTGTGGTTTCCATGTACTCAAGTGGGGTTTTCTGTAGCAAAAACAGTCCTTGAATGTTTGACACAGATTCTTTGCCAAATCTCATCGCTGCACTTGCTATTCTCATCCCTAGTTCAAAAATAACAAAAAAATTCCCACTAGAGTTTGGTGGAACAAACTTGGAGTTTTCATTGCAAGCTGCAGAATTAATGGAATTTTTAACTCAAATTATTGGTAGAGTGCAAGTTAAAGTAGAGAGGGAACAGGAGGAGGTTTTACACTGAAATCCTTTCCTGTGAGGGTGGTGAGGCCCTGGCACAGGGAAGTTGTGGCTGGAAGTGCCCAAGGCCAGGCTGGATGAGCTGGGCACAGAGGATAAGCTGAGCTTTAAGGTCCCTCCCAAGCCAAAGCACCCCAGGATTCTGTGAGTGCATCAGGACACCAAGGGGGGATGAAAGCAAAGCCTGAGCCCAGCAGGTCCCAGAGTGCTGCAGCTGTGTCTGTGCTGATGCAGCTGTTCAGTTTAACCCCTGAAAACCCCCCAGGGCACCTACCCCCCTTCATGAGCACGTTGGACCAGACGTTGGCATTGAGGGCCTGCACAATGCGCTTCACTCCGGTGGACTCGGGGAAATCATCTGCAGAAACACAGACAGCAGCTCTGAGAACTCCTCAAAGTAACTCTGAAAACTTAAAGTAACTCTGGAAACTCCTCAAAGTAAGTCTAAACACCAGCACATGCCTCCAGAGGTGGGGCTGAAGGCCTGTCCTGTGAGCTCAGCATTCTGCAGATATCAAAATTCTTTTTGTTAAATATTTAATAGAGGTCTACACTGAGTAACATCTGAGTAAATTTCATAGTAACAGACAAGGAAAATGAATGTTTTACCCTGAGATCTCTTACAATAGAAATATATTAGAAAATAGAATTAGTTTGCTTTCTGGTAGGAAGTAAAGAACTTGAGACAACCATTTTAAAAGGGTGTGATTCCTGTAAAAATGGAAAGGAATATTGTAAAGCTGTCTCCACAATATCTATTTCTGAAAGTTCCAGTAATCCTGGCAATTATAGGAACTTAAAAGCCCAGGGAAACCTTTATTCAGATTTTATTTTATTTACTGAATAGATCTGACACCACTTTGGACCAAGTCAGTTTTCCCATTTCCTCAGTTTAGTCAGCTTCCCATGTTTGTGCAGGTTGACAAAGGGTAAAAAAAACCCCAAACAATCCTTTGGATACAAAAATGTGATTGTTTAGAAATCAAACCCAAGTGACTCAGGGACACGTGCAGTAATTGAAACTGTCTTTAGGAATGAACTGAAGGCTGAAATCAGATTTTTTGCCCTGCTGTTTGGTTTGATATCAGAGTCATTATCAACAGTCTCAGTTTAGAGCTCCTGCCTGACTGTGCAAACAACTGAGAATGAGTCAAAACAAAAGTTCCAGTTTATTTGAGATGAGCTGCCTGAAATGTCAGAATTTTGAGCAGGGATTGGCCCAGTGTGTTTACAGCATCTGTTGTGTCTTTTGTAACTCACCCAGAATGTTTGGGGGGTAAATAAGTTACTCACTGGAACACAGTTCCTCCTCTGCATGAGTCACAGTGAATCAACTACCAGATTAAACAGCTAGGAAAGAACATGTATCCCAATATTCCAGAAATTAACATCCTGGCTTGCTATTATTCCTGTTATTTAGATGGTAAAAAGCCTGTTCTTTACAATTGTTCAATAGAAAAATAACTTAAGGCTACTATTTTTAAAGCACTTAGTATTTGTTTAGTCTAAGGAGTCTTCACTTCTGATTTTCCCAGTTTCTGTGAATCAAATCTGTGAATCTCCCTCCTTGACTAAAAGAAAAAAAAAGGAAATATTTTTAAAGGCATGGTGGGGGGAGAGGGAGAATTCTCAGCTACTCAAGATCCAATTTTAGTAAACCTTCAAAGGGGGAAAGGGGGTGGGATGTGCTCTAGCTGAGGATTTTATAGTGAATTATTTTTGGTGACTGCAGTGTGCTTGGAGAACCTGAAATAGAGCAAATGTTAGTGACTAATTCCTCTCCAGCCTGCAAATGCACTCAGTTATCTCACTTGATTCCAGAGAGGTAAGGTGTAAAGGCTCTCTCTGAAGTGAGCAGATAAGGCTGATGCTGATAAGGCTCTCAGGAAATGCACAGTCACTTTTCAAGAGTGGAACATCACACTTCTGACTCTTCTTGCTGGGTTTTTTATTTTTTTCAAGTTATAAATGTTGGGCAGCCAGTGATTCTGAAACTAGTTTATTTCCTGTGTAACAGGTTGTGTTGCTCTAAAATGTTTTTAACAACCTGCCATTTTCAGCCTATCATGTCACTGTTTGTACCAAGACAGCATAAAATAGTTCTTAAGTCTTTCTAAAACCAGAGTTTTTCTGCCCTCATGCAGAAAAATGTTTCTTTAGATCGATTTTCCAAGTGGAATATAAACTCCTGATGTATCAATACAGCCCTAGGGCAGTGCCAGAAAAAGGAGCAGATATTATTTTTATGTAGGTGCTGCACAAACAGCAGCTGGATTTGGGAGGGGACAAATGGAATTTCTCAGAGGAAATAACCTCCTCCTCATGCTAACCTTTTATAGCTGACACTAAGCCCCACCAACTGGGAGCATTCCATGCTGTAATCATGTGGCACATCAACAATTGCAAGGGGCATGACTTTATTTAGAAGATATTTTGGGGCACTGTTTCCTTCTCCAAATGGCAAGAGAAGCAGCAGACCTACCATCCTCATCAGGCAGCTCCTCAGGGCTGAGCTCTACCAGCTCAAAGCCATGCTTGATGCACCATTCTTGAGCTTTCTGTCTGTTTACACCTAAATTGGGAGACAAAACTGGGTGTTAGAGGTGCAGATTTGAGACCAGTATCAGCAGATTTATCAGAATATTTAGCTGTGTTTTATTCCCTCAAAGTTTGTTCTGGAGTGGATGGGAAGGTGTATAGCAGCTGGCATGGATCCTCCACTCACTGTGGATTCCAAAAATATAGAGTTAAATTCCTCCTTGGAATTGAGGGATAGAAACAAATGGTTTTTCTGAGAGTACAATGTAAGTAGGAATGAAGACTTTTGTTAATTCTGGGTTTGACACTGAATTAAGCTGCAGGGACACATCTGCACCCCTCAGCTTGCTGCTATCTAGGACCACAGCAAATGTGTGTGCTCCATGTCCAAATGTCAAAGAAATGGAATTCAGCAAGCAAATCCTCCCCATGCAGCAGCAGGAATGCCTTTCAGTCCCCCTGCAGTGGCAGGACACAGAGCTGACTGAGCAATCTGGTGAAATTGATTCCCAGTCTCACCCAGACTGAAGAGCAATTGTGGATGGAATTAGAAAGTCAATTACAATGCAGGTTAATGGCTCTAAGTGAGGATGGGAGCTCTTGGGTCCCCTACCATTCTCAGACACTCTGTCACAAACCAGGATCATCACTTCTGGCAGCCACTCCTCTGTCAGGGGAAGCCATTCAGAGACACCCTCCAGTCCAGTTTTCTACAGGGGAAAAGAAACATATTCTTTGGAATAAATCCTACAGTACTTTAGTTTTTAATAGTATTAGAATTGAATTATATAAAGAAATAGTTTTGGGTTTTTTTTGTCTCAATCTTTCTGGTTTTTGCTAAACCAGTTTTCACTGCTGCTGGTTTAGTAGAAACAATTTTGGGTAAAATGCACTGAATTTGATGCTTAGCTCCCTAACTTTTGTCTGTCCTAAAGGAGCCTTTAAGAAGCAGCACCAGCTAGGAATAAAACTGGAGATGGTGAGCTGGATTTGCCATGGTGGCATAATGACTCCTGAAAACCTCTCCTGCAGCTGGAGGAGAGCAGTGAGAGAGAAGGGAACTGCTGCCATTGTTAGAAATGTGATATTTAGTATTTAATACTGCTCTTCTGCCAATGAATAGAACAGAATAGAGGGGATGGATGGAGAATCTCATTTCTGGCTCTGTGATAAGGCAGCTACATGAGAGAGGAAGAGGAGGATGAAGCCTTACTGTTGTGCTGTCAAAGTACACCACGAATGCCTGCACAGCCTCAGCAATGTCTGCAGTCACGTGGAACGTGCTGGGGACCACACAGAGGTGGATATCTGCAGAATAGTATTTGTTATCTATTGTCCAGGGGTAGAAATTCACTCTTCCACTTGTTATTGCACCCACAGTAAGGTCATCTTTTCCTGTGATACCTGCAGGAGAGAAAATAATGAGGAGGAGAGTGTAAAACCAGCATCAAGAAAAGTACAGTGCCAATGCAGATCCATCTTTACCACAATAAACCAGAATATAATGGAGATCTTTAAAAATTCAATTCAATTTGTTACTCTGTCCCAGATTTTATTGCTTAGCTTTCAAAAGAGTTTTTTTTCTAGTTTTCAATATAAAATCAGGCCCAGAAGCTGTAGAAAGCCTTTGGTTTTCCTGGAAATGCCTTTTCAAGTGTTAAGTTTGAACTTAATAGGATGTATTGAGAGAAAACAGGATGTATGAAGAAAAACCTGAACTTTATTACAACCCTTGCATGCTTATTGAGAAGTAAAGATCTGTTTTACTGGGACCAAAACCTGAAGGTAACTAATGAGAAAATAAACCCAGCTCCTACAATTCAGTTGTAATTCCCATTAAATCCCATGTAGGAGCTCAACCATTAAATTTCAGTGCCCTTCAAGGTAGGAACTTTTCCAGGAACACTCCTGGAGCTGCATTAGAGCTGGAAGCAGAGCATCCCATTATTCCTTGAGGGAAGGGCCAGGATATCTTGTTCAGGCTGGATGAACTCCTGGATACCTTGGAACACAGGTCAATGATTTCAAAAATGGACTGAGTCATCCAGAATTGCCTTGGGCAGCAAAAGAGTTAAAGAATAAAGTACATGGCTTTTCAAGGATTTGTATTTTAAGGTACTGAGAGAGTTCCTGGAGCTGCTGGAACAGGCTGTTCCCCAAATAGTCTGGAGATGAATTTGAATTTATCTGTATCTCATTAGTAAAAAGACAGGAAAAGCTCCTTGCCAAGGCTGCAGTGATTTTTACAACTGAACTGCAAAGCTGAGAAATAGATCTGGTGAATGAGCACAGGGCACAAGGCAGGGAGCTGTAAACCAGGATTATTTGCAGCCCTGAGGAGGAGACAGAATCTGAGGGAGAAATGTGACCTTGGAAACAGAAACCTGTAACCATTTCCTACTTCAGAGGATGAAACAGGAGTCTCCTCTCTGGCTTTCTTAAAATAAGAAGTGCCACATCTCAATGATTTTTCCAGGTTGAAGTTTTATTTTATATTTTGGACAGCAATTATTTTTTCAGATTAATTGGTCTTTAATTAGATGATATTCCATGCTAAAATTACCCCACTTCACTTTGGAGCTGGAGGACAAAGATCCTGAGTCACCACCAAACCAACCTGGATTCTGAGCTTTGTCCTCTCAGAGGTTTTGTTTTGAATATGACACAAATTTCCCTTTACCAGTATTTTGACAGTTAAAAATAAGTAACTAAATTGAAATCAGTCTGAGCTAACACAATTACAAGTCAATGCCACAAGAGGCTATGGATAAAAGGGTCCTCAGAAATTACTGAAAAATGAGCAGTTAGACTTAGGGAGGAAAATGGGGTGAAGAAGAAATCAGCTCTAAAGTCACTTGAGTCAGTCACCCTGACAAGGATACAAAGGGAAAAGAACTTTCATAAAGGTTTTCAAAAGCTGCTATGAGTTTCACATTTGCTTTGTAAGGGATATTTTTTTAGAAGAGTTCATGGACAAATTTAGGTCTCAAAGCACTGCTAGAATGAGGCCATGTCCCATTTCCTATCACCTGCCACTTGTTCCTGGATTTTAAGGGGTTTTCTTTCATCCCATTGTGCTGCTGATTACCCATCCTTCATCCTGAGATTTTGCCAATTCCCTGTGAAATTTCTCTCCTGCTAAAAATGGATGTTGCACACTGAACTCAAAGGGCTTCAGGAATTTTGTGAAAGGATTCAGATTTGTTGTGTCTCAGGCTGTTGTGGGGCTGTAAGAAATTGCTGCACAAGTCCCTGATCACTCCTGGCAGTTTGTCAGGAGTTCCCTCCCAAAAAAGTGACTTGGAACAATTACAAAAGGAATACACACTGTAACTCAAACTGAGTTCTCATTTGATGCAGGAATTAGTTTTAAGGGTTGTATTTACCACCCCAGCATTCCAGAAATTTCTTTCCAAGACAGCCTGGATTTTAATGAAAACAGGAAATTCAGCTAGAATAATTTGGTATCTAATTTAGAGAGTATTGATTAGAATAAACTCCTAGGAAATGAATATGGCAAAATAGTTATGACCAATATTTTTCAGCTATTTCCAAGAATGTTTGCTCATTTTACTGACTTAAATATCAACTTTTAGTCTCCTATTTTATCATACAGAGAAGATAAATTAAATAATTATTTAGAACACAAGAGAGGACGTGGTAATATTATAAAATCTCACATCCCTTCCCATTTTTAACACTGAATCTTACTAAGTCTTCTGAAACTGCAAACACTTTTGAAAAAGGGAGTTGAAGACCAGAAATAACTTTTCAGCAGAGTTAAATAATCAGAGAATCACGTGTAGCCCTCTTGCAGTAATTTCCCTGTTCTCTCTTACCCAAGTGGTATTTAAGCACTTTTAGCACACTGTGTGTCTAATAATAATTTTTTTTATTATTACAACTTCTTTTTGGGTTTTTTTCCCTAAAGGGATTAAGGTATTGACCACTCTTCATAGTGTTTTTCAGACTGAATAAATGTTTTAAGAACATCATGCCCCAAATGCTCCCAAATCCTCAGAATTGTCAGGTACACAGAGTAGTTCCCACATTCTGGGCCTTGAGAGCCACCTGGTGGAATAAACCATAAAAAATACTCCTAAAATTACACCCAGGAGTAAAGAGAACCCAAATATACTGGGGAGGAGGGGAGTGGTAAAAATTCAAAAAGAAAAGGAAGAACAATCCCACCAGACAGTAAGAAAACTGAACCAATCTCATTTGCTGTTTTGTGATAAATATATCACAATAATAACAGGCAGATCTATGTTGAGCATTTTAAATGGTTTTGTTTTGCCACAGTGTGCCATGAATGAAAGCATTCAACAACAAAACAAATAAAAATATAGCTAGCAAATGCACCATCAGCTGCTTCTCACACTTGAGCCATTTTCCATTTAACAGGAGGAAAACCCTGGGAAAAGTCTTGGAATTGGCCTGAAATTTCTGACAAGTTCTTTCACTCCACCAAACCCTTCCCACTGCTGCCCCAGCCCTGCCAGTGTGTCCCTGGATGTTTTACATCTGGTTTAATTTCACTTGTTATACAAAGCAGGGACTTAAAATGCTGATGGTTATTTATTTTAACAAATTATTTTATTTCTGTCAGAGGATTTTAATGTAACCCAGGCAGAGGACACACAGACAGGTTTTTGGTACTGGGAGCAGTGGAAGCTGAGACATTTCAAAGTGAGCACTAGTTTAAAAAAATCTGAGTGTAAATTTTAAGACTTTCTCAGATTAAACAGCTTTTTGCTCACCTACCTTTTCTACCTATTTCATTCCACTATGCAAAATAATCAAAGGAGAAACCTAGAGTAACCTTGAATAATTCCTTCCAATTTGCATATAAATTCCTCAAAAATATTTTTTGTGTGGAATCTTTAAATAATTCAGTGTCATGCAGCTGCTTTGACTGAGGAGCCTTTGACTGCAGATCTTGTACTGTTATTTTTTGTTTCAAAATGTGCTTTAATGAGATGGAGGGAGCCAGTTCCTGGGGACAGCCCTGTGCTTGGTGAGGTCCTAAGTAAGAATTGCTCAGTAAGAGATAAAAACAAATCCAGAAAATATATGAGGGAGTTAAGTTCTACATCTCAGTGTGCACAGCACATTAATTTCTTGAAAGCCAGGGCTGTCCTAATGTGGGGAACCCACCAAGATCTGAACAGCTTCTTCCTGGAATCCCCTGATTTTTAAAGTACCCAGAATCACACCATGATTTCCTCTACTATCAGATCTGATTCTTGTGTTCCCCTTTTGAGCCATAAAAATGGCAACTGGTTCCCAGGAAAACCACTTCCTACTGAATGAATCCTGTGTACTTGCTATGAAGCGTGATCTGCAGTTCTACCAGCTGCAGAACAGACAGAATTTTTAGCTTTCCCTCTTGGTCCTCATGCATTGAGAAACTGGTGAATTATTTCTTGAAAGGTCTAAAGGAGGCCCCTGACACCCTCTGCAAGGGATCAGGGGGCTGCCCTGGGGGGGATTGGGAACCTGAGGGGAGAACTGCAACCTGGACGGGAAAAATGAGAAACCTGAGGGGAGAGCTGAGATCCTGAGGGGGAAATTGGAACTGTGAGGGGAAAACTGGGACTGTGAGGAGATGGCAGCGACCCTGAGGGGAAAATATGGACTGTGAGGGAACAGCAGGGACCCTGAGGGGAAATTGGAACCGTGAGGGGACACAGTGACCCCGAGGGGAGAACTGCAGCCTGGATGGAAAAAATGAGAAACCTGAGGGGAGAGCTGAGATCCTGAGGGGGAAATTAGGACCGTGAGGGAATGGCAGCGACCGTGAGGGGATGGCACCGACCCTGAGGGGGAAATTAGGACCGTGAGGGAATGGCAGCGACCCTGAGGGGGAAATTGGGACCGTGAGGAGAGGCAGTGACCCTGAGGGGGAAATTGGGACCGTGAGGGGATGGCAGCGACCCTGAGGGAGAAATTGGGACCGTGAAGAGAGGCAGTGACCCTGAGGGAAAATTGGGACTGTGAGGGGAATGACAGCGACCCTGAAGGGAAAACTGAGACCGCAAGGGGATGGCACCGACCCTGAGTTCACCCTGACGGGAAAACAAGCCTTCCTGAGGGCCGGGGCTGGAGGGAGCCGCTGCCAGCCCGGTTCCCGCGGGCGCGGGCAGGCTGCAGCCCCTGGTCCCGCCCGCCTGGGCGCCGCGGCGGCCCCGACTCACGTTTGACGAGCTCCTCGGGCGCGAAGCCCGCGGCACAGCTGGTGAGCAGCGCCAGCGGCCGCGCTGCCGCCGCCATGGCGCCCGCGCCGCGCCCCTTCCACCGCGCCGCTACCACCGCCCGCGGGGGGGGAGGAGGCGGGAGGAGCCGGGAGGAGCGGGCTCGGCCCCGCTGGGTGCGCTGTTCCCCCCTCTCGCGGCGGGGCGGATGGTGCGGCCCGGCCGGCGCGTCCCGTTGCCGGGTGAGGCGGCGCCGCCATGGCCGGAGCGGGGCCGGTACGGGCGGGTGGGCTCGGACGGCGCCGGCACTTTCCTTCCCGAACCGGCCTCTCCTGGCCCAGCAGAGCAGCCGGGACACCCCGGTCATCCCTCAGCACCCCGGCTGAGGGGAGCACCCCGGTGCTGTGAGGGGCGGGGGGTGCGCGGGGTTCGGCCGTGCCTGAGGGGCTGGTGCGTGTGGGAGCAGAGCTTGGGCTCAATACTGCGGGTTTTAACACCTCGGAGCTGTTTAATTCACTCAAACACACTTTTTTGGGTGTTCTCCTCACAAGCTGCCTGGTGTTTTTATCTCTGAAGGTTTTTGAGGTCCTTGCCCCGTGAAACCACCTGTGCCGTGCGTGTGGGATGTGTGAGGAAATATTCCTTAAGCGGAGAATCTCAGTCCTGAAGTTTATTGCCACTGCTTTGTGAGGTTTGTTTTAAAACTTGAGTTTTCCCGGCTTTTCTACTGATTTTGTATTCTCTTATTTATAATAATACAGAAGTATAGAAAGTCGCATGAATCTTTTATTTCCTGTATTTAGGAATAATTTAATTTGAATTAAATCCTACCTGACCCCATGGCGTTTGGTTATTATTTTTGTCCTAACTTGCTTTTTAGATTCAAGAAGACCTTCAGAAGTTTAAAATGGAAAAAAAGAGCTTGAAAGGAAATGCAGAAGCCGTGGATATTTGTGACCTCAGAAAAGCAGCTGAAAGGACTGAACTTGGGCTGAGAGTAAGTAAAATAGAACAGATCCAGAAAATTGTTCTGTTTTTAGAGTCTGTGGTAATAATTCACTTGGGCCACTTATTTGTTGTCTTACAAGATCAATTTCCAACCAGCAACTGATTACAGTTCAGAATGATGGTTCCCTTTTTTGGGTCACCAGAATTAATTGATCTTGTGCCCATCAGCAAAAATCAGATTTTTAGTCCTACAAAGGCACAAAGTTTATCAACTTTTCAGTCAAGCAAAGACCTGGATTGCTTAATGAACCAAGTTCAATAAAATGAATGTCTTTGTAATAGGCTAAACATTTTTTTCCCTCTTAACAGAAACATGCTGAGAATTATTTAAATGTTATAAACAGCCAAGAGTTAACTCTTTCTTCAGCTGTTAATAAAGAAGTGGATTCCAAAGAGCCCCTTAAGTGGTGAGTGAAGCAGATGTTTTATTGCAGCAAGGCACAAAAAGTGAGGTGACATAATCATGTAAAGCACAAGGGAGTATTGACCTAGAAAAAGTTAGTTTAGTCATTTTTCTATTTTGATTTTAAGTTAAAAAAAGACAAATGTAAATGCAATTCTAAGTGGAGTATACAGCCATTTGGATAGAACTGGATGGAAGCAGAGTGGGTTTAACAGTAAAATCCAGGTAATTTTTAGGATCCTCACTGCCTGTTTCTCTCCCAAGCAGGAATTTTCCTTTTGGTGCCTGTCAGGAGCAGCTGGTTCTGCCACCAGTGGAGCCTGTGACTGTGCAGAGGTGCAGCAGATCAGCCCCACGTGTGTGCCAGGGCCCCCAGGTCTGAAATCACACCCTGCTGTTCTGCCAGGGCCACATTCCATGAGGGTTTGGTGTCTGGTGCATCCCATAATGCTCTGACTGCCCATGGATTCAGGGTTTGGCAACACCCCGTGGCTGAAAGTGTTCAAAAATCCTCAGCAGAAGGAGCAGCTGGGACAGGAACCTTCCCCCAGCCCAGGATAACGTTCAGGTTATCAAAGCCACTTTTATCAGGTGGTTTTTAATAATAAATTAATAATTTTTATTAATAATTATCAATTATTTTTATCTTGTGGCACTTCCCCCTCCCCTGCATTGATCATTTATTTCCCTGTCAGCCTGAGTGAGGAGTCTGCATTGGGAATCATCTCCTGTTTTAATTGAAAGGTGCTCAATTCCCCCCAATTTTATTTATTTTTTAATAGCACCAGCAGTTTCCTCCCTGCATAACGGTGTGTTATAGTAATAAAATAAATACCACAAAAGCACTGATGAGGTGAAAATTGAACTTTCTGTCTCTGTGCAGCCATGTGGGTAAAAGAGTAATTGGCTTGGATAATAACTTGTGTTCTTACAACCCCAAATCTAAATGAGCATCTCATTGATACATCTCCTTGTAATTACCATCAAAAGAAGAGAGAATAGATGGTGCAGATAAATAAATTAAAGCATTTTTAGTGCTTTCACAAAGTAACACAGTGGTTTAATACTTCAAGTACACATCTAATGATTCTTGAACTTTTTATGGCATATTTTATTTGTAAAAACTGGGATTTTCCTGGATTTATTTTTGCATTTATACAATAGAATATATATCAAAATATTTTCAACTTAAGGAATTTCTACTGTAATAAAAACAGGGCATCCCTCTGGGTTTTATAGGTATTTCTTATAACAAGAAGAAATTTGTAAATTCATTTTCTGTCTATTGTGATTTAATCATCATGATTTTTATTAGTAGAATAGTCAAACTCATTCTATGCAAATCACAGAGTGCATTAAGAACTATGTTTTAATTCTGATTAATTTTAATTCCTCATTTTTAATTCCTCATTTACTAATAATCAAGTGTTGTGCCTGCATTGACAATGGAATTAATTGCACAAAGTCTGAAAAAAATGTCAATTTGGATAAATATTCAATTCCTTACAAAGTTTTCCATCTGAACAAAGGCACCTTGTTGTTTGCCCTGTTCTGTGTGGAGTCAAATAATACTAATTTTTATCATAATTTTGAAAATTTACAACATCTTAACCAGCTTCTGCCTCACTTAAGATTATCCCTGTTCTATATTTCAGCAGCAGGTGGAAATGGATTTTAATATTATGCTTGACCCAGAGAACACAGATAATAAATCTGGTTTAAAACATCCCAATGAGGAGACCAGGCTGCCACTTATAACTAAGAAAAAATCTGCTTCTGTAAGTAACTTTTATTATTTTATGGGTTTACTATATGCATTGCTTTGCACTGTTACAGTTAATATTTATCAGTCCTAAATAAAATATTTACATGAAAGTAATTTCCTCATGATTTCCTGTTTTTTGACATGAGTATTTAAAGATCAAAACATTTTGAATGGTAATACTGGGGAAAAGAAATCTGAAATGTAACAGGTTTATGTCCCAAGATCCCAGTCCAGCAAAAATAAGAATATCCATGGGATGTGCATGGTCAGTAATGTCAGGAAAATCAGGCAGAGGAGATAAACTGGAGCTGGGGGATTTCTGGATGTGACCCAAAGATGCAGGAAGAATTAAAAGCCCATTCTTCTCTGCTCTGGGAATGTTCAAATTAAGCAAGATGAAGTTTTGATTTTTCCAAATTTCCCTCCTGCAACTGCAAATTTTGGTTCTGCTGCCAATTCTGCAATTATTCTGCAGCAGTTGAATGTAAAGATGATATTTTTAGCAAAGAATGCTTTCAAAAAAAAAAAAAAAAAGGAAAAAAAGTAGGCACAGCCATCCCTCCAAAAAATCAATTATGTTCACAAATTTAGCACAGCACTGTGGTCCAATGTTCTCACATGGGGATGCTCTTCTACAATTTAATTTATGAATTTCTGTGACAGAAGCATCCTGCAGCAAGCCCAGTGCTCTAGGAGAGATTCTGGGGTGTTTGGTTTTAAACAACATGAAGAGAATCTGTGAATGGCACAGTTGTGAGCTGCCACTTATAAAAAATGATTTTTTGGAAAGCTGTTGCCCAGACTAAGAGGTGATTTGTCTAACCCTGTGATAATAGAGTTAATTAGAAAAAAGCATCATGGCTAATAGCTTTTTAGAACCACTCTAAAACACTCACAGAGAGGAATATTATCTGACTGCAGAGAGCCATGTGTTTTACCACTCTCCCTGAAACGTGCTCTGAGCACAGAAAACTTAAATTACAAGCATTTAATGGCAATTACTCAGGCTCCCAGATCCATATTTACAGTTGCTGAGGAGCTGACAGGCTTAAAAACCAAGCAGGTATTTCCTCTCTAATTTATTCCCTTCCAAGTTTTCCAATTTTAGGGCACAATGTGTGGTTTGGGATGTTAAATATTTGCAAAATATTGGTATTTGCAAAATCCAATGCTGAGATGGTTGTTATTAAAGGTGGTGTGACCAGCACTTAAAGCAGGGATTTTAGATGATTATACTGTATATTATTAGCGGTAAAGCCAATGAATCCGTGTGCGGTTTCAGGTCAATTTGGATAAAATCGAGATTAAATTTTAAGCGGGGATGGGCGGCCGGCAGGGGGCGCTGTCCGTACGCGCACGTCCCTCCGGTGTCCGCGGGGTCAACGAGCGGCTCCCCAAAAATCCCCTAAAAAACCGCCCTCACCCAATTAAATTAAATACTAATTGCTCCATTCGGGCGTATCCATGAGCTTTCAGCGAGGGCTGGGCGGGTGGAAGCGCGGTGAAGTTAAAAATTCGAGGTTTGAGGTGACCTGAGGGGTCAAGCACAAACCTACCTGGACTTTTTATTGTCCTGCCATTCCAGGAGTTGGAAAAATTATTAGTCAGGATTTCATTGTCTCACCAAAAATGATGTCTTTTCTTGCTCTTTTGGTATTATGAAGTTGCTGATGCTGGATTTTATCATTGAAACTAAGAACAATTAACTGTTGCCCTTTTGGACCTTTTTGGGTCTAATAATAATGCTTCATCCTCTGCTAAGTTCTGTATTCTAAAATGAGGGCTGTAATTCTGTTTGAAACACACACAGGGCATCACTTTCTTTTGCAGCCTAGATCTAGAGAAGAGATGAAAAATGATGAGTGGATAATTATTAAATATGTATACTTCCCATGGAGTATCCAGCCCAAGGAACAGTAATCTGAACTGCAGCAAAAATAATTCTGCAATGGAGGAAAGATTCACAGCTCTGCCTTCTGCTTTCACAGGGCTGCTGTTCTGTTACAGAATTATACTGGCACTTTTGGGTCCTTGTTTTCTTCCAAATGTATATTATACTGTAAACTTAGGAACCTTTTCATTTATTCATGAGGTAGAATTTAATATGGTGATGATTTCTAGCCTTTATGAGTTGCATCTTATCTAGTGTGGCTCTAATGGTGATGGCAGTGATTCTGGGGCTTTTTTTAAGCTCACTTGTTTGAGAACAACCATTCTAATAATATCTTCAATTATTCATTCTTTATTCAGCATTTGCATGCTGCTAATCATTAATGCTTATCCTTGAAAGTGTATTTATTTTCAAAATTATAAAGCAAAACAGGGAAATTCTTTTCATTTCAAGCAACTGGAAGAAGTTGTAGGAGAAAACCAGGTCTGTTGGTGGCCTAAACCTGATTGTGTTTTAAACCCAGGCATGTGGTTCTAATTACAGCCAAAGCAGAGTTTGGCAGAGGTGGCAGGATGAGACTTAAACAAATTGATGTCACACTAATCAAAATAAATCAAAAGAAGCTCCTTGTGTTTGTATTACGGTGTGTAATCATAATAAGCAGCACAGTGATTGAATCAAATCCTCCTGTTACCAAAACTAAAAAGGAAATAATTGGTGAGAGAGAGTTGAGTTAACAGATGAGTGCAGTCAGCATCCTCTCAACCTGGAAATGGGAATGTGAAGGTCACCCCCATCTCTCCTGACAAACACAGAACGTTCTGTTGGTAAACAAATTAATCTTTTCAAAGGTCACCATTTGTTTGAAGTTTTTCTCCAGTTCTTGTCATCTGGAATTGGAGATGGAGTGTCATTTTGCAAGGCAGGGGTGCAGCCAGAGCTGTTTGTGTGCATCTCAGCATTCCCTGCCTGATTGGGATGCCATGGGCTGCTGCTTTGCAGCTGGCTCTGGCCAGGGAGGGAGGCTCATCCCTGAATTCCAATCAGGGGATCCCACAAATCCTGCCTGGTGGAAGCTGGCCCTGTGCCCACCAGGAAAACATATTGTGGTTCAAGGCAGCAATTATCTGCCTCTCTCCCTTCTGTGCTGCTCCTGGAGCTGCTTCACAGAGCAGATGTGGGATTCACCAAAGTTCTCCCTCTGTTCCCTTTCACACCTGTTAGGGAGGGATTCTGATGGACCTGGGTTTCTATTAGAGAGCAGCAGGTCAGGAAAGGGGCAAAGCTTGATTTTGCCAAATATGTGGAAAACTGACTGCTCAGAGCCATCTCTGGTTACTTTAGGAGCTTAGAGAAGGTAAGAATAACACCAGATCTGTTGTTGAAAATGCAATTCCATGTTTTTCCAATTAAACTTGCCTTCTTCAAGCCTTTCCTGACAGTCTCCTGAACATACTGAAAAATGACCTTAGTTCCATTGATTTTATTTTGCTGTGCTTCCTCTTTCCCTTTATAGGGGAAAGTGCTGTGTCCATCAAATCCTGACAGCAACTTCTTAACAAATATGACAGTTTGGAGAAGATAGATGGAATAACAAATTAATCTGTTCTATCCCTTTTTCCCCATCACTATCAAACCCTCAGATTTCCTGATACTTATCAAATCTCATCTCTCTATTCCTGGTTTACTCATCTTTTCTCTGTATTTAATACCAGTCTCTGTTTTTTTACTGGAGGAAAAAATACAAAGATATTTACCAAAAAAAAGCAACAAAAAAAAGAGATGTTCTAGTTAAATATTGCTAGGTAAAAAGAAAACAAATAGAGAACTAATCAGGAAAATCCCTGTGGTGTTCCAACAAGTGCCCTATTTAAAATGAAGCAAAAAGAAAAAGTTGGAGAGGTTTATCCACAGGAGAAAAACACTTTAGAAAGGGTAATAGAATTGTTTTTCTTGTGTCCCAGGTTAATTACACTCAG
This sequence comes from Oenanthe melanoleuca, assembly GCF_029582105.1. Lineage (NCBI taxonomy): Eukaryota > Metazoa > Chordata > Aves > Passeriformes > Muscicapidae > Oenanthe > Oenanthe melanoleuca. Next base: position 1,428,346 of record NC_079344.1, on the reverse strand, counting down.
AAGCACTTGAAATGAAAAAATAGTTTTTTAGCACACTCCAAGCATATTTTAAGGCAAGTCAGCCTTGCTCTGCCCTGCAATTTAAGAGCTCCCTTCCAGCCCTGCAAAACTGAATTTTAAAAGTGCTCATGATGAAGCAGTGATGTTAAAAGTAAACTTTTCTCTTGCACTACTTAATATTATTTTTTGAGGTCTTATCATAATTGTGTTGGCTTAATTTTAGTGCCAGTGACTCCCAGAATGGAAGCAGTTGGGCAGGTTTGCTTTGGTATCTCCCTGGATTCTTCAGGAGGGAGCCAGTGCAGCCATCAGGAGGGTGGAGGGATTGGGTGGGATTTTTGGGAGGGGCTGTTTTGGATCAGCTCTGCTTCCATTGTGTTCCCTGTCCCACTGCATGGTGGCACTGGGCCCTGTAAATGAGAGATTAAATTACATTTCTGTTGCATCAATCCTTCTTTTAACATCACACCTGCCATGGACTTTATAGAAATTATAGGCAAAAAAGAATTAAATATCTATCTCCAATTAAAAAAAAACAAAAACAAGCCTCCAGGCTACTTTTGAACTCACACACTCCACCTGAACTGCTTTTCCTTGTAGCTTATTACATCTCTATGAACACAATGAAAATAAATACATTTCATGTGCTGTTTATCATAACAAAACCTCATAACTGAGATTTAAATTAGGCTAAAACTGACCAGGAATAAAATCAGTTCAGCTTTTCTGCTACACCAGCAACAATCTGGAAAAGGAATCACTGTTTAGTTCAATTTCTTGCCTTTTATATATTTTTGTTGTGGCCTCAGCAAACTGCTGGGGCTGAGAGTGAACAGGAAAATGTGGTTTATAATTTCCTTTTCTCAGTATCAAGCCACTTAGATGGCAGCTGGCATAGAGTTACCCTTTGGTCCATGGTTATTGCTATTTTCTTGGGCAGGACATGGGGATTCATCCCCCTCCATCCCTACATTGCTCCACAAAGGCCACAACTAAAATGAGACCTGGGATTCCTCTGAAAGGTTTTCTATTATGGTAAAAAATACAAATTTTCTCTCCCTCATCTCTTGTGGGCAGTGTTGTTAGACAAATTGGGAGGAGAGGTTAGAATAGTTCATTTTGATCTGTCTCATTTCCCTCTTGAGAGTTCTTTCTCCCTTTCTAGAAAGTTGCTGGGTGCTGTTATTCAATAATTAGGACACAACAGTGCTCCAAGAGCCCAACCATGGCCTGATGGTACTAAAAGCTTGATCATCACTCATTAAAAGCTAATATTTTAAAGTATTTCCTTCTGGCTCCTTGCCTGTGTATGCATTTTATATTTTTTAACACTGTTCTGTCAAGAAATACTGTATTTACACTACTCTCCTAAAAACTGAGCAAACTTCCTGAGATTCCTTCATTAAATAGTACACAAGACATCAATTAAATTTAATTAACTTTATTTCAAATGACTGAAGTAACAACAGTAGACAATACTGGGGCATGCTCACAAGCAATAAAAGGAGTGGTGCACTGTTAAATCTTAATGAAGCAGCCACAGCAGCAATGCTGTTATTTATTGCTGCAGGAGGGTGTCAGTCCCAGATTTCCCTGTGCTAAAGGAGGTTCTGTCTCTTCCCAGGTGTGCAGGCAGAAAGGTCCCACAGTCACCAAGCCCTGGCCTCTGCCTGCCTGTCACTGCCTGGCAGCAGGAGAGATCCCAAAAGGTGAGTCCCACAGGGCCCCTGTTTGCAGCTGATATTTGGGAATTGGATTCCCTGCCACCTCCAGGCTTCCAAGAACTGTGATTTCAAACTTTGCACAGGTAGGGATGAGCTGTAGGCTGCCTGTGTCCTGCTGAGCCAGAGCTTGGAGCTCCCAGGGTTCAGCTGCTGCAGAGGTGGGTTCTGTCTGTGCAGGTTTTTGTATAAATACCAGTCAGACTATCATGATTAACAGCTGGTTATTAATTGTTCAGTCTTAACTAGGCTGGGGCTGTTTCAGCAATCAGTCTGTAGTCATAATTCCATGATTATATTGTGCTTTACTAGAGTTGATTCTCATCTATTCTGCATGTTAAGTTACACTGTACAAGTATATAATTATAGATACACAAGCATATTTCAGAATTAGCACTGGTGTAATATCTTACATGTATTTATCAATTTTTCTAGGCACAGCTCACCTTCCTCAAGGTGAAATATTGACTGTTGAAATATAGGAATCTTTCAATTAAAGAAAACTGCTGCTATTGTAGTGTTTATGTAGAACTTTGCCTAATTCTTTATTTGTTGCCAAGAATTCCTTTTCATTCCTAGCTGGAGTTGTTCAGGAGTGTCATCTTCCTGCAGGTGCCCTGAGCCTCAGTGGCCAAAGGCTCATCCTTCCAGCAGCAGGGAGAGCCCTGCCAGCCCCTCCTGCTGTGTCCAGAGCAGCTCCTTGTCCTGAGCTCCCCAGGCAGCACAAGGAACCAGCTGTGGGTGAGCCCAAAGCATTGATAACAATCTCCAGCTTCACTCTCAGCTTTTATCTGCCAAGAAAAGAGCTCTGTGCTGAGCACTCACCAAATTGTGCAGGGCATAAAGCACAGGAAATCCTGTGTCTTGCAGCAGGAATCAGATTTCTTCATCCCTGCCAGGGTTTGGTTCATTTCTGGGATCCTCCTGCCTGCACATTTCAAATTTTTAGCATCCTAATCAGAAGCTCTGCCCAGTGTTAAGCCAGTGGTGCTGTAAGTCATGCTCATCACCAGCTGCCATGGGATTAAATAAATAACTGATAATAAAGAAGTGAGACCTGCAATCCATGTTTTATTTGTACAGGAGAGATCAGGCTGGCCCCTGAGAACACAGACACCATCACCTTCCCAAAGGCAAAGGAAGCAATTTATGGCACACACTCCTGTGCTGAAGGGAACATTGCACCCCTCCCATCCAGAAATTCCATGGTTTCAACAGGGAAATCAAAGCCAGAGTGGAGATCTCCAGCTCAGCAGTTGGAATCTGAGGGGCACATTCCCTCTCAGACACAGGTATTTGATGGAATGATTCTCTCAGTGGGGATAATGAGGTTTTTATTTGTGTTTTTAATACTGTCTTCACCAGAGCTGCTTTAGGAAGTGACTGCAAATCACAGGAGGGCTTGAACTATGTCTAGTAAATAGTAAATATTGAAATAAAATAACAAATGCTTTGTGTATTCCCAATTTCTGCTCTTTCAAGTCTTCTACCTTAATTTTGTCTGGGTTTTTATATATTTTTTTCACAGAATCTTAGAAAATTAGTTTAGAAAGGATGTTAGGAGGTTATCCAGACCTCCAGGCAGAATTACCTGTACCTGTAATATTGCAGACAGCTGTTTTTCTAACCTGTTCTGAAAACTTTGGGTGATAGCAACTCCACAGCCTCCCTGGGCCATCTGTTCCAGTGCTTAACTAACTATCTTCACTGTTATAAAAGAGTTTTTGAATGTTTCATCTCCATTTCCCTCACTGCAGTTAAGCAAATGTGGTGTTTCCCTTTATATTTACAGAAAACTCTGGGGGACTTTGACCTTGACTGCTCAGTGCCTGCTCTTTGTTCTTGATCCCATGGAAAAGGGACATTTCTTTCTTTAATGGATAATTTTGTGTTCTGTGACAAACTCTGCAGTTTTGCTTCATCTTTCCAGACTTTTTGACTTTTGTGCTATTGAGGAGGTGTGAAAATGAAAGAGAAAGTGAACTTGAGAAATGGAGATCATGGAATGGTTTGGCTTCCACTGTCCCAGGGTGCTCCAAGCCCTGTCCTCTGGAAATCAGAGCTAAGGAGCTGCTGGCTGAAGTTGCCAGGAATTAGAGAGTGCTGGAATGTTTCTATTCCAGGCTTTATCCCATTTGCATTTTTATGGTAGGATGTTTCCCATTCTCCTGGGAAAGGTGGAGGCAGTCTCAGTGCAGGAATGCCACTGCAGTTACCTTCTGCTCTTAGTCCAGTGAATCAGTGCAAAGTTTAATTTTTGTATTTGGTAAATCAAGCATTCCTTGGTGCAACTGACATTATTTTTTTTAAATAGATTTGCATGACCTTGAAGGTTTTTGTGTGGCAGTGGTTTGATGGTAGAGCTGGGAAGAACCAGGATCAATGAAATTCAGATTCACAAATCCCCACAGTTAAGTCACAAAAAATAACAAAAAAAAGTGCATTTTGACCCTTCATTTATAGCACCATCTGTGGCTTTTCTCTTCCTGCAGCCCCCACAAACAGCTCAGCCCTTCCAGGATCCCTGCTTGGACTGGGACACTGCTGTTCACCAGAAAGCTCCAGGTTTCCTGGCACTCCAACACCACCACCATTCCTCTTGTGGGGGGAGCATTGTGGGGATTTTGGAACCCACAGAAAAGCTCCTCAAAAACCACAATGGCCAAAAATCAGCACAGATCACCTCGGAGCTGGATTTTAAAGAGAGCCCCACCAGAAGTGCTGCTGTGTCAGTGGTGAAGGAGCAGCCAGCTGTGGAGAGGCTCCTGGAGCAGGCTGGCCAGAGCAGCAGGGGCAGGGCAGGGGCTGCAGCAGGCAGCAGTGGGCAGCAGCCCTGGCCAGCAGCTGTCATCTGGGACTCCTGCCTGAGCAGCACCCTGGGGGAGGCCCAGCACAGACACCTGCAGAACTTCTACAGCAGGGCCAAGGTGTGTGCTGCTGGCAGCTGTGCTGCTTCTCTAAACATCTCTGCTTCAGTGCCTGCAAGAAGCTGTTGCCATTCCCCCCTCCTCTTTATTTCCCAGGATCATATTTCATCCTTCATCAGCAATTCAGCCTTTGTGGCTGCAAAATCTGTCGCAGTGTTCCTGGTGAAAATGTCCCTTCTCTTTGGCTTCAGTGGTTCTGGCAGAAAATCAATGTTTTAACTGCATTACCTTAGTTCCTTATATATATACCTTGTGGCACTTAATTTGCTGCAAAAAAAAAAAAAAAAAAAATCCCTCTCTTGTCTACATTCCTGTCACCACTTTGTCAGAAAGTATTTAAGTTTGCAGACAGCCTCTTAATTAGTGCTCACAATTTCATTTATGTTTGCTTTCTTTTTTTTTTCATTCATATTCTGTTAATTAAGTGAGCAGCCTCTAATCTTCCCCTGCCAGTAGCTTCATGTAGCCACCTAATTAAATTAATTGGGGAAGATGTTTTAAGTATGTAATTAAATCAATTAATATAATTTATGCCTGGCTTAACTGTACAGTGGAAAAACAGCTGAAGTTTGACTAGATGAATCCACTACAGCTTCCTGTCACTGATCAATGCTCTTCTTGATTTTTAGCATCTGGCAGCCAACTGGAATCGCATCAGGACCTCCAGGAGGACTATTATCCATATCCCATCATTAGGTATAACACTTTTGCCTGCAAATCTATCAGCAACCTCTATTACCCACCACATTATGACTCCTTGATTGAGTTCAAGGAAGGCCCCTTGTTTTATTCAAATTGGTCTCGGCAGGAAAATGTTCTCGACATGATGAGAGTAATAACACAGGGCCCTCGCTCGAAACGCTGTTTAATTTGGGGATTAAGCAAATAAAGTCATTATGTGGGGGCCTCTATTCAGTGGAGAGGTGATTTGCTGTAATTTGCTTTCATCTGTATGAAATGAACTAAAAAGTTGTGTATTTATTTATTTTATTTTTTTTTTTCTTTTCCTCCTCTGAAATAACAGATAATGTTTGCAGGCTCCTTTAATGAGAGGCAAAGCCAGGCCTGGTGCACGTTGGTGCTGGTGCAGCAATCAGGCAGGATATTGCTTGTACACTGATTTTAATCAAATGTGCAGTCAAAATGATAAGCTGCATTCTCTGAAATTATTTAGTTCTAATTACGAGCAGATGGGATGCTTTATTTGCACCTAGGGCGCCTGAGCAAAAGGAAATGCTGTGTGAACAAGAATAATTAAGAAGTTGAATAGTGGGTTGTTTTTTTTTTTTTGTGCTTAAATAATCTGCAGTTTCATGTTAATTAGCACTAATGTAATTATTTAATTACATTTATGAATTGGGGGGAGCCGAAAAGCTGCTTTGTGCCACGGAAATGGGCAAAAGTGGAGGTGGTGAGAAATGGAGAGGGAATTTCTTGGGAATTTCTAGGATGCACTGATAATCTCCTAAAACATGAAATCCTTGTCAAAACACTGGTAACTGGATTTATAATTTGTGTTTACACAGCAAATTAATTGACCTGAGAGCTTCAGCATTTTGTAAAGTGAATTGGTTAAGACCTGAATTAATGAAGGTGGTAAATAAGTTTTAAAATGAGTTTTGCAGCCCAAATAGCCCTTTATTCCCTGATCCTGCTGGCTGTGTTGAACATAAAAATACATTTCATCAACAATTCCTAAAGTCTTGTGACCATCCCAGGTTAAATTCCAACTAAATCTTATTTTAAACCAGGATAATTTAAAAAGAATTTAGACATTCCAGTGTCCTAAAGTGGATAACAACATGGAGGAGAGCATTTAACCAGAAAAAAAGCAATTATTAATTAGGTGTGTGAATTCAAAAGTCAGCAGAATTGTTGCACACCAGATGTTTTCAAAGTCGTGTTAAAATAATCCTCAGTATAATCAAAACAGGCTGACATCAAAAATTAATCATTATGTCCCTGTTCTTCTGCTGGATTTGGGCATTTATAGAAGTTTTTTTTAATGATTTCAACCTCTTAAATAAATGGTCAAACTCCAGGGAAATTCCACTTTATTCAGCACTTCACTGTATTTATTCAGCCCTGTGCTGTAAATACAGGAATTTGGGGATGGAGGATTTGAGTGGAATCTCCCCCTTAATGAGGAAGAAAAAAGTAAGAAAGATAATTTGAGTGCAGGTGGTTTTTTTTTAAATTAGAAAACCTATTTAAGCAGGTTAAAATAATTTAAAAATATAAATTATTCCCTTTAAAAGAGGGATTTTAAAGTGCTGTTTGGATAAGTTATTCCTGCTTGTTTTTATTAAATGCAGATAAATCTGGATATTTCCAGAGTTCCATAGGGATTTTACATGGATTAAATAATGATAATCTTATTAAAATATAATGGAAATATTTGGGGTTTTTTTCCTTCTTTTGAAATGTTAAGATTTAAACTGATTTTGAGAAACTGCAACAAAAAACTATTAACATTGATCAATATTGGTTTGATCTAATATTAAGAACAGCTGATATTTAAAATCTTTAAAGGTGAAAACATAAAATCCCTACACTAAAAACCTTTAAAATCTAACAATAAAAATTTTGTATGTTTAATTATTCTGCTTCTGCAATTTTATATTTTAAAATTATGATTTATTGAAGTAGACTTGGAGGAAGCTGGAAAATTTAAACAACAAAATTTGGCTCAGTCAAAAAGGACTAAATATGCAAAAATGCCAGCTGATTTCAGCAGTATTTTTATTTTTTACTGCCTTTTGCAACCATAAAAAAAAAAAAAAAAAAAGCTACAGAACCTGGGACAGAGCAGATAAACAAGAAGACATCAAAGTTGGATGATACTCAGTGATTTCTCTGTTCAGTTTTGTAAATCAGAAATAAAACCTGAAATTCTCTGCTCAGTGTCCTTGATTTCAGCATTTGGGACAAATCAGAGTCTGATTTTTCTTCTCTTGCAGGTGGAATTCCAAGAAATGGTGACAGAGGCAGGAGGGTGAATTTCTGATTTCACAACAGTTTCACATTCATGTCAAGTTTCTGGAACTAATCCAAGAAAAGGGATCATGAAGGTCTTAAGTTGTACTGGGAGGAGCAAATACTTCATTTATTTCCAAATACAACCCAAAACCTGGAATTCCTAGGGTAGCTAAAAATCCAAAGTACATTCCAGTGTTTAAGGGTTGTTGTCAGGCAGAGTGAGAAGAAATGAATTTGAACCTTTCAGTCAGATTTATTCCCACAAATGTGTGCCAAATAGAGAAAAAAAATCAGTTTTATTTATGGAATAAATATTTATTTATTATTGAGTTGTCCTGTCCTGTCCCACTTTCTGCTGCTCCTTTTCTCCAAGGAACACTTGAGGATTCTTTGTTGGGGGAGAAGCCACTTGGAGATGAGCAGGATTTATTAAAGAAATGTCAATTAAAGGGTGTGAGGCCATGGCTGAGGTTGAAAGGGGGATTCCTTTTATTTTAGCACTTCTGTGCCTCTCCCTGCACTTAGGAGTCATTAATCCCAATCCCATTCCCAAGTTTTCCTTCGTCCACATCCCAAATTCCAAATTTCTTACCCAGATTGGAGGTAAGAACCTGAATTGATGCAGTGCAACATGCAGGCTGTGATCACAATATATTGAATTTCTTTGGCTTGGGTTTTGTTTAAACTGGAAGAAAATTAATATTAACCCTTTAATCAGCTTTGTCAGGTGGAGTTCAAGGTGGATCAGGAGAAATGTGGTTCATCCTGACCAGTGGGAGGGCAAGGATTCACCAGCACTGAATATTCCTCATTAAATCTAATGGGGTCATGCCAGTGGAAGTTAATATATTATCATTTAATTTATTTTATTAACCTCCCTGTGAAAAGTACACTGCTACAATGCTGGCTTGGATCCACAGAGCAAAATGCAAATTTTAACTTCTTTAATTGCCACTTTATTATTCCTTTCAAACAATTCCTGGTTTTCCAAGTGATACTTGCATGTTGGTTTTTGGCCCAGCTCTTGAATATTTTCAGGAGGACAGTTCAGGGTAAGGGAATCAACTGCATTCTGAGGCTGGCATTTAAATGGTTTGAAAATACCAGGCAGCCTTAAAATTGAGTAAGAGAACAACATGAAGCCTTGAGACTCAAGTTTAAATACTCAGAGCAAGCTTTTTTCTAATTACTGTAGCTTAATACTAAAGGAGTAAAAAAAAAAAAAAATAAAAAAATCAATATATTTTACTTAGATGAGTTCTCTAAGTGCCTGGTACCACTGTGCTGACTGCAATATGTAAGTTTGGTAAGGAATGACCAAAAATTAAACTGGTAATTTTAATTTCTCTGTATTTTCTCATGTTCTGAGTGCAATTGCCACAGCACCTTAGAATGCTGAGCACTTGTAATAACTGTCTTTGTAATTAGCCTGAAATACCCACTTTGCTGTTTTCTACATGAAAGCACTGAAATGCTGAGCTGATTTTAGCCAAATTAAGTTTTCCCTGAGTTTCTGATGATTTTCCTTGTGCAGATATATGGAAATGTAAGGATCTTGTTCGTGGAGCAGTCAAGTTTTTAAGCCAAACACTGAATATTGGGATTAATCCTGATGGATCCACCAATTAATATCCCTGACTGGAGTTGTGGCTGTTTGCACAGACACCACAATTCCTTTCCAGTGACACCAATTTGAAAATTACAGGCTTCAAAATTATAGTTACAGTGCTGCTGTCATTTCCTGCAGTCTTTTTTGAAGGTGAGCAGGGAATCAGCTGGAATTGTGACCTGCAAAGAGATAATCCAGGCTCAGACAGGCTGTCACTCACCTTTCCTCTGCAACAAAGTGAGCAGGTAGCACTGAGACATCTCCTTAATGAAGTGCCTTTGCTGCCTTTTATCTGTGTGAAGGACAAAATTACCAAGATTCTTGCTTAATGATGGTGTCATTTTTTTTTTTTTATCTCCAGTGTTTAAAAAAAATAAAAAATCCAGCAACATGAAAGACTCCCGACAGAATGGTCTGCATGGTTAAATTAGAAAACTCTGTAGGGCTGTAACATTCAGGTCTGTATTTAAAATGACAGAAACACATGAAGTTACATCAGTAATAAAATTAAATTCAGAAAAATGCTGCTATGAGTGCTGTGAAATTCAAAATAGGGGGTTTTTTTCAGCTTTTTTGAATCCAGAAATCTGATTTTTTTCTTTTTTTTTTTTTTTCTTCAAACCTGTACCAGGGATTTTCTTTTATTTTTTGAGGGGGGCTTTCCTTGTTTTCCAGGATATTCCCAGCACATCCGTGAGCACATCCCTGATCTTGCTGTCCAGCAGAACCTGCAGATGGGGAGGCTCTGTGACATCCTGGGTATGTGATCAGCTCCTGCTTTTTCATTATTCCCCCAGCTGGGCCTGAGAGAAAACAACACAAACACCTTTTTTTTTTGTATTAATATTAAATATAGAGCACAGAGAAGCTGGGAAGGAATTGTGGCATTTCCTGGCCATGATATCCATAAAAATTCCTGCTGCTTCCTTGGACCTGTGTGCTCAGGTAGAGCAGCCTCATCCTGGGACCTGCTGAGTGTTCAAAATGAGGAGCTCATTGTGCTCACTCAGCCTCACACAGAGAGAAAGATGTGCTGCAAAAGAGCAAGCCTTTATTTAAGCCAATTTTTTTTTTTCTTTTAAATCACCAAATGAAGCAAAAGGCATCTATTTAAAAATTGGTTTTATTTTTCCTGACAGGCTTCTTTTAAGCAAAGCAGTGACCAACTTCATTGGCTCCCTGGAATGGTATATTTTATATGATTCATGTATATTTCAGGATCATGATTATTTTATAAATGCCATTTAGTAAGTTTGGAACAAAAATATATTAGATCCAGAAATTTACAGTTGCCCAAAATAATAATGTAATTGCCTTTATATATTATCTAGGCACTAATATTGTGGGTTTTTCCACTGTACTATTTTTTTTTTTCATTTTTCAACATGGATTTTTTTGGCTTTTAAATGATTGAAACTTAAAGGGACAAAGTCACAAAATAAACAGACTTTTTTTTTTCCTCATGTCTGAACATGAACATTGGTTCTGCTGTAAAACAGACCATGAGGAAAATACAAACTAGTGAAATATTAACTAAATTATGAACTAGATCAGGTGCTTTACCTGTGCCTGGCAGAGAAGCACTGAGATTTTCCATTTTTGTTTGTTTTTTCTTTAGAAAAGCAGAGAATTTCCTTGCTGGTGGTGACCTGTGAGTTAAGCTGTCCCTGGAGCCCCACTGTGTCCTAAGGAGATTTCATCTCTCTTTATAGGGCAGTGCTACAGCAGTAAATGTGCTGCAGCTTTTATTCCCCAAATTCACTTGAGTTGTCAGTTTTTCACCTGAATATTGAATGGTGAATGGTGCTGAACTCTTGTTATTTGGTAAATAATTATATAAACACTCTGCTTGTGGGCTCTGTGGTACTTGAATGCCTCAGGTGAGTTCTGGCCTCACATTTTTAATGTGAATTATTTCCCTGCAGCTCTGGCAAAACAAAATCAAGCAATGGGATCTCTTATTCCTGCCCAACATTTGGCTCAGGGTTTCCTTATCCAATCCTTGCACAATAAAACAATGAAAGCCTCCCACTGACTTGGATCAAAATCTTGGAGTGCTCTTTGCCTATTGATGCTTCAAGGCCCATTAATTCATTAGCTCATCTATTAATATTTTAGCACAACAGAGTGGTTAAAATTTTCCAGAAGTGCCTGTACTAGAGATTTTTCTTCTGTGTGGACACAGCCCTGGAGGCCAAGCTGTTTTCCATGAGGAAAAGCAGATTTCTGCCCTGCCCAGCAATGGTTATTAATGATACCCCACCGTGAGCTTTTGTGGGCAGGAGCAGCCCATGGAAAATCCAGGCAGCGTAGAAAATTGCAATTTCCTCAGCTTTCTCAACTGAATGGCTCAGTTTTATCATTTGCTGGCATTAATGGGATATATTTTTAAAGCAGTTCAACTGCCATTGATGGTAATGGGAGTCAGGCTCACAAATCCCCCTGCACCACTTCCCAAATCCTGCCCCCAGTATGTTCTGCAGATTGGATCCCAGGAAGCAGCTCTTCCTTTGGCTGACCTGTCTTCAGAGAAATGCTGAAAAAAAAAAAAAAAAAGCACTAAGATTAGGGAATTCAACCTCACTTTTCTTTACTTGCAGTGAATTTTCTTTCTTTTTTTAGGAAAGCTGTTGGTGAGCAGAGGCTGGGTTGCTGTTGGGGGTGTTGTACCTTTCTCACTGTGCCCCTTTTGTTTCAGATGCCAACGTGGATGTCATCTACATCTGCCCCCTTGCTCTGAGTGAGGAGGTGCTGCAGTATTACAATAAACTCCTGGGTCTGCAGGCAGCTGTTAGATCTGGGAACCCTGAGGACATGGCTGACCTGCAGGACAGGTTCAAAATTCTCACCCCTGAAGCTATAAACAGCTTCCCTGTGAGTTTGTCTTCTAATTACTACAGCTTGAGGGATGCAGTAAAATTAAATTGGAAATTTTATAACTTGCAACGCTCTGGTTCACATCAGTGAAATATTATTGCAAGTTTAAGGGCTTTACTGATTAGACTACTAGTTAGAGCATTGGAAATAAATATCTTGGTTTAGCTTTATAGACTTGCTTGAGATAGTCCTAGATTGGCTATTTGTAGGCTCTTGTCCCTCCTGACTCTGTGCTTGGGACTGGGAACTTGATAGATTTATATCTCTAAGCAAATCACAGCAATAAACCATTCTTATTACTCAAAACTTTATCTCTGGCTAGCCCAGCATTCAATCATTGCTGTGTTTGCAGTGGCTCTTGCAACTAAATCCAGTGCAGAGCTCTTTAAAGAACAAGGTTTAAACAAAATTAGGTAATAATAATACAGAAATAGGAGTTTCAAATCAGAATAATACATTAGCTCCAATAATACAAAAGTGATAGTTCCAGAATAATAATTAATAATAGAGAAATATTAGTTCCAAACCTGTCCAGTCAGGTTTAAATCCATGTGCTAAAACATATTCTAATTAGTGTACAGTGTCTTCAGTGTTCCTGAAAATGCTGCAGTGCAGTGGAGACTTTTCACAGTGAATAACAGCTTTATATTCTAAATATTAAACCTGCAGTGTCTTGGTTGAGATTTGGTTTTTATCAAACTTTGTGGCACGTTTTGGGACTTTGCTTGAAGCCCTGCTGCTGGTTTTGCTGTTTTTGTCTCTTTTAAATTGCACTTTGACAACCACAGGTTTTTTCTCTGGATGCTGGGTGATTTTTCCAGCAGTAACTCCTATGAGTGTATTAATGCCAAAATCTCCCAGGAGAATGGGCAACACCAGATTTTAGGTGAGCCAGGTTAAGGTGACCCATGGCTCTTTAGTGTTAATGTGCAAAATCTCCCTTGTTTTCATTAAATATGTGTTCTTAACCATTAATAATTAATATTTTTAATGAATATATGCTCTGTGTGGAGAGGAATCTGCTCACAACTTCAGTGCCAGTTTGGGCTGGGTAGTGGTTTGAGCTTTGTAGGTTCTTTTACAGGGTCTTTCTCCTGCCTTATTGAATAAAAAGCTTTTTATTGCACCTAATGGATCACAATTTATTCCCAATCAATGGAAGTGTGGCTCCAAGGCCACTTCAGAGGCTCCTTTTAGCAATTGCAGAAGCACAGATCAGCCCTGCACGTTTTCCCAGCTGGTTTGGTGGAAGTGGATGGAAGGAAAATGTGTGGAAAAGGCAGAGCTGGCCCTGATCCTGCACCTGAGGTGTGTCCCAAATGCAGACAGCTTTGCTCTCCTGCTGATCCCAGTGCCAAGGTCAGAGCTGGGATTTTGGGAGCTCAAAACAAAACAAAAATCAACAGGTTTGAGAGCCAAGAACTCTGGTTAATCCCATATCCTGCTGGAATCCCTCAGTTCTGCTTTTCCTTCACACTTCCATGTATCCTGGCAGCTCAAAGAGCAGGAATGAAGCAGTTTTATAGCCTGACCTCCTTAATTAAGTGTAAAATCCATTCTTGAGGGACACAAAGCACATCTCCTCCCTCCAGCCCCTCCCAGCCCCAGGCTGGGAATTGATCCAGTGCTCAGGAACAGGGAATTCATGGATTAAAACTTTTGTCTTGGCTTGGCTTTAAAACTGCTGCAAGAACAGCTCCAGGTATCTCCTTTGCTGTTCTTTTCATCCTTCAACTTCTGTAATTCTCTTTTTTCTGCTGGGACTTTGCAGAGTGTCCCATTCCTGCTGTCCTTGCAGGGTGTCCAGCTCCTTTACAGAGAGGTTTGGAGCTGTGTTTGGTGTGAGAAAGCACCAAGGGACTGACAGAATGAGAAAAGGGATTCCTTGTGTTCTTTTCCAGCACCATCCTCCCTGTCCAAGCAAGAAAATCAGGATTTCTGCTGCAGTCCCTGGCAATGAACATCCAGGACTTGGAAGGAAAATATTCTGTGTTCTTCAGTGCTGGAAATCCCTGGCAAATCCAGGGTTTACATTATCCTGAAAATACAGGGATGCTTTCCTGAGGCCTAAATGAGATGAAATCTCAACAGGAAGATGATTTTTTTTTTTTCTTGTTGGGATTATGATTTGTTCATGACAATTGATTGCAGTGGATTTCTCCATCCGTGTCTCACCCTCAGCATATTTTTTGGGAAAATAATTGGAACATATGAAGGCCATGCATGGAATATGTTGTTTAACACATTTTTGAGGTTTCACCTGCCATGAGTGATATTCCTAATTTAAATTCAGAGCTTACAGGATATGTCATGAGCTGTTTGTTCAGCAATAGATCTTTTTTGGGGGGAAGAAATGAGAAATTCCTTCCAAAAAGTTGGAGCCTTTGTATTTTAAGCAAAAAAAACCCTACAAAACTGCTCCCCTCTCCTTCAGTGGTGCTTTGGATCAGCTCTCAGAGCTCCTGTGCAATGGAAATGTGCATCCCAGTAATTTAATGTAAGCACCCAAAGCTTTTGTAAATCAAAGTGGTTTATTCTCAGAGAATCCCTTCAAATACCACTGAACTGTATGTGAAATACATTCCCTGCTATAGGGAGGGGGGGGAATCTTCATTTTTTTTATTGACTTTTAGGAGCTCTGGAGTTAAACCATGCCAGGAGTGTTGCTGAGATGAATCACTATTATCCAAAGGCCACCAGCCTCTCTGCCGAGTGACAGAAGGATAATTCCACATGGATCAAATAAATACAGATGTGTAGTAATTAGTTCTATTCCCAGTGAGGCCATTTCCAACCCACTAAAGATGTGCACGATTATGGAGCCTCACCCCAACAGCTTTTATCAATTTAAACTGCTAAGCTACAGGATAGGTCATAACCCAGCCTGCTATTAATAATGTATTTATTGTGGGCAACATTAGCAATTAGGGAGAGGGAAAAAAAAAAAAAAACAACAACACTTTTCATAAAGATAAATGTTCTTTTTTTTCAGGAGCATCACATGTGCCTGGCCACTGTGCTGAGGTACAGCCCCAGGACCCTGCAGAGGCTGCAGGCTCTGCTGCAGGGCAGGGATGCCTACATGGTTGGGGGGGTTCCCCACCTGGATGATTTGGCTGTGGCTGATGAGCTCCAGGTGCCAGTTTTGGGCTCAGAGCCAGCAGTGGCTCAGCTCTACAGCACCAAGTCTGGCAGCAAGAGAATCTTTGCCAGTGCTGGGGTGCCAACCCCTCCTGGAGAGTGGGACATCCACAGCAGGGAGCAGGTGAGCTGCTGGCTCAGGGTTTGTCATTGCAGAGACTCATCAGTGAACAGCACTTTGATATTGTGAATCTTAAACCTACAGTGAGATTTGATTTTTATCAAACTTTGTGGCACATTTAGAGCCTTTGCTTGAAGCCCTGTTGCTGGTTTTGCTGCTTTTTTCTTTTTAAACTGAATTTTGGCAACCATAGGTTGTCAGGTTTTTTCTCTGGATGCTGGGTTATTTTTCCAGTAGTAACTCCCAACTATTTCTCCAATAGTAACTCCCAGCCATTTTTCCAGCAGTTTGGTCAAGCCCTGGGTGAGGTTGGGTCTCTTTTGGCTCATTCACTTTGTGCCCAAGGCAGGAAGGAACTCAGTTACTCTGGGGTTCCTCATGAGCTGGAGGATACAAAGGGTCTGGTCCAATATTTGAGAGAGTTTGTGCTGCTGCCCCATGATTATCCATGAATCCATTTTAGCAGTGGCTGAAGATGCACATTTTCCAAAAATCCTTGTTCTAAGGGGAAGAAATGTCCCCTTCAAATCCTGTTCCAGCTGAGGCTCACTGAGCATCTTTGCAGTTTTACCTTGTCCCCAGCCTGTCACTGCTAAATTCATCTCTCTTGCTGGCATGACCAGTAGGAAAATAACAAAATCCTACTGAACTGAAATTACAAGGCACAAGAGGGTTCTGTACTTTCATTGTACATGTTTATTTTGCAGCCAGTTCCTCACTATTTTATTCTCTAAGCTGATGTTGCAATTTACAATGATCTAAGTATTTATTTTTTTAAAAAAGAACATTTTTATGATGGTGTTACTTCTCATCCAGGAAAATAATCATTGCTAAGGTTTTTTTGTAGGTGCTTCTGCTTCTTCAAGAGGCTTTTCACATTGCTTTGGTTTTTATTAATCACCTTTAGCACTGAGCAATTTAAGCTACACAAATCCATTGCAACTTCTTTAGTAGATGAAATAAATATATGATCAATGACCTGCAAAACAGCCATTTGATTTATTTGATTCACGTAAATTATTTAACAATACTTCTGGTTCATCCCACAGGGTTATGGAATTTCTCCTTCTGTTGTTTGCTTGTATGAAATATTGACATTTTAGGTTAAATAATCAAAGTGAGGTGACACCATGGTAAAGCACAATTCAATTTTCACTTAAAGATAGCACATAATTCTTTGTGATTGGTACAGTCCCTTACAGGATTATTGATCCTTTTCATTACTGTAGGGGGAGCCCTCAAGAAAAAACACATTTATGTGATTCTCAAAAGCCACAAATGGAACACATGTAATTGTATTTTAGGTCAATCTTTAAAAAAAAAAAAAAAAAGAAAGAAAGAAGCAAAAATCCCCCAAATTACTCTGTAAAATGTAGAAGGCTCCAGCCAATGCAACAAGATCTGAGAATACTTTTAGCAGGTTCAAAGTCATTTGCAGTTTCTAAGAAGCTAATTGCATCCTGCACCAGCTGGGCAAAAGGCATTTGAAAGCCATTTAAATCTGTGTACATACACAAATAAATAATTAGCATTTTTATAAAGCCTGCCTGGTACCTCCTCCCTGCATTTATAACCACGGAATGCACTCTCCAGTAGGAAAATTTCCCAGCTGTTTTGGCTGGTGTTACCCTGGCACATTGCTGCAAATAGCATCGTCCATCCCACGTTGTTCCCTGTCACAAAGGTTTGTGGAGCAGTTCTGGTGAGCCAAAACCTCAGACAAAAACAAAAAAAAACCAAAAAAAAAAAACACCTGGGCAGGCAAATTCCTCTCTGCAGAAAACAGGGATGGGGTCTTCAAAGGTTGATTTCAATCATACCCAAAAAGCTGTAACAGCACCAACAGCTCTGAGAAAATTAAACCATATTTAGAAAAAATAAAACCACAGACAAAAAAAAAAACCCAAAACTACCTGGGCAGGCAAATTCCTCTCTACAGAAAACAGGAATGAAGGCTATGGAGTCTTTAAAGGTTGCTTTCATTCTATACCCAAACTTCTGAGAAAATTGAACATATTTAGAAAAAATAAAATCTCAGACAAAAAAAAACCCAAAACACCTGGGCAGGCAAATTCCTCTCTGCAGAAAACAGGGATGGGGTCTTAAAGGTTGATTTCAATCATACCCAAAAAGCTGTAACAGCACCTAAACCTCTGAGAAAATGGAACCAAATTTAGAAAAAATAAAACTTAGGACAAAAGAACCCAAATACCAGCTGGGCAGGCAAATTCCTCTCTGCAGAAAACAGGGATGGAGTCTTCAAAGGTTTCTGTCAATCTACACCCAAACCTCTGAGAAAATGGAACCATATTTAAAAAAATAAAACCTCAGACAAAAGAACCTCAAAACCACGTGGGCAGGCAATTTTCTCTCTGTAGAAAAAAGGATGAAGGCCATGGAGTATTTAAATGTTTCTTTCAATCCATACCCAAACCTCTGAGAAAATGGAACCATATTTAGAAAAAATAAAATCTCAGACAAAAAAAAAACTCCAAAAATACCTGGGCAGACAAATTCCTCTCTGCAGAAAACAGGGATGGAGTCTTTAAAGGTTGCTTTCAATCCATACCCAAACCTCTGAGAAAAATGAAACCATACCTAGAAAAAATAAAACCTCAGACAAAAGAGCCCCAAAACCAGCTAGGCAGGCAAATCCCTCTCTGTAGAAAAAAGGGATGAAGGCCATGGAGTTTTTAAAGGTTGCTTTCAATCTATACCCAAACTTCTGAGAAAATGGAACCATATTTAGAAAAAATAAAATCTCAGACAAAAAAAAAAACCAAAACCACCTGGGCAGGCAAATTCCTCTCTGCAGAAAACAGGGATGGAGTCTTTAAAGGTTGCTTTCAATCCATACCCAAACCTCTGAGAAAATTAAACCATACCTAGAAAAAATAAAACCTCAGACAAAAGAACCCCCAAACCAGCTATGCAGGGAAATTCCTCTCTGCAGAAAACAGGGATGGGGTCTTTAAAGGTTGCTTTCAATCCATATTGAGACAACGAAACCATATTTAGAAAAAATAACTGTTAAGCCCGAGGATTTGGGGGCTGGATTCTGGTGCTGTCACCAAGGATTCTGTGTCCCTGCCCTGCAGCTGCTCCGGGCTCTCAGCCGGCTCGTCCTGGACAATTTGGAAGTGCAGCGCTGGCTCTTCAAGGTGGACGGTGAGAGGGGAGGAGATGGCACTGCCTTCTGTGACGTCATTTGTCACCTGGAATGCTATCCCTGCATCCAGAGGGAGTGGCAGGGACACGGCCCCGACCTGGGCAGGGACAGCCAGGCTCGGGTGAGTCACAAAACTGCATCTCCTGCGTTGTCTTGGCTCTTGAATGTTCCCCTGGGGTCCCTCCTGGCTGTAAATCTCTTCCCCCATTCCTTCCTAAATCTCTTCATTTGAAGGTAAATGTTGATATCACAGCCCACAAAGCAATTCAAAGTAATTCAAATAAAACAAGGAAATATTCCAAAAGACAAAGGAATGCCTGGCAGCCAGCTGTGGAATGAGTTGTGTAATAATAGGCAAGTTTTATACATTTTTTGTATAATTTTATACATTTTTTAAGCTAAAGTGAGTACATAGGATGGTTTATAGGCAGTACAGCCTAATGTCTACATAGAAATTTGGAATTACTGAAACAAAGATTAATTGGGGTTTGGATTAAAAGTTGTGTTCACCTCATTTGAAATCATACAAATTGATTGCTTTTTCAGCTGGTTTTCTATGGATTATTTTTGCCTCACTAATAACTTTTAAACCTGTATGAGACAACACTTGAGGTCTTGGTGATCATTAAACTCCTGCAAGTTTCATTACCAGGGGTGTTTAGGTAAGGAGAGCCATCTATAAAAATCTAACCTAGGGAAACATTAGAGCATGAACTCAGGCACTCCTGCATTCCCAAGAATCCCCAGGATTGAGAGGCTGGAAATGATACATTTGAACTGCAGAAAAAATCCATATGAAACCACACTTCATTATTCTGGCATTCCAAGAACTATTTGTAGTTTAAATATTCATTGGTATTTAAATGTGTTAATTTCAATAAGCATTTGATATTTCTGTATATCTTGCCAAATTCATTCCTAATGTAATGGTTTTAAAGCCAGAAGGAATGTATCCAGAAAAAATTGTTTAATTTACATAAACTACTCATTATAGCTCCTCTGATTTTTTTAATTCAATCAAAATGGGTTTGAAATTTGGGGTTGATTGAATTATATTGTATATTGAAATTTCAAGTTGGGCTGATTACAGTTCTGCTGCATCTGACAGATACAAAATAATTGCACATTATAAGAGTTCCTGATATAAAGCTGAAGGGATAATTTCTCTGATCTGCAAGTCAGGCAGGATGAAGCAAAATCCATCCCAGTGGGACAGAGAGCTCAGGATGTATCCAGGTCCTGCTCCCAGCACTGAGGACAGAATCAGGAGTCACCAGCTCCAGTTCTTGGTGGTTTAAATCCCTGATATCGGTGACATTCCCCATTTGCCTTTTTAATCCTTTCCCTAAGTGCTTCTGCATAAAGGGCACAGTGAGCCCTGACTTCCCTTGGTTTTCCTTTTGACTCCATTTCCCTGGAGCTTGGATTCAAGCAGTGAGAAACCCTGAAACATAAACACCTGTTGGAAGTTGGGAGATGAGACGGGATAATGGATTTGATCTCATTTCCCAGGGGCAGCAGATAAATGCAGGTCAGGACTGAGAGAAGCCCTGGGTTCCAGGCAGGCTGGACAGGGACGGTGGGAGGGTGGGATGGGGTGATCCTGCCATCCCTCCAGTCTCTGTGACTGCCCAGCGAGGACCTCGTGCTGTTCTGAGCACCTCCAGCAGTTGGCTGCAATTGCCCTGCCTCCTGCATTTACCCTCTTTTGAGAGCAGGAATTGCAGCCTCCCCGGGCCTCAGCCGAGCATTGAAACGCTCCTTTGTCAGGGAGCACCATTGTAATGATGCACATTTAAACATCAAAGCAGGAGTTGGTGCTTTAATGTCCTGCTGCAGTCTGGGGACCTGCTTCCTTTGATAATGAAGATGTCGTGTCAGGCGGGGCTGCCACACACAAACGGATGCTGGCAGCTTATTACAAAATTCAGCTTCTTGATGAAAGACTATCCTGCAGGCTAGGAGCACACTGAAAAGCCTCTCCATTCTGGTGGAATTATTAGAAATGAGGCTACATGACTGTAAGCACTAAATTATGGTAATACTTACAAATGGCATCATTTGCATAGCAGTTTAAGACACGCCACCCAGATTTTCCTCAGTGGTGTGGAGCAGGCAACAGATTAAAAATAATGGACTTGGTGAGTTTGAGCTGTGTAAAAATCTACTCCAGCTCAAAATGAGATTCCTCATTGCAGACACGACATTGGGGCAGACCCAAATGCATGACAGGGTTATGGATGGGTTTCACCTTGTTAACTTAATGCAGCCTCTGAGTTGTCTGAACAATTAATTTGCAACTGCAGGAAGGGTTGGATTCATAAACTGCAAAAATGTCTCCAAGTGCACTGCTCAGGTCTGTCAGCAGAGAATTTTCATCCTGAGGCCCAGAACCCAATGGCTCAATATCCAGAGAGCTGCTGTAAATTTGGCACCTGTGGGGCTCTTTGTGGAGACAACTTCCAGTGGGGAAAAGAAATCAGGGTCTGGCCCTAGTTGTGCACAAAAATGTGAATAAATACTGAGTCTCCCTATCAGATTAATTGCATCTTGAAGGGTGAATGATGATTGTAGGGAGCAAATAAATTCATTTTTAACATCTGCAGGTTTTCTGTACTAATTCAAGCTTCAGTCAGCCCGTGCATAGCACAAAAAGTGGTTTTGCTGCTATAAAAAAAAGTGATATTTTTTTTTTTAGAATATCTAGATAAAGATATCCATAATCCTTATTAATAATGGTATAGCTGAGCATCTCATTCCTGCTCAAAGTCAGCAGCTCAGATTCTGGGAAATCTCAGCCAGACTTTTATGGAGCCTTCTGGGAGACTGGAAATTCATGGAAAATTCTCTTTATTGCTGCCACAATCCCTGGCTTAGAGGGATTCTGACTTGTTGGAGGCTGGGAGAGCACCCAAGGAATGGATATGGATATTCATATTCCTTAGGACTCAAACTGCCAAAACTCTTCCCTTTTAGGGCAAAGAGAACTTCACCTTCCTGTTGGCATTGCCCTTTTTTTGTTCTTTTAACAATTTTCTTTTATATAAAAAATACAGGACTGCAGGATCCCATCCTCTTGTATGGCTATGGAATTGTAGTAAATCACTAGATTAAATTACTACTGAAATTAATTTTAGAATTATCTTTTATTACCCTGTGACTTAATTAACCACCAGGACCAACAACATCTAGCAGCAAGTCTGAAAATAACAAAGATCAGGCTGGGGACAAAAAAAAAAGGATAAAGGAGAGCTGAAAATCCAGGGATAGAGCAAGACACAGGAAAAAAGCAGCAAATACTCTCTGAATGAGCCCTTAGAACTGGTTATAGCTACACAACCATTTCAAACCTCTTCATTAAATATCTGTCATCGGGGAAAAAAGGGATTTAATGCATTGGGCAGCCCCTGCTAGAAAAATATTTGTGTTTTACTCCTCCAGTTGAGTCAGAGGATTTTGTCTCTGTTTCTTTTCCTTTCAGGCTATAATTGAGTTAATTTATTACATTGAGGAAATCAGAGTCTTTTCAAAAGGTGACAGATTTGGACAACTTTTGGTCTGAATCCTCTAAGAGAAGATTTGGATGCTGCTTGCAGGATTTTGCATTGATTGCTGTTGGAAAAGGGGAATGCAAAATGCTGCATGTTCCTTTAAATGAACCATTTTTGGTCAGCTTTTCAAAGTCCTGTACTAAGTAACAGATGAATTTTGGGATTAGCTGGAAATCAGGAATAGTGGGGAGCAGATTGTGTCCTGCTTGGATGAATTCCATGCACTACAGCACACCTGGAGTTTCCACATCTTGTTTCTTTACCGAGTTCAGGAATTCAGAGTAGGAGGTGTTTGCAAACAGATCAGGATAAAACCAATCCATCAAAAAAGTAATTTCAGAAAGCTGCCAGTGCCAGCACCCTCCTTGGTGACCTCCTTTGAACACAGCAGAGCTTCCTAACACTGCTTTATTCTGATTTTTGTATTAATTGATCTTGGTGTAACACCTCCAGCCCACGGAGGGGGTTCTTAAGGAGCCAGTCGTGCAATGGAATTGCAGGTGTGGTATTTTTCCAGCCTGAAGAGGGCCAGAAACTCTGACAGATCCCCTGAAAAGGCATCTCCAGCATTTTAGCATTTCTTCTACCTGATATATTTAATAAGAATGAAAAGGAGCCCAAAGACTTCAGGAAGAGAAAGGAGTAGTGCTGGAGGTTTCTTAGTGTCAGCACAGCAATTATCCCAAATAATTGAAATATTCACCGTGCCTGCAAACAATTATTCACTTATTACGATTTTCTGCACGTGATGAGCAAATGTGAGGTGAAATAAAGCAGAATTTGTCCCTGGGCCGGGTGAAATGCAGGCGATCATCCCTGCACCACGAGCAGGGGCTCTGCAAGCTGTTGGGCTGTGTGTCCTATTGATTTAATATGCTCCTAATCAGTACATAAAGCTATAGGCCTGCAGTGTTAATTTTTCATATGCTTACAAAGTACCCTTTGATTTTCTGTCACGCGTTAATTACAGCGTTTTGCCATTAAATAGGAAGCTTTGTGTAAACTAATTACTAGGTAATCATTGTCTACCGCCAGCGTGCTGTTCCTACCTTTTATTTTATTCGAAAAATGCACAGATCTCGCAGTCTGGAACCACTATACCTTCCAGCCATTAGCTCTCACTAATTCATAGCATTATTGTGCTAAGATTGTAGGAGTT
This sequence comes from Oenanthe melanoleuca, assembly GCF_029582105.1. NCBI lineage: Eukaryota > Metazoa > Chordata > Aves > Passeriformes > Muscicapidae > Oenanthe > Oenanthe melanoleuca. Next base: position 1,405,092 of record NC_079344.1, on the reverse strand, counting down.
GTAATTGTTGTGGTATCAGTGCTGTTAATTACCGGAGTAAACAGTTGAAATGGTGCCAAGGTCTATTGTACAAGGCAGAGGAAAAGGAGGTTTAAATGTTACTTCCACCATCTGGGGACTGGAGGAGAGGCAAATGCTAGAAAACAGCAGTGAGGCAATATCAGAACTCCAGCTCCAGGGTTTGAGGCCATATGGATCCAGAATATTTTGAATCAATTGAATTTAAGTGCCAGTTTGTAGCAATAACACTGGGGAAGGAGAGGATAAAGCAAGAGCACTAAAGAAATCTGAAATGCCTTAATGTTGGTGCAGCCAATAAAATGCCTGCTTGGATGATTTTAAAAATGTTTGTTTTGCTAAAATCCAAAAAGTAACACATAGGCAACTCTGGGAATAAAAGGAGTTTAAGTGTGTGTTGTTTGTGAAAAACAATGCAGGTTTTGTCTGACAATTCCTGTAGCATTACAGCAATTTCCATAAAATTCCTGGAAGTGACTGTGGCTTTTCTCTATAAGGTTGTTTTTTTTTTTCCTTTCTGAAACCACATTTTTGGAATTCATTAGAATATTTTTGTTTAGAGATGCAAACCAGAAAGGAGAGCAAGTCACAGAAGTGTAGTAAATGTATAGAGACTGAAATAGAGAAAACTCAATTAATTGGGAGAATAATTTTCATTTGAGGGCATCAGAATTGTTTGTGCACTTGGAGAAATCTCACTAAAATACAGGAAAATGCACTTGCAGAAATCTCACTGAAATACAGGAAAATACCCTCAAATATTCCTGATCTCATTTTGTGTGAGAATTAACATCCCAGTGTCCTGAACTTACCAATGCTGCCTTTGAATTGAATCTATGATTATTGTTTGGAAGAGAGATTTTAGAAGATCAAGACAATGATATTTTCTTTGCTCTGAAGGGAGACGTGGGGAACCTTGAACGTGCAGGATGCACCTTACAAAAAACACAATTTAGAATCTTTATTTGGATTAGAAACTAACTAATAAAATTATCCTAATCTTACATTAACATTCAGTGGATAAACAAGCAGTTCACAGCACTTGGAAGATCCTTTTTCTCTGATTTTTGGCAGCACAGATTTGATCTTTGATTTCCTTGCATAGATGGTTTTTCTGAGCAGGGATCTGGCAGCAAATTGCTGCTGCCAGCTTCGGAGTGTTTGCAGGAAATAGAAAGGATCTCTCTTCCTAAACAATCCTGGTTTATTTATTTTTTATTGGTCTGTTAGCAGATGTTGAAGTAGTTCAGGGCACAATGTAAACATGTGCTTTTCAATGGCTGGCAAATAGGGAAGTGCACAATGAAAGGAGCAGTTGGGAGGGGGTTTGGAGCAGGCAGAAGGGGTTTTGTGGGGTTTTTGTGCGTGTAGCTGAATTTAGAATTAAAAGAAGTGCTTGTTCTTTCTGTACCAAAAGCGTGCAGAGCAAGCCTGGCCAGGGAAGCGTGGCCCCATGTGGTGTGAAAAAAGGAGCAGCTCTTGAAGGGCCTGAAAGGAGCTCAGTCCTTGTTCTGGGCTCTGGCAGGGGCTTGGGGGTTCACTGGAGCGTGGCAGATGTGCTCAGCCCCACAAAAACCCCTGAGCAGGAGCAATCCCCCGGCCAGGATGAGCCCAGGCAAGAGCAGGATCCCGGCTCCGTGCTCAGCATCCCTCCCTCTCGGTGGCAAGCAGCTGAAATGGCCCATTAGCTATCAGGGAAAATTGTCTGGGCTCCTTTTCAGCAGATGGAGCAAATATTTTACAAAGCAATTTTACATAGGAAAAGCATTTGTGCGAGGCGGTAATGACGGCTGTTTGCCATGATGGGACCTGAGCTCTGAACGTGCTTTTCCAGCTCTGGGGAAGGCAAAATTGGCACTTCTTTTAATTTTAAAATTTGCAGTTAACAGTGAAAAGCCCGGGCTTTAAATCAGGTGGCAAACTTTAAGCAGATAGTGTGTCACTTCCAGAGCCATTCCCTGTTTTATGGATCTCTCCTTTTATTCTGTTCACTGTGGTATTTGTGCTTCTGGCCAGGATGGACCTATCTGAATGTGGAAAAAAAGTGTCCAAGCAGTTTAATTTGCAAAATAGGAAATAATGGCAGTTATTTGGACATTTGGGCAGCAGTCACTGGCTTCTTCCATGGTGCTGGTGTCAGTGAGAACATCAGAACGAGCTGGGCTGGACCAGTTCCCATCCAGGCTGGAACAAGTTATCCCAGCTCAGCTGCTCACAAGAGAAGAGATGTACCTACAAAAGTCAGGAATTGTCAATTGTCATAATTGCTACAGCTCCATTGGCTGCAGCAGAGTTCTGGCACTTTGTATTGCTCAGGAGCTCTCTGCTGATTTATTCCTCTCTGCCCCCCTCAGCTTTCTTTATTTGGAGTTCCTTTCTTCACTCTGTTTGCTTGCAAGGTCTAAATAATTTCCTTTCCATCTGATTTTTAGCTAAAAAGCTCTGGGTCTTATGCATCCTGCTCTGCCTCCTTCTTTCCCCAGATCTTTCTTCTTGTTTCTATTTCTTCTTCCTATTTATTTATTTCTCTTCTCAACAGGCTTTTCTTTTCTGTCTGATCTGTCTCCAGCAGATTTTCTACCCCTGCCTTCAACATCTGCCACTCTTGGTCCTAATTTTATGTTGCAACTGCCTAAGAAAACCTTTCAAAATTCATCTTCCAGAAGGGTGAGAAATTATTTCTTATTTAGAGGGAAAAAGCTGTAATTTTTTTTTTTTTTTTGGGTGCTTCTTCATTGTTATAAAAAGGTGCAAAACCAGTTTGGAGAGATGTAAAGATTTCTACACGATATAAACAATATTTGGGCTGCTCATTTTTACTGCTCCTAAGAAACATCAGCTGCAAGATTTGAACAAATGCTCCCTGTTTCTGTTGAGCCTGTGATCCTGGATTGTTTTGGGGCCACATCAAGAGATAAAACATTGGTAGGCTCTGCTGGAGATACTGTCCAATTTAAATGAAATTAGCCAGCTGAGCACTGATCCTTTTAAAAGGTTTGACTTCATGAGAGAATGTTGGATCTGGGCTTGAATTTGCCTACTAAAACTCCCTATAATCAGGATTATTGCCTTTTTAGAGCTTACAGTTGCAAAAAAAACAAAACAAACTTCCAACCAGAATTCCAGATGCTGATCCTTAAAGGGTGACTCCTTTCTGTGAGCACCCTGATTGCCCAGGCACTGTTCAAAAATCAGAGCACTGCCACGCTGGAGCTCAAGGGAAGTGTGTCACATTTTCTTGAATTGATAATTTCTTTAAAATCCTGGTTTGTTTCTGCCAGACAGGGTTTGGTGCTCACATCCTTCACACTCACCAGTGCTGTGGCTGCCCCTGGAATCTGGGATAGTGGAAGGTGTCTGTGGAATGGGATGGGATTTAAGCTCCCTCCCAACCCAAACCACTCCAGGATTTTATGATTTATTACCCTAAAGCAGCCACGCCTCAGATGTGCAAGAACCTTTCAAAAGGCAGAGAAAAAGTCTCCTGGGAGTCCTGCCTGATTCTGCAGCCAGGTCAGGATGTTTCTCCCACAGCCACGAGTGATCCTGCAGCTCTGTGTGGGAGCAGACACAGCTCAGGATTGTGGCACTGCAAAGTTGTGTCCCATTTAATTGGGCACAGCACTCCCAAATGCCAGAAGAAATTCCTGTTTTTATCCCCCCTGTGATTTATCAACATCTTTCAGGCATCCACTGCCCACTCTTGCTTTGTTTGTTTTTATATTTCTGTAGGAATTGCTCAATGCCCAAAGTCAGCAGGTCTCAGGGATGAGCTGGGAGTGACAGAGGTGCTGAGAACTGATTTGTGGGGCAGCAATTCCAGCCCATCCATCATGGCCCTCATCCTCTCTCCAAAGCTTTTCATGAGCCACCTCAGCCTGGGCCTTGTTGGCTCAGCAATAATTCAGCACAAGTACAAACCCACACAAGGCCAATGGATGTTTGCTCACAGCTCTGCTTTCTCAGTCAGCTGAGCCATCCAAAACCAAAATTCCTCCTTCAGACCCGAGCAAATGAGCAGGGTCTGAAATGAGACCTGAAATTGGATCTCATGTTTTGTGTGCTCCTTTGTTTTTGGGTAAATTCAGAGTTTGGATCTCATGTTTTATGTGCTCCTTTGTTTTTGGGTAAATTCAGAGTTTGGATCTCATGTTTTATGTGCTCCTTTGTTTTTGGGTAGATTCTGAGCTTGGATTTCATGTTTTATGTGCTCCTTTGTTTTTGGGTTCATTCTGAGCTTGGATCTCATGTTTTGTGTGCTCCTTTGTTTTTGCCATGATGTTGTGCTGCTTAGTGTATTGATCTACTGACTAAAACCATTTTAACCCCTTTTTTGTGGTATTTTTAAAGTTGAGAACAGCCTTTTCTCATTATATGGTAGGAGCCCACATATCCCATATCAGCATCACCATAAGCACCTCAATATTTTAAGGTATTTTCCCCTCAATTCCATGTGAGGCAGAGACAGCAATTGTCCCTTTCCATGGGGCAGCTGAGGTGGAAAATCCCTTTGCTGAAGTCTCAAGGTGGCAGCAGGCAGGAGCAGGGTCTATCCAGCTCTGCCTGCAGAGTTAATCCCAGATCTCCCAGTTGTCCAGAGAAGCTGTGGCTGCCCCATCCCTGCAGTATCCAGGGCTGGATGGGTTTGGAGCAGCCTGGGATAGTGGAAGGTGGCAGGGCTGGGACTGGATGGGATTTAAGCTCCCTTCCCACCCAAACCACGCAGTGATTCAAAGCACTGCTCCATCCTCCTCCTCCTGGTGGCAAATCACAGTGAAGTCATTTTAAATTTGCATTTTTGGTTACTTGACATCATGTGCTCCATGACAAAGCCCATCTCTACAAACTCACAGCTCTGGAAATAACAGCTTTAATTTTTTATTTGCTATTATTTTTATCTTCCATTCTTTATTTGCTATCAGCTGTCAGCCATAAGGTTTCCTCATGTTCCTCCAGAGCCTGAGATGAAGTGATTGTGGCTGAGGACATTGCAGGATCAGAGGAGGGCTGGTCATTGCTGCAGCACGGGGTGCTGAGGAGAGGGGATGGAAAAGAGAGGAAAGAGCCCCAGGGGAGCAGGGGAGGCTCATGAAGCAGCAAGAAAAGGAGCCTGAAGCAATCCAGTCAGGGTCCTTGCACTTTATATGCTCCTGTTCTTCTGGGACTGTGGGGAGCAGTAAAAGCAGAGCAGTTACTTGCTGTATTTAATGGGGCTGGGCTGTGTGTGATAATAAAGAATTTAAAACTAGGAAAAAAGCTGCTTTAGCTGTGGAGTGACTAATCAAATTCCACCAAAGACACAGGCACTTGGGAGTTTGTTACAGATATTTCACAGATTTAAAAGGAGAGCTCCTGCTTTAGAAATGCTTTTGCTTGATTATTCCTATTTTTTTCCTAACTAAAGGGTATTTGTGTTGATAGAAGAGCTTAAACATAGAACCAGTTAAACTATTGCTGGCATATGTGACTATTTCAATATGCTGCTTCAAAATACAAGCAATGTACAAGTTATTGACTGCTGCTATTGATCCCAAAGCAGTTACCAAGTACTTGGCATTTTCAGATGCCAGATCCAATTATTGATATAAATTATAATGCAAGAGATGCTGTGCTGAGGGGGGATTGGCTTTCAGAGAAGGACAGTTTGCAGGAGGAGGGAAGAAGAGCAAGCAGAAAAATTAAAAAAGGCTTCCTGACTGTGGGTAAACAGTAACCACATTTTTTTTTTTTTTTTGCCTGTTGGAGGCCTGGTTTTTAATCACCCCACAAGCAGTTTTCATTTCTGTAGTAAAATTGCTTGTGGTTCTATTTAATTTGTTTCTGCAGGAGCTAGCTTTGGTGAAGATCTCCCAGGAGCTGCCGGGCCTTTTAGCACAGCACGTACAGCCAGTCAATGAGAAACGATTCCCTACATGGGAAAAATTCCTCCAAACATTTCTTACTCAAGGTAAATAAGACTGCAAAGTCGCCGGGAAGTGTTAGAAGGAGTAATTATGCCATATTGTCTGCCATATTCTTGTTAGTCTTGGGCCCATTTAAATATTTATCTCCTTTTATTTCTCCATTATGCTTCAAATGTTCATTTACCAATGAATTATAGGCCATTGTTCTATCATTCATTTGTCCTGTGCAAGCTTTTAATCCATATTAATCCTGGATTCTGAATCCATAAGCACCAGCTCCTTAATCCTTGGGTACTGCACCAAAGGCTGTCACACTTGGGGAAAGGTTTTAGGGAGGTAAATGTGAGAATATTTAATAATAGATTTCTTTATGGGCTTCTTTATGGAAGAGACAAGGATGAATCAAAGCCTTGAAGGTATTTTTCTTTTTAAATAATGCCATTTTACACATCTAGTACCAATTTTATTACACAGCAGTTTATCCCAACAAATTGGCTTATGGGATTATATGCAATGAAAGGGCAAACCCAGAATGCCAAGCAGTTCTCCTGGTGATTTTCCTATGGAAAACCATGCTGGGAGTTGTTTCCATGCCAAATTCCTCTTGTGGGTGAGTGCCACAGGCAGACTCTTATCTAAGACCATTATATGGATGGGAGTCTCCAGGATGAGCTCGCAGCAGGAGTTCCCCTCCCCCAAATCCCAGCATTGCATTTCCCAGCTGTTCTGGGCCTGGTGTGGAGCTGGATTCAGTGCTGCTGCCCTCAGCCTGTTTTTCCAGTCAGCTGTGGATTTATCCTGTTTGCAACTGGGACTGAAAAGCCACAAATTCAACTCCTTCCTCCTCCAAGAGACCCACGATTCTGCTGCTCCTCTTTGTCTTGGTTAAATGGCGGCTGCATCCTCCTGCAGGGGCAGATGTGGTTCAGCTGGAGCAGTGCTCCTGGAGAAGGTGCAGTTTCCTCTGAAGCTCCAGGATGATGTGCAAAGGTCTGGTTTCCTCTGGATCCAGTGGAAGAAGGTTCCTTGGTGTCCCAAATCTCAGTTTTTATCTGGGTAGGAAAGGCTTGGCTCTCCCCTGGCTGGAGCATCTCCCAGTGGGATGATGGAATTTTATCAGTCATGCCCTGGGACTCAGTGGCCATGAACAGGAGATATCTCCTGGAGGGAGGATGGGCTGTGGGAAGATAAAGATGATTGCCCAGCTGGTTAAAGATGCCCATGAGCAGATAATGTGTGCCAGGAGATCAGGGGCACTGCCCCACCCTCCTACAGATGGTGATAAATTCACATTTCTGGCCACACCAACCCAACACACCCTTCCAGTGATTTCTTTGCAGTATCTCCAGTCCCCCTGGGCTGGTGGCTCCATGCTGGGCCCTGCAGGGCAGCACTGGTGGGTTGGTTCCAGGATCATTCCCTCCCAACTGCAGGTGGAGTGATCGAAGCCTTCCCGTTCTCGCCAGCGTCACCAACCTGACGTGGATGTGCTGATAGAGCCGACAGGGCAGGTGGCCCTGCTGTCATCTGGGGACCAGCTCCACGCCGAGGGGCCCCTCAGGTCCTCTGGCAGCACCATCCCACAGCGTTCTGTGGACCCTGAGCTCCTTCAAGGTCTCTGCTGGAGGATTGGGGAGGCCTGTAAATCCAAAGGAGTGCTCGGCTACTTCTCCGTGGACTTTGTGGCTTTCACCCCCCCCAGACCAGGGAGCAGCAGGTGAGTGGGGCAGGTTTCTTACCTCACCCTGAGACTCAGAAATTCCAACTTTTTGGAGCTCCAAAAAATATCAGAGAAAGCTTTGCCCTTTGGAACAAACCATTTCCAAACTGTGGGGTGGGTGAGCTGAGGAAAGCACGTGGGTCTTCTAACAGCATCCAATGTACACCTGATGCAGCTCCTTGTTTTCACTCTCCTGGCACTGTTTTCTTCTGGAATCTTCACTTGGCTGTAAAAGGGAACATCCCTGGGGAGCTTTCAGGTTTTTGGTTACTGACAGCTCTATAGGGTGGCTGTGGTGAATCAGAGAATCAGAATAATCCTGGAATGGTTTGGCTAGGAAGGAACCTTAAAAATAATCTCATTCCAACTCCTCATTCTAACACCTTCCACCATCCCAGGTTTCTCCAAACTCCCTCCAGCCTGGCCTTGGACATTTCCAGGGATCCAGGGGCAGCCACAGTTTCTCTGGGCACCCTGTGCCAGGGCTTCACCCTCCCAGTAGTTTGTGTTCTCTGGGACTCAGATCCCAAAATGGATGTACACAGGCATTGCAATCAGAACTCTGGACAAGCCATATTGGACAAGGTGCTTTAAAAAGATGTAGGGATGACATTCTCACCCATGGAAGTCCATGGGAGTTTTGCCAATTGCTTCACTCAAGCCAGGAGGTCACAGAAATGCAGGAATGCTTCCTGGATTATGAAGGTTGTGACATTTCCTGGCACAAAGAAATACACATTAAATCATTCAGTGATTCTTGTGGCTTCTCAGAATTCCTGTCTGCTCCATCTTGGTTTTCTTCCCTTGTTCCCAGCAGATTTTTACCTTAACATTCCTATGTTTATCAGCATGTACCACAACTTTAACATTATTTAAGCACAGGTTTTTAAATTTAATTGGATGTGGAGGCAATTAATGAGGCCATCTGTCTTGGGAGAGAGAGAGATCACACAAAGGCTTGTGTTCCTGAAAGCACCATTTTTTGGCAAGCAAGACACCCTATCAGAGCCTTGGAACATTTGCTCACTCCTTTCACATGTGTCCACTTGAATGCAGTAGCTTGGAGGCTCAGATGCATTTCCTGGAAGTGCAGGACTCAGGAATTCTTTCCAAGGGTGTTTTACAGAAAACAATGATCTCTGCAGCACTAGGAGCAAAGGATGGATGAGGAGCAATGTGTGTTGTGGCTGCCAGGAGATCCAAGGGGCAGGGAAAGCTGGGGCTCCACAAAATTCCCTGTTTTCCACAGGAATCTCCTTCCATCTCACCTGTGCCTCCATGCTGAGGGAGAAATGGAAAGGCTGTTTTCAGTGTCTTGGGGAAGAAGTGGAGAAGCATAATTTGGAGGGAATCACTTGTCCCACTTTATTTTCCACCATGATCATTCCAAGCATTCTTGGCCCCTCAGAGGGAAATCCTGCCCAGTGTTGACTCAGATCCCAGCTGGGAGCTGCACCCAGATAAATCCTCTGGGTCCAGTGGGAATATTTTCCCACATCAGCTCCCTCCCATAATCATTTGGAGAAGCAGGATCCTAAGGCACCTTTGCCATGGGTCTGATGGCTTTTGCTCAGCCCCAGCCTTTCCCAGCAGCACTGAGGGAACCTTGGATAAACTGCTGGGCTTGGACAATTCCCAGTGTCCCAAGGGCTCTCCAGACAGAACACAACACATTTTTAATGTGAAATTTCCCAACCAGATCCACGGTGTTCTCATCAGCCATCTCCCAACCCTATACCCAGCAGGAAGAGGAGCTGCAGAGCCATAAAAATGAATTTTTGGGGTGAGCTCCAGCCCATGCCAGCAGCAGCCACGAGGTGGCAGCCGGATGAGAGGCTGCAGCACCACCCAGATCAATTCTCTTAAAAGTCATCAAAGCCCCACTTGCATTAATATTTTACTAATTGACATTTTTACAGTATCACTCAAGCACTTCTTTAAAAATAGCACGGGTGCTGTTTGCAATAATGCAGCCATCAATAGCAGCTGCAGATAAAACAGTTAAAGCAGAGAGAGCTGAGCTGTAATTTAGTAACTCTTTAAGAATTTATGTTTCCTTCCCTTCTCAAGTTTACATTCTAAAGCTGAAGCGTTTTTATGGAAGCTGTAAAGAATTCCAGCATAATTGTGACTTTATTCACTGGAGATGTCTTCACCAAGAAGTGCCAGCTCTGAAGCTGTGTGTGCCAAAGGAGCTCTCCTGGAAGTAAATATTTCCTTGGATAAACAGACAGCTAATCTTGCAGGATGTATTTTTTTTTCTTTTTTCTTTTTTTTTTCCATTGGTTGGATTCTGGAGATTCCTAATCTATTCTCTGCTTAGCTTAACCTAAAACTACCCTTAAATCCATCTAAAATCTTAACTACTGCCTCTACCTCCTACCTTTGAACTTTGAAAATCAAATATCAGCTCTAGGCTGTTCTGCTCCAGTTTAATTTCTGAGCATAAATTCTGAAAATCCTCACATTTCAGATGAAAACTCCTTGTGTTCTGTAATTTTCCATGCAGTCCTATCAGGACTTGACACCCCCAATCATAAATATGTACATTTACATATGTGCCCTTAGTGTATCAGAAAATGGGGATAGGCTCAATAATAATGTAGGATTTTATAATTTTATTGAAATTTCCCTTTTCCACAGGTCATTTCCTAAGAGCTCCTGATTTACTGGAGATGATTTATCTGGTCAGCCCCCTTGTCCAGGCCCTGTGTTCTCCCATTTCTGTAGCAGCACAAAGGGGATTTAAAGGGCATTTTTGTGTTTCCATGGCAAAAGGGAATCCCCTAGGCACAAAGCTGGAAAATCTTGTGCCATCTGAGCTCCTTCCTTTCCTCCCCCTCTCTCCTTAGGGATGTTCTGGGACACATCCAGGGCAGGAGGGGACATGGCCACAACCAAAGTGTTCTCAGAGTCCTGAGCCAGGAAAACAATCCTTGGGGGTGATCCCAGCTGGCACCAAGGAGTGACCATTTGGCTGCTCTGAGTTCCAGCAGGGGTGGATCAGCCCCAGG